>NC_135184.1:20236966-20836966 GCF_041146795.1 Maylandia zebra
GGTGGCTGACAACTGCTCCGTTCCGTAGTCGGTATCCGTAGCCAGTCTTGTTAATGATCTCACTGAGGGGGTTCAGGCCTATGCAGAACAGCAGTGGGGACAGAGCATCTCCTTGGTAGATCCCGCACTTGATGGTGACTTGTGCTATGGGCTTGGAGTTGGCCTCTAGTGTTGTACGCCACATCCCCATTGAGTTCCTGATGAAGGCTCTTAGGGTCCCATTGATCTTGTACAATTCTAGGCATTCCAGTATCCAGCTGTGGGGCATTGAGTCATAGGCCTTCTTGTAATCAATCCAGGCAGTGCACAGGTTGGTCAGTCTGGTCTTGCAGTCTCGGCTGACTGTTCTGTCTACCAGTAGCTGGTGTTTTGTGCCTCTGGTATTCTTGCCAATTCCTTTCTGTGTCCCGCTCATGTATTGACCCATGTGCCTGTTCGTCTTAGCCGATATGATGCCTGACAGGAGCTTCCATGTAGTACTGAGGCAGGTTATTGGTCGGTAGTTGGAGGGGACCGGTCCCTTCTTGGGGTCCTTGGGGATCAGGACCGTCCGACCTTCGGTTAGCCATTCCGGGTGTCTCTCATTAACTAGCAGCTGGTTCATTTGTGCTGCCAGACGTGTCGGTAATTGTGGTTGTAGGTATTGCCCGTAGTGCTGCATTAACATCATCTAGCAGACCTTCTGAGGGTACTTCACGTAATCTATACAGTATATATATATATATATATATATATATATATATATTAGGGGTGCAACGATACACAAAATTCACGGTTCGGTTCGGTTCGATACTTTGGTGTCACGGTTCGATATTTTTTCGATACAAAAAAAATGTTCATGCCTTTTTAATTTGTCATTTATTAAAATTATAAATATATATTTTAACTCAAAAGTACAGTTTTTAAATTTAACCCTAACCCTTGTGCGTGTTTTTTATTTTGACAGCGAATGCGCACCTGCGGACCACTTATGTGCAGCCCTGGTTATTTAGCTCGTCATATTGCAGCCACAGAAATTCTTTTGTCCATGAAACCATAAAGCTGCACTTTCTTTTTGCCTTATAGTCTGATTTGTCATAACTTCTCCGTTTTGTGGTAAGCTTTTCTTTGGCTGTCACTTCTTCACCCTGACCTGTCTTATTTTGCTTTTACACACGCACTCACATAAGCTCAGCGATTCTCTGCGCGATCAACCTCTCACATGTTTAAGCTTGCTGCAGGAGATTTCACTTGTCATGTTTGCATAGTAAGCTAACGATTAATAAGACGATGTCAGAGGAATTGGTGCACAAATTATCATCACTCACAGATCAGTGCTGTCGCTCTCTATACACAGTTCGCACGATTGCAAAGTGAAAGCAAAAAAACAAGCGCAAATTCAAACGCGACTTCAATATGTCACATATTGACAGTGGCTCACCGATGCCAATGACATAATTACCCAGCTACATTTCTGAAAGAATGCAAAAGCATTGACATATATTTTTCCTACAATAGCCCGACGGGCAGGGAAGAGATAGATTTTGGTAGCCCGACTGAAAAAATCGCTAGCTCCGGGACGTCGGGCTAGCGATATTGCAAGCCCTGTATCTGATTGAGGAATCACTCATCTTTGGAAAAGAGAGTTTATTACAGAGAAATGGCTCTTTCCAAAATAAAAGCTATACTATCCGCTTCTTCTGGGCTATATTCTCAGCAGCATAAGGAGAATCATGTGCTAACAGCTGTCTAAATGACTCGGCTAAAGTTAGTAGCATGCTTGCTTTTTTTTGTCTGCTTCCACTTGTCTTTGCACTAGGATGATGTCGGCGTAAATGTGCAGTCATATTCGTTGTGTTCCCACTAGTGCTTTCAGGTTAATCTCGTTGAAATGACCTTAACGCCACAACACGGCAAATCTCCGTTAACGAGCTACCGCCGATCGCTCCGTGCATGGGGCTAGACGGCCAACACGTTAACGAGCTAACTGCGCTAACACACTAGTTCACATCAATGTAATTGAGCATTGCATGGCACATCCAACATACTGTTTTACTTTAGTCCATGACTCGCTTACCTTCAGGGTCATACGTCACATGAAAACCAAAATAATTCCAAACGCCAGATCTGAATGAGGTTCAATTTGCCTGTTGCAAGGAGAGCTTAACTTCTGTCTCGCTAGATTGCCCTGCGCTCTTCCTTCTGACTATGCTGTCTGTGTTGAGCGCTCAGTGGATCTGCGCTGGACAGTGCAGCCTAGGCGGAGTAGTCGAACACAGATTCACTGAGCGCTCAACACAGACAGCATCGTCAGAAGGAAAGTTGATAAAATAAATTACAAATTTTGTATTGTTCGATACATATGCGTACCGAACCGAAAGCACTGTATCGAACGGTTCAATATCGATACGAATATCGTTGCACCCCTACTATATATATATATATATATATATATATATATATATATATATATATATATATAAAAAACACCCAGCACGCCCCTGCGGGCGGTTTATCCTTCAAGCTCGGGTCCTCTACCAGAGGCCTGGGAGCTTGAGGGTCCTGCGCAGTATCTTAGCTGTTCCCAGGACTGCGCTCTTCTGGACAGAGATCTCCGATGTTGTTCCCGGGATCTGCTGGAGCCACTCGCCTAGCTTGGGAGTCACCGCACCTAGTGCTCCGATTACCACGGGGACCACCGTTACCTTCACCCTCCACATCCTCTCGAGCTCTTCTCTGAGCCCTTGGTATTTCTCCAGCTTCTCGTGTTCCTTCTTCCTGATATTGCTGTCATTCGGAACCGCTACATCGATCACTACGGCCGTCTGCTTCTGTTTGTCTACCACCACTATGTCCGGTTGGTTAGCCACCACCATTTTGTCCGTCTGTATCTGGAAGTCCCACAGGATCTTAGCTCGGTCATTCTCCACCACCCTTGGGGGCATCTCCCATTTTGACCTCTGGACTTCCAGGTTATACTCGGCACAGATGTTCCTGTACACTATGCCGGCCACTTGGTTATGGCGTTCCATGTATGCCTTGCCTGCTAGCATCTTGCACCCTGCTGTTATGTGCTGGATTGTCTCTGGGGCATCTTTACACAGCCTGCACCTGGGGTCTTGCCTGGTGTGATAGACCCCAGCCTCTATGGATCTTGTACTCAGAGCTTGTTCTTGTGCTGCCATGATTAGTGCCTCTGTGCTGTCTTTCAGTCCAGCTTTGTCCAGCCACTGGTAGGATTTCTGGATATCAGCCACCTCCTCTATCTGCCGGTGGTACATACCGTGCAGGGGCCTGTCCTTCCATGATGGTTCCTCGTTTCCCTCCTCTTTCTTGGGTTTCTGCTGCCTGAGGTATTCACTGAGCACTTGGTCAGTTGGGGCCATCTTCCCAATGTATTCTTGGATGTTCGTTGTCTCATCCTGGACTGTGGTGCTGACACTCACCAGTCCCCGGCCCCCTTCCTTCCGCTTAGCGTACAGCCTCAGGGTGCTGGACTTGGGGTGAAACCCTCCATGCATGGTAAGGAGCTTTCTTGTCTTTATGTCAGTGGCTTCTATCTCCTCCTTTGGCCAGCCTATTACCCCAGCAGGGTACCTGATCACGGGCAGGGCGTACGTGTTGATGGCCCGGATCTTGTTCTTACCATTCAGCTGACTCCTCAGGACTTGCCTGACCCTCTGCAGGTACTTGGTGGTTGCAGCCTTTCTAGCGGCCTCTTCATGGTTCCCATTTGCCTGCGGGATCCCCAGGTACTTGTAACTGTCCTCTATGTCTGCAATGTTGCCTTCTGGTAGTTCAATCCCCTCAGTTCTGAGGGGATATATATATATATATATATATATATATATATATATATATATATATATATATATATATATAGAGAGAGAGAGAGAGAGAGAGAGAGAGATGTGTGTATCTGCACTATCCATACCTTTTTTTGCTGTACTTTTTATTTTACTTTGGATTTCAGTGAGCCGTGTCCTGTGTTTTACCTGTCTGCTTCTTATTTTGAGTTGACGGCCTCAAGTGGCTCTGCACAGCCCATTTTAACTGCGTTACCTGTGAACAGGGATTTTAACTTGCTTCATAACACCGCCTTGGGGTTTCTTGCTGAAAGTGATTCATTGTATACAATTTGAATATAGAGCTTTGTGATACTGTGGGGGGTATATATTATGAATAAATATGAATGCAATCTGAATATATTACACTATCAAAAGGGGCATATTTTTAGGTTCAGGTTCATAGGTATTTCAACACATGCAGAACTTGAGATCTAAAGCAACCAGTCAAATAGCCTGTGAGTCGGTGTAGGTATGAAAAGGAGAGTTCTCAAAATAATCTGCATTCATCTAAATATAGGTGAAGAAACAAAACAGTACTAGACAACACACAGTCCCCTGTTCATTTTCCTGTCTTCCTTAGTGCCTGCATTATGCCGAAGCTGCTTTTCTCCTGAATTATTATTTATAAACAGGAAAAGCATAAAAAGCAAGCCCAAGGTAAGCCATTGATTGGTTGGAGCATGGTTGCTGATTTGTGAGAGGGGCAATAAGAGTGATGTGGCAGATATAAGTCAGAGGAGATATGACCACACATTGGTGTGACTGAGAGCTAATTGCTCCCCAGGAGTAACCTGCTTTGTATGCTTGACCCTATAGCTAAACCTTGCTGAATGGGTATTATTTAGCAACAAAGAGGAGCAGCACTTCTGTTGTCTGCACTGCTGAGCTTTACTAATAAACCAGTGTGTAAAAGATAGGGAATGGATTATAGATTGCGGTCCGTATTTTGAAGTTGTTTATTGCAAACTCTCCTTGAGGGCATTATCTGGAAAGTACATAGAGCAAGGTGAGTTTTGAAGTCTGAACCTGGGGAGATGTTGTGATGTTAACACACTCTGGTTTTTTTGATGGTGTGTTTTTAACTGATAGAGAGTTTGAAACAAGCATATCGAAGCTTTGGCTGTGCTTCACTTTTATACTGAGTCCTCATTTATTATCATAGGGATTCAGATGAAATCTTGGGTTTTAGCTGATTTTTGTTTTTAAATCAAGAGTCAAGAGAGCAGTTTTATCCACATGTCTGGGAGGCGTATTCTGTTAATGTGCCAGTTAAACGATTAAATAAAAGCGAAAGTGCTTTCCCATCAGATTGCAGGCACTTCATAAGCCTAGCTGATGTTGCCACACTTTCATGTCCTCCTGGTTCAGTTTAACCTGTGATTTAGGGGGCATCTATGCATACATGCTACAAGAAGGGGGGTGTTCTATGTTGTAATTAAGGAAAGCATGGCTCATGCCCTTCACTCCATGACCTCTTTAGTTATGACCTGATGCTAAACAATCAGCGAGCAAGGCTGGCATCGCAGACAAGGCTGAAGGAAATTCGTAAATTAAATTGCACTGACAGGCAGTGATTTACATCGGCACCAACCTCCTCCTCTAGCAAATTAATCACCTCTTTCCCTCTGCTGCTTTTCTAATTTTTGCCTGCAATTCTAAGCACACCAATTACAGTGCCTGTGGTGTGATGTTGGATGTATGGTTGGGAGGACATGCTGGTAATTGTGTTAACCCTGGACGTGGGTTCAGTCTGGAGCAGTGTTGTGGAGTTTCAGACAGAAGGAGGCTGTCCTTCCTCTCTGTTGGCTGCTCACCAAAGTCATAATTAATTAGGCTCACAGGACAATACCTGAGCCACTCTGGTCTTACTAAGGTGATGCAGGCTAACTGATTTAAGGACTCTAAAAGATTGTGTGCTTCATTGCAGCTATGACTTTACTGTGTTTGTTTCAGTGCAGATTTTATATACTCGACTGCACGAGTTTAAAAAAAATAACCAACTGGCTCATCTCAAGTCGTGATGCAATATGAGTAACCCTGCTAACCTAGCAAACAAGCAAGGCATTTAGTCACTATTCCAATCCATTAAAAAAAGTTTATCATTCCATGCATCACTTGTGTATTTACAATTTTTCATCTGTGTGCAGCTTGTGCACAAGGATATATTTTCTTAATTGGGTCTGCAAGTGCAGCATGTGACGCCTAACAGCTTAGGCAAGTGGTGTTCTCTTTCATAGCATTCGTTTTGTGTCTCACTATGGGAACGCCTCCTGCGTGACCTCATCATTAGCTCAAATACCATTACGCCAGCCCTTACAGGCTGGCTAGGTGCCTCCCTATATAATAGGCTGACATAGCGTCAGATGTCATTCAAAAACCTCTTCTCGCTTCTCACAGAAGCTTGTAGACAACTGTGCTATTGGGTGCTAAAGCTAAACTGTCCACAGATTCGAGTGAACAACTCGGTCACGGGCGCTTTGTTCCCAGCTTTTCAGTTGTCCACTAGCATACAAGCAGTAGCAATACTGTTCCGTAGCTAGTGCTGGTGCCAAGTAGCAATACTTTCACCCAGGGAAGTAGCAATATTTTCCGAAAGCGAAGTAGCAACACTTTGCTAATAAAGGTACCTCTAGCTTCACCATCAGGTAGCAATACCCTTCGACGCTAGCGGTTTTACACATTAGGTAGCAATACCTGTAGAAACCTTTTCACCCCACGTTAGCGAGGAATAGCAATATTCTCCGCACTCAGTGTCAGTCTTGCTAACGTGCGCAACCCTCTAGCTAACCATGGCTACGACTGCCAACGAAGTTGCAAAACTCTGTCCTTGCGGCAAGAAAATTTCTGCCTGGGATACACACCCCCGTGTGTGCGGGGTGTGCCTGGGTTTATCTCATGCTCAGGCTGCCTTGACGCCCGCACAAGACTATATCCACTGCGCAGCTTTCCCACGCAAACTACTCCGCCGCAGGCTAGATCGCCAGGCTAACTTGTCGGGTGGTGACCCTTTGCTGTGTGAGGCTGCTGCGGGGCAAGGAGAAACTGAGGTGCCCGATGATTTGGCTGCAACGCCACGGCCAAGCTGTCGCGGTTGGGGACCGCTGTTCTAGAGCATCATCTACTATGACGCTATATGAGCACAAGTGGTGTGTGTGTTTGAAAGCTGGTGCATAGAATCACAGGCCATCCCTGTGGCTGTGATTCTGTCATTTCTTCAGGCCCTGATTGATAAGGGTAAAGCCTTCTCCACCATCAAGGTGTATTTGGCAGCAATTTCGGCCTGCCATATTGGTTTTGAGGAGAAGACTGTTGGCCAGCATCCCTTAATATGCCGTTTCATGAAGGGTGCACGGCGTAAATTGCCTACATCTAGGCCGTTGGCTCCATCGTGGGACCTTCCCATAGTATTGGCTGCGCTCTCCTGTTGCCCATTTGAACCCCTGGAACAGGTTGAGTTAAAATTTTGTCCTTGAAGACGGCTCTATTAATTGCTTTAGCTTCTGCTAAACGTGTAGGAGAGATCCACGTTCTCTCAGTGCATCAGTCATGCATTCAGTTCTCCTCGGATAATACGAGGGTCAGTATGCGGCTCAACCCTGCCTTTGTCCCGAAGGTTGTCGGCACATGTTCCCCTATAGAACTGCCGGCCTCTTGCCCACCGCCTTTCTCCTCAGAGGAGCAACAGCGGCTGCATACCTTGTGTCCAGTCCGTGCTCTGCGCATTTACATGGACCGAACCCAGAGTGTCAGACAAAGTGACCAGCTGTTCGTGTCCTGGGCTAAATCACATATGGGAAAGCCTGTGTCTAAACAGCGCCTCTCCCATTGGATAGTAGGAGCAATTGCCCTGGCCTATACTAGCAGGGGCCTTCAGCCCCCTGCTGGCTTGCGTGCGCATTCCACTAGAGGTCTGGCAACCTCAAAGTCTCTCTTTAGGGGAGTTTCTATTCAGGAGGTGTGTGCAGCTGCATGCTGGACCTCACCTCATACATTTGCTAGGTTTTACAGGTTAGATGTGACAGCACCTAACCTAGCACATTCAGTCCTCAGTGCAGGTTCTTCCCAGGTGGGGGCTTCTCCCCTGTCAAGTGCTGTTGGGGACAGTTGTCTTCTTAACAGGCATGTCTGGCAATCCGGAAGTCAGTATTTCTCCCATAGTGAGACACGAAACGAATGCTATGAAAGAGAACTTAAGGTTATGTATATAACCCCGGTTCTCTGAGTAGCACGAGTGAGTGTCTCACCAGACCGCCCTCCTTGCTATGGAAGCGAGGAAGAGGTGGGCTTGTTTTGAATGACATCTGACGCTATGTCAGCCTATTATATAGGGAGGCACTGGCCCCTCCTGACATGGGCGTCACCTAGCCAGCCTGTAAGGGCTGGCGTAATGGCATTTGAGCTTCTGATGAGGTCACGCAGGAGGCGTTCCCATAGTGAGACACTCACTCATGCTACTCAGAGAACCGGGGTTATATACATAACCTTAAGTTACCCTTTCTATTTAAAGTTCATGCCCGTAGGGTAGCAGTGAGGGTAGGTATGGGTCAGGAATTCTTTTGCTTGTGCCTCAGCTGACAATGTGGGAAGACTGTCATTGGCTTGCATGTCACACGATGCGCACTGTATGTTGTGCCTAAGCTGGCAAGTGTGTGTTTAGAGGTGTGTGTTTGTGCCATGTTCTTAGATATACATGTGTTCATAAGGGTCTCTCTCTCTCTCTCTCTCTCTCTCTCTCTCTCTCTCTCTCTCTCTCTCTCTCTCTCTCTCTCTGTGCATGTGTGTGCACATGGGTGCGTTTTCTTGTGTCATTGAAGCTGAGAGAGGTTGAAAGGCGAGGTCACACAGCGCCAGTAACAAAGCTCATCCGTCAAATCCCTGTGACCTGAGTGACATTCTCTCAGCTCCACTCGAGCGCTCACACTATGTGGACAGCGCTGTTGTTTCTGTCATTTGTCTGTATTCTATTTGCATCCTTTACCACTCTTGCTGGCCTCGGGCCCATGCACTCTTTTTTTTTTTCTTTTGGCTTGTCTATTCCACTTCTAGTGAAATATTTATGTGCTAGGAGTGAGGGGACAGGGTAAACAAACAGTAAAATGGGAACATATCCATATTGGCCAGGCCAAAAGTAAACAAATGCTCTTTCGTTTAGATTTTTGTGTCATGCATCAAATGCTAAGCACCATTTTCCACCTTTCTTTCTGGTTTATTTTTTGTACTTTGTCAAGTTCATTTCTATCCTTTAAGCACATACTGTACAGGTCTGTGAAAAAGTTTTGATTATTCCCTCATTTTTGTGTATTTTGTTAGGAAATTGGGAAGTAGATGCAGCAATTTATTGAAACGTGCAAATATACATGGAAATACAATAATACGTAATTGGCATACCCGAGCCTTTTCTTCCTTAAAAATAGCTTTTTAACAGCCACCCTTCCACTGAGACCATTTCTGATGGGGCTGCATCAAACAGTAGATGGATCACTTGAAGGTCCAGGTACATCTCTCAGGTCCTGTGTCAGTTTGAGTTTGCTACTATTATTATTTTAACATTTTTCATGGATCCATCAAAAGAGATGGGGAGAAATTGTGGTTTAGTGGCAGGCTGCTGCTTTAAAAAAGTGTCTAAAGATACAATTTAAAGTTAGTAAGTTGTCTGTTATGTGTAGACGCAACACTGGTTTATTCCTCAAGTGACTTTTTTAATGCTTGACTGACTTGAATGAAGTCTGGCTCCTTGGAAAAAAAAATCAACAAATGAGACGTGACTCAAGACTTTTGCACAGTCCTGTACTTTGAGACGCCAGTTTCACTCATTGATTCCCTACCTCTACATTACCAGTGCAGTGACCAAGCAGATCCCCGACTCACTTCCCATTTAAGTCACCTATCAAGCTGGAGACACTGCTAACAGGAACTGAGCCAATGATGTGTCACAGAATCCTAAACATCCCACTTAATTCTGCTGGTTTGTTCATGTCTTTTTTTGTATTTCATTAATTAAGCTATTTCATGGCTACTTTTATTCAGATGATAGAGCTGCATTCGCTCAGTCTTGGGACTAATTTAGCAGCAAAAGTATGTTAATGTTGAACAGACCCTTTTTTTTTGTAATTAGAAACATGATCCATACCAGGTCTCCACATCAAAGAGTGAGTGTGCATACAAAACACTCTGCTGTGATTTAGATCTTCTGTCATGTTTTCCAGAGTTAGTAAAAGATGGACACCATCTGACATTTGCCATCTGTGGCTGTTTGACTGTGTTTGCATCTGAGTAAAAATTTCTATTTTGAATCCTTTCAAATCAGTGAAAGCAACGCCATCTCTGCTGGTGTGCTATAAAAGTAGTGATGTTGACTATAATTATTTGATATTGTCTCATTAAATGCACTTTATTTTACAAAATACCAGTAGCATTAAAATATGCTGCCATGCTCAGGATTTGGTACAATTTGATAAAACTGCAAGTGCATCTGAGGGTATAATTGTCTATTTTTTGCATCCTGCAAAAAGATTTCTGGGACAAAGGTTAATTTCTAATATGAGCATAGAGTAGTACAGGCAAAATGAGATACTTGCTCGGGTTAATTTGATCGTGTCAGTAGATGCTAGATATGCCGAGGCCTGTAAGTTAAGCGTAATGCAAAATGCTACTGATGCAGGGTGAACATTACCAATTAAAGGAGTAAAAAGTCAAAAGGACATATAGTAGAAAATAAAACTACAGAAAGTACAGTTATTAATTTTTTTTTCTCTGAAATGAAATGATTTCCTCTATATTCTATTACAGTGGTTTGAGTTGATCCCTTTCTGAATTTTTGAGCTTGCTCATTTATAAAGAAATGAACAGTTTCTCATTTTTATGGTAGTTTAATTTTAATGAAATGAGCCAGAATGCCCCCCCCCCCCCCCCCCCCCCCAAAAAAAAAAAAAAAAACCCACAAAAATATAAGTGTTGTGTTGAAGTGATAAATTGACTTGCATGTCATTGAATGAAATGACAAGCAGTGAAGTGGAATTCTGTCCCCCATAACCCACCCAGAATCCCAGAACGTCGATCCCTGAGCCAGAACATTGAATAGGGTCATGAATAGGTATTCCCACATGACAGTGACTCACAACATACCGCCAAGACAACAAAGGAGTGGCACAGAAGAAGTACGTTGAGGTCATAAACTAGCATAGCCAGCTTGCAGACCTCAGTCCTATAGAAAACCTGTGGAGGGAGGTTAAGCTTTGAGTTGCCAAATAATTTAGTGAGTGTCTGTAAAGGGGAGTGGGCCAAAATCCCTCCTGAGATGTGTGCAAACCTGGTGACCAAGTACAAGAAACGCCACAAGGGTTTCACCACCGAGTCATGTCTTGCTTGGGGATGAAATATTTATTTCGCTCAATGACATACAATCAAGTTAAAACTTCTATGTAATTTGTTTGTTTTTTTCTGGATTTTTGGTTGATGTTCTGTCTCTCTCCATTAAAATGAAACTCCTATAAAAATTAGATAGTGTTCATTTCATTATAAGTGAGCAAACTAACAAACTCAGCGGGGGAATTATTTCCTCTGCTATACATGCAGATGCAGTAAAGAAAGACAACTTGAATGCATTACACAGAAACAGATCCTATGGTTGTGTTACTAAGGCGCACACAAAGTTGTATAGCACTGTGGGCGTATAGCTGGGAAAAACAAAAACTTGCATCCTTTGGTAGTGAAGCTTTGACAGCCTAAACAGCTGTTTTAGGTCCATTCTAGAAAAGCCAAAGAATTGAGCAGCAAAGCACAGCAAAGCACAGCAAAGCACAGCAAAGCGTGCTAAGTTTATATTTAAAGGTGTTTATATCCACCTTCAGGATAATTGAAGCATAAACACTCTTGATTACAAATGTTTTCCAACTGTTATGAGTAGTTATAAAATTAACTGTGTTTGTTTTACATAAATGTATTTGATAGCTTAAAACAATAAATAGGATACCTGAAGTTATAAATTCACTGGCTTAGAGTTTGGATAGATGTTATATTGGTTTATTTAGAGTTATACATTATTAAAATAGTACACTATCTGTTCTTTATTGCTTTACTGGACACATTTTAAAATGTATTTACTAAATTAAATCTGACAGCAGAAGGAGATTGTTGTTGAATGCCAGCCTATTTGGGATCTTTAGAGAGTGCATTCTGAAATATGCTTCCCTCAAGATTTGCATTACCTCATTGTACATAAAGACCTATGTCCTTCCCTCCATCAGACATCCCCATGGGGATCTGAGAAACCAACATCTGAGTCACCAACCCACTTTCCTTTCTTTCTTTTTTTAAATTTCTTGTTCTATTTTCTCTCCGTCTCTTTGTGTCACTCTTTCTTTCTGCCCCTTTCCTCTCCATTCCTTCGCTCTTCTTTCTTCATCTGTTTGGGCAGACATCCAGGGCAGATCGTTGCTCTCAGGATTTCATTAAAACGATGTTGATGGAGCACTCTCTCCAGCCTAAGTAAATGTGCTCAAGTCCATTTCAGTGTGCATTGTTTGGAAATGGATTAGCGAAGTTGGAGGAGTAAAGGCAAGGAAAAGAGGGAATGGGGGAGAAATGAAAACATGGAGAGGGAGCTCTACATATTTGTCTTCCACACGAAGGAGAACGTTTATTTAGAATCTCTAAATAGCTTCTGTGAAGTGAAATAAGATGAGTGAAAAAGGCAAAACACTGGGCTTTTTTTTTTTTCTTTCTAAATTCCGGTAAGCTTATCTGTGATTTTGCTGCATATTAGTGGTGACTGTTGATTGTGCTGTGACAGGTATATGTGTTCTAGATTTTACTCCATTCTGCATCACCATGTCAGTGACAGTCTACATGAAGCTGTCTGGCATGTTGGTGGTTCGTATCCTGAGCTGCTGCAAAGACATGACAGGTGTTTCATATCCTACTATCTACACACACACCCACACACTGATATTGCTGAGCCAGGGGACCATAACAGACACCAATAAGTACACACATTACCTGACCACCAAATGTTTATCCTTTATCTTTAAGACCTAGCTGTCATGAGAACATGCTTGTCTCGCTATAACAGCCACGGCGCATCTCCTTTACAGATGCACTTCAAACACATCACTAGCTTGTCAAAGCTGGTCACAACCTGTCACAGGCAGCCACAACCAGGTGGAAACCAGTCACATTACTTTAATCTTACTCTGGTGACATACTGTATGGCAAAGTCTGTTCGAGGTATGCTGAAGGGAATCATGTGTGTAAAAATGGCTTGCTGCGTGAGCTACAATCGTTAAAATAGCCAAAAGGAGGGGAGGAAAAAAAACAAGAAAGGAAGCAAAAATTCTGATGTGATCAAATTTAGTAAACAGAAGAAAAAAACAATACGAGGGCGGGTGTGAAAATCAAAACAACAACAAAAACCAAAAGCAGCTTACTTATTTATTACAAGCTAGACTCAAACCTCCCAGGAATTCAGGCACTGAATGTCACCCAGTTTGTTTGTTTTTTTATTGTTGTTGTTGCGTTTTTTTATTATTACCGAGGGAGCATCACTTGGTATCGTCAAGGCCTAGACATTGTGCAGGTGCAAATCTTGCTGTGCATTTTGGCTCATCTACACATAGATTCTCAGTTAACTGTCCAAGATAATTGGAGTGTGTGAATTCTGCTTAAGGGGCAATATTTCACTTCAAGGCAAACAGAAAACAGCTTGTTCCTTTTTCAGTAGCCCACACAGTATTACAAACACCCAACCCCCCACGCACCCCAATGCTTCAAGGCTACGCAAAAGCATTTGTACTTTTGTGTTGACATTAGGTCTATTTTAATTCCCAACATCACTTCTGCTACCACTCTAACTCGTCTCCCTCGGTATTGATGCTTTTTCTACTGAAAAAAACAAATAAAAAAATAAATACACCAGTGCTTTTTATTATGTTTTTGCCTTCCTCCCTGTATGCATGGACTCCACAGCAATTCATGTTATTAAAGCTGGATTTTGGCAGTTATCATTGGCCCACAGCAGTAATTACTAAGGGTTTGCATAGCTGCCTCTGACTCACCCGCCTTGGAAATGTTATTACTAATGTCTGTCTCATTGGAGGCGCACAGGAAGCTTCTTGTGAAGCCTGTGTCTTTGCTCAGGCCATTCCAACGACACTGAGCTCATATCCCAACAGGGTCCTGGGGCATGAGACCAGATGTACAAAGCGAGGAAGGGAGTAAGCAAGTAATGACAAAGCGAGGACGTAATAGAAAGCTTTTTTTTTTTTGTGCTTGGAGCAGCTGTTTTATTTTTGTGTTATTCTGCATTTATTGCTCATCTCATATATGTTCGTCCAGACAAAATAATTGATGTGAAGCATTGGCCCCGACAGTGTGACAGATGAAAAAGGAGAAAATGAGTCATTTTATATTTTTGCAGGGGGCAATGCTTTGCCTGTATCAGTGTAGTTCGATTGCCCTAAGAGAAAAGAAAGAGCAAGAGAAAGTGCCCTTGGGTCTCAGTTTAGATGAAACGATTCAGATATGAACTAGTCTTGAGATATGAGAAAAGCACTGAAGTCAGTGGGGTTATATAGCTGTTATTCATCTATTGATCTCTTCCTCTCTTCCTTTCTTGCTTGTTCTCTCATTTTGTGCGTGTCACACACTCCCGCAACCACACACTGCAGCATTGTCTACTTTCTTCAGTGCTTTTTCTTCACCGGCTGATGCTCTCAGTCAGAGCGTTGTCTCTGCATCTAGCACCACTCAAGGTCAGATATTAAACCTCTTTTCGGGGTCAGCAACGTCTCCAAGGTCAAAGAGGTGCTCGCTAATGAGGTCAGCCTCTCCACCTCTTGCAGCGCCATGTGACAGTGTTCTGTAATCCAAAATTAAACACAGACATTTATGCATGAATAAGCCTGTTTAGCATTAGTATTGTTCAACATTTCATGTGAGCCAGCATTATGAAAACACCCCAAATCACCATTTTTTTCGGTGTCTTATTCATTTCCCTTTTTTTTTTTCTGCCTCCACCCGCCTCTCCCTGTGGTTCTTCTCTTCTCCTGTCGTTCCTAGAAAGTCAGCAGGGAACAGGGTGGTCTGTGTAGGTTTCTCCTGGGTTTGTTTCCAACAGCAGCTTATCTGCAAATGCTCAGGTTCAGCTAATTGGCATTATTAAACTGGTGGCAAGCTCAACTCAGCTATAAGGGAAGGTCCAGTGGGAGGTGTGTGTGTGTGTGTGTGTGTGTGTGTGTGTGTGTGTGTGTGTGTGTGTGTGTGTGTGTGTGTGTGTGTGTGTGTGTGTGTGTGTGTGTGTGGCACAATCCTCTCTGTGCCTGTGCATATGTTATCCCACTGCGCCTGTATGTGTGAATGTGTGCACGTGTGTGTGATGGGAAACAAGCAGCTGTCAATTTCAATCAACAGGATGCATGGTTTGCCTGGGGGCTCACGTAGCCCAATTACAGGCAGAGGTGTTCGGTGTATGCACAGAAAACCGGTCCTATCTTCTTTTATTAAAACTGGAGTATGAGAAAGGATATACTAAATGCAAAGTTGGTTGATGAGTGTTGGATGCTGCTGATACTGAGGCAGAATCCTCCCTGTTTTTTTTGGCTGCACTTGCTGGATGAGAGAATAAAGAGTTAAAGCGATGGACTAGAACAGCTGAGAGTACTGATGTGGGTTTCAGGAAAGGGGCTGACTTCAACATACTAAAGCTGAAAAGAATATTGTTTTGTAAGAGAGCAATCTCAGCCATAGACAGTATACAGGATGGATGTAGCTACTGTGACATCACTGTTTTTATGCCTCAAGATGAGCACTTTTTGCGTCACTGTCTTGACATGTTTAAACTGGATCTGATGGCGAGTGGCAGATCAGATTGTGAAACCACACGTTCGCTGGCTACTGACCTGTCAATCACAAGTCTGTAGCCAATGAGCATTTACTGGATAATCCTCTTTTCTCAGCTTCGAATTGACCAAAATTTACTAAATAGACTTAATGTTTTATATAGTATGACCTGAAATATGCCTACATAGTGCTTTTCTACTCTGACTGAGCGCTCAAAATGCTTTTCATTGTAAGCCTCATTCATCCAAGAGCTTTTTTTCTATATCCAAGCACCTTATCTAATATTTGCGCACACACATGGTTGCATCCATCAGGGGATACTCAGGGTTCAGAATCAAAGGAACCTTTGATGTGCAGACTGCCGGGGATCGAACCACTGATCTTCTGATTCAGACAACTTCCTGAACCACACCCACCACAGACAAGTCAAATCACATCAGAAAGCCATTTTCTCATAGACTTTTAGAGGAACAGAAGTCTATTTGCAACAACGCGTATTACCCCTGTTGGCCTTTTAAAAGAATGGAGGTTTAAAGCTACGCCCATTTTTTTGTAATATGTGTAATCTAAACTTAGAAATTCAACTCTTTTTTTATTATTCTTTTAGGGTGGGAAGATCCCAGTGAGGTGGACAGCACCAGAGGCCATCGCTTACCGAAAATTTACCTCGGCCAGTGACGTGTGGAGTTACGGCATCGTCATGTGGGAGGTGATGTCATTTGGAGAGAGGCCTTACTGGGACATGTCCAACCAGGATGTAAGTGGTTAAAACTACACAAATACTTTCTTAAATATTATGATTGCATTTTGAAAAAGCATGTCTGGGCAGGATATTACACTGTAAATGGAGTTCAAGTCAGTTGGGACGAGCAGGTGTAGTACAACACAAAGTCAGTTAAGTACTAATTAAACATAAAATCAGCACTAAAGATTTTAAGCGCTCATTTCATGAGATGTTCCCAAAAACTCAACATCTAAGTTAAGTTTTATCATGTCTCCGAGTTCCGATAGAACAAAGAATAAACCTGAATCTGAATAAACAGCCTCATTAAATTGAACAGCCATTTCCGTACAGATGCAGTTATAGATACACAATCAAGGGTAACTCATAAGGGAGGAAGCTGTAATAAATCACACATTTTTATCAGCCTGCATCACAAAGCATCATTACTGAAGATGCCCTTGACTCTGACTTTGAAAGCAGACTTATTATGGGCACAGCCTCACACTATCCCCTTTCCTTCCTGGCCAGCTTTTGAGAGCAATGAATGATTGCTGAGAGCTCTGCTTTGTTCCCCATGTCCGCTTGGATAACGTCCACGCTCACAGGCACCAACACAAACACACGCAACCATTGGATATAGTCCCATACTATGAGGTCTCTCTCCCTTAGCTCCCTTAGTGCGACAACTAGCCAACCATCAGGCTTCTATGGACCTCGCTCCACAAGGACCGTCCAAACCAGCAGATGTTGCCTCAGTGGGCCAGCAGCAAACACTGCCTGGTGGGACTAGCACCACTCAGCATGTCCGGCTGCTCAGTCCACACTCTCTTACACACTTAAAACACACTCTCACAAAAATTTTCGCACGCACGCACACACTTTCTTTCTCTATCCTGCATCCTCTCACTTATCCACACAAACACCATAACCTCTGTTTCTCCTCTTCTCTTGAAATCCCCTTTGCTTAATATTGCATCAAAGCCCCTCTCTATACCCCCTCCTAACTCATATCCCCTCACTTGTGCGTTCTCTTCTCTAATGCACCATTTGTCAAGAATCTGCTGAGGTGCACTCAACTCCAGGGTGGAGCTGGCGATATACAGAGCAGCACCTAACTTTTAATGACTATCTTTTACACACGATCTTTCATCAGACTTTCATCTTGCAAGTAAGCAAAAAAAAAAGAAAAAAAGATTAAATCTACAGACAGTGTGGATAATGTGGATATTTGTGAGCACCGGTTCCATCAATTTGCAGCAATCTTGGTAATCATTAGTCTTTGCAGCGTCTGCTTTTGTAGCTACTGAATCAACATTGCATATTTCCTTTAAATATATCTAAAGTGATCTCATTGTCTATATGTTATTTAACATAAAACCTTTTATAACTAACAAAGAAAACAAAACAAGGTGAAGATACTCCACTTCTGTCAAGTTCTGATCAAACTTATATAATAGAAGTCTTTTACTCTAACTGCCCTTAAATTCTTTGTCATAACGTCTTTTTAATGAGTCCTGATAGCTTGTGAAGCTTTTAAAAGTCATGTGTCAAGTGGCTATACTTCACAGTGTTAATTATATGCAATCTGCCCATCCCCCCCAGGGGCTCCTTTCTAGTGACACTGCCCCTGCTCTCTGTCCTCTCTCTTTCCTCAATCTGTCCTATAGGAGTGATATGTGATTGGATAGAGTCAAGAGGAAGGGCACATCATCCTGAATGCAAACTGTCACTTTATTGACCAGAGGGAGTGTCCATATGGGGAGGGTTGCAGTTGTGTTCTTGTTGCATTGTGATGAGGCAGGATTGAGTTTCAGCCATAAAATAAGTCAAATTATTAAAAAAATGTAACCAGCTTGTAGAAAACACTCTTACTGACAGTAAGTGTTTGAGAGACATACGGCAAGTGCGGTATATGGTGTGGAATTAGCAGCTATCTTCATTTGTAAGAGACAACATCTTGCTTTCTCTCTCATAGGTAATTAATGCTATTGAGCAGGACTACCGTTTGCCACCACCCATGGACTGCCCCAGCGCCTTGCACCAGCTGATGCTGGACTGTTGGCAAAAAGACCGCAACGTGCGACCCCGCTTCACAGACATCGTCAGTACTCTGGATAAGATGATCCGTAACCCCGCCAGCCTCAAAGCTGTAGCCAATATTCCTGCAGTGTGAGTAAAAAAAAATCTGTACACGTAAGAAACAAATTGATCCAAAAACTGACATTAAGTACACACTGACGCTTCTCCTTATGCATGTAGTCTTTAACACACTGTTTGTTTCGAATGAGCCCAGCATGCATATGTGCACCGTTTTATCTTCTCATGAATTAAGCAGGAATTTATTGCTATTGATTGCGTCAAACTGCACTTTTCCTCCTTCTTATCCAACCTAAACACTGGTTTCGGGAACTCTCACTTTTTTACCCCGTGAAGATGGAGCAAAACACGTTTTCAAAAAGATAAAAAATGGAATGAAACACCTCATTTACATCTATTTTCAGAACACATTCAGAGCACGTTTTTTTTTTCCTTACTTTTTTGTGAAATACTGGACTTGTTTTGTACAATCTCTGGCACCCGTCCTCACAGTTTCTCTCAGCGTCAGCCAGATTGGATGTGGTCTGTCTGTCCGTGAACTGTGAGTTTCAGGTTCCTGCACTACTTTTTTTCCAGGCTTCCACATATTTTAAAGCCAAGCAATTGCGACCAGTTACCGATTACCTGCAGAAAATCTTTCTTGTGTGGCATTCAAAGAAGGAGTGGCAGATGTGCCTCATGATACTGAATCCCTTTACACTTTATATTTGAGATACATTCCAATATTCACTAATAAATTCTCTCTCCCTAGTTTCCTTGCACCCTATGGCACACACCCATGAAAACACCAGTATCAGCTTTACTCTCCTTCTCTTTAAGTCTGTGCTTAATATTGCATCAAAGCCCAACTATATCTCATCTTCCTCCCCGCCTTGCTCTTGGTGTTCTCCTCTGCACCAGGCCCTCTCAGCCACTGCTGGACAGATCCATACCCGACGTCAACACCTTCAGCTCAGTCGAGGACTGGCTCGCTGCCATCAAGATGAGCCAGTACAGAGACAACTTCCTCAACTCAGGCTTTACCTCCCTGCAGCTGGTGGCACAAATGACCTCAGAGTGAGTTCAACTGCTTGTGTGCAAATGACGGGTTTTCAGACCCATATAGCTTTTGATGGGCACACTTTTATAAAATGACTCAGTGTCAAGTGCATGTATTTTTAGCATAAATGCACCCAGTGACTCAAGTGATTGCATCAAAGTTAAAGCCTCGGTGGGAATTAAAAATACAACACATTGTAAGACGAAATAACGCACTCACCGTGGTAAGAAAATGTACATCTTTGCAAGCTATGTATTACAACTCTTATCTGTACTAATAATTAAACATTTTGTGTTGACAGTGTTCTAAAAAAAAAAGACATGAATGTGTATCCTCTATATACACATTTTAAAGATGCATATTTTCACTTCTGCTGCCGCTGCTGTGTCTGTGAAGTGCTTCAAAGCGCTGGTCATGACAGCATTTCTCAAAGCACTTGTGGTACCAACAGACACAAATATTGCACTTCATCCATTTTAATTAACAATGCTGCTTGGCCTACAAAATTATGTTGAAAATGTAAATTCATTCCAACATTTTTTATTAAAAATATATGCTCGGGGCCTGGTAGCATTTCTGCAATGTCTTTGCAATTCAAAGCAACACGCACTACTGCGTCTTCTCACAGAGATGGAATTAATTTAGTAAATTTGTGGGTTTTGTTCATTGCTACTAGCTTTC
Source organism: Maylandia zebra (assembly GCF_041146795.1). Classification (NCBI taxonomy): domain Eukaryota; kingdom Metazoa; phylum Chordata; class Actinopteri; order Cichliformes; family Cichlidae; genus Maylandia; species Maylandia zebra. The sequence continues at coordinate 20,257,170 of NC_135184.1, forward strand.
CATTCTGAAATTGTGCGTTCATTTGTAGCGACGTTAAGTCCGTGTGAGCTCGTTGAGTTGTGATGGGGGATTTCTTGCAGGTGTTTGCACTTCATATTCAGATCATCTATTCTAACTCCAAATTATTGGAGATCCTGTGTTTTTCTACAAAAAAAAAAGGAAAGAAACAAAAATACCCTGCTTTTCACTTTCTGTCTCCATGTTTCTTTCTCTGTAGAGACTTGCTGAGAATAGGAGTGACCCTGGCAGGCCACCAGAAGAAAATCCTTACTAATATCCAGTCCATGAGGGTGCAGATGAGCCAGTCATCTACGCCGATGGCATGACTACCGGAGGCGCTGTGCCATGGAACAGGCAGCATTCGAAGGACCAACAAAAATAGCAGCCCTCGAATGACCCCCGATCCATCGGAACGCGCCAGAGTCGAAACTATTGTCTTAATCTAATCCACTATCATGACAACAGGAGACCAGGGTCTACACTACCACATGGTTAACAGCTGTCACACTTCATGCAATCCACGACAGGAGTTCAGGGTCCAGACTTGATACTGTTTATCCATTCATCACAAAAGGGAAATCAATGTCCGTTGTTGTGGTTATGAACTACCATTCATGCCATTTTGAACCAAAATAACCAACAATCAGACATCAACACAAAGAACTTCTCAGAGTTTCAAACTGTGGTAAAGTGAGTGATACTGTACTTCTGCTTCATGTGGACTAGAAGGTGTTAAAACTTTAAACTGAAACGTGAGGCATTTAGAAACATGTGACGTGTGATTTTACCCATCCTGTCTTCAGTCTGTGCAATGAAGATGCCTTGACCTGGCGGGAAATAAGTTCCAGAAGAAGAAGAAAAAAAGAAGAAAAACAAAACAAAACACCTACCAGTGGAAATAATTAGAGGGAGAAGCATACAGGGATGTACAGCAGAGCACCATTTTCAACTTTCACATCATGTTGTACTTGTTTAAAAAATGTTTTAAAAAGTGTATTGTAAATGGACAGGTAACAAAAAAACAAAAACAAAAAAAGATCAGAGCTTAGTTATATTTTTATCCTTTACCATGTGTTTGTTTGTCTGTTTTATCATTATAGCAAGATGCAGTCCACTTGTATTTTATCTTTAACACTACCTGTGGAGTCTTGGGTGGAGGGCCTTGCTAAAGGACTTCTTAACCCAAGCCACCCACTTTCAGAGAATATAAATATGTTTATCTCTTGCTAAATATGATTATATCTTTCATAATAAACCTTCATATTGAAGGTGATATAAATGCATATGTATGTACAGAACTCTATGCTTGCATTTTGGCAAAGACATGTTGACTGAATTCTGACTGAGACACATGCAATGTTTAGATTCCAGTTTCCTTTGGATAACTGAACAATGGGCACTGGATTGTATGTCTCGTTGCTCCAGGGATTTAAGGACAATTTGGGCTGACTGGAGAAAATGTAAAAAGAATGGCTGAAGAATTGGTATTGTAGAATTGTATGAAAATTGCTGTAGGAGTTAAAATAACTGACAAACTATCCATTAACTGGGGGTAATGTTAAATGTGGGTGTACACATGCTGTCTCTTGCTGGTGAGCACTTAGTTGTACAGATATGTTTTATGTTTCATCTTCTTTCTTGACCTGTTGTTTGCCTCGGGAGCGGTCAGCACCATCCACAGGGGGAATGATCCTCCGTTTCCTGCCCCGGAACTGGCCCAAATTCACGGTGAGTGCCAGCTGATCGCGCAGGAAGAACACAACTTGGAGTCGAGTTGCTCTATATGTGGCACATTTTATTTCGGGAAAATCTAGTTAATGTTTCTCGTGGGCGCTGCAAATGTCTAGGCCGTGGTGAGATTTTCTGCGAGTTTGAAACGCATAGGAGAGCGGGCACTGGAAATCACTGCGAATCAGCATCATTTCTCTACACGGTGAAAAATGAACATCTGGGCTGAAGTTTGCCAACAGACACCCGATGCCATTTCGAGGAACACACAGACTTAAACAGCCCACATGGGCACACTGCTCACAGCATAGCACAGCCTCCAATCGACTGCTGTAGCTAAGCTGCTGAGTTCATCTGTGCACTCATGCTATATGCAGTTGCCAAATGGCTAGGCAAGTTAAAGGAAATTGCCACGGTACTTGTGGGAATATTTCTCTAACTCTTGGCTGCATGAATTGTCACTTAGAAATGTACTAATCTTGTAAGGTCTCTACATTATTCCCAAAAGTCATTATTTTGGGATATATTTAAGGGATTGTTCCGAGTTGTGCACAAGGATGATTCTCTTTCTTAGCATGGCAATGATGATGCTTGTGATTTTGCTGTTAGTCTTATTTTTCCTTTTGCTGGTCATTTGCTTCAGGGCTAGGCTTTTGGAAACGAATTGCAATATTGTTGTTCAAATAAAACCTTTAAAAATGGTGATCATTAAAAATGAGAGTCAACAATCTTTCAGTACAGGCTTGGTAGAACAGCCCTGTAGCTCGCAATTATGGACTATTTTGGTATCAATTCTTTGCAGTAGCTGTGACCCTGCTGAAATCCCTGTTGGCTCTATTTGAACAGACATGAGTGACGACGGTCCTAACCACCTTGCATCCAAAATTAGAAATTGATGGCAGGCCCATTAGCAGATTATTAAGTGTACTTAGCCCTCTCAAGTCATCCTCCTCCTCCTCCTCTGTCTGTCCTGCCCTCTCTCCCCGACTACTCCCGCTGGCTGGCAGATCTCCAGCTCGTTTATCCTGGGTGTAACCAAGCTGTCCTGGGCTGTGTCTGGAGCTGAGTTGGGCCAGAGCTGGCCTGAGAAATGGTTGGCTCCATGCTCTAGTGGGCCCAGGCAGGGGTGAAAACACCTGCTAAGGCCCCCTGTCTGACGGGCATCTGATCAGCCACGGGGAGGGAGATTGATGGGAGCATAAAAAACAAATACACTCACAAACACATGCACGCACACACACAAACACTGAGGAACCCTCAGCTAGTTTATTCTCACGTCTGGTTTCCAGGCTGATGCTTAATGAGAAGAAAGTGGGCTGAAACCCGACAGAGTGTGTGCATATGCGATAGAAAGAGGAGGATGATTCAGTTAATAGGAGGGCGGGGTTGCATGGCAGACATGGCATGAACAAAGGATGGTTTTGATGAAAGTAAGAAAGTTAGTTCATTGAAGTGAATCAAACTCTTTTATCTCACAGTGTGGTTTATGTGGCAACATCTCTTTCATTATATAAATGTTAATTTGCTTTAGTTTGGTAATGGAAAATACTGTAATCAAGCAATTCGTTTGGCTCACGGGCAAAATCAATTGCTTTTTCTATTCAATTCTCCGAGTCATTGATTTACCAAGTATTCCTAAATATAATCACAAGCTCCTCAAGATTGGCATAAATCCCTTTCACTGAAGCCAGTGAATCAATTTGAATGCATTAGTCCTCTATTCAGCTCAGTCTCATGTATTTGCTTTTCAACCCAAGAGCCTGTGAATGAGATGATAGAACGTATTCATTATACAAAAGTGTAATTCTTTTTTTTTTTTTCTCCATTTGCTCTGTTTGTCTTTCTAAATATCTGACTGTAATGACACTCCAGTGTGATGAATGGAGAGGCGGTTCGCCATCTTCCTCTGAAAGCTGTTTCATATGGGAGCCATTCATCACACACTGATAGAAAACACAAGAACTTGCTTGTTAAACGTTCCATGTGCTGCAACTGTCTGAAAAGTGACCAACGATGCTTTTAGCAGCAAAAATCATGCCTGTCATTTATGGATCAGAACGGCGTGAGGCCGAAAATGATTTGGCGTGACTCCTTGCAAAACGAAACTCGTTAAACTTCTCCGTTCTCCTTTTTCTCCTCTGTTTCAGACTGGGAACTCAAAGATTTACACACTTATAAAAACGGCATACACCCGGCACTTCACAATTATATTCTCATGGATGCGCACAGTGAACACCAAGAAGAATCGCAGCGGGCCAGTGAGAACAGGTGAAGCCAAAAGCTTTGAGTATGCCAGTCACAACCTCTCTCTGTGTGATGAGCAGTGGATGGGGGGAGCTGACTGTGAGTGTGCACATGTCACAGTTTATTTGTTTGTGTGTTCAAGAGAGAATGGATGTATGCATATCAGGCACATTTGTGTGTACAGACATTGTGTGCACAGGTACATTGGTTTCCTTTTTCTTTCTTTTTTTTAGTTTGTGTATAGCAGCCACTTGTAAATTGTGACAAGTATGTGTCAAGAGTTTGTAAGCTGTAACTTTCTGAGAACTATTGTACTAAAATGCACTCAATAAACGCCTTGGAAAACAAGTCAATCACATCAGAGTCTGTGACTCACTGGACGATAATTCTGCTTTCATTAATAGTGAGTCAAGAAAGGAGAGAGGAAGGTTATTATCCAGTATCCCTATCCTTGTCAGCACTGTGCTTGAGTGTGGTGTGACGTCTAATGCTTGGCTTCATAATGGCTAAGGAAATAAACAGCTTTTGTCACCACAGTCTGGCTGGCAGCACATGTTAAAAGCCATCAGCCACTAATAAACGAGCAGTCACTCGCATTACATGCAAACACAAAAAATGTCTCTCCAAAAAAAATAAAAATAAAAAAGTGACATTATTATGACAAACTAGTGGAAATTATCCTCCCATCTGAAATCTTATATAGTATTTGTTTCTCAGCCACATGAATAAAAACCCCACCAGCAGTTTCACTACTCTCATAATTCCTAGTTGCCACAGAGACACTTCTAGGGCACTTCACACGCCGGAAAGCATGCTACACAGTAATGATATGGTTAATGAGGTGAGTCAAAAGATATAGGGATGTATCCAACTCACAGCATTGCTCCATAACTGTTTATTGACTCTAATTGATTGATAACATCCAGATTCATATTAGCAGAGAGACTGCTGTGCAGGGGCTGTGCCAAAAAAAAGAGAGGAAGCCAACAAGATGAAACAGTCAGTTTTCTCACTTCTCAAATTTGTCATATTAAATAAAGTGTTTCAGTCGTCACTTTTTATTTATTTTTATTGAAGTGTATGAAAGGATGAAACAGAATAGGTGGTTGAAGTTGTTTTGTAAGGAATTGGATAATTAAAAATGTGGACGTATTTACAAACCTAAGTCCAAAAAAAGTTGGAAAAAAGCCGTGTAAAACTTGAAAAAATGTATTAAATGTTTAAACAGAGAAAATGTACCATTTCAACAAAAGGCTGGAAAAGTAAGTGGTGGTAAAAAAAAAAAAAAAAAAAAAGCTAGAGGGAAGTTTTGCTTAGCTAGTAGCAAGTCAGTAACATGAGTGGGGATAAAAAGAGCATCTTGGAGAGGCAGTTTCGCAGAAGCAAAGATGAGCAGTTCATCAGTCTGCATGTTCTTCAATGTAAAATTGTGAATACACAGTGCATAATATCATCAAATGTTTCTGGGAATCTCGAGTAATCACTGTGCACAAGCGACAAATGAAAAAGTCTGTATCGGGTGCCCATGATCTTCAGGCCCTCAGGCCGATAAACAGGCCTGATTCTGGGATAGAAATCACTGCACTTTTCCCAGGAACACTACCAGAAATCACAGTCTGTAAACACACTTCACAGTGCCATCCAAAAATGCAGGTTAACGCTATATCCAGAAACACTGCCGCCTTATCTGAGCCAAAGCTCATTTAAACTGAGCTAAAAGGAAGAAAGAGGAGAGGGACTTAGAATTATCAGTGCTCAGTTCAAAAGCCCACATCTCTGATAGCATGAGGATGCTAAACTGCAGTCCAGACTTTTCACCAACTAAAAACATTTGATGGACCATAAAATGAAAAGATGTAATAAAGTAGAGCCAGGACTGTTGAGCTGCTAAGATTCCTAGAACAGGAAAGAATGGGAAAACATTCCACTCCCAGCTGGTCTCCTCTGTCCCCAGACATTTAATGCCTGTAGTTAAAAGAATAGGATATTACACAGTGGTAAAGATGGTCCTGTACATTTTCTTACTCGGTTTAAACATTTGATGTTGGGGCGCCAGTTTAGCTCAGTGGGTGTGTGGGCCATACGCCACATGGCCAGAAAGCAGCAGCCTTGGATGTTCCTTTGCTGCAGGTCTTCCTCTGTCTCTCTATGCACTTTCCTGTCTGTCTCCACCTTTACTATCTGCAAAAAGCAAAATGCCAAAAAAAAAAATTTCTTTAAATTGATGTTTCTATGTTTTCATTTGTGAATAAAGTATGGGTTTGTGAGATTTTCAAATGATTGCATTCTGGATTTTCTATTTTTTTTAAATTGGATTTATCAAATATTACTTGATGCTGACAGTGAATGACATATACAACATCTAATGAGCCGTAAAAGAAAATAAATATGTCAGTGTAATAATTCTCTCTGTCATAACTTCTGTCTTCAAGAAATTATGCATGAATTTTCAGTCTCTGAAACTCCAGCGTGTGAAAGAAATGCAGTACTTTCAGAAAATACGCTCTCTTTTGGTATTTTGTGATTGTAGGAGATTAAAAGAAAATGCCCTCGCATATTGGTTGATGTTTGCTTGGAGATGTGTGTATAGAACAAACAATGATAATAGTAGTAAGAGTATATGTGGAAAAGCTATGATTAAAATGAGGTAAATAAACTTTCATGAGCTTCAAAATCAAGTTTCTGAGCCACACAAGAGTCTCTCTACTACAAACACCTAGAAAATATAGACTTCATGTAGATATAAGAGGCAAAACTTGAGGAGGCTATTCATGCAAAGAAGAGATAAGGCATGAGCCTTAGTCTCCTGGGAAAATGAAGATCAGAATCCATGATGCCTTTAATGCACTGACACATTTATGCAAATTTCAGCCAGCGTCATTGCTGATGTGTTTATTTGCAATTTTTTTTCTTCTCCAGGGAATCAGGTATAAAGAAATAAACTGAAAATGGATCAAAAACCTCACTTTGTCTTCATTTCATTTGGATGTCAAATGGCCTTTAAATAATCCAAAAATTACAATTTTGTGTAATGATAAAAAAGAAAAAGAAAAACCTCCTTCAATATGTATCAGGACATTAAAAATCATCCGGTCTTTAGCAGATGTTAAGATTATTTCTGTCCAACAACACGTGATACACTAGCATCTAATTATTTATTTGCTAAAAACAGTTCCATAATGCAGAAAAACAAAGTATACCCTTACTGCTTCCAATTATGAAGCTAAAGAGCAGCCAGATGCTGCTAATAAAGAGCACTTGATTAACTGAGCATCATTAAGTGGGAGGACCTCTATAGAATCAGAAGTCTTGGCAGTTTCCAGGTCTGGAGGATTTAAGTGTGTTTTAATGCACTGGCAATGAGGAAAACATCAGCAGTGATCGTAAATAAGGAACTTTTGCTGTCCATCAATTTGGGAAGGATTATAAGACCATTTCCAAAGATTATTCACAAATGGGAAACATTCAAGACAGTTGCCAGTCTTCCCAAGAGTGGAGCCAAGTCAGCAAATGCACCCCAAAGTCGGTGCAAAGCTCAAAGGAAGTGCAAAAACTCAGAGAGCTACATCTCAAACTCCACAGGGCTAAGGCAGCAGGTTACATGACAAAGTCCATAATAGTATAATTAGACAACAACTGAAGTATGTCTTGTTTAGAAGGGTCACCAGGAGAAAACATCTTCTCTCTAAAAAAAGAACATGTCAGCACAACTTAGGTTTGCAAAATTGCATCTTACCAACCCACAAAACCTCAGAAATAATGCTTTCTCCAAAGTGGACATGGTTGGCCATAATGCACAGCACCACATTTGGTGAAAACCAAACACAGCATAGTAGCACAATGACCTCATACCAACTGTCAAGCACAGTAGTGGAGGGGTGATGATTTGCAGCCACAGGACCTGGGCACTTACAGTCATTAAGTCAGACATAAACTCTGTTTGCGTATAACCTATATAGAGTATACACAGCTCGGCTGAAACTGGGTAACACAGCAGTACAATGATCGCAAGCACAGCAACAAATCTACAACAAAATGATGAAAAGAAGAGTCAAAGGGCTGCAATGATCCAGTTCAGACCTCAATCTGATTGAAATGCTGTGGCAGGACCTTAAGAAACCTGTGCATAAACAAAAACCCACAAACCTTAATGAACTGAAAGAAGGTTTTGAAGAAGAGTGGGTTAAAGTTCCTCCTCAATTCATCAACAAAAAAGTTATTGCTGTTGAAGGTGGTTTCTACAAGCTACTGAATTTAGGAGCGTACTGTGTTTTATCCAATATAGCATTAATTGTATTATTAAGCTAAGCCATGTCCATAATTTGTTTCAATGAATGTCATTATGATGTGCATTGCCTTAAAATCCATTCTTTTCTTTTCCTAAGTCTTTTTGAACTGCCCAAAAACGACTGACTTTTTTTTTTTTTTTTTGCACATTCATATTTCTGCCAATGTTTTACCATAAAACTCTGTTAGGAAATGAAATGCTTTTGGCTTTAAATGTGAAATTGATGAGCAGTGAATGTGTAGCATCCCAAAGAGGGTGTGAAGTTTCTCATGTGTAGCACAGTTTGGGAATGAGTTATTCTATGTTTGTCATTTTGCTACATGCACAGTTTGTGTTGCGTTTTATGTAACTTCACATTAGATTAGCATAGTGTTGACACAGGTGGAGAGAGACCTGGTTTGATAACTATACCTATGTTTGTGTACATGAGTATATAAAGAGTGCTGTGAGTGAAAGGAAGACAACCAGCCTAATTTGTTTTTTGTTTTGTTTTTGAGACATTTATCTGTCTGTTTAGTGATTTACTATTATGTTAAATAGTCAAAGCCTCAATACAAACAAACGGAAGCATATCAGACAGAAGCTTTGTCACACTGGTGTTATCACTTAATCCAAAATCAAAACCTAAAACAAAAAGCTGCCTCTAATGGAAGCCTGCTTCCAATATAGGTCAGATTCTTCCTGCAGTTAAACTAAACGAAGGCGCCAGTTACTATATCAGACAATACAGACCTTTAGCTTGTTTTTCATTCTTCAGAATAGAATGAGATTTTAGCATTGCAAGGAGAAATCCAAACCCATTTTTAGCTGGCAACACTTTTTAATTTAGATAAATCTGTCTAGTATAGTGTAGTTACCACATTAGAATTACAGAAAAACAAAACAAAAACAAAACAGACATACACTCACAAACACAAACCTGACTTTAAAATTGATGCTCAAGCACCAGCAGGTGAAACAGCAGCATGTCCGAGCTGGCTGGAAGTCTGAAGTTGTTTTTTTACATCTTATCACACCAACCATCACTATGTAGCGCAGATGGACTTGCTCCATGCAGTGTGAAGTAAGAAAAAACATAACAATTTTCTAGGATTGCTAAGTCGCTCTTTGTGTTTACCTATCAACTGCTCCCCTAAAGGAAAAGTCAATTTTCTTTTTGAGTATAGTATGTCTTTTCTCTCTCTCTCTCCGTCTTCCAGTTTGGATGACCAAAACCAGACCAGATATCACAGTCTGGCTAAGAACTGCATCCCTGGCTTCAACTATGTTGTTCCACTCTTTATGTGCAGGAAAGGATTATCATTAACACAAAACAGGCATTCACTTTCGTTTTTCACCTAAGAATTAGACGTTTAATCAAAATGAACATATTGTCTTGTTAACAACTTGCCAAAATCCCGTTTCCTCTGACCATATTGCAGTGAAGTTAGCATGCTTCCCAGCTCAGTGAGCAGTATGTTTTCATATCTTTTGGAGAAGACAGCTTTGACTAACCGAGGTTTGTTGAAACTGAAATTTGGTTGCTGTCTGTTGAATAAAATGTACAACAAATACAACCACTCAGGAGATATAATTACAGCAGTTCATAAGAGTTCAAGGTCATGTAAATGGTTTAATTGCCTGTTATTGTTCCCCTAATAGTTAAACAGATGTAATGACCACTGATATGGTGACATTCTTAATAGTATCCTTCCCTATATGCCTTTAGCTAAAATGAGCCTGTTTGTCACTTTAATCAGAGCAATTAGAAAGACAGAGGAAGATATTGCTGTCCTGACAAGAAGCTCTACGTTATATTAGGTGTGAAAGCTGCCTTGTGAGTGTATGTGTGTAAGACAAATGGGATGAGATAGACATACTGAGGCTGACAAAAAGCCAAATAGATGAAGACAGAGATTCGTACAGACAGTCTTCTCTTTAAAGTACACTTCATCCATAACAGGGTGTTTATCACTGATGAGGGAGTCACATCACTATTTTTAACATTAAAGTCACAGGAAGTTTGAAAAGTGGCTTCTTAGCAGCAAATCTTTGCCTTAATCAATATTCCTTGAGCAATCACCTGCAAGAAAGGATGGTGCGCAGCAGGGAACTCCTGCAGATAGAAAGGGAGAGAGTTGGAGAAAAAGCAATCCATCCAGCGGTGCAGATCCAAGTGTGAAGAGTAGAATCTCGATGTGAATACTGAGTGAAGGACGATGCAGGAACATAGTGAACTGTGGGACAAAGACTTGCAGTGGGGGAATGCTAGAACTGAAAGTAAGCATTTCACAAATCCTTCAAGTCGTATTTTTATTTACAGATACTTACCTGCGTGTGTCTATGCATTTTTAAAATAACATTTATTTAGGAAAACCCAACAAAAGTAACATGACTTGAGTTAAAACATTTTTTTTAATCTCAAGTGACTGCTTGCTCGCCTAGTGGGATTGTTCATAGCCTAAACTCTAATCTCAGCACATGCTGCCTGCAGGACCTCAGTAAGCTCTTTCCATATTTGCAGTAATCTTAGTGGCCTCGGAAAAGTCCAGAGCACAAAATGCTTTGTGGAGGCTCGTGTTGTTTTCTGATGCGTATTGGTTTACCAAAAACATACAAATTATGGATGGCTGAGAAGTAATCAGAATCAGAATCAGAATACTTTATTGATCCCTGGGGGAAATTATTTTTTGTTACAAAGTAACAAAAAAAACAAAGATCCACAAGAGGACTCTTTTATATAATAGTTCCTCCTTTGGTGTAAAAAAATAAACATATTATTTTAATTATTTTCTTACTATGAAATCCCTCAGTAAACACGTTTATCGATGTATGTGCAGAGTAGGCAGAAATGATTGATAAACAAGAAGCACTTTGAGAATACAAATCTCCACCAAGGCAGCTCATTCTGGGCAGTGATCGTATTGAATTTTGTATATGTTAATTTCATTATCTTTTTTCTTTTTAAACACACTCTAAGACGTTTGTAATGAAGTAAAACAAGTGCAAGATGTTTCCCTTAAGAAAGGAAGTACCCCTAAGAAATCCCCCAAAACCTGTGTATTTTAAAATAGTATAACCCGTTAGGGTAATGTACAAAACAATTATAAAATAATGTGATATATAGAATCCCCATGTATCATTCCCTTTATGCCCTTAAGTTACCAATACAAACAATGGCAGTAAAAAACATAGTTAGCATCATCATATTTTTGACCTTCAGATCAATCTATTAACCTTAGAGAAGAGGTCAGAGGTGAAGCGCGATATGATATATGAAATTTAAATGAAATGAATCTTGTAAATAAGCACCAAACCTATAGTAATCATAGTTTTTAAGTTATGAGGCTTTTTGTCATTTTTTGTTCAATAAATCATTAAGTTGGCCTTGAAGACCTTGGTGGATGTAAGCCAAATTTTATTGAATGACCCCCACACAACACCCCTACAAAGTTTTATCAGAATTCATTTCAAACTTTTCGAGCTGTCATGTTTATATGCAGAATGATGGTAATTACCTGAATCACAATAAAATTAGAAAGAAAGGCTGCAGCTACATGTCAAAAGCATGGATAACACTGACAATGAAAGTCTCCGGATATCTGGTGAAGGGATCCGAACAATAGTGTTTTGGTGTCAGTTAAGCCAAGCTCACTTACAGTATGGATCAGCAGTTCAGTTTTCATTGATTTGTTCTTCATCTGTATTTAAAAACAAGAGGAAAAAAAAAGAAAAAAGGGTAAGAAAAAGAGCATAAATCCTGGAAGATGTTAAAAAGCACTGCTAAAAGTAGTAGAGTCTGATCCACACATCTCTACAACAAAAAGCTATTCCTAAAAGAACGACATGCATTTAAAGGAACGACAGACAAGAGGTGAGGCAGAGTCTCCTGGGGCATGAAGAGCAGAAGTCGAGAGGCTCTCAAATCATTTATAGCACTTCCTCTTCATGTGAATTTCATAGCCAATGTGTCTACCACCCAGTTTCTCAGGGGGAAAAAAGCAGGCGATTCATAGGTATGAAAAAACTGTAAATGAGTAGAATGCTCTGCCTGCCTGCGAAGAGTGGCAAAGCACATCAAGGCCTCTGATGCAGGCAGCCATTTGTGGCTGAATGGGTATTGACTTTCAGCTTCTTTTTCTTCCTTCAAAAGAAAAGAGTTTGGCCATTACACAACAACATAGTTAATCCTTCTCAATTCATTCCATTGTAACAAAGGGCAATTTGCATTTCTCTTGTTCAGTAATTAAGTTATTGACGGAACCTAGCGAATTTGGTAAATGTGAAAATACCCCTTTGCTTAATCAAGATGTCAGATGCAAGACTCCGAGTATATCTCTCTTAATAGTAGAAGACATTTCTCCTTTTGTGTATAGGCAGAGAAATGCAGCACCTGGGTCAAATGAGATTTTATGTCTCAGAGGAGTTCATCAAATTTAATTATGATACATATAATTACCAAAAGCAATCTTCTGTGTGGTAGAAATAATCATTTCAGAGAGACGTTGGCACCTGCAGGGGTAAGGCATAATTTAGAGACAAGCTAGACTGACAGGAGGAAGTGAGTGAGGGGAAAAAAGAGACAGAAACAGGTGATTGCTGTATACTCCGCCGAGAGCAGCAGGCTTGCAATGGTTTCTTTCTACTGTAAAGGTTTGGGAAAATGAATGAATAATTAAACCCCACATACACAGGTTTAGTGTCACTCCGCTGCTTTGTATCTTACAGTACTGAACACCTACTTGATTTTGTTTGATTATAAAAATGTGGACATCTTTCATCAGACTTTTACTTGCGGAAACATAAACAAAAGCCTGGCAGAATCCAGATGCTTGCAAATGAGCTGGATTTATCATAATAATAGACAGAAAGATAATCAGAAATTGTACAGCAGGTATAGATTGAGCATCAGGAGCTGAAGGAAGAAGGATGCTACGATGGGATCACAGCGGTAAAGTGTTTTTTCAGCGGGCGGGGAGGGGTAACGGTTATGAGGTGGGACAGAGCACCTCTCCCACACGTACACATATGCAGAGCCTCGCCAGCTCCACACCCATCACAGAAGACCCCCGCGGAGTCTAATCCCACACAGAGCCCTTCTTGGCTCCTCCCGCCTTCGACTGCTGCAAAAAAAAGAAAAGAAAAAAAATCAATGAAATATTTTCCCACCAAAATGAGGAGGAACAATGGATGAGATCCGCAAGTCAAGGTCTTCCTAATTAGAGAGTTAACACAAAGGGTTTCCTTTGCTGCATGGCTTGCAGAAGAAAGGCATTGATGATGGGAGAAACAAATTGATAAAGGTCATACTATTCCCACTTAATGCTCCCCATCTCTCTAATATCAACTTCATAACTCATAACCTTGGCTGCACGTCTGATCCTCTGACATCCCTCCATGTTTCCAGCGATAGCTGTGCACACAGCATGCCATGGCAAAAGCTACAAGGTTTTCCTCTCTTTGTCTCTTTGATGTGTAAAGAGACATGTCACTGTGATTTTATCACATCTAACCCTCAAAATGGAAGTGGAAACGCTACTATATTGTTTCATTATTAAAAGACCTTCTGATGTCATTCCTCTGGGTAAGTACAGCAGGTAAACTTTGTTGTTCTTGTGTAGAAATGTTTAAATGGCTTTAGCTAGACTGATGCAAGACAACAGATCTAGGCAGATAGTGGTCAGCTCTCTCTAATAAGCATATAGTTAATTTCCTTGAATATAGATAATTAATACAAATATTTTATATTAGTTTACAATAAAAAAATATATAGTTCTTTTCTGTTGGTCAACAGGTCCAGTAATTGCTCAGCACAGTAGTAATGCATGTGCAGAAGTATGTAGATCAGTGAAACATTGGATAATACCTGTGATTACTGCTCTTAAACAGCACCTGCCATCTTAACAGATGCTCATAGCGCTGAGAGCTACGTTTCATAGATCCACTTCAGCTGGTATAATAGTATTCATGTTTAGTGAAGAGGGCTACATTGCACAGGCGTACTTTGAGATACATTCAATTTTGTGATTCACACGTGCTGAGTGAAACATATATTTTAGTTCTTTCATTTTGTTTAAAAAAACATAAAGTTATAAAAGATTTGTTAGTTAAAAAAACACAAAGGTGCTTCAATCAAGTAGCAGGTGTGACTACAATATAATAATATTAATACAGTTTGAATTTAACAGCAGCTTAGTTATGGCTATGCCATCATCTACCATTTAGGGATGTCACCAAATAGATACTTGTAATTCCAAAATTCCAAAAATGCAGCCGTAGTGTCATGAAGTGGAAGTAGAGGACTGAAATACAGATTTTGAGAGAGCCTGAAAAACAAAGGGTGAGCCTTTATTTTTGGTTGATTTTAAAGTCCAACAAAAGCAAAGCTACAACAAGACTCCGCAACAATCAGGAAATACCCCGTTGAGATAAACAGAGACTGAACCATGGACTGAAAGGAAAACAGCACTATTTATACACACCAGGGCAATTAGGGTAATTGGACACAGGAGGGAGGAGAGGCAGGTGAAACCAATAATAACTCAAGGAAAGTCAAAACAAATTGCAAAACACAGGAGACAAATGAAATGACTACCAAAATAAAACAGGAAGTACTTAACAAACACACACATACAGACAGCATCGTTACACTAGGGCAAAAACACTGTGGAAGCATACAAGGAACTCTAACAGCATGAAAATAACTAACAGAAAAATACTGGTACTTTTTTTTGTCTTTAGGACTGTAGGTATAGTAGGCGGACGCTACGGTTCTTCAGGAGTTGACGGGGTCGGCATACGCCTACAAGTGTTCTCATCTATCTTTACATGATGAAGAAAAGGAAGGACGCTCACAAGCACAGGAAAAAGTGCATTGGGAAAACAGCAACCAAAGACAGTGTGAAGGATGCATATTGCTTCCAGGTCAGGAAAAAAAAAAGCCAGTGTCCTAAACTTGCCTCCTCTTTGAAGGCCACCAGATGCTGATACCTGTGGCTGCTAAGACTTCTGGTCAACATTTTTCTGTCTTGACCTCTTTGGACATTTTCCTGATGAATTTATGGGCTCGGTTGCTTATTTTGGGTCACACTGAATAAAACATTAAGCCTATTTTGTAAATCTTGAGTTGGCAGCATCAGAAAGGCTCATCTCAAGTCTTCAAAACAGGACCTCAGAAATCAGTGGTTAATGTAATTCTAGCTACATCTATCTTTTATTCTGTCTATACTGATTATTAGGTGGCATTGCTAATGTGAAATCTACAACGCTCCTTACCAAAAAATGCTGTCTTGCATTGGTATATGCAGTATACCAATGCATTGGATATGCACTGGATTGTTACCAAGTACAAAATGTTTTGTATCACCATTATTATACCTTAAACGATGATTACTATCATACCTTATTACCATTTCCCACCAACATTTTAAACTATGAAATGAAAAACACATTCTGTATAAAGAAAGCTGGTAACACTGTAACACCTCAAAATAGCAACCTGTGTTCCCAGAACAAAGCGCATAACTGATACAAAAGCAATGATTATGTTATCAGGGAAAAGTCACTAAAGGTCTGAACATCCCAGTCACGTTGTATTTAGCAAATGCCACTTGACTCTGGCTATTCTTTAATTAGTACATAGAGTTGGCATGGAAGATGCCGGTGCTGCAAAGTGCAATGTTGATGCATGAACATATAAAAGTGTCCATTTTTTAGTGTTTCCTTGTGTCTCTGTTAGTGCTCATCTTTGTGTATGTACGCGTGCCCAGATGGCAGCTCCTCTGATGGGAGCATGTGTGTGGGTGAGCTGTAACTCAAGAGGCTAGATGGAGGACAGACTAAGTGGCTCTCAGGGGAGAGTCGATCGATTATTAAAGACAGTGGAGAGGGACACAACAGCCTAAGCTTACGGTAACAGCCAAAACAGACACACAGTCTTGGTTGGCGTAATTGCTATGGACAGGCATTGGTCTGAATGTCCTCGTCTCACTTCGTATCTCTGACATTTCTCAGAGGAGTTTCGTCTTCCTCTAGTCACATATACTGAAGAAAGTGGATAGATTCCAGTGACTGAAAAGTATGTATTAATTCTAAAAGAAGTCTACTCTGTTTCGTACCAGTTATGAGAATGAAAAAAATCAGGTGGTGGAACTGTTTCTGTTTTGACCTGATAGTATAATAAATGCATATTAACAATTAACCAGATGTATTTTTATTTATTTATTTATTTTAATGTATTCTCTGCTTTTTGACTTCTTGCAGTTGAGTGCTATAAATCAGTTTTTGGTATAGCTAAAAAATCCTGACAGTACAAGGGTACAGAGTAAGTAAGAGAAATGGGTGCCCTCAAAACTTCAATGCAATTCAGAAACCACACCTACCAAGTGTAACATCCCTGACAACCACGCCATCCTCTTGATACACGAGTATTCCCACTTTCCTCACATGTGAAGCTTTTTCTAAAGTGATGAAAGCAGAAGAGGAATTCCAAATGATAACAAAGTCCCTCTGGACATCTTCATCCCATTCCCAATCCTGACTGGCTCTCTACTGTCCTCTCCATTTACCGTCTCCAACACCACCACCACCACCATTCTCACAAGTATGGGAAATACAGCTGCTGTCAGCTGCTGAGGCCCTCCAGGCTGATCTCTCACTTTCTGGAATGTGCAGTGCCATAATGAGCTCTGCCCCCCTTCCCCATCTACCATGTTCTTGTTTCTGAGTGTTCTGCACTCTTCCTTTTTTGAAGCACAGTGAGAAAACGACTAAAGAAAGTATTTTTTTTCTAATTAGTGAAGTACACTGAATTGATTATATCTGTTAAATTAAGTTTTGATATTTATACCACAGGAGTCTAGCGCATTTTGCACTCATCAAAAGAATCGATGAAATGACGCCAGATAAAATCATGTCGGCAGCTTTTTAGGTGGTTTCCATGCACGGCATGTGGCTTCTCCAAATGAAGGTAACTC
Source organism: Maylandia zebra (assembly GCF_041146795.1). NCBI lineage: Eukaryota > Metazoa > Chordata > Actinopteri > Cichliformes > Cichlidae > Maylandia > Maylandia zebra. The sequence continues at coordinate 20,274,384 of NC_135184.1, forward strand.
TCACTAAATGCTGGAATCCTCAGGGAGCTCTGCGTATCAAAAGTTGCATGCAGCTGTGCTTGGCCTCTGTGCTTATGTTGACTCGTAACCTCTGAACCTGAATCATTACTTACACCTGTCAGTCAGTGGAGGGCTTGGCCTCTGGTGACAGCTGAAGGGTGACTGAGACATGCCTGGCACCTTAAATCTAACACACTATACTCCCCTGTGGTTGCAATAATCATAATTCAAGAGCTGCCCTCTGACATGTTACTTTTTACACCAGGGAGATGTGTGCCTATAAAAAAAAACCATACAATGTAGGATATTATATCCAACGAGAAACACTGCTGACATGTTTTAATAACGTCTATTGTGATGTATTTTCTGGTCTGTGCGTGGACACTGCACAGTGCAGCATATCCATTCTCAAAGTGAAGGCTTCTTAGTTCGGATTAGGTTAGATCGGTGTAACCTACAGGCGAGGAACACAACAGATCTAATATCATATGAAACAGGAACTGAAAGCCATGCGGCCCGAGTGTGGTCCCACACTCATAAATTATAACAGGCTCTGTTGTTCAGCAGAATAGAGCCTTCTCTAATATACAGTCAAAAATGGGAAATTTGAATCTCAGTCATTGGTTAAGCTTCATTGATAACTTGCCAAATATGACGCAACGGGTCACTGGAAGCCACCGGCAATGTTTATTTTTTCTTTCTGTTTGTTTATCTCTGTATGGAACTGTATGTATTTTCTGTGCATTACATTCTGTCATCCTATTAGCATATTTGTTCATTCCACTCGCAACCCATCGCTTGGTCCAATCTGTTGTCTATGGAAAATGATATTTGCTAAAATGAGCCCCTGAAGCGGCCACATAATGTTGATAATAATGATAGAAATCTAGTTTTCCCTTTGATGCATGAACGCCTTTTAGATTTAATAGCCATATGCTGGAGCTGTTGTTGTGGCTGCTGTTATTGTTGTTGATTGTTTCTACTCTTGCCGAGTGTTGGACATATCATATGGACTACCCAAGACTACCATGATTGGATGATGTAGAGGGTAAGAGCACCCATACGGCACTGCATGTGTGCATACACGTCAAAGAGTGCTGCTATTGTGGCTTTATTTTGAACATGTTAAAATAATACAAGAACAACAAAAAAAGAAAAAAAACCCCCACAATAATCAAAATTAAACATAGGGAAAACAAAATAATCATTAAAAAATATGTTAGGAAGAAGCACATGGTTGTTTAATTCCTTATTTAACCTCACCCTCTTTACATCTAGTAACTAATAATCAATCCCGAGAAATGTAAGTATAATTTTTGGTTATAACTTTTTAAAAAATTATAATATACCAATCCTCTGGATAAAGTCTATTTGTGTGTGTTGCAGAAACCTCTATCAGGTGACTGGCAATCTGTAGCCTTGGTGGGTTAGGTCCTTTGAGAAATCTTCCACCAAAGACCACAGCTTAGATAGGAGATTTCCCTCCGAGTCTCACCAGTTACAGTCATAAGGTTGGGAAAAGGTGTGCATACATACGGTGATGTGTGTGACTGTTTTATAGGTGTGTGCGTGTGACTTGTAGAAGCAAAGAAATATATAAAAAATCACCAGGGGTCCAAAAGTGGACACATTGCAAAAATCTTCTGATGTTGTCCAGTATGCTTGTAAGCTGAGCATCCTGGTTTTGCCTGAGGCATCTTCAAAACTGTGTTGTTATAGACAGCAGAGACTGTACTCAGTCTCTGCTGTGCTCAGATTGGCCTGCCTGTTTCTGAATGCTCTTCCTTCTAAAAGCCAGTACCTTGAAGCTGTGCACTGTTGTGCTGAACCTTAGCATTCATCAGTTTCCACTTGTGATAACAGACCTGATAAAACATAGGACAGCTAGAGTGGATGCTTTATCCTGTCTTTTATAAGCGTTTCCAGGTTTGTTTGTATTTAGAAGGGACTCATAGCCCTTGTTTTGCTGCACACGTTCTACTTATTTCATTTATCAGATTTTTTTCTTTTCTTTTTTATGCTTTCAGTATGGTTAGGAGTGGTTTTGTTAGAGTCTCACAGTTACAGCGGGGTTATCTCTTCTTTTTCCATACATGCAAGCTAACAGCATTGCATCAGGGTATTTAATAATTTAAGAGCGTTCTCCCACTAATGTATTTTTGAGCTGCTAACACAAGATAAAAAGACATGAGATGACTGAGAAAATGTGGAAGTCAACACATTTTCTCCCACTTATACTAACTCAAGTGACAAAGTGTTAGACTGTGATGTGTACGGTTAACTATCCTTTAACATTTCTAATCAAATTGTTTCACTTACCACCTTTACCAGGGTGTAGCACTTCTGTGAGCTAAAGGAATAGTGTAATAAATGACTGGCTCGTAATAAATAAAGAAATACTTTGAATTGAATAACAACAAAATCGACGAACTGAGATTACAAATTGCAGTCAATAAGTGTGTACGGGACAGCAGCATAATATTACTCACAGAGACTTGGCTGCAGCCATCAATTCCGGACTCGGCTATTGAGCTAGCAGGCCGCACGGTTCACCGTCACGACAGGAACGGCCACTCCGGTAAGATCAAAGGAGGGGGTTTATGCATCTACACCAATGACAGCTGGTGCAAAAACACAAAGACTAGACAGCCACTGTTCCCCGGATTTGGAATACTTGACTGTGAAGTGCAGACCCGTCTACATACCTCGCGAGTTTACTGTTGTCATGGTAACGGCCGTGTATGTACCACCCGATGCTAATGCTAACTCTGCCATGGAGGAGCTGCACAAGACAATAAGCAACCAGCAGAACTCCCATCCAAACGCAGTGCACATTATAGCTGGGGACTTCAACCATGCTGATTTAAGGTCAGTATTCCCCAGATTTGAACAGCATATTAAATGTGCAACGAGGGGGAAAAACACATTGGATAAAGCCTACAGCAACATCCAAAAAGGCTACAGAGCAACCCCTCTACCACATCTAGGTTTGTCAGACCACATGTCCATGCTGTTGATCCCTGCATACACTCCCATTAGGAGAAGAGCCCCCCCAGTCACAAAAACTGTGAAAACCTGGCCAGAAGGTGCATCACATCAGCTGCAGGACTGTTTTGAAAACACGGACTGGAGCGTGTTCGAACATCAGGACCTTGAAGAGCACACAACATCAGTGCTCTCATATATTAACTTCTGTGTCAACAGTGTCACTGTGGACAAACGTCTCCGGGTGTATTCCAACCAGAAACCCTGGATGACTAAAGAGGTCCAGGTCCTGCTGAAGCAACGTGACGCCGCTTTTAGATCCGGTGATGGTATGCAGTACAGTGCAGCCAGATCTCAGTTGAAAAGAGGCATCAGAGAGGCCAAGGCAGCGTACAAGAGAAGGATCGAAGACCACTTCACCACCAACAACTCACGACAGGTATGGCAGGGAGTTCAGCACTTAACCAACTACAAACCTGGCAATACCACGTTGACTGAGGGTAACGCGGAGCTTGCAGAGGAGCTGAACCACTTCTTCGCACGCTTTGAGGTGAAGGGACCAGAGGCAGCAGCAGAAAAAACATCGGACAGCAGCAGCCCAAGCCTCATAGTGCAGGAATATGAGGTGAGGCGCACACTGAGGGCAGTGAACCCCAGGAAGGCCACCGGACCAGATGGGGTAACCGCAAAGGTCCTAAAAGAATGTGCAGACCAGCTGGCTGGGGTCTTCACTAAGATCTTCAACACTTCACTGTCCCAGTCCTGCATCCCGCCGTGCCTAAAGTCAGCCACAATTGTCCCACTGCCAAAGCGTACTAACATTAGCAGCCTCAACGACTACCGACCAGTTGCTCTAACACCTGTTATAATGAAGTGCTTTGAGAAACTGGTCCGACGTCACATCATGTCCTGCCTGCCACCCACACTCGACCCGCTCCAGTTTGCATACAGAGCTAACAGATCAACTGAAGATGCCATTGCTACAACGCTCCACACCACCATCTCTCACCTGGAAGTGCAGGGCCGTTACGCCAGGCTGCTCTTTGTTGACTTTAGCTCTGCTTTCAATACGATACTCCCGGACAGACTAATAGATAAACTGCTGGAAATTGGACTTCCTTCCACCACCTGCCGCTGGATCAGAGACTTCCTCTCAGACCGTGTACAGAGAGTTAGAGTGGGGCCTCATCTTTCCTCAGCCCTCAGCCTCAACACCGGCTCTCCACAAGGCTGTGTACTGAGTCCCCTACTGTACACTCTGTACACACATGACTGTGTTAGTTCCAACCCAGACAACACAGTCATCAAGTTTGCAGATGATACCACTGTGGTGGGGCTCATCTCAGGGGGAGATGAGACTGCATACAGAGCTGAAGTTCAGAGGCTGTCAGATTGGTGTGCAGACAACAACCTGGACCTCAATACCACCAAAACAAAAGAACTGGTAGTTGACTTCAGAAGGAGGAAGTCCGAGCTGCAGCCTGTCAGCATCAACGGCGAGTGCGTGGAAAGGGTCTCCAGTTTCAAGTTTCTGGGTGTGCACATAGACACAGACCTCCAATGGAGCTCTAACACCTCTGCGGTCTTAAAGAAGGCCCAACAGCGTCTCCACTTTCTGAGAATCCTCAGAAAAATGGACCTGAAGAAGGAGCTGCTGACCGTCTTCTACCGCTGCTCCATTGAAAGTGTGCTGACATATTGTATCGGTGTGTGGTTCTCCAGCTGCACCACAGCACACAGAAAGGCACTCCAGAGGGTCATCAACATGGCCCAAAAAATCATTGGACATCCTCTTCCCTCCCTGAAGGACCTGTACAGCACTCGCTGTCTCAAGAGGGCACGCAGCATCCTACGGGACTGCACACACCCAGGACACCGGGTGTTTAAGCTGCTGCCGTCTGGCAGGAGGTTCAGGCTGCTGAGGTCCCGAACAAATAGACTCAAGGACAGCTTTTACAACAGGGCAATAGCCCTGATCAATGTAAATAGCTGACCTGACTGGATACCTCCCTGGACTTTTTAGGGGGAGGTAACAATGTTTAAAACGATAACAATAATATTTATATTTATAACAAGGTGCAATAATAATTAATGTGCAATAATAACAGTGTGCAATACACACACACTTATTGTTCTTTTTTATACTAAGTTAATATACTGTGTTGTGTTGTTTGTCACGTTGTGATGTGTCATATCGTGTCGTGTTATGTTATATGTAGTGCCGACGTAGGACAGTTTTTCCAATTTCATTGTACTACTGTACTATGTATGACTGTGCAATGACAATAAAGAGTTATCTTATCTTATCTTATCTTATCTTATCTTATCTTATCTTATCTTATCTTATTTAATTAAATTAAAAAGCCATTACAGACGTCAGCAATTCCTCATTCAGCTTTAGGAAGCTGTGTTAATGGTTTCTGTGCCAAAGTATGGTAAAATAATACAGGTGTCGGAGAAACAGAAACTAGTTAATGAAACTGTCAGATGCAGATGCATCAAATTACCTGAGACTCTTTTTAATTTAATGAGCAATTTGATCTGTGTAGCAGCAGGACTTAAAAACAAAAAGGATAGCATTGTCAATTATTGTAATCTGTAATGTGGGAAAAATATTAATCTAATCACTTGAGTGTATGATCTGACTTGAAATGAGTGCATATAAAGTATAAAAGCAACTTTGAATTTGGACAGGAAGTATGAGCTATTTTGTTACTCTAAGCTATTTCAATCCAGGACAACATGTTCCACTGGAAAGATTTCCCTGGAACCAATCAGCGGGGCTGTGCATAATCATGCAGATGGTCCTGGTTGACTAGATTTTCTAGAACAAAATAAGACTTGATAGAAAAGGAGAATAGGTCAGTAGACTAGAGAAGAGAGGCGAGTACAGAGTAAGAAAAGAAGTGAAAACAGGACTAAATTGAGTGGAGGAAAACAAAGCACGCAACCAAATGGAATGTGGCAGAAAATACAGAGAGATTACGGGGGTCGAGGCAAGGGGAAAGGGTAAGACTGAGGACTCAGCAGGCCAAGATTAAGTGCAATGAAGTTTTAGGAGGGGAAAGAAGAGGTGAGGAGAGTTAATGTTATGACCCATCGAGAAAAGAATAGAGATAATAAAGGAGTAAGGATGACAAAATAATAGGGCTGTCGAAGTTAACTTGAAAACACATCAACACAATGCAACACAATGCAGTTTTTAAAAAATGGCTCCATTAACAGAGTCTGTATTCTTTCTAAATCATAAATTCAACATGACCAATAGTGAATATATAGTTGTATTCCAATAATGCACTAAACCCTTTGGATTACAAACTGCTATAAAAAAAAATTAAGAAAAAGAAGAAAAGCTACCATAGGACGTTATAGTTCAAGCTACAAATGAAATGCACGCCACTGTAGACTTCTAGTAAATTTGATTATATTAGAAGTCTCTCTATACTCTTTCAGTTGGCGATAACAGAGGAACTTTTCTTGAACAGGAAGTTATTTCAAGTTTCAAAGCTTGACAGATGGCTCACTTGACAAAACTATGTCTGTGTGCCGTTTCTGTAAGGCTTAGTTTTTGCCTCAGTACATCCAGCCTATAATACCACATGCAAGTTTTTGCAAGATTTTTCATTTGCCTTGATCATACACAACTGATCATGTTTTATAGAGGCCAGTGGCAACCAACTGCTATATGAAACTCAACCCAAACCAGAAAGTAGACATTTCTCATGATGTAATACGTTTGTGGTTAATAACAAGCAGCTACACATAGTCTTGTGGTAAATACCAATTTTCAATAAAATGGGAACGCTATATAATCAACTATTAAACTAAAGGAATTGAAAAAAGCACTAAAACAAAGCAAAGAAACTCAGTATTAGGGAACAGGGAATGAGCATGTGATAATAGCAGAGCAGAGCTAAACAGAGGTACGTGTGTCTGTACACTCCTGTCAGATATACAGGACGACACAAGATAAATGAGGTGGGTAAATATGCTGCTATCATCAGATGCTGATAGCATGAACATACTGAACTTTGACATCATTGAGTTTAAACTGGCTTAGCATGAGTGTCTTGGATTTGGCAATAAACAAAATTTGAGTCATCATGTCATCTGCAAAAACTGCTCTGGTCTGGCTTTTTTCACATTTGTTCTAACTCTTTCAATCAAACTTTCTCAACACACTTCCTCAGGGTTCTTTTTTAAAATTCTTTATTTTTATATTTTGCTTATATATGTGTGTTTGTTATACTTGGAAACCCCCCCCCCCCCGCTTCATCAAAGTTAGCCTTTGCCGTTTGTCTCACTTCTATGTATAGATCACAGGCAGCTTCTGACACTGTTTGTAGCCTACATCTGAGCCACCCAGGTACACAGTGGGGAGCAGGTATTCACGCCTATGTTTGTCTACAGAGGTGTGACTCTGAATAAGAATGTGTTGTTTACGTCTATATCAGTCACTCCCAAGTAAACGAGTGTACACGAAACCTTTGAATAAGGAAGTTTTATTTCATATTTTAACTGTCAGAAGTTCTGATTTCCTGAAGAGCTGTGAAAAGTTACAAACACAAAAACATGGCACTCTTATCATGCACGCATTCAACTTGCAATCACATGGCCATTAAATAGGGGTGGCAGCATGGACATAGTGTGTCTGAATGTTCATGAGCAGAAGAATTTTTATCATTCTTCCTTCAGTATATTTCATGAAGTTCTGTAAATAGAGATTTTAAAAAAAAAATCCCATCGATCTCTTGAAGAATGTAGCCTCGGGTGACTTAAAAGAAAGTGCCTTCAAAAGCGGAACGACTCAGCCTGCAGTTTGGTACACTGAGCCGACCAACCAGAGGTGATCTCCTTGAATCATTTCAATCTAACACATCTACTATCGGCACACATCCATCCCTTTGATGTTTAGGTTAGCGGGTGCAAGAGGAAAAAAAAGACACTAGTTTATTGTAGCTCAACTCTTTGTATGCAGAAAATATGTGAAAGTCAACAAATGGTCTTTTGTTCCTTTTGTGGGCTGCAGATGTCTATCATGAAACGTTTGGATATAGGTATGGAATTTAAATGTTTCTTTTTCTTGTGCATGGAAATCTATGAAATACTGGATGGATGGATGGATGGATGGATGGATGGATGGATGGATGGATGGATGGATGGATGGATGGATGGATGGATAGATAGATGGATGGATGGACCTGTGAAGGCTAAAGTACAGATGCTCAATAGAGAGAGATTATGTGAAAGAATTGAACATGATGTAAGTTTTGAGTAACAAACTATTTGGTAATTGGATTCCAACGATGCTTTGATTAAGTCCAACAGTGGATAGAAATAGGACGGGACCCCCACGGAGTCAGAGATGAAGGGATCTCTAAATGGCCAACATGAGCTGGAGATGGGGAGGAGGTGGGTCGCATGAGTGAGAGTGTGATAGGCAGAATGACAGAAGAGCACTGAGATTTAAAGCACATGGCTGATTGGCTCACAGAAGGTGGGCATGAAAATGACTGGGCCAGAGTGATGACGACAGAATTAAATTTGACACTGTGGGAAAGTGGAAGTGATGTAAAGAATAGACTATCAGCCCGAACACCCAGGAATGCAGGCAGATAAGCGAATACAGATCTCCCTTATTGACCTTGTACATAAGGTTTCTATATTGCTCCCCCCCCCCCCCCCAAAAAAAAAAAAAAAATTGGCCACATAGTGTTGGTAATTTATTCATTCAATTTAGCGTTTGAGAATGTGTTTGGCTGATTCTAATGTCATAACCAAATCTGGGAAAGGATTTAAACTTAGATTAAAATAAAGATGCGATAAGACATTTGGCATTAATTGTAACTACCCACAGGAGCAGAGCAGGATTCTGCTGAGATATGCAAAGGCAGAGAAAATGAGTGTGTGTGTGTGTGTGTGTGTGTGTGTGTGTGTGTGCGTGCGTGTGTGTGTGTGTGCTGACTTACTCAGTTTCGGCCTCACCTATTCCACATTGTCCAACACATAAAATTCATGATAGGAGCTACTGTTTGTAAACAAGCGTGCAAGGTGAGAGTGAATAAAAATCTAACTGTCGCACTCCGAATGAGCAGAAAGAAAAAAAACAACAACAGAAAAAGCTAAGAGAACAAAGCAGTGATGGATGTTTTTAAGAAAACCTCTTCAGACTCCTAACTTAAATTGGATTTTAACTCCACTGAGTGCAGGTAGATTTTTATTTTCATTCAGTTGTCAACCACTACTGATGACAAGTTAACAGCTTTGGCACAGAATGCAAATCATGTTGGTTTTCTCATTTTGCTGCCAGGTGGAGTTCTAAATATGTCGTTCAAGCAAAGGCTGCTTCCCCCACAAAGATTAAATAAAGTGTAATTGAAAAGTCTGAAACTGTTCAGTTTTTATGCATTGTTGTAAGGTCCCGGCTTCAACGTCCATCATCTTGACAACTTACCAAATACCTAGGTTTGATAGCCCTGACGCTTTCATGAAACATGGCATTGTGTTTCTAAGCGTCTGAGATTAAAAGCCTTTTTTTGCTACTGTAAACTGCACACTATTACAGATCACTTGTTTAAAATTTTTTATCAAAAAATACAAGATACACCAACTTTAATATCATGACATGCATTTATAGAATGTTGCAGCAGTTTTAATCGACACGATCATGCTAATTTTAATGTAAATGAACAAAAAGACAGCTTTGACTAGATTTGCACTATAGGAGCTTCTATAGTAACTGTAGTATAGTAAGAAATCCTGCATCTTGCATGTAGCCATAGCTGTAAATGACAGCTTGTGTACATTATAATCCTGTTTACTGTCATGCAAATCCTGCCTTACAAGAGAAGATATATTCAGCAGGGCAAGCTGAAGACTAGCTGTAATTGTCTCTTGTAAGAGAGAAGAGAATGCCTTGACAGATCCGAGTGTTCTCTTAACATACACACTTTGACCACCTGCTACATCCTCCTTTCACCGTGTAGAGTGACGAGTGATAAATGTGTCACTGTTGTATAAATGTTCAAAGAAGCAGTCTCACTGAAGGAGAAACTTAGGTTATATGGATATGTGTGCCACACTAGCCATATCTATATGGTAAAACAAACAGATCTGCACACAACAACATTGCTGATCATTTGTTTTCTTTTTTTTTGTTGTCATCTTAAAATGAAATTTAAATGAAACACAGCCAAGTTGTTTGATGCCACAGTGAGCAGTTCTTCAGAATATGTAATCACATTCGCATGAGTCTGAAAACAGAGTCTATAGAAGCCTGATATAATGATGACTCACTGTCCTTTGTTGTAGTTCAGCATCAGATTTTTCTATTTAGTTACATTGTATGTGCTAAAAGCCTCTATCATTCCTTACTAACCCAGACCACACCAGAGGACTGCAAGGCAGATCATATTTACACATATATGTGCAGTCGGTCCAAAGCCAGCAAAGAAGATTATGAATGAAAACGTACCAAAAATTCACTGTAAATGCTTTAACACCGTGGAGGATTTGGTCTGACAGAGGTTAAGGAAAGAAAAAGGTTCAAATGATTTCTGGGAGATACGGTCAGCCAATAATACACACTCCATGGGATGATGCTGTGATACTGCAGGCAGTATTTGTTGATGTAGAATTCTCACAGGCAAAAGCCCTCAGTTTGTAACATAGGAGGAAAGAGACTAAAAGTCTTGTTTGAATAAAAGAAAAGAAAAAATCATTTTATCCTTTAAGCTGACAGAACAAGAGTTAGAAAGGGACTAGTCATATCGAAAATAACATTAGCAACAATGAAGAAGCTGATACAAACTGGATTTTTTTGCCACAAGGCAACATGATGTCCCCATCTCTCCAAGGAAGCCACACAGTTGAGATCTCACATTGTGACACATGCAGCTCCCTATATGGAGCCTCAGCATGTGAAGTAACCCTCATCCCCAGGCCTTGATGAAACAGCTAGACTTGCCATAGACAAGTATGCTGATAGCAGCTTTTGTAAGAACTATAATTTCCAGGTGTCCTGGCAACGTAACAGCTTCCCGTTGGTGGTGATTTTAGAAGCTGAAGTTACCTGTCCATGTGAATTGCTCAATCACCATTTTCCCTTTGAGTTCACATTCACAAGCAATGGCATGTCCATCAAATGCACACATACGAGTACAGCATGTGTCTGTTTCTGTCTGTTCCTTTGTTATTCTATTTGTGTTGCGCCTCTGGGAGGAACATCAGTGTCTATTTCATGGTGGAAGAGTGGGCTCAGTCATTATAGCACCATGTGGCCTTGTCTAATTGTCTCAGAGCATTTTTCCTACCATTCATCTCTCCTAGATAAAAGCAAGTGGAAAAGGAGTCACAAAGGAGTTATACAATACTATGCAAAACTCTTGAGCCACCAATTGTTTCTTTGTAGTTTGCTTCAAACAAGCCAAAATTTACTATCATTTTTAAAGTGGTGTTCTGCAGGCTTTCAGAAGGTTTTTCAAAGTTTTTGTTTTACACATTGGCTGCATTTTCACTCATGCTACTTGCACCTTGCCATTGTTCGAAGAAAGGTTTTTGTTTTTTAAGCCACTTAACACTGATCTGTGAATCATTCAAGCTTTAAGAAAGGCCTCTAAACGAAACAGTGGTACTTTTTTGTTACTAACTGAAACACATTAATTGTTCCTATTTTGTAGTTGAATCTTTAAAAATACCAAAGACAATACTGTCAACACAGACAAATAACTATTAGATAAAAATAACATATCTTGGCATGGTGTGCAGTGCGTCCTTAAAAAAATTTGAGGAAAAGTAGATGACAAGAAAAGGTGGTTTTAAAAAAACCTCTTCAGCAAATAAACAGTATCTGAAAGTCATGTCCTTCACCTTGAGAACGATCCCAAACATCCTGTCGATGCAGTAAAAGCATACCTGGACAGAAAAAACACACGCAATGGAACACTGTCAGTCACTGATTGGCCTCCCCAAAGCCCGGACCTCAACCTTCTTGAAGCAGTGTGCCATCACTTTGAAAGAGAGCGAAACAAGAAACAGAAAACATCTGAAGGAGAGCTTTGAATGTCCTTCAAGAGGCCTGGAGAACTTTTCTTGAAGACTACTTTAAAAAATGAGAAGATATGCTATGCTAAAGAACAAAGCTGGTCATTTGAGCTGGAGACACAAATTTGAGGTTCCATCAGGAACTAAATCTCAACTCATCAAACCTGCTGTGGGGAACCCGTGTGGCAAAGGAGCAGCCGAAACAAAGCTTCATACCAAATACTGACTTTCAAGCTTGATAGAATTGTACAAACTCAGCTTTGCCTTATTTCAATGTATATTTGCTGATGCTTCAATAAATCACTGCATCTATTTCTCCTTTTTCCTGGCATATCATACATAAATGATTGGTGGGTTCAGACTTTTGCATTGTATTTTCATGTGAAATTCAGATTTCAAACAAGAACTAAAACCACCTCAAATATGATGAAGTGTGCTAAAACTGAAAGAGAATGAAAAAAAAGCAGATAGTAAGATTCTCTCTGAACAAACATGATTATGCGTGTAAAGTTCAGTGTGATAATATTCATACGTGAGATTTTCATGACAGAAAGATGTGAAAAACTGTCACAGTCTTCACTGTGATCACAGATGTTCACTCTGATATCTCTTAAAACACAGAAGAAGAAAACGAGCTGTTTCCCTTTTGCTTGCGGAAAGACACAAGTTAAAGGCAACGAACCACGAGAGAACTCTCTGACTTAATCACTTTGCTCTCTTCTCTAATTTCCCCCTTTTCATTTTCCTCTTGTTTGAGCTCATTTCCAGCATTTCTTTTTCTTCTTGTGGTGTCCTGTCAACACCTGCCACATTCCTGTGACAAGTCATCATTAAGTGCAGAGAGAAATTTACTTTAAATTGACTACTGAGAGCTCTCCGCGAGTGTTTGTGCAATACTGACAAGTTTTTTTTTAATTAAAGTGGCTAAACAAACATGTTTTCCTGCAGAACAAAACAATACCGTTCCTTTGAGAGTGTCTAACTGTGAACCGTTGATAATGGCTGTACTAAATTGCAAACAATTCACATTGGACAGCCATGACATGAATGGCAGACATCAAAGAAAAACAGGCATAATATAACACATTCCTGTAGGCTTTGTAATGCACACATAAGTTTGTAAATGTGCACATAATGGAGACAGGACCTGAACATAACAATATCACCGCTAGTGTGCTCTACTGAATTTAAAACTCTGACTATAGTTACAGAGCTATCATAGTCTCTGGTTTTGGTCTTTCAGTTCTGAGTTGCCTGTTTATTCTCTCTGTTGTTTAGTGCTGCTGTCACTGTTGCTTTTGATTATTGTTGAATAGATTCCAGTTTAGATGTCATTATCATCCTATCTTGATTATTCTTGTGGTATTTAAGTTCTAGTAGTAATTTATTTATTTATTTACAGTTTAGACTCCTGCTCTGATTTCTTTATTACACTTAGAATGTTTCAGTCTCTTCTTGCTTGAGTTAGAGTTGTAGTTTATTTCCTGTTTTATTTGGCTAGTTAGTTTCTTCTTTTGTGTTAATTCCTCCTTTTTTTCCATGTGTCTCATTTCCCCAGATGTGCTTTATTGATAATCAGCCCTGCGTGTGTATAAATAGTCCGGTCTTCCCCCTGCCCCGTTGCACTTGCTAATTGTTCTCTGTATCTGTACTATTTGTGTATGTTGGACTTTGTTTTTGTATTTGTTTCTTGTTAATCTCGGAAATCCTGCATCAGCCTCAATAAATTAGCTTTTTCTATGTCAATAAGACTGCTTCCAGGATCCTTCCTTTGGGTCCTACAATCTACTCTCCACAAAAACCCAACAAGAGCACAAAAGTATTGGTATTAGGATCTTAATTACTTACTTCTACAGAAAAGTACAAGTATACTAAAGTATAAACCCTCTGTGTAAGAGCATCATTTTAACCATCTTAAATTTGTTTTTTTTTAATTAAATGATTTCCAACTCACAAGCATAATGAGAGTGACTGCAAAGAGATTTGTTGCAAGTTGTGTTAACGTACAACAGCTTTTCATCAACACATTAATAAGCAAATAAATGAATTCTCCATTGTATAACTGCATCAGGCTTGACTATTGTTTATTCCTCTGATATGATTCTGCTTACAATTAACTAATGTTACAGATAACGGAAGTTAACAGATTTTTCAGGTACAAAGATAATTTGATATTGTTTTGTAAAACAAGGCTCTGCTTTCTGTCTGTGCTACCGACAGAAAGCAGTTAGTCTACACAGTAGCTCTAATTTACCCGCTGAGTAGAAAGAGGAATGAATGAATAAACATTTCTAACCATCAGCAACCACCCACAGTACATATATCTTATAGGGCCATGTCTTTCAGTTTATCTGGTGCTGGAGAGTTTACACAATAGATTTTTACATTTACGACTGTCACTGATGAAAATAGAAGTTTTCATATAATTTTCATATACTTTTTTTCATGAAACTCTGATAACAGTCAAATAATATAGAGTTGACAGTGCTGACTCTATTGGCTCTCATTTACCACTAAGCTCCTTTCTACAACCTTAAACACCATAAATATCAAGCTTAACTGCCATGACTCTAAAAAGCAGATTGACCATGCCAGAACTCATCTTAGGTAGTACAGTTATGGGATTTTAAGTAATTAACATTTTCACAATAACTAAGTCCTACAGGATGTTAGTTACTGACTCAGTTCCTACATCAAGGGAAAACCCCCACCTTCATAAGGTTTAAATGAAATCAACCAAGAAACGACAACAAAAAAAAGTTGGCTCAGTTATCCAGTCATTTGTATAATAGTTTGAACATTTCACTTTGAGAGACAACAGTCTTCAACAGTCACACTTAATACTTTAGCCTCTAGTGGGAGTAGATGACATGCAAATAGATGATGCACATATTAAATCATCCTTATTACAGTTTTTCATTAGCATTCAGTGCACTCTGCGAGCTTTCATGAATTCTTCATTCAGTAGGAGATGTAATGAAGTCTTTCTTGCAATTTGGCCCATCAATAATTAGGAAACCTCACTCAATGGTCTCTGGAAATAGTGGCTGTGAGAAATCCTATACCATTAATATTGCATTGAACTCTTTCTGGCTTATTAGCAAGGCTAGGTCCTTAATGAGCCAATAGTCCTTAGTATTGTCAATATTTTATCCTTATGTACTTTTGCTGATTGAAAAGGGACTTCAAGTATTAAGGTTAATGACCCTGTACGTGAGGGTCAAGAAAGCAGTGGAAAGTTTTTGATCTTTTCTTCTTCTTCTCTTTTTTTAATGAAGCTACAAGAATCACTTAAAGAATACTTAAAGAATACTCAAAAGAAACGGAAGAAAAGAGAAGAAACATACCTTTCAAAGTTTCATGTAATTTTTGCTACAGTATGAAATCGTTTGTTTTTTGGTCAACGTGATGCAGCAGCAGAAATTGCACCCCCTGGTGTGACACCATGCAGTTTTGGAAAGTGAAAACTGTTTTAAATGCATGGCTGCTTAATTTCCCCTCACCATTATCTGAAAACGGCTGAGATCCATATGGGTACCTGTGTTCTGTGACACACAAAAGAAGTCTTTCATTTCCCTGTAGAAGTCTAATCAAAACTCTCCCAGTAATTACTGAGTGGAAAAGTCCAGGTACTGGCAAGAGAGTCGGGGGCATTCATACGCTCTTTAAAGGCACCACTTGTTTATAATCCCGAGTCCACCTACACATTATTAATGGGCTGCACATAGTCCAGTCATGAATATGTATTCTCACCTTGGCTGATGGTTTCAAAAACTAGACCACGGAGTGAAAAGGAACAACAAATAGTGTCTCTCTCTGTAATTGGCTGTCAGCAAAGGTAATATGCAAATATAGAGCCTTTCTAGCCACAGCATTGTACTGGATGTAGAGCTGCTTTTTGATATGTGTGAAAAGGCCTTGATCAGACAGCAGTCACTTGAATTAATCTGCTGGACGGATAAAACTGTTTTAAATTTTTCGTTCTTCAAAAAATAAAAAAAAATAAAAAAGTTTTATTTCTGTACCATTAGACTGAATATTAATGTATTTTTTTTGCTACTAAACAAATAGAAAATTAACAGCTGCTAAAATCAAAGAAAGCACACTGAATATGTGTGGTATCAAAAAAGATTAAGGTGCCGGGCAACACAAAAAGCAACCTCAAATTTGAACAACCATGACCATTAATCATACATCAAACACACCCAATAAAGAAACTTTTCTCATTGTATGTCAAGGCTCTGTCAGCATACAATGATGGAAAACAATAAAGATGTTATCCGCGACACAGTACTCTGACAGCTACTGAGCTGTCATTATACGATCATGAAGTCATTTCCATGCCTAAGTTGAAAGCATATTATTATGATTAAATACAACAGTGAAATGTCAATCAAAGCCATGCCATTATTGCCTCATATTCTATTGCCAAAGATACCCGCACACTGTCGTTTAATATTTCTGTCCATTTTTGATCATGATCTTATAACCACCGCTATGGGGGGCCTTTCATCACATGGATAAAAACCTGGGCAAAGTGTTTCCATACATTTGGAAGTCCTGAATCTGTAATGATACATTTAAATAATGTTCTAATCTAAAAAAATCATATGATAAAGCGAGGAGTATGACAATGGGAAAGAGACATAATGTGAAACGTCCATTAAATGTATTCTTGCTTAAACTGATTGCTATGCTGCATGTTTTTCTATCCACCCATTTTCTTCTGAATATGCAGTTTAGGGTTGCCATGGGGCTGGAGCCTATCCCAGCTACTGTAGGGTAAAAGATGGGGCAGGTCATCAGCCTGTCTCAGGACTAACACAGGGAGACAGAGAATTATTCACTATTCATACCTATAGGAAATTTAGAATCACTGATTAAGCTAACCTTGACAGGCCATGTCTCTGGACTGTGGGAGGAAGCCGGAGTACCCACAGAGAGCCCATGCAGGTGCAGAACATGCTGCCTCATGATTTTCTTCATGCAAAATATTTCTAGGTATTCTAATATTTTAGGTTTGTGATCCTTACTTTTTAATAAGACCATCACTAACAACATATTTAAAAACTCCTCAGAGCTATGAGCGACAACAGGAAATGTGACCTCATGGCTAGGTTATACAGTAGGATATGGGGACACTGGGATAACTGACTGGCTACCACTCACTATACTAAATCACTACTGACTGACTCGTTGTGTGTGCACTTGTTCTGTAGTACACACCAGTTTGAATACAAGAGCTTTTTTCACTGTGTTTGGAAAGAGATAGACCATACTGAAATTAATTGCTTCCCAGCACTTGATTCAGATGAGCAGTTATTCATGGGACTATGTGTTGTGTTCACTGCCATTAAAGACAAACACACAAATATATGATCTACCCACTGTCATTCATGTGAATTTATACCAGCTGTATGGCAGCTGCTACAACAGGTGAGAGGACAAGTGTAAGAAATATGGCACAGAGTCCAGGCTAAAATTGTTAAATAGTCAAGCAGGGTACTAATTTTAAAATTCCAAACAGATGTATATAAGTTAACAATGAGTAAAGAAAATAATTCTTAAAATAAAAGCAGAATATAATTTAAAATGCATCAAAAATAGTCCAACGCTTAGCTAATCTGCTTAATAAGGACATGACTTAATGAGATTTGATGTATATTAACTAAGTTGTGATACAAATCAGATATAGAGAGATATAGAGATAACAATTAAAGTTAAAAAAGTCAATAATTATAATATTGAAGTCACATACATGACAATAATAAAACTGAAAGTTAACACTTTCTCTCATGCAAAGCGATTGAACCTTGTTCTCAGTTTATGAAAGCACTGTATTTATGCAGAATGCTCAGTTTTACTAAAGCAGAATTAAAAATAGCAACGCATGCTTTTAGAGCTTTGAAGCACAGATGCTTGCAGTCTCAGTGGGTTTAACCATGAAGAGGAGTTTAAACACTAAACATGTTTTTCTAAACTAATAATTTAATTTCCCCTAATAAAAAATTCAAGACACACTGTGTGCGATGAAAAATTGCTGACTGCATGGGCTCTACTGTGTGACTGCGCAAAAGACCTTGACTTGGACTCCAGAGCTGTTAAAGCTGCCCAGGGTGCATTCCTTATCTGCATATTTGTGGCTAGGCATTTCTCCTGCTTTCTACATGAAAGTATAAAGCTGGCTAATTAGACTTTCCAGGTCATAGGTTACAGAGCTGGAGGAGAGAAGAATCCTCTTGGGAAGGGCACGTCCAGATGTGGCTCTCTATTCCTTCACTCATTCCCTCTCTTTTTTCTAGCGTACCTGCAAGTCCTGCAGAACAGCATGTGGACAGCTGCATAATAAGCTTGTGAGAATGCTTAGTGAGCCTGATCAGGGTGCATGAATTCCACAGTATATTTGAGAGTTGGCATAATTGTGGGCTGTACTTTGCATTAACACTCCAACACTTCAACAACTGCGTCTGACAGGGTTGCTATTATTTGTTGTTGTTAAAAGTATCGTCAGGCATAAGAAAGATTTAGAGCTGATGTTAAGGCTGGAAGATTCAATAGCTCCTTTGCACAGAAGTAAATAGGGAGTCCCTGTTTAAAGATAGCTGTTTTCCACAAAACAGCTCATCAATCACTAAATTCTGATACTTTGGCCCAAGAGCAAAATCCTTGCACTTGTGGAGCCCCTTTGTCACCTTTAATTACTGAAAGAGAACATCTGAAAACACATTCACTAGAGCCTGTAGCAGCAAAACGAAGAGTACTTGGGTTAAATGCAAAAAAAAGATATAGGGTTTCAAGACATACCACTGCTAAAACCCAGAAAGTGACAGAAATCATGATTTGATTCTGTCTGATTGTAGAAGAATCACAGGCACAGGGTGAGCACTGAAAAAAGGCTTAGGGCCAATCACTTAACATACCGCTCAGAATGAAATATATTCCCAGCCCCGGCTAACTGCATTATCCAATTCCCGTCTTTCGCTCTGAAAGATAATAAAGCAAGCAAATGTGAATGTAAATGCTCCTGTAATTACCCCATTAATTGCTTGTTTGCTGCTGCAGTGTTGCTGGGCCTTTGGAACAATAGCTCAAAAGCTTGTCAGAGCTTGTCCTGATGTGCTGATGCTCCTCTGCTCTCAAGCCTTCCTCTTCTTCTGTCCTTTAACTTCCTTCCTCTCACTTGTGTTTATGCGCTGAGGCAGAGGGGCCCCCGTGTCTCATCGCCATCATTTGGATGAGAGATGGAGTCATCATCGGCCTCGTCCCATCACTGCAGCCCCGCCACAAGTGGAAGGGGGTGGTAGGGTGTTACCATGACGACCACATCAGATTGGTCAAAATGAGACCAGCCACCCAAAAACATTGACATTTTTTTTTCTTTATAGCTATTCCGATATGCTAATCTATCAGCAGCAGCACTGGCGGTGGTGGAAAGGGGGTGGTGGGTGAAGAGGGGGAATAAAATTGTAATAAGGCAGCTGTGAGGGATACCAATCTGCAGGGAAAGCTACTTTATGCAGAAATCCAATTTAAGAGATTGGCTTAGTGACTGAGTCATTGAAGGTAAATCCAATGGTAATTATAGGTAAATCAAAGGTGAAAGCATGCAAAACACTCCCATACACAACTCTCTCTCACTCTCGTTTGCTCTTGCTCCGTCCTCCTGCTACTCCCATTACCATCACTATGCTGCTTACCAACGAGAGGCAGGGGCAGGGTGCGTAGCATGGAACATAAGCATAACCACGGATTCTAGCCTTCACGGCTTAAAGAAATTCGACACTCATGAACACCCTTAATTTTGCATCATGCTAAAGATAGCTGACATTTCCAATTCCACAAGACAATTTAAATAATGTTAATACCTTTGCCCATGCCAATCAAGGTAATCCAACTGCTATGAAGGAGAGGATAGCGACATTGACATTTTTGTCTTTTGATTGTATTGGCATCTGACCTGTGAAAACAGCTCAGGCTTTTCTAATCACACCCATGCTAAATTATTAACTACAGCTAAAGCAGAAATGATAATGGAAAGAGTGTGCCAACTCTCACACCTCCTGTTGGATAAGTACCAACATCCCACAGGGAGAGGATAATTATGAGTGGGAAGCAACAAAAACAGTCAAATCTTCATAGCCAAAGAAACCAATTTATCAGACAATAGCAAACCAATATTATAAAAACAAGGTATTTTTGAGACTTTGACATATAATCCATGATTTGACATTATAGTATGACATTTCAAGAGTAGCTTCCCCCAGCTCTCCTATTTGTTCTGCCCCCTGAGACGCAAAGGAGCAGTAATTTGTTAGATTGTAGATAGAGGGCTAATAAATAGTTGCGCTACAGGCTCACAAGTCATTTATCCTGACCTTTTTATTTCAGGCAAAATCAATTTTCTCTTAATATGCCACTATTAAGGAGACACTTTTGATTTGTTTGGCTCTCAAACTGCACTGATGCTTTTAAGTAGGGCTGTGGCCAGATGGTCCCTCTTTGCATTTTGATGTTTTGACTGAAATCAGCCACTTTGAAACTGTGTAAACTGCTTACGGGCCTCCAAACAATGAGGAAACAGCACAGAAACACACAACCAGAATTCAGTCTGTTTGCTCAGTGGAACTATCTTAGTATCTATGGTCCTGGTGAGGCCAGATAATTGTTATATCTAACAGATACACTGCTATATTGTGCAGCTAAAAATGTACCTGATTACACTTCTAATGTTTCCTGTTTGAACTGTTTGAGACTAAATGTTGCCCACAAAACAAGGAAATTAAAAAAAAAAAATGGCAAGAACGTGTTACACCACTGCACCGTGCTTGCTACTTGCAATAGTAACTAGGACTAATAATGTGGATTAGACCTTGTTTTTCACCCTCACTCTACTTTGTCAAAAGGAAGAAAAACAAAAAACAAACTAGTGGCACTGAGGGCTTGTGGTGCTGTTGTTTTGTGCCACCAGTACAGTTTTGGGTTTGTTAGAAATGAATCCAAAAGTCACTTCAGTGCCTTCATATCTGTTTAATATACATTATCCTGTCATACTGAAATGATGTCTCTCTTTATGATCTCATTCCTCGGCTGAAAGCTAAGGGATGCTGCATACATACGCTTCCTAAAAAGCAGAGTCAACAGTTTGACAGAATAATTTATTTATGTTGACAACATGACATTCATCCTCATTTCACCTTATTTCTAAACCTTCAAATGTGTGAACACGGGAGAGTCGCATTACAGAGTCAGTCTGATAGCAAATCAGATCACACCTTTAAGTCTGGCGTGTCTACGGGGCTAGAAGAATACTGGTAAAGATGGCTGGGAGAAAATAAAGCAATGCTGAGAGCAACAGCTTTGGTGAATACAGCCTGAAACAGGGAGGTTGGAGAATACCTTTGACTGACAAAACGATTAGAAAAACCCATAATGCACAATTTGCAGGTTATACATATGTGGCTCACAGGATGATTGATAGCCCCAACGTTTGGTTTCAAAACAGCCTGCTTAATCTCTAAGGGTTTGGGTTAAAGACATATCAGGAAACCTGTTGGTAACCATTGTCTTCATGAGTTCATTCTTTTCCTTTCCCTGGAGAAACATGAAGAAACCTTGCGAGCAATCCAGGAAGCCCAGCAGCTGCATTATGGATTATTTGAACCGCCAAAACATTTCTGCAAACATGCGCCGAGATCACAAATGCCAGCTTCACTCACCGCACAACAACCTTGTATTTCCACAGCCTCCCTCCTTGTCTGTGTTTTTCCCCTTCTCACTTACCTCAACTTCCCAATTTATATGTAAATTCCCTCTCCCTTAAACAATGCACAAACTATATGCACATCTATCCTTCAGTGGCAGAGACCCAACCCACAATAAATAGCTTGGTCTCTTGCATGAAAAAGAGCTGCATGACTCATTGCAATTCAGTACTTTAACTGTGGTGTTGTGAAAACACCTAATAACACCTAAGAGTTTACGTTTTCTACCCTCTGTGACTAGAAATATTTTATTGTGCATTTTGTAACAACCAAAGCATGGAATAAAAAGAAAGAAATGGGAATAACCTCTCTGTTATACAAGAGTTTGTGTGCTATAGTAAACACCTTTCCCATCTACCAGCAGTAATTTTCCCTTGGCAGTACAGGGAAGAGTGCTGAAAATCAGGTGGCTGTAACAACCAAGGATGATGTCTCATCTGCTACTGCACAAACTTTACCACGACAGAAAAAAGGACAATTATTTAATCATCTGTTTTAGCTCGCAATGTTGGAAATGTATTCTTTGCTATTTCTGTAAGAAGTACAGTAACACCCCCCCCCCCCCCACACACACACCAAGTAATATTAAACTCTAATTATCTTTTATTGATATGTCCATTAAACATTTATCAACATTAACTAATTGCCATTTGTTAGCCTTTAATAACTTATGACATTAAATTACACAGAATTCTTTAGCTGATCGCAAACTTTGCAACTTAGCGTAACGGCAAATTTATAATCAGCAACAAACATGCTTCTTAACTCATTTGTTTAGAAATAAGGTCTTTTTTATGTTTTCAAGATTACACAAGCTGAGCTTAAGGGGTTTGAGATAATCATTTGCTTGCAAGCTCTATTTGATGTCTTACTGCTTTGAGGTGAATGGCCAGGCCATTTGACAGATATTTAAAATATTCACTTTGGGTAAAATCTCCTCAAAGCCTCCCCTCCTCCGCCATCATCAGATAGTGGTTAAAAAGCGTTGGCTTCATCAAACATTCACATTTCAACACTGATAGAGAACGAGCTATTTTTTTTTTTTTTTTTTAAAGAGTGCTCTTAGTTAGATTTCACTTCAGACTAAAACGAATGGCTGTGACAGCATTCTTACAGTAGTTACATCACCTTGACCACAAAAATCCATCTCCAATATATATTCCAGTGATGTAGCACAATTTAAGACCTCATTTACACTTGTACAATGTTTGAGTAATTGGCTGAAGAGCAGGGACTGCTGTGGTCTGGATGCTCCACAGAGCGTTAAACGATGCTGAGAGGGTCTGCTGTGGTGTTGAGCTAATACAATTTGTTTCCTGTGCCTCTGCTGCTTTGCTGGATTAGTTTTCTGCTTTTACTGCTCTGCCTCTATCCATCTGAAAGAGGGCAAGCCACCAACCACCAACAGAGACGTGTCAAGCAAAGCTCAGCACTCTCTCCTCTTATGATGTACATTGGAATACAAGGTCACAAACATTCGCACACAGACATTACTGCTGTTTGTACGGTGGCCAGTTTGCCAAATGCTCCATTGCTCAGGCACAGAGAGGAATTAGTTGGCAGCTGGCCCTCTAGATTGCACTTCATGACGCCCACCTCCTATTCCCTTATTTACTAAGAAAACATATCCTTGGCATCATCTCATCTACATTTGCCTTTTTGTTAGCATTCATTCTTAAAGGTAGAAAATGAATTGTGAAGCTCCAATGAAAAGAGGAGCAAATATAGAATAAAGGCTTAGACGTCACATACAGAATTGAGAGTGGCAGGGCAGAGAGGGTTTTGATAAGAGAGAAATTCATGAGTGTGTGAAAAGGAGAGAAAGTAGCGATGCAGCAAGGACTAAAGGGGCAAAAAATAAGATGAGGAATGAGAAGCAGGGGAGATGAATCTAGAGGAAGAGCACAGAGATAAGGTGGGCGTCTGAGAAGCCAGGCTATAGGAACGAGGCAGGAGTGTAGGACGGAACCATGGGGAGCAGGTCAAACCTATTTACCTCTTCGTGTCATCAAAAAAAGCTGTTGTGGCATAAATGGCAGGGGGCAGGTTTCCAATTCCAAATTGTACACTTACTTTCGAAATCAACAACTTAGACAACAACCCCATGAACAACTATTTGAGTGTCTGGTTGTAAAGCGGAAATGTTATTGACAACACTAACAATGCTTTCGCACAAAGAACTGATAATATGTCAGAGGGGATCAGGACTTGCTCCTACTCCACTGAATATGCATAAGATGATGTATCACCATCTATTTACCATCACATTCATACGCTAGCCATTGTTTTTTTTGTTTTTTTTCCCCGCCTGTCCCTTTTGGTTCTTTTGCCATCAGAATTATTGTCTAAAGGCAAAGAAAGATGCCCAACGGATTAACTTCAACAAATGGACCATCCCGGCCTTGCCGTATTGGTCTATTTGATTCACCTTTGCTTTTATTGTTTATTTTATTTTATTTTCACCTGCTACACACGGGACAGACATGACTGGGGGAAAGAAAAGGGAGAAAGAAAGAGGGAAAGAAAAACAGCGGGGACGAGGAACGGTGATAAAGGGCAAAAACCTAAAACCAACAAAACAAACAGACCAAAAATACATATATCAATCACCTGGATCACCTGTTGAGAAAGAAAAAAGAGAAAACAAGCAAAAAAAAAGACAGCAATATAATAAACAATATCATGATGATCTATGGGAATATAACAGTAAATACTAAATATTGAATATTATTGTGCAGCACGTAGGATCGACAGCGCACAGTGTGCTTTGAGGTAGGAGCCAAAAAGGGTGTAGTTTGTGTGTGTGAGCACCCGTGTGTACACCTGTGAGGATGGACGCGCTCGTATTTAAAAGGTTCCTTCATGTAATGATCTGCTAGCCATTGTTTAAGAATTGCACAAGCAGAGACCAGACACATTTTGTAATGCAAATTTGAATCCTAAACTCATCCATCATTTAGGAGTCTGCACATGTATGAGATTTGTGATCTCTGCTATCTCGTAGTTGAACATCTTGAAATGGTCACTTTGTTTGAGTTCCATGTCCGGCGACGTGTGAGCTCCTCACTGAGGGTGGATAACGAGTCAGTGAAGTTGGGCTTAAGTAGCTTTCTAGAAAATTCGAGGCACAGTTGAGTGCATTTTTCCGCTAGAGTACACAATCCAAGGGTGTAGAGAGATTCCAGCTTTCCCAAGTACCTCTGGCCAAGAATGATTGTACAAGCCTGTGTCTGTGCACTTTCCAGCCTTTTAGCCTAGTCTGCAATCAAGGAACTGTGTTCACAGTGACTGCATGCGCCAGCAGTAGACACTCGAATCTTGTTTAGATTGAAATCAGTTCTATGTTTTGTACACCAAATTTCTTCAATTAACTCAGAATGAAAAGCCTTATGTTGACCAACTGTTTAAGGTTATGAAGTTTTGTTTCTATCCTTGTGGTTTGTACATTGCAAAGGCCGGTCAGGCAACTGTGCACCCTTGGTAACACTACATAAATCTTGAAAAAAAAAATCACATTTTCATATACATGGAAAGTACCTATGGTGTTACTCATTCATATACCTGGAAATGGTTTGGCATTTGTATAACAGTTTCTAGTCTCACTGACGACTCATCTAACATCTGCATGGCAGCTTAGAATCATCATTTAATCTAAAACACAGATCTTTGTACTGTCACAGGAAACTGAAACATGCACACACACACACACACACACACACACACACACACACACACACACACACACACACACACACACACACACACACAAAGGCATAGGGAAAACAAAGATCAGGTTTGAACCCAAACTGTTGTAGAATGAATATTTTACCAAATTTCTTTTTCTACTTGGATAGCATAAACCGTATCCTGATCCTGCTCCTTAAAATATAGAAAAAAATTGTGTAAATGTATAACTTTAACTGCTTGAGAACATACATCATCTACATCCAAGCCTTACATCACCAAGCGCAATGTGCTGGGTCAAATTCAGTTATGTAAAGCATGCCGCCACTGGACTCTAGACTCAGTTATTTAGACTTAAGAGTAGTGGAGATGTGTTCTCTGGAGTGACGTTTCACGCTTCTACTTTTGGACAAATCTGGGTTGCCAGGGGAACAGGAGGGGGAGGGGGCCCAGGGCTCTAGAGTGCGACCAATTTGGTCGCAAATGCGACCAAATTTTTCAGTGGTAATATTTGGTGGCACCTGTGCGACCAACTGTTCGGGTAACAAAAAAAAAAAAATCTCTGCAACTCTCCGTGTGGTCAACAACAGACACACATTATCAGGGGCAGGACCTCTCTGATTGGCTGTGGTCCAGTTGAAAGTGCAGGTGGAAGAGAGAGGTGAGTAGTTTGAATAAGGCGATATCAATTCATTAACGGATTCCACACAAAGACGTAAACACAGAGCAGACCCGACGCATCAGAATCAGCTTTGTCTTTCTCGGCTTTCTCACCGGACGGCCCGTACACGGACACACTGTCGGAGCTTAGCGATTCTGATGCGTCGGGTCCGCTCTGTGTTTACGTCTTTTTTGCGCTGATTCTGAGCTGCAGGTTTTGTCTCTCTCCAACCAAAATTCGCAGAGCCAGCAGCAATAGAAGCAGCAATCTGCGCTTCACATTTGATCAATGTCGTCATGAATTCCCTCTGCCTTTTGCGGTTTTGCTTCCACCACGATAAAAATTACACTTCATACACAGCTCTTTGTGTGTACTTCAAGCGCTTTGGGGTCCTTAGGGACTAGTAAAGCGCTATATAAATACAGGCCATTTACCATGATTAAGTTTAACATTTTCTACAATATTGACAAAGCACTTTAAGCACAAGTTTGTTAGTTAATAATTTAGAAATGAATATTGTCTGTATGGACTTCCCCCCCAAAGAAAGTGCACATGTAAAACTGCAGTGATAAGCGATGCGCCTAAATTTTTAAAGGTAGGCGTAGCAGTGCGCCCATGTCAAAAAGTTAGTCTAGAGCCCTGGGGAGAGGGGGGGGGGGGATTATGGTATGGGGGTATATGGTTGTTTTTCAAGGGGGTTAAACTCAGCCACTTAGTCCCAGTGAAAATAAGTCTTAATGCTTCAGCATATCAGGACATTGCCAACAATTTCATCATCCCAACAGTCTAGGGATGGTCCCCTCCTGTTCCAACATAACTGCAGACCAGTGCACAACTCAATGTCCACACAAACATGGATCAGGGTGTGTGGGGAGAGAGAACTTGACTGGCCTGCACCCGAACTCAACCCATTACAACACCGTTGGGATGAAGTGGAACTAAGACTGCAAGTCAGGCTTTCTTATCAGAGTTTCTGACCTCACAAATGTTCATCTGGTCAAAAATTCCCATAAACATACTCCTCAACCTTGTTGTTTAGTAGTTCAAGCTGTTATAGCTGAAAAGGTTATATGTGTGTGGAGGCGAACAAGGCAAACCTGTGAAGGCAGATGAGAAAATACTTTTGACAATATAGTATTTTAAAAAATTAGATAAATCTTGGACCACTCCTCCTCAAAGCCATGAAGCTGTCGGTGTACAGTGCTGATGTCAGTGCCAGGGGAGGTTTGGAACTTTGCAATTATTGAGTCAGCAGAGCATCAGTGACTTTTACCCACCATGCACCTCAGCTCACAGCAACCCCACTCAGTAGTGTTACGTAGTTCGCCACATTGGGACTGAGTTGCTGTGGTTCCTAATTTGTTTTTTGCATTGCAGTGTCCCTTACCGCTGACCGTGGAATATCTAGCAGTGAAGAAGTTTCATAAACTGACTTGCTGCAGCAGTGGGATCTTATTACAGTACCACATTCAAATTAACTAAGCTCTTTAGAATGACCCTTTCATGCATGAAACATCCACATAACTTTATACAGCTGTGACAATAACACTTATATCAAAGATTAAGAGGTGTGACAATACTTTTGTCCATATAGTGTACATATATATGGCTTTTTCGCTCTCTAGCTCTCTATGATGTAGCTATCTGTAATGTGATTAGGCCTAATTACTGGTGTCCAAGGCTTGATGAAAGTAAATGGTAAATTGACTCGTTCTTATTTAGCACATTTCTGTTCTGCTTTAGTATTTTTACCACATGGCTCTTTCAGCCCTGCATACAGCCACTTTTTTCTAAATAAAGGAAGAATAAAGGAAGGAAGAATAAATAAATGATTTACATTACCAAAAATAAATATAGACATAAATATGTTTGGACCCTTCAAATAGTATTTCTGTAGCAAAATTCCAGGGCTTCCAGTCTTTATGTCTCTTTGTCTCTTTACCACTGGGTTTACATGTAAAATTATCCAGTGGCACCCCTTGTGGTTATAAGAGCTCATACAGCTGGATTGCCATGTATGGGCACAAATGCCACATAAAATCGTAAGCAGCTGCTCAAAACAATATAATTCCAAATTTTCAGACTGACATGTCATTATTGTTCTTATAAATGCCTTAAATTGCACTGTCATTTGTGTTATGTAGGTGTATAATGCTTATTTTTGCCCTTACTCTTTAACTGAACAAAACACAAGTATCTTTCCCTGATTGCTACTGATTATCATACACTTAAAGGCTGAATGAAGAATGGAGAGACATTAAAAAAAAAGAATGATTTGATGCTGGACGAGACCTCTACCTTTGAAAGGCTGCTTATGTAAAATCCCACTTTTGGAGTGTTTTGGTATGTCATTCAAGTGGTTGAGTCTTTTTCTTCCTGTCTCTGTTATACTCTCTAAAATACATTTTCATATTGTTACCCCACACTGTGCAGCTGACTAAACAGGATCTCAACACAGATGGACCCAAACATGCACAAAAAGTATCATTCAGTAGTGCTGTGAGTGATTTTATCGCTGTAAATTACACTAAAATCAGTCCTCTCTCGCTACAAGGCTTAGCTTTGAAATTCAGTTAAAGGGCACCAAGGTTTTTAGATAACAGCAATTTGCATGAACTACAAAGGCCTTCATTAGCACTTCAGTTGTCCCATTTTGTGATACTAATAAAATCACAAATAGCACATAACTACACATCTAACCACTTTTGTATGTATCAATATACTTCAACTCAGTGTTTTACTTTTCTGTGTTACTTTGAACTGATCATTGAATATCATACATAGTCACAACATACTTACAGAAAAAATCTATAGCACTCATTTTATAGATTTGTAGAGCATATGGCGAAAATGTGTATACAACTCCAGCTGTACCCCACAAAAGATGGGAAGATGTACAAAATACAAATTAAAACCGATCACAGTGATTTGCAAATCCCATAAACTAATATTTTACCCACAACAGAATTTATAAAACATATCAAATGTTTAGCACTTTAGCTGTCCAACAGTCCTGAGTCTTCTTTGTCATATTTTTTGCATCAAATGTTTTCAGTTGGTTAAAGGTCTGGCCATGCTGTTGTAATAGCTGCAGTATGCTGGTTAACATTGTCTTGGTGAAATGTGAAAAGATATTGACAACAAGCCAGACTGTCTGCTTTATAGTTTGGAGGACTGACCACAAATGGACTACTGGATCATGCTGACACATGCCTTCGTTTTGCTATGACAGAGTTTTAACCTGACAGCAACAGCGATTTCTAGAAATGTACCTTGCAGTGATTTCCATCCCAGAATCAGATTTTAATCTGCCTCAGGGTCCAACAATCATGGGCATCCAGAATTGATTTTTGTCTCTGGTGCACAGAGATTTCTCCAGATTCCTGGAATCATCTGATAGTAGCTGTAGCTAGAGCATGTCATCTGCTAATTAAAAGGTGGTTCGATGCCAGACTACTTCAGTCTCCAGTCTGCTGAAGTGAGCTGAAGTTGTATCAGCAGTATAATGCAGTTGTTTCTGTCCTGGATGCAGTTTTCACTTTATCATCACACCTTTGTCCTTTTGTGCAATAAAATATAAATAAATTATGCATATCAAAAATATTGACTGTAGTCTGGCCTACTATTTTTCTCCTCCGGCACACAAACTGAAATCATCTGATTGTAGCACAAGTGCAAGCTAGCTAGTTCTTGATTCCCATGACTTCCGCTGCCCATCTTCTGAGAAAATTGGCCCCTCTATGATACTCTTTTTATACCCAATCATGTTACTGACTTGTTGCCAGTTAAACTAAATTAGTTGCAAAATGCTCATCCAGCTTTGTTTTTAGCACCATTTAAACATCTTGCCTGTTGCTGCCCCCATCTCAACACTGTTGAGACGTGTTGCTGGAAACTAATTTTATAAAGGACTAATATTATAATGTTTTTAATGAGATATTAAAATTTCTTAGTTTAAACATTTGATACATTTTCTATGTTTAGTTGTGTATAAAATATGGGTTTATGAGATTTGGTAATAAATCCACTGGTTTTAGTTATATTTGGTTTTAGTTATATTTTAGCCAACCTTTCCAACATTTTTTAATACTGGGGTTGTGTATATGTGACACTTAATATGTCTTTTCACACATTTATCCATCAAACAAGATTGAAATGGAACTTTATACTTGTAAATGTTTTTTCACAAATTTTGCTCTTTATTCTTAAACGTCATAGTCAGTCAACCTTCTTGTTCGGATCCACGCATTTGAGCATTGGTGTGCTCAACTAGTCTCCTCTCTGTCGCTTACACACACACGTACACACGTACACGCCCCCCCCCCCCACACACACAAATACAATAATTTTGTGTTGAGGGTATTTTATAAAGCGGTGCATTATTGTTATTAGTGCATGGGCAGTATGCCCAGTTCCTAGTGCTGGGTTGAGCGGAAGCAGTCATTAACTTCAAATTGAGCAACATTTTCCTTGATGCTCTGGAAGCTCATGTAGCATGGCTTCACGCTAGGTTGGCACCACTGGTTTGTTTGTTCCATAAACAACTTTATTTTTTTTTTCAAAAAAAAAAAAAGAATCATTCAAATATGTACTTTTATCAGTAAGATACCTAAAAAGACACACTAATAAGCCTAATGCAGATGCTAAACAATTTTTTACAAGCATCCTATTGTTAGTTGAGTTCATTAGTTGAATGTAATTTCTAATCTAAGAGGGTCATACAACAGTGCAGCTGTATTATTCAAGCCAGCTATGGTTGGAGGAAATTCAAGTCAGTTCAAAAATTAAAAATGGCACTGCTCATCTGAAAATACAAATTACAGGTATGCAGGGACATAAATACAGGGACCTGATAGCTCGTTAAAGGTGTCCTGAAACAGCTGCATGTTCTATATTCAAACAGCTCGTACAATATGCAACAACTCAATATAAGGCTGCAGTGTCTATTATTAGTCCTGCTCTCCTCCTCCTCCTCGAGTTCACCCTCCAACACCTGCCACTCATCCTACTGTTCAATAATCTCCAAGCCTGAACTGGGGCATCTACAGTTACCACAGGACCTGGCAAAGCAAATGAAATACTACCACTAAAATACAAACATACATGCATATGTAAAAATAGCAAAATATCAATGCTCAACATGTTTCAGAGGCTTCAACATAATCTGACATCTGCCTGATTAGAAGTTTCATGGTCAGTTGAGGCCTGTTCCTTTGTTATTTCATGACCAAGAAATGAGATAAAAGATCCCGAGTTGATTCCAAGTGTTGAATTTAGCTGCTCACTGGAACTCTTCATATGAACTCCAAAAAGATTTCAATAAATGTGTGTGTAACCTATTAGAGAAACAGCAAAAACTTCAGGAATGCCTAAATCTGGTTCTGATGTCTTAGAAAAAAAGGAACGCACTGAGCAGCTCTGCAACACTAAAAGGCTTACTAGCTCCTTTAAGGCAAAGTTCAATAACTGCAGAAGTGTTTGCTTGGCTAAGAAAAAACCCTTCATAAAATCTATCCATGTCAAGAACACTCTTGAGGAGGTAGGTACACCATCATCATCATCAGAGTCAACAATCAGAACAAGACATTTACATCATGATTGTAAATACAAAAGGTTTATAACAAAGTGCAAATCACTGGTTATGTTCAAGAACAGGAAGGTGAGATTGAAAACCATCTAAAAGAGCCTGCACAGCTCTGAAAAAAAATTATTTGGATTGTTCAAACCAAGATTAACTTAACTGTGAATAATGGTGCAACATATGAGGCGTGTAAAAGAACAATTATGCCTAAAGGATAACGCATCACCTGCCAAACATATTATACTATAGCTATACTCTGCTTAGATTCAACCAAATGCTGCAAAACTGATTGGACAGCAGTTCACAGAGCAAACGGATAATGACTCCTACAAGAGAAACCCAAGAGTTTCTCTGTCATGGTGCCCCCATCCTCCAGCACCGACCTGCCCAATGTATTTTTCTTTCCCTCTCAATTCTTCTTCTCTTACTCTCGCTCTCTCTTTATCTTCCTGTGTGTTCTTCTGCATTTATGTATTTCCAGAGGTGAGGCTGTCTCCTGGTTCCTCTTACTCATTGCCAGATCGTTTCACCATTTGTGGTAGAGTTCCTCAGGCAACTCTTCTCGATAAGATCTGTTAGTTTTATGTCCTTTGTGCTTATCTCTGGACTTACCTTTTGCTCTCCTCAGCCCAGATCCCCAGTTGTGTGCCAGCGTTCCAAGGAAACGCTGGAAAATTAAGACTTACCTCTTGCCCTCTTATTCAGTATATGTGGCCCTCTGGACCCCCCTTACCACCACATTGCACATTCTGAAATGGCTCCATAAATAAACTGTTGAACTTATTTAGGAATTGTTCTAGAATTGTAAAATTTTCAAGACAAAGGAATCAGATATTCTTTCACGACATGTCACCCACCTAATCTCAAACCAACAGGACATGATTTTAATTTACCGAAGAAAAATCTGAATGCAGACAGACCCACACACAACTCAAGGCGTTTGCAGTAAAGGCCTAACTGAGCATCTCGAGGGAAGAAACACAGCATTTGAAGATATCTATGGGTTCTAGACAAGGGCTGCAACGATTCATCAAGTAATTTCTTTGCTTCTTTGCATGGCTCTGTAGCTCGTCGACGTGTTAAATAATGTAAACGAGTGTTTCACCCATATTTGTGACTAAAAACAGACCTGATATATCTTATTTTATTTACTTATTGACTATTTTGTGTGTTTTAGAAAATTAAATTTCAATATGGCATGTACATACAGTCAAAGGGTTGGGTTTTTTTGAGAGATGTTTTATGCAGTTAAACTTTAAAACATTGCAGTTTCTATAATGAAAAACAATGAGCAGTTCATTCCGAAAAATCAGTGTTTTTTCTCTTTTGAATATTTACTATTGCTCATTAATGAGACAAATAGACTTTGTCATGATTTATCAGTGGAATAATAGATAGATTACTCGATTACTGAAATAATCGATAGCTAGATTAGAAATTAGATGAAACTTTATTAATCCCTCGGGTGGGTTCCTCCAGGAAATTCAGTTTCCAGTAGCACAGCACTGACAGAAGTTGGATGTTACAGATACAATCCGGTTGTTCAGTCTGACGTCACTAGCCGTGTCTGGGTCTAAACTCCGCTGCAGGTCCATATATCAAACGATCACTATGGGATTACTGAGAGTTGAAAAACTGTCTAAAGTCTTTCATCTTTAATAAAATGATCAGCGTTCTGCTCTACCAGGTGTAACAATTGAGTTTAACATCCAGGCATCCATGAAAACGGAATTTATGACATTTAACGGAGTTAGAAGTTAGCAGGGAGTTAGCTCGCTAGCTTCTATCTAAATACAATATAGCATGTCCTGACTGCGGGGTTTTGGAAACAAATTAAAACGTACAGCTCTGTTATCACTTCCAGCATAAATGAAGACCGAAAACTAAACAGCAGTGACGTTTGTAGGGTTACTGAAGTTGGGCTAGCTGGTATATAATGATGTGCTACGTGACCGCTAGCGACACAGCTATGTTAGCATAATATAAACAAGCTAACTTTTTTTCCACTCGATAAAAGTTAATGTGAGTGTTCTCGGTGGTCAGGAACAAATGTAATCGCATGGCAGGATGCTGTAAAAGGACCAAACTTCAGCCAGGAGAACAACTGAGATAATCCATCCACAATACGAGGTTAGTCATTCATATACTGCTGCATGGGCTGGGCTGTAGTTACATCGTAAGGTTTTAAAAACTGAGCTTAAATAAATGATTAGCGGTAATAAAAGCCGAGGGAGGTCAACAGTGGTCACTGACTGTTTTAGGAGCTTTTTGAGATCAAATAGAAGAAAATACATAACATTAAACATGTTAACAACACAAAAGCCATATTAAACGCAGACTACTTTAGGCCCGGAAGTAGGATTCGTCGCGTCATCACTGAACAACCGGATAAGGGGAATGAGAGTAAGGATATAAGCATAAAATACCATATATACACATATATAAATACAGAATATAGAATATGGATAAATAGGATTGCACATTTGAGTGAGTATGTGCAATACTGTAGCTGCAGCCCTGTTCTAGAATTCAGACATTGTTTGACTGCAAATACTTAAATCCAAGTATTTAAAAAAAAAACCTTAGATTTAAAATGTTAGTTTGTCTTTTACTTTTGAGCCCCTGAAAATGGCAGAGAGAATGAGATAGCACTTCTAAGTTATCTATTCAGTCAAAAACTGGCAAAGCAGTTAACTGCATAGCTTCAGTGGCCCTCATGCTTTGATCTTCTTTAATCTTTAATAATCTTGTATAGAAAAGGGCTACAATGCATCTCTGAAAAATGCCTATAACCACCCTGTTCCGTGTCAAGGAGAAGCAATCCTGGCAAACAAAAGCAATGCAAAGATTTAAATGAAATATCCGATATTTATGCAAAATACTAAGTTACATAAGGAACAAAAAAAAGTACAATGAAGAGAGAAAGGACATGTTGGAGTTTTTTTCCCACTCTTCTTAATTTGTTTTAATTCATTTTTTATAATAAAAACAAAAATCAGTACATTCTCAGTATTTTGGTGAAAGGCAGCATTTTCAGTTTTACATTTCATCTCACCTTATTTGCCGTCTAATTTTAAATTAAACATAGCAAATTTACAGTTTGTTGTTGATGTCTTTAAACCACAGAATATATTTCTGAATGTAACCCTGAAGAATGAGATTACTGTGACTACTGCAGTCAGTAGCCATTCATGGTCTACTACTTTTTTGTAACTATCCTGGTCAATCTAAGGTTTCTCTGAAACTTTCATGAGAATTTCACTTCATCCTATTTTGTGTTTAAGAGGAAATCTTGAATTTCCATTTAACATTTTCATTATACATTTTGTGAATGTGTTCCCTGCCCCCCCCCCCACACACACACACACACACACACGCACACACACACACACACACACACACACACACACACAGACAGAGACACAGACAGTCTGTCCAATCTGACCTTTGGGCCACTGACTAAAAACAGATCCAGCAGTAAGGTACCACTGGGTTTGAAATAAGCTTTTCTGTTGCTCCATGAGAGTGTGAGATGTATTCTCTTTGAAGTAAAGCTGGAAAACAGCTGAGGTGCCCCCATAAACTGGTCCCAAAGGACTTTCTTAGTCTCTTGCTCTGGTTCCACCTCTACCTTTTTTCTTCTGCTTTCCAACTTCCTTCCTTTTCCTGTTAAAGCAATAGGGCACATATTGATTACCTTCAAATGTGTGTTATAGCTAGGAGTCATATGCATCTCACCAGCCTCTATCCACGCTAACACACATCCCTGTTTTATCATTGCTATCCCTCAAGGCAATATGTCTCATTCAGATATTTTCGTCTACATAAAGGGAGTTCTTGTAGAGTTCACCACACTTTCACTGCCAATCTATGCTGAGTAAAATGTACCATTATTTCAGTGAAGAGGCACAGCGATTTATTAGTTTTTTTTCTCTAGTCTCATATTTAGTAGATTACTTTAAATTCTGATGAAATGTGCAAATTGAAGAAACATGGAAATGCAATTATTTGGGGAGTCTGCCTGATTAAACTACTATCATAATCCGATCAAACCCCTTTCAGTTGTAAGGTAAAGGCAACAACTTGTTTGAATTATAGTTCAGCATAAAATGATGTGTTACATCAAAATCCTGCTATGGATTTTAAATCTTTCAACCAGCTGAGGCATTTCTGCGAGACAGACATGAAGACTGACAGAAAAGTCTAAATAAGTCACAGATTTTTTTTCTCTCATTGGCTTACAGAATAGTTTTTTGTAAGAAAGGCTCCATACAAAGCACCCTACTCAGATGAGTGGTACAGAAAATAGCACACTCCAAAAATGTAGCATATAAGAAATTAGTGTGATTATTTTTGGCATCCTTTCATACAGTTTTAAGCTCCTGTTTTCAAACACCTAATTTGTGTCTTTAAAGGGATCTTACAAAGATGCACGAACCAGTAATACCTGCTTGTCCTCCTTAAAATGCAATAAACTGAGAAAATCACTAAAGATTTTCTTTCTCGTTTACTCGGAGTCTTATTCTCACTTGGACCAAAGAGACATGGCTGGTTCATCCTAGGTGTTGATGAGCCATGTCATCCCAATTAGTCTAGCACCAAAAAGCAATCTGTTTTCAATTGTTATCTGAAGAAAATAAGCCTGGAAAGGCGACACAAAGCACAGAAGGAGGTGTTGATAAGCAGTGGACTACTGAACAGAAAATCATTCCTCTTACATGTGCTACCACACAGTGCAATCATGTTGATTGGAGAGGAGAGATTATCTTGCCTGTCTATAGCTAAGTGTGGCTGTTAGTATTTTGAATATGGCCAAATAAATTTGACATTTCTGATCTTTTAGGAGAACAATCAGCTGGCTCTAAATATGTCTAAAATAGTCTCATACTTTCACTTACAGAACCTGATTTTTGCCATCTTAATGAACCACCTTCTCTATGGGAAACAAAAATGAACTTCAAACAAGCAACCTACAAGAAGTAGGAAGTGAAGTGGTTTTGGACTGTGCAAGAGGGCAGTTGCACTTAGCTCTATTGGATTAAAAAAACTGTTTTTATAAGAGAACTCATTTTGCCTCAATTGCAAATCTAATATTACAATTAGTCCCTACTGTGATGCACTATAGCTCTATCCTGAGCCGACCCACAACAAAGGTGACTGGTTAAAGAGACATAAAACAAGGAAGCAGCCCCCCATCAATTAAATCTATTTTGACTTTGTGGTTACTTGTTCTCTAGAATTATTACTATTATTAAGATATTATAGTGTACTATATACTATAGTTCTATACTATGTTCGGTAAAACACTTGGTTCTACTCTGAGTTTTTTTCTTTCCCTTTCCCTACAGTCCCCGAGTGAGACTCAACAGACCCTATAAAATAAATTGAAATTTGCCAGCCATAACTTACAATCTCTTTTTATTTCTTTTAGCTATTTTCGAGTGCTGTCAGCGTTAATCTCATTAAAATGACGTTAATGCCATAACTGCATTAATGCGGCAAATCTCCGTTAGCAAGTTAGCGCGAATCGCTAGTCTTTTGCAGTCCAACTCTGTTGACTAAACAGCTATTAGACCTGAGGGTGTGTGATGATAATAATGAGTAACAAATCATTAATTAATACAGATAGTACTGTGTATATATATATATATATATATATATATATATATATATATATATATACATATATATATATATTAGGGGTGCAACGATACACAAAATTCACGGTTCGGTTCGATACTTTGGTGTCACGGTTCGATATTTTTTCGATACAAAAAAAATGTTCATGCCTTTTTAATTTGTCATTTATTAAAATTATAAATATATATTTTAACTCAAAAGTACAGTTTTTAAATTTAACCCTAACCCTTGTGCGTGTTTTTTATTTTGACAGTGAATGCGCACCTGCGGACCACTTATGTGCAGCCCTGGTTATTTAGCTCGTCATATTGCAGCCACAGAAATTCTTTTGTCCATGAAACCATAAAGCTGCACTTTCTTTTTGCCTTATAGTCTGATTTGTCATAACTTCTCCGTTTTGTGGTAAGCTTTTCTTTGGCTGTCACTTCTTCACCCTGACCTGTCTTATTTGGTAGTGATGGGATTTCCGGCTCTTTTTAGAGATCCGGCTCTTTCGGTTCGGCTCACTAAAAAGGGCCGGCTCTTTCGGCTCCGAACCGGCTCTTCAGGTTGTTTTGTTGCTTTAATTAATTTATTATTAACAATAATATAAAATTATGCACAAAAGGAATTACTAACGTAAAAACAAGTGGTTTTATTTATATATGTTTATATATAAATATATGCGGTGGCCCCTAGAGACAAAACACGTACAAACTCCAAAACACATTTCTAGCATGAACTGAACTTCCAAAGCAGAGCTACTAGATCACTTAAATTACACAATTGAAAGCATGTGTGTATTGTTTGTGTATTTATACACAGGCACTCATATATATATTCAAATAATTTAAAAAAAAAGTTCATTTACCTGTTATTACCACACACCAAATCCGGTCGTTGGTACTTGCTGGCTTGTGTAGCCACAAGATAACAAAGGCTCAACACTGCGCCCAGCATCCTGGAGCACTTCTGTTGTCTTTTGTACGTGTTTTGAGTTTTTATGTGCTTCTGAGTTTTTATATGCTTCTGAGTTTTTACGTGCTTCGGAGTTTGTACGTGTTTTTACATGTTTTGGAGTTTTTACGTGTTTTGGAGTTTGTACGTGTTTTTACGTGTTTTGGAGTTTGTACATGCTTCAGAGTTCGTGCTTTGTCTCTAGGGGCCACCGTAAATATACTTTTATTTATTCACTCCACATAAAATGTAATAAATAAATCATATAATACAAAAATCAACTATTCACATTTCAAGTTTTAACTATTTAAATTTTCAGCTTTTTCCTTTCACAAATTTAAAGTGAAAAGAACACAAAACACTGCAAACCACAACACAATTAAATATAAATTATAATATGAAAACTAAAAGAACATGCATATTCTCTGTCATATGGACCTGCATGAATAAACTTTCTCAATCCTTTATCATCTGCAACCGAAAATAGTTGTGGATGATTACTATACCTTTCTAATGTTGTTGTCCCTGCCTCTCTTTCTCTCTCTCTGGCTCTGTTCCTGTGCTACTGAGTGTAACTACCGCCCCTCCCCCCTCTGCCCAGCGTAAAGCACAAGGCCCGCGTGCAGAGTGAAGCGGGAAAAAAGTGCGAGAGAGAGGCTGAGAGAAAGAAAAAAAAAAAAAAACCCCACGTGACGGCTCGCGATAAGGAGCCGGCTCGCGTCGTTCACGTCAAAGAGCCGGCTCTAAGAGCCATTTCGTTCGCGAACGACCCATCACTATTATTTGGCTCAGCAGATGAAGGATATAAAAAAACAACAACAGCAATAGAATAATATTAAACACAAAGTGAACCCGTCTTCCTTCATTAAATAGGTTCTTTTAGATGTTAAGGAGGAATTGACTTAACCAGGCTGGCGGAGAATGAAGACAACCGGACACCTGCTGCAGATGGGGAATCAGTGAACTTTTATTGAGACAGAGACAACCTCTCAACACAGCTCACATCAGGAGATTCCTCATATTTGCTGTGAGGATGGGTATATATTCTCTAAAACTTACAGGAGGGGGTTGTGAGGAAAGTGCTGCATTAGCAGAAAAACAACTCCATAAAAGGAAAGCGGCCTTGGGTGTTCTAGTCTCTTCGCTTGCAGATATCTTGCACCTGCAGGATGAGGCGATCGCTTCTTATCGCTCTCAAGGCCAAAGTCGTGAGCACATTTTTATTACACAGTTGCACAGTAACTTTAAAGCTGAACAATATTTAAAGCTGAATAATGTTTGATCAGATTATATTTTCTTCAAATCCCCCTTTTGACCCATCTTAAATGGGTCAACACACAAAAATAAGTAACATTCAAAGGAACACAGAGACGTGTCGAAGCCTGGCTCGAAAAACTCCTCGGGTCTTATCATTTGTCTTTATCTGTCATTGCAGATGAGGAGAAAAGAGTCCAGGCACCACCCTGCCCAGGGGTCGGCTGCAAGCAGTCTCGGTTCCAGACGAAAGCAGTAACAGCTGTCCTGCACACAAGGATACAACGAGTCAGTGCAACCAGGGTAGTGACACAAAATTAACAGTTCCTGTAACTCAGCAACCAAAAAGCATAAGTAATGATAAAAATGTGGAGAGTACAGAGTATACTATAATAATGAGAGATATAAACGTGAAAATGTGAAAGAATAAATCAACCGTAAAATAAACCCAGAACGGTAACTGCTAAGGACATTCAAAAGTGAATATGTTAAAAAGTGAGGAAGGGGTGTGGAATAAAACAATTTATATCCAGTGGTGGGAGTACACATTCGCTCAGGCTTAAGTCCGGAGACCCTGAGAACATCGCTTAACCCTCACAACCCGACCAGACACAGTTCAACCAGATATATCCTTCAAGAGGAAGTGGGTGAGGGAAACAATTAATAACAAGCCTAATACAAAACACCACAGAGAAACAACCATTCTAGAAAAATTTAAACAAGAGAAAGACGATAATGTTCGTCACCCTCACGATCAGAGTTTTCATCATCCGTTGGCGAGGAGGTGGGAAGTTGACTAGCCAATAAAGGCATCTGCCGGGCGAGATCCTTATCCTCAGGAGTGAGAGCTGTAACAATCAGTCTCTGGAAGAGGGATCGAATGCATGGAATACAACAGCAACCGCAGGTGACTAGGATAGCAACAAAAACTGAGATGGAAACTAGGATGGAAGCTACAAGGGCCTTATATTTGCCAAACATGTTAAGCCAAGAGTCCCACATGGCAGTATCAACGCCCGAGTGTTCCTTCATTTTAACAGTAAGAGCTGTGAGACCAGTAATAGCTTTAGTGAGGGAACCATCAGGAGCTGTGTTATTGGGGATATAGGTACAGCACTCCTGACCAAAAAGGCTGCAGACTCCGCCTCTGTCTGCGAGGAGAAAATCCGTTGCGACCCTGTTTTGGAAAGCCATTAGGGAAGTGGCAGATAACTGTGCATGCACAGCTTCAAAACCATCTCGAGTGTAATTAGCCAACAGTTGCACATTAAAGTGAATGTAGTCCAGGAAGCAAACAAAGACGCAACATCTTTGCCTGCCTGTCATTTCAGGGGGAAAGGGCCAAGACATGTTTACTTAGCTTGGATGTCTTCTAATAGAGGATGATGGGGCACAGAAAGGTGGTCCAGTTCCCCCCACCTCGCCAAGGGCGTGTTCTAGGAGTTAAAGAGCAACAAAAAGTATCAGTGACACAACTTTAAATGAGCTTTCAGCGGTTAAAACTATTGCAATGTAAAATGTAAATCTTAAAAACTCAAGCCAATATAAAAGCAAAGTCATAAAAGATGTTAAAAATAAAAAAATGTTTAGTTCAGTATGAAGAACACCCCCTTTTGTAACCAGCCGGCTTGTAGGTTGAGCTTTGGCTCCCTCAAGTGGTTGGTGATGCTGTTGCAGCTCCTTCTGACAGGTCCTTCTGCACCTCTCTCAAGGTTCTTCCTGGTTCGGTGGCAGCAGCGCACTGTGTGTAATGAAACCAGGTGTCACCTTTCCCTTCGAGCCTGACAGCGTGGGAGGTCCGCTCGGTTATGCGGTAAGGGCCTGTCCAGCGAGGCTCAGCCCACTTTCTCTTTGTGACTTTCAGGAGGACGTAGTCCATTCCAGGTGTAGCCGCCTCTTTCAGCTCTTGCTGGTTTCTTTCAGCGACCTGTGAGGAATACTGGGCAACAAAACTGCGGAGCATGTTATAATATGTCCTCGGATCGAGGTCTGAATCAGCTTCATCCGACATTAACAGGCGAGAGGAGGGGCCAGGAAAAGGCCTGCCATGCTCCAACTCAAATGGAGTGTAACCAGAGGTTTGATTTACTGAGCATCTTATGGACATTAATGCAAGAGGCAATGCCTTAACCCAATCTAATTTGGTCTGTGCACAGATTTTAGCCAATTTAGTTTTTAGAGTTTGATTCATCCTTTCCACTTTCCCCTGGGATTGGGGGTGGTAAACTGAGCCAAACTTATGTTTCAAACCTAATGCGGCTTCAACCCTCTGCAGATCGTGGTTCCTGAAATGTGAACCATTGTCCGACCTTATGACCTCGGGAAACCCATGCTGTGGTATATAATGATTAATCAGACACTTCACCACAGTTCTACTGTTTTCACTTGCTGTCGGCCAGGCTTCTGGCCAACCTGAAAATGCATCCACAGCCACCAGCAGGTACCTGTAACCACCCACTCTGTCCACCATGTCTGTGTAATCAATGATTATTTCTTTCCCTGGGCAAAGTGGGATGGGGAAGTACCCTGCTATTGGCCTGAAGGCGGGCTTGATTCCAAATTGGTTGCACTCCTTACAGGTTTTAACCATGTATTTTGTCATGTCTTTTAGATAAGGGTGCCACCAGGCGGCTAAGTTCCTCATCATTTGTGCAGGTCCCACATGCCCCACTCCATGTGCCTCTTCCATTGCTGTCTGTCTGACCCCTGGCGGTAGAATGGGCCTTCCATCTGGGCCACGCCAAACATCTGTGTTTGTGGCCCCTCTTGTTACCCATAATGATTTTTCCTGGGGGCTGGCTTTGTCCTGTAACTCTCTGATTGTGGCTAGGCCTAGTTGTATGGGTGGTCTTTCTGGAGGGGGTGTGGCTTCTGGGTCCATTACCATAATCAGGGAGGGTAAGTAACCAGCTGTCTGCTTCGCTACTAAGTCGGCCTGTTTGTTACCTAATGCCACTAAATCCAATCCGGCACTGTGTCCTTTGCATTTTACCACTGCCACCTTAACAGGTAACAACAGTGCTTCCGCTAATTCCCTCATTTCTATCTCATGTTTAATAGGCTTTCCGCTGGCTGTCAAAAAACCAGCTCTTAGCCACTGCTTGAGCTCCACATGCACTGCTCCCACAGCATAAGCTGAATCACTGTATATATTCACTTTCTGTCCCTTTCCCATCCTTAAGGCTTCAATCACCGCTCTCAGTTCAGCTCTCTGTGCAGACTGTTGTCCTGTCAACTGCTCTGCTTTCACTGTTTTCCATCTCATGTCTGTCTGTTCCACTATTGCCCATGCAGCCTTCAACATTCCACTTTCAGTTCTGAAACAACATCCATCTGTGAACCAATCTTTTTCTGCATCCATTAGAGGTTCTGCCTGCAAATCTGGCCTGATTTTCTCCTGTACCTGCACAACCTCTTCACACATATGTGGTTCCCCTGATCCCATGTGATCAGCCATGTTTATGCCTTCATGTGAGTAGGTGATGTGTGGTGCTTCCAAAATGGTACTGAGGCGTCTCTGCCTGAGTGAAGTGAGTGTGAAGGCCTGTGAGGAGACGTAGGCCACCACACTGTGTGATGTCAAAATTTTTAGTGGGTGGTTCATCACTATGTGTGCTGTTTTCTGAATGATTTTTGCAAGTCCAGAAACGTGTTGTGTGCACGGTGGGTGGCGTTTTTCAGTGTTGTCAAGCATTACGCTTACAT
Source organism: Maylandia zebra (assembly GCF_041146795.1). NCBI lineage: Eukaryota > Metazoa > Chordata > Actinopteri > Cichliformes > Cichlidae > Maylandia > Maylandia zebra. The sequence goes on from NC_135184.1 coordinate 20,317,633, forward strand.
ATGTCAACACTTTTCTCTCTCCCCCTTTTTTCTGGAACAGGATACCATTGATATGGGTTCCAGTTCCAGAAACATCAAGATGAAAAGGCAAAGCATAATCTGGCACAGCAAGGTCAGAGGCGACAGAAAGCTGTTGTTTTAACTTTATAAACGCCTGTTCTGTTTCTGTAGTCCATGAGAGGGGAGCAGAGAGGTTTCTCATGCCTTGTTCATTTACCAAAGCGCGCAAAGGGGAAGTAAGGCCAACATAGTCTGGGACATAGGTCCTGCTGTAACCAGTCAGGCCCAAAAATGACAACATGTCTTTTACAGTTAGAGGTTTGGGATGGTGCAAAATGGAGTTCCTGTGTTCTGGGGACAAGGAAATACCGGACTGTGAGACCATGCGGCCTAGAAAAGAAACCTGTTTTCTTGCAATCTGTAGTTTGTTTTTGCTCACTTTAAAACCTGTGTTGGCCAGGTGTTGAAGTACCACTCTGGTGGCCTCCAAACAGATGTCAGCCGTGGGGGCAGACAGCAAAAGGTCATCCACATATTGTATTAACATACAGTCAGATGGTAGTGGGCTGGTTTGTAAAAGTTCTTTCAAACACTGATTAAACAGTCCTGGGGAGAGGGCAAATCCCTGTGGTAAGCGAGTGTAACGCCATTGTCGGCCTCTAAATGTAAATGAGAAAATGTCACGCAGTGACTCACGAAGTGGGAGGCAGAAGAAGGCATTAGCCAAGTCAATGCAGGTGAACCAGGCATGAGATGGTGGGAGGTTGGTCAAGGCAACATAAGGATTAGGCACAGGCAAAGTAGGAGTGCCAAGTAAGGCATTAATCCTTCTCAAATCATGTGCCATTCTGAACTTCCCCGTGCCTTTTTTCTCAACGGGTAGGATGGGCGTGTTCCACTTAGAGCAGGAGGGCTCCAAGACACCGGCAGTGACCAAACCAGAAATTGTTTCTGCAATCCCAGCCTCAGCCTCCGGTCTGTGTGGGTACTGAGGCTGCCACAAAGGGGTAGCAGATGACAGTTGAAAAGAGACTGGCTCCACATCAACTAAACCTACATCTGTGGGTCCAAGGGACCACAAACAATCTGGAAGAGAGTCGAGTAAAGGCGCAGCATCACAGTGGTCTGTGTGTTCTCTGCCATGTGACCCGCTGACCACTCCATGTTGCAGTGTTGAGGAATTAAAGCAATCATTTAAAATTTGGTATGTCTTGGTAGATGGAGAAAACAAAACCTGTGGGAGTTTTGTAGGTGTCCAGTCAGTGGCCGCAAGGGAACGTTTAACCATTCCACCCAGCTCCTTAGCCTGGTGTCCAGGATGTAAGGCCAGGGACACATGGGGAGCTGCCTCATCAGACATCATGTACCACTGTAATTGATCTGTTGTAAAAGTAACCGCTGCTGCCACTCCCTCCGGTGCCGCAAAAATGCACGACATGTTCAGAGACCAAGCCCGCCCCTCACACTGCTTTTGGAACATGTGCTGGTACCAGGTGGTGTCATGCCTGTCATAAAACAGTGTAACATGAGGTGGGTCAGGGGGAGGTGGCTGAGACCTATTTTTCTTCATGTGTGGTTTTGCAGTTTCCCATAAACACACCCAGTGATTAAATTTAGCTTTGCGGCCTGCGTGCTTATCTGCTTCCTTTCTGTGTCTCACCCCGCTCATCACACCTGCACCTGCTGCTGCTGAGTTGGCTTCTTCCTCTTTCTCTTTTGCCTGCATAGCCTTACTCTGCCAAATTATTCCCCAGTTACCACTACTCCCCTCGTCCTTTCCCTTTTCTTTCATTAACCTTTCAGCTGTTTTCCTCAATGACTCTTTCTGCTTTTTTGCTTCTTTGGGCTGGTGTGTGGAGTTGATGACTGTCTCAACACATGTTAATTGTTCTCCCAATGTGCTAAGAATAACACCGGGACCCCAACCATCATCATTAGTTTCTCGATCTAATTCTCCATCCATTTTACTGTCAATGGAGGAGTGTTCTTTTATTGATTTTAAAGGAGAATTTGGGCCAGCTGGGTTTCTGCCTCTGTTAGGCACTAACAGCTGGGGCGCTGCTTTAAAGGTGAGTCAGCACTGAAATATCCCTTCAGGTGTTACCAGGCTTCTACCAAACCGGAGTCTGGCGGGTAACCTTGCCTAGAGCTTCCTGATAGGGGTGCTAGTTGGTTGTCACCTTGTTCACACGTCTCATTCACACTTCATACATTACCTGCAGTCACTCATTACCCTCCTTATGTATGTAATAAATGTGTAAAAAAAAAAATTCTATGTGTGGTGTATTATTTTAACCAAAAGAGGAACCTAGTTCCTTTAATTGTGTAATCTGTGAACAACGGAGAACCAAACTGTCCTGCCCAGTGTTCCACAGCAAGCATTCAGCGTGTATTTATGTGTGTCCAATATCAAACAGAACATCAAAACATTTAAAACACTAAAATCATCGGGGTTTTAAGAAGAGATCCGTTTTCTCCTATTGATCAAAGGGACCCCTCCTTTGGACTCCAACCAGTACTTCTCCTTTTTAAGTTTTAGAGGATCTTTTCTAATAAAGTCCTCTGGGCCTTCCTAACCCTTCTGTAGTTTAGAGAATATTACTAAAAAATATTCTCAAGGCCTTTAACCTTTTAATTTGTTTAGAAAGGCGTTACTAATAAACCCTTTCAAGGTCCCAGACCTGCACTGAGGTATGTATCCGACACCGGAGAGCAACCCGTCGGCTGCAACCGTGGTCAGACCTCAGTTCACTCTTATCTTTATTCACTTATTCACTTATTTCTTATTCACTTATCTCTTATTCACTTATTTCTTATTCACTTGTCTGATTCTCAACAAGCCTTAAGTAAGCCAGACAATTTTGGTTATGAATTACTAGGAGTTTGGACACTAAGTATTTTTATAATGTTCAATATAGCAGAAATAAAAGGTCTGCTTACCTTGTTTTTGTGTGCACACAGCTTTTGTCCAAACTCCGTTCACTCAGACCACGGCCGAAGTCCTCCCATCCGTTCCAGTTGACCTGGAGCGGATCCTGTTCCGTGACGCCAATTGAAGGATATAAAAAAACAACAACAGCAATAGAATAATATTAAACACAAAGTGAACCCGTCTTCCTTCATTAAATAGGTTCTTTTAGATGTTAAGGAGGAATTGACTTAACCAGGCTGGCGGAGAATGAAGACAACCGGACACCTGCTGCAGATGGGGAATCAGTGAACTTTTATTGAGACAGAGACAACCTCTCAACACAGCTCACATCAGGAGATTCCTCATATTTGCTGTGAGGATGGGTATATATTCTCTAAAACTTACAGGAGGGGGTTGTGAGGAAAGTGCTGCATTAGCAGAAAAACAACTCCATAAAAGGAAAGCGGCCTTGGGTGTTCTAGTCTCTTCGCTTGCAGATATCTTGCACCTGCAGGATGAGGCGATCGCTTCTTATCGCTCTCAAGGCCAAAGTCGTGAGCACATTTTTATTACACAGTTGCACAGTAACTTTAAAGCTGAACAATATTTAAAGCTGAATAATGTTTGATCAGATTATATTTTCTTCACAGAGCTAAAATATATATCTGTCTGTGAAGGTTCTCAGTCATCCAGGTCATCGTAGTCAAATATATATCCTGCTGCTTTTACACACGCACTCACAAGCTCAGCGATTCTCTGCGCGATCAACCTCTCACATGTTTAAGCTTGCTGCGGGAGATTTCACTTGTCATGTTTGCATAGTAAGCTAACGATTAATAAGACGATGTCAGAGGAATAGACTACTTGCACTAGGGCATGTGACGTATTTCCGTTTCCAAATAGTACCGCTTGTGCGTTTCCGGTACGTTTGCTTATCTATCGGTAGCTATGCTAATGTCGCTTCACAATGAGTATAAAAAGGAAAGTATTTAAAACAGAACATTTTCAAAAACAGGAGAAGAAATACTCCGAGCATTGCTGTGTCCCACTTTGTTCAGCTTCAGCCAAATTTAACGGCATACTAAGTTTTCATGCCTTTCCGACCCATTCCGACTTGAGAAGACAATGGCTGGTAAATATACGCCGGGATCATTTCACGATTACCTCTCACACCAGGGTCTGCTGCAGACACTTTGCCAGTGATCAACTCATAGAGCCAACAACCCTCGATGGTCGAAGGCGGCTTATTAAAGGTGCTGTACCAACACTTTTTGAGTGGAATGGCTATAAAGTTGAACCACCGCGGCGTAGTGTTTGGGAGAGAACGGAGCGACGCCCTGAACTAGTTCCTTCTGACGATCAAGAAGAGCACAGTCTTACAAGAGATCATGACTACTGCTCAGTCCCTGAGCCATCTGCATTGGACATATCTGCATCAGCTGCAGAAGACCTGTCCGAAGACGTGGAGACTCTGAGGAAGGAAATACAGGAGTTACGTGTCCAGCGAGAATTTGGGTTACAGCGTTTTGCTGGCTCCGACACTGACATCCGATTCTATACCAGGTACATCTAAGTTCTATTCAAGCTAACTGTTTAAAATATACCAAGGTCACCATCAGTTAAATTTATTAATTTTTTCCAGTCTTAATGAAAACAAAATAGAAATGTACTTTTTCTCTGCTGATTGTATGTTTTATGTAGATGCTTTAGTATTTAAACAATATCCTAATGCTACAGGTAAAATACAACACCAAATACTCTTAATCAGACTATTTTATACAGCATTCCATTAGCATATTTGTCACAGTTCACATTATTTTTATGTCAGTGTGTAATGTTAATTAATGATTGACATGATGTATGTCTCTCTCGTGAATAGATTTCCAAGCTATGATCATTTGATGGCATTCTGGGTTTTGATTGAGCCTTGCATCTATAAAATGATCCGGGTTTCAAGAGCCAAGTCAGCTGCCAATCGGAACGAAGAAGTGTTGACACCTGCACGCACATCAACAGTAGGTTATGGGTTTGTTGGTAGTTAGAACTAGAGGTGTAATGTTATTGTATTTATGTACAATAACATTACTTTATGTACAGTAGCATACATACACAGGTGTATGTATGCTAGACTCAGTATCCTTTACATACATACACCTGTGCACTACAGCACCTCATTGTTTACCCCATGGTACAGTATGGTATGCCTAACCATTACAAAACATTTAGCCAAGAAAAGAATAATTTTACTAGTTCATAGCTTAAGGAGTAACATTTTCCCTTTTGTTTTCACCTTCCAGAGGCAGCTGCTACAGCCAATTGATGAGTTTTTTCTTTTCCTGGTTTTCCTGTCAGTTGGTTTGAAGGAGAGGGACCTGGCACACCGATTTAACATACACCAGTCCACAGTGAGCCGCATTATTGCAACATGGACAAATTTTCTTGCCACTGCACTGGGGTCTCAGTGCATCTGGCTTACACGTGAAGAAGTGCAAGCTTACCTCCCTGAGGAATTCAAAGATTTCTCAGACACCCAGATGATCCTTGACTGTACAGAGCTGAGGTGTCAGACACCATCCTCACCACTTCTCCAAAGTGAAATGTACTCTTCGTACAAATCCCACTGTACGATGAAAGCCCTGGTTGGCATAGCTCCACATGGTCCAGTGACATTCATCTCTAATCTGTATGCTGGTTCGGTTAGTGACAAGGAACTATTCAAACAATCAGGCATTGCTGAGAAGTTGACTGAAGACATGGCAGTGATGGTAGATAAGGGCTTCCTAATCACTGATTGTTGTAAATGCAAAGTGTACTGCCCACCTTTTCTATCTAAGCAGAAGCAGATGCCAGCATACCAGGTTAAGGAGACGCAGGCCATAGCCAGACTCAGGGTACATGTGGAGCGAGTCATTAGGAGGATCAAACAGAACAAACTTTTTGATAGCATCATTACCATGTCACATGTTTATAATATCAACCAACTGTTTGCAGTGGCATGTATGCTGTCAAATTACCAGAACACAGCATTAGTTAAAAAATGGGTTAAGTGAGACAAGATGGATTTTTCCCAAGACACCAGTGCCAGTACAAGTAACTTATGGAAAATGACCTGCAGCTGAGGCCACTACAGTTGAATTTCTTCCTTCTCAGCTGACAATACTTGATTACAGAACTGGTACTTGAGTGCCGATAGTTGAGTTTCAGTTATTGATAATTCAAATTCATTGCAAATGTTTAATGTTAATAATACTGTTTAATTATACTACTATTATTACTATTCAGATTCAACAAAACTATTTATCAAAATTATAAAGTAAATCACTAAATCGTTTTAAAACCATAAGTGACATTGAACTTTTGTAACATCAAAAATACCATTTGTCATTTTCTACAGTTCAGTTATTGTCTAAATGTATATCAGTATGCTAGGCATGGAGTTTTAAATACTTACCATGTAAATAAGTTCTGCACAAATTCAACGTTTTAATGTGTGTTTTTAAAAATTAAATTGATGCCATTGCTTAAATAACAGTTTATTGATGTCACATAAAAGTAACATGTAACAACAAAAGAATTCATGAAATATATTGAAAATAAAACATCAGTTATTTTGTTCCAGCCAGCCTGAAGGATCTGTTTTTCTTTTTGCTGTTTTCACTGTTCATTTTTTCAAACACAGGTATCTTGGCATATATATGTAAAAAAAGAAATAGTCTGCCTTTTCTCTGATTGCATTGTGCACATCTATATCCATGTATATTCTTTGCACTAGGTAGTCCTCTTGTGCCCACACAACAAAGTCACACCACTGCATCCCACTGATGAGCAGTTGTCCTTGCACTTGCCAGTAATATGCGTGGCTCTTTTTTAGTTTAGGGGTACCACATTCCATCTGCACATATTTGCAGTCAATAAAGTTTTGTACATTGGGACATTTGAATTCGACGAAGCCAAACTGGGGGTATTCATTGGGGTCAAAAACAACACCATCAGGAGATGCAGCAAGCCAGGGGGCAATGGGGTGAATGACCAGACCACAGGGTGAGTAGTTAACATTCATTAGCCTACTATACTCTGCTGCTATTGCAGGCTCCATCTCAGTTCCTCTCCTCATGTCTGCTGTCTGCCTTGTTCCCTTCAATATACGCTCTGCTAGTGACTCGGCCGAGCTCTGGCCTCTGACGTGACACACCTCCCGAAACCTAGAGGCAGTCACTCTGGGCCTGCGGAGCTGATGCCACTCAGACGAAGAGCTTTGCTCACGTGTAGCTTCCTCTATTTTGTGAGCCATTTCCAGAGTTACAGACAAGCTTTTCAGATGCAGAAGCTCTTCTTCTGAGCACACAAACACACAATCTGATGGCAAGATGTCATACCCCTCCAGAGGCAAGTGCGGTGTTGGTGGTGCATCGCGGTGTAGTGTGATGTACCGGGTTGTCAAAACCGGCTGCTGATATGACAGAACACTGCCCTCCTGCACCAGCCCAAAGGCACTTTCCACAAGGGGCTTGTCAGGTCTCATGTTCATTGTGGTCACAAGTGGCCTGTCCTCAATATTAAATTTTGCATATGCCTCCGTTATTCTGAACAAGCAGGGATCTGGTAACGGACCCACCATGCCTCTGTAGAAGCCACTCCTAAAGAAAACATCAATGACAATAATGTAAGGGAGAAGGTTATTATACTGAACAACAACTAAACTAAAAACTAAAAGGTGTAAAACAGTGGTGCATAAGTTAGAGACTGGGATGTATATGTACATGACTGAGTTAGCCGTCTTCAGAAAGTGTAATGTTGTATGTAAATTAATACCTATTCTGACACATGTATGTATGAAAAAAATAGCAACATACATTTGTAACACATGAAACCAAATTTTACAAATGTAATTACCGTACTCCAGTCTGGGCCATCCTATTTGGTACTGGCTTAGTGAAGATCATGGAGTTGATGGGTCCTGGCCTCACACCCTAACAGAAGACACATTTACTATGGATGGTGTTGCTGTTCATATGTAAACATGGACTAATTCAAAAACTTTAACCTCATTTAAATTACCACTGTCCGTGGCTTGTGCCATTGCTGTTCAGATTCCGTGCAGCTATGCACAGGGGGGACAACCGGCACTCTGAGTTGTGAGTAGTGTGCTGTTTGGAAGAGCAGTGCCACTGTGTGATTGCACATAACAGCGCCTGCCACACAGGAGCACTGGCTATGTGTCAGTATCACCGGCGATGAATCCAGAAGCTTAATCTAAGAAGAAAGAACGAAAATTAAAAATGTAACATCTTCATGGAAGAGCTGAACAGGAACATAGTTCAGTGTTATGGTTACGTACCCTCCTGAATGCTTAGTGTTTCCTTCTCTCCCTATTAAAACAACTTAACCATGCTTGATAACTGTAATAACTTAGATTGTGTATATTTGCAGTATTAACTTGTTGTCAAATGTTTCTGATCACCCAAACACACGTTGATTTAACTATCTGACTAGTCAAATTAGGAGTGATAAAGCAGGGAGACAAGGAAAACATTCAAGTTGATGGGCCTTTAGGAATGAACTTAACTAATGCTTAAATGAACTGAACCCCACAGAACGGGGATTAACAACTTTACACAGCTTCCTGCCTACACTTAGTCTGTGTGGTGCCTCACTCTTCCTCATCGACCTGTAGCACAGGGCTCTCACACCGACCTCCCCTGACAACCTGTCTTTATTGGACACTGAATAAAGATACAAGTACCATTAGCATTATTTCTGTATTACTCATTTCAGCATGTCTTAAACATATATATTTTACACTTAGCAAGAGTAGCATTAGGTAGTTAACTACCTCCATAGTTAGCCAACTACCTAACGCTAATATAACAGTGTCTAACAACAAAAGTGACATTAGTTAAGAAAACCTCAACTATAGTTTAGGACGACATAAAACACCGTTTAAGAAAACATGTAATGTAGAGAACTGACATCAAATGAAGGACATAGCGGAGTAACGTAGTGTTTGCATTTGACGTTAGCTAGCGTTTCTTTGTCGGTTAATTTACGTTTTCTTACCTTCGTAGTTGTGTATATAAGATGCAGCATATAACTTAAATCCTTTATCTAATTTGCTGGCGGGGGTAGTCGTCACTCTGCAAATCCGATGAACATCGGTGATGTTCAATTTTGGGAGCTCTTGTAGGCATCGAGTGTAGAACGTCGCCATGGTTTAACCGCACCGGAAGCACTGGAGCAGGACTACATAGAACGCGGAAGTGTTAGTGCAAGTAGTCCATTGGTGCACAAATTATCATCACTCACAGATCAGTGCTGTCGCTCTCTATACACAGTTCGCACGATTGCAAAGTGAAAGCAAAAAAACAAGCGCAAATTCAAACGCGATTTCAATATGTCACATATTGACAGTGACTCACCGATGCCAATGACATAATTACCCAGCTACATTTCTGAAAGAATGCAAAAGCATTGACATATATTTTTCCTTCCTACAATAGCCCGACGGGCAGGGCAGAGATAGATTTTGGTAGCCCGACTGAAAAAATCGCTAGCCCCGGGTCGTCGGGCTAGCGATATTGCGAGCCCTGTATCTGATTGAAGAATCACTCATCTTTGGAAAAGAGAGTTTATTACAGAGAAATGTCTCTTTCCAAAATAAAAGCTATACTATACGCTTCTTCTGGGCTATATTCTCAGCAGCATATTAAACATATAAGGAGAATCATGTGCTAACAGCTGTCTAAATGACTCGGCTAAAGTTAGTAGCATGCTTGCTTGTTTTTTTTCTGCTTCCACTTGTCTTTGCACTAGGATGATGTCGGCGTAAATGTGCAGTCATATTCGTTGTGTTCCCACTAGTGCTTTCAGGTTAATCTCGTTGAAATGACCTTAAAGCCACAACACGGCAAATCTCCGTTAACGAGCTACCGCAGATCGCCCCGTCCATGGGGCTAGACGGCCAACACGTTAACGAGCTAACTGCGCTAACACACTAGTTCCCACCCATGTAATTGAGCATTGCATGGCACATCCAACATACTGTTTTACTTTAGTCCATGACTCGCTTACCTTCAGGGTCATACGTCACATGAAAACCAAAATAATTCCAAACGCCAGATCTGAATGAGGGTGGGGGAGGTCCATGTTGCAAGGAGAGCTTAACTTCTGTCTTGCTAGCTTGCCCTGCGCTCTTCCTTCTGACGATGCTGTCTGTGTTGAGCGCTCAGTGAATCTGTATTCGACTACTCCGCCTAGGCTGCACTGTCGAGCCTAGGCGGAGTAGTCGAACGCAGATTCACTGAGCGCTCAACACAGACAGCATCGTCAGAAGGAAAGTTGATAAAATAAATTACAAATTTTGTATTGTTCGATACATATGCGTACCGAACCGAAAGCACTGTATCGAACGGTTCAATATCGATACGAATATCGTTGCACCCCTAATATATATATATATATATATATATGTATGTATATATATATATATAACTTTGTGTTTACTTTAAGACAACAATGTGTGCTAAAATATAATATAATTCTTTTAATCCAATATCATTCTAACTTTGCTTTAGGCTGATTTGAAGTTTGTTTTGCACCAAAGGCAAAACAAATTGCTTTCCATATTTTCCATCTTTCTGAAGTAGGCTATGTACTGTATTCGGCTGTGTATCCTGCTTCATATATTTAATCGTTCAAGAATGACCTTGTATTTTATTTTCAACCTTGGTCTCAGTGGCAAACACAGAAGCAGGCAAGATGGGAACTGCCAAGACTGGATTTCATTTATGTATGTGAGTAAAATGAGCCATTTCCACGTTGGCCTTGAATAAGGTCTCCAAAGATTATAAGTCTTTAGAAGCAGACCAATTAGATACTTACTCTGGACGGTTTCAACTGCACTTCTGTGCGTGTGTTTTAAATTTTATTTGACCTCCCAGCAGAGTGGAATAACAAATAGATCATTGCGCATTCACATCCTTGCATCCTGTCATACTGTAGCCACACACACACACACACACACAATATATCTATATATGTGTGTGTGTGTGTGTGTGTGTGTGTGAAGAATGCACGTGCTGATGATGGTGAAGATGAAGAGGGAGGTTTGGAGTGACCAGGGTAACGCTGAGATGGGGCGGAGCAGCTGAAACACCCAAAAATAGAGGTAGATGAGTGATTACAGACTTTCTTATCGAATTTGTGCATAAGCATAGGTATTAGGTGTACTTTGGTTTTCGAGCCTAATGATGGCCTCCTTCACTTGCAGTGAAAAGTGTTTGTACCTAATACTGAGAGTTCCAAGAACAGCTACAAAATACATGTTCAGTGCCTTGAATCCACTCCAGATATTTTATCTGCTTAGCTTGACATAAAATAAATGATCAACAAACTTGTTAAAATAGGGGCCTAAGCATAAAAATTGTGGCAAATCCAAAACTGTTTATCCAGTGCTTTTGTTTAACCTCTTGAATTTAAGCTGAAAGTCTGCTTTCAGCTTAAATTCAAAACTGTGCTTTCATCATCATGTCCGTATGTTAAAAATGAATCTATCTTAGATTAGCACAAAAACCACAAACAAAGAGGCAGCTAACCTGTTCAGACATACAGTAATGCAGTGTGTACTTTATATATTCAGACACTAGGTGATACTTGCTCTATGCATGCTTTGTGTGTTTCCTGCATACAGTTTTTGAACCTGTCATTACCTTTAAAACCAGGGGTGGGCAATCTCAGTCCACGAGGGCCGGTGTCCCTGCAGGTTTTGGATGTGTCCTCGAACCAACACAGCTGATTTAAATGGCTAAATTAGCTCCTCAACATGTCCTGAAGTTCTCCAGAGGCCTGGTAACGAACTAATCATGTGATTCAGGTGTGTTGACCCAAGGTGAGATCTAAAACCTGCAGGGACACCGGCCCTCGTGGACTGAGATTGCCCACCCCTGGTTTTAAAGGTAATGACAGGTTCAAAAACTGTATGCAGGAAACACACAAAGCATGCATAGAGCAAGTATCACCTAGTGTCTGAATATATAAAGTACACACTGCATTACTGTATGTCTGAACAGGTTAGCTGCCTCTTTGTTTGTGGTTTTTGTGCTAATCTAAGATAGATTCATTTTTAACATACGGACATGATGATGAAAGCACAGTTTTGAATTTAAGCTGAAAGCAGACTTTCAGCTTAAATTCAAGAGGTTAAACAAAAGCACTGGATAAACAGTTTTGGATTTGCCACAATTTTTATGCTTAGGCCCCTATTTTAACAAGTTTGTTGATCATTTATTTTATGTCAAGCTAAGCAGATAAAATATCTGGAGTGGATTCAAGGCACTGAACATGTATTTTGTAGCTGTTCTTGGAACTCTCAGTATTAGGTACAAACACTTTTCACTGCAAGTGAAGGAGGCCATCATTAGGCTCGAAAACCAAAGTACACCTAATACCTATGTTTATGCACAAATTCGATAAGAAAGTCTGTAATCACTCATCTACCTCTATTTTTGGGTGTTTCAGCTGCTCCGCCCCATCTCAGCGTTACCCTGGTCACTCCAAACCTCCCTCTTCATCTTCACCATCATCAGCACGTGCATTCTTGGGGTTTCTGTCCTTATTCCTGTCACTACTGAGATTCTGATGATGGGTCGTCATTAGAGGCTAATCACCAAATAGCTTAACTGTCTCAATAAATCATCTTAAGTCATCCAAATGATCTCTCCTTATTAAACTGTAGTTTGGAGTCGGAAAAGTAAAACTGTATTAAAGGCAGCGCATCTCTGCAGCCATATTGAGCATCAAACTGTTGTTCCAGTTAACACTTTGCCTGAGGTGCACTTAGTGGGATCTCAGACAGTCATAACCTTGAATATGCATTTCAAGTGTAAACATAGTGACACTTTGTGCATCCAATGAAGCCTAAACAACACTTTTCACCTTCTATTCAGAGTGAGCTATCAGTCTGTTCTTGAATGATACAACAGCCTTTAGAAAACGCGTCAGGTGTCAGCTCTTTTTTTTCTGGATGATTTTAGCTTATATTTTGGGTCTGGCATGAATAAATAATGCAAGGCTTTTATGACAGTGACAGCGAGGAGTCGAGCTATGGTTGAGGGGAGAATGGAAAGTGTGCATGTATGTGTGCTTAAGAGAGATACAGAGCATGCATGTTGTGTATCAGATTTGTGTGTGAAGTGTTTAGTGGATGCAGCTGGACTGGATGTATTATTGATGTGCTGTTAGCACACCCAGGGAGTTGCAGTCTCATCAGAGTTCGCCCGGGGATTAACAGACTCAGAAAAGCAAACCAGGGAAACAGAGAAAAGGCACGGACCATGTCCTTTATCCGAGTCCCACCATCCCACTCCTCTGCTTTTCAGTCTAGAGTAATCATGTCAAGGCTAAAGCCGCTATCTTCATATGAGACATCTGTCTGACTCTATCACAGCAGAATTATTGATTAGTTTTGATTATGTTTAACTGTCTACAGTTTTCAAATGAAGCCATATTCCTAATGACTTTCCACAAGATTACACGGTTGGCACCGCCGCTAACTATCTAATTGTACTATTGTATACTAAATTTATTGTTATTCCCTACACTGTATATGCCCCCCACACGCAGATGGGTTCCATAAGTCCAGGCAGTGAATCTGTGAAGGATGTGTTCCCAACCTAATAGGAATTATAGGATTAACAGATGTTTGTATGGCAGCTTAAAATATATTTAGATTTGGTAAATCTTGGGACTAATAAAATTTAATATACAATTTTAAACAGCGTTGTTTTGGTCTAATTGCTTTTCAGACACAACGCTCACCGTGGTTATAATCTTATATAAGAATCCACCTCACAGTTTAATATATGAAATATATCTGGATCAGAGTGCCCAATTGACTAATCAACAGCACCATGCCATAAAAAAACGAAATTTGTCAGTTTCTGTAATACGTGAGGCAGCTGATCTGAGCGATTGCACTGCCGATGACCTTGAAACAGAATGCTGCATTTATTGTGTGATGATCAGTGTTTGAAATAGGTTCATATTTTCTTCCTTAACGGGCAGTAAGCATTACCGTTTGCATTTTTAATAACCCATTTGAAATATGTGTGTATGTGAGAGTGTGTATGTAAAAAGGCAAATAAAACCCGAGTTTCTGTAGGTGTGTTTGCAAAGCTTTGAGGTGTCTCAGCACAGCAGGAGAAGCACGTTCGATGTGGGGGCACCTTCAGAGGGTTTATGTGAAAAGTAGATCTCAGCCTCCTGCCAGGCCCAACCTGAGCAAACTAAGAAGATGGAACGACTTTAGAGGGTAGAATTCAGTCCCAGGAATCCACCCTGAACCCATATTAAAGACTGATGATGCCAGACTGCACTGGCCTTGAAGATCAAATAGAGCAAAGATGCAAGCTGTGAACCAAGAAGGTTTTGCCATGCCAGTGTTTAATTATTGACATTTCCAGCGCTGCAAAGCGGTTTTGTCAACTCAGCAAGAGAAAACAAACTTATATTTTGCTTTAACCTAATTAGTTTCATCACACTGTGCTGCAGTAATGATGACCTAGCGGTAAATAAAGTACAACTTCTTCTACTGAGAGAACGATGCCAAGGCTGGATTTACATATACAGACAAAACTATAAATAAACAAAATAGAGAAATACACTTATACCAAAGACATGCAAAGGTAGATTTTTTACCTTTTATTTTACAAAACGGCTGGGACAGGCTGATATTTATGCATGCCATTCTTAAGCGCAGAATTATCAATGACTACATTTAAATCTGCAAGATTTGCAATCCTTTTATTCATCTTTATAACTCAAAACTGCATTCAAGCAGCTGAAGCTGAGAAAACTGCAGTTTTTGTGAAAAAATTCCCTAAAATAATTAAACAGCAGTATCAGGCGCTTCAGCAGTGTAGATATAACATTTTGCCTCGCTCTTTTTTTTTCATGACTGACAGCTGGCAAGGATTTCTGGGTCTAAGAAGAGCAAATCCCTGGGCACCATAATTCTTATATAATGCTCTGTGTGCTGTAAATGCCTGTTGCTCTCTAAAGGAAATCACATTAAGATGATAGAGGTTTTAGACATGTGCCTTTATCCCACCAAGCAGACACAGTATGTGGCCAGCTCATGTGTCATTTCCTATAGACCAATCTCTGACTGACATGCAGGGAGACAGCAGTTCCTTAACACTACTGCTTCCCCAGCAGTGAGTGATGGGAGATAGAGCTCCCATCTACCAAGAAGAGCAGTGTAGCCGGTTTTAATTCCCTTCAGCTGCTACATGAAGGCTGGTTTTAGAAATAAAAGAAAAGACATAAAAAAAAGCTCATTGAATCGTTTGTATTTTTTAAAATTGGGATGTAGATCTCTTATGTGTTTAGATAGTTTGAATGAAGAATGATTTCCACATATGTTAAACTTACATTTGAATCTTTACTAATGTGCATTTGTCAATAGAAACCAATGAGATTTTCCTTTCTAATTACCCTTGAAATGCATTTGATTCTTATGAACTGTGTCTGCGTGTGTGTAGGCCAGCAAGCTGAAAGGATCACATAAGTTTGCAGAATGAGTTCTGAACACCTTGGTAGCTGATCAACTACTGAACTGACTTTGCAGTTCACCTATAAAGCATACAGCGAGCAGTGTCTTTCTCACTATGGTCAATATATTTGTCAAACAACTAAAACAAACTCTATGCACAGATTTATTTTATTGATTTTACACCACCCTCTCCAGAAACCTCAATGGACCCTAAATGTAAAGCCACACTTTATTGTTAATGCTGGAAAGAGGCCACTAATTATCCACAAATATCACTTTCATTATTATTTTTTTGCCAATGTAATGACATTTACACAAAGATCTCCATATGAAGTATGGTGATATTTACCATAGACCCATCTCCAGAACGTAAATAGGCGGGCTTAAGCCATTTGTCCTTTTTTCTTTCATTCCTTCACTGCACATTTGGACATTTTGTTATTGTCGTAAAAAAAGAAAAAGCATTCAAGAACCTTTCAAACTGTTAGACCTCACTGACCTTTTTCCATGCCCAACTGTTTATTCTGAATCTGCATCCTCTTAACCTTGTCAATCTCCAGCCCATTTCCTCCTTTGCTTATTCCATACATTACTAGTGCATGCAGATGGAGAATGTTCGGCAAACTCACTCAGGCATAACTAATCACTCTTGCAGATTGGTTCCTGATTTTGACAGGTTGCTATGGTGGCCTAAGCGTATGATTATGTGCATAAATATCAGGGTGGGCACAGGTTGCCGCTGTCCTCAGTGGGTCTCTAAAAACATACTCCGAGGCAAGGTCACGACATTAACCCCGGACATGTGTTTTAAGTTTCTGAAAAACAATGAGAGAAGTATTTGAAACCACACTTTTCAGCCCAAGGGAAAAGTGTTGTTTCAAAATATTTCCACAACTTTTTTTGTAGGGACTTTCAAAGAGTTCCACCATTTCATTTAAGCAATATAGTAATTTAATATTATTTAGTGGACAAACATCCAGCACTGAGACATAATTCTGTTATCCTGAGCAGAGTAGTTGAATAATTCAAACTAAAAGCATTTATGAATTTTTCTTTGGAGAATTGCGCTCATTGGCCCTAGACTGATTGTTGGGGGAGTTTTCCCCTAAACTATTTCTCTAGAGATTTGTGTCAAACATTCAAACCCAAATTCAGATAAAGTGGATTTGTTGTCATCGATGCCTTTAGATAAAAGACACAGACTGGCTGTCTCATCCCAGACAGAGAGCTATTCCAAGGGGAGACATTAGTCTGCAACTCCATTTTTCACTGCACAGTGGCTCCTCTTAGTATGGCTACAGCCTGACAATTCAATCCAGTGTTCGTTTTCATGCGCTGAGTTTGGCAGCAAAACCACATCTGAATGCATGTAGTGGTCTGAGCAGCCCTGACTGTAAATGAGGCCCAGACACAGTTGTACATCACATGAAGACCAATGGGAGAAAACTCACAGTTTTCAATTATTAAAATGCATGGGGAAATTCCAAGGTTTTATACAGTTTCTTGCGTGTGGCTATGCTTGGAAGGAATCTTGGTCTGCTAACATTTTGCAAAAGAGGTCTGGTGTGTTTATGTTGCAAGTTAAATTGACCGGTTCCAATTTCCTATGCTGAAAAGATATTGCTTTCAGCGTAGCACCTTCTTTGCTTCTCTCAGTGTAATGAACTTTTGAAAAATGAATAAATCTTTTCTTGCGCAAAGGCAAGTCCCCCCAGTGTCTTCATATCACTGAGATAATGTTTAGGTCAATTTGACCCAGCTGTGGGTCTTTCTAGTGGAAAACATTTTTGTGCAAAAATAACAAGACCTTTTTATTTCCTGATTTATATTCCTCTCCTCTTCTCTCTTTTACCAAACTTTAATATATTATGAAGCAACAGAGAAACTTCACCCTCCCTTGGCAGGTTTTTCTAGAAAACAGATACATGAGTTGATGCGGGGGCCTCAGAGTGCCTTAACGGCAATCCAAAAATGGAAGATATTGTTGTTCGACTGATAATAAAAAAGCTTTCTCCAAGCTTAAGTTATTCACATGGAACTGTCAGTACGCAGTGATTTTCTTCATGTTATCCCCCCATGATTACAACTGAGCAAGCTAACTGATTATTTTCTACAGTTTGAAGCTTGGCTGCCTTTCATAATTATTATCAAGCTGTAAATTATTCATCCATGGCATATTAACATCAGAGTTTAAAAAAAAAATGCATGTCGGCATCCCAGCACTTCCATGACATCTACTCAAATACCCACTTTTCTCGCTAACTGAAGTTACTGTATACAGTGAGGCATCAAGTGTCATGACACATCAAGCTGACTTGAAGGCGCTACTTAACAGATACCCGACAAGCATGCATTCTTTGTCTCGTATTAGAGGAAGTAAAAGTAAAACAATACCTACCAGCATAGTACAAATAAAACAACACTAAATATCCAACCATGACACTGTCATACAGTTAATCTGAGTCATATAATACAAATACAAAAGGCCTCACTTGTGTATTAAATTTTACATTTTACATAAATGATGACGTAATAAATAAAGAACAACGTGATGCAATATGCAAATATTGGATATGCACTAATTTATGAAATGCCTGTTTCACTAGATAGAAGTGTCAGAGAGCTCTTTCTCACCAGCTGTCTGTGACAACTATGCTAAACCCGCTACACAGCCTTTAAAAGGCCAAGTGAACTTTGCTGCACACACGAGATTTTTGCATTTTTAGGACCCAAAGTGCCATGCGTGTCCTTTCACAACTAAAGTGAGAGGATGCATGTTTAGAAATTTCTTCTGCTGTTGTGTGTTTGGTCATAAATAAATTACAGATATGGCTCCAAGTCTTTTCAAAATGTATTCGACCGAGTGGATCATGTCCCGATTACACAACAAGTCAGTCTGGTGTGTTTGCGCAGTCTTTCCTTTTGCGATGATTGTGTGTGTGAAAAAGTTTTGTCAGGCCAAGTGTGTCTCATTATACAACAATACTGTGTGTGGCCACTATGCCAAAATCCTGTCACAGGAGAGACTCCTGGGGCTTTGTCGGTGCATGCTGTGAAGAGGGTTAGGATTAAAGTTAGGGCTATATCTTGGGAAAACAGAATAGTCAATGGAGGTCCTCGCAAGGCTCGTGCTACGAGTCTGTGTGTGCTTATGCAAGTGTGTGCGTATCATCTGTGTATATTTTATGGGAAATCTATAAAAGCAAAGCGTGGCACTCTGGAGAAACCTGATTAGGCCTGAGTTGAGTTCTCAAATCATAATTAATTTGGGAGATGCTCTGACTCTCTACCACTACCTGAGGCAAAGTCATTAAGTTAGGGAATAGCTGCTCACCCCCCACAACACTCACGGTTAATCTAAACTAGGCTGATGCAGGCTTTCTATTGGTCACTAGTGCCTCACTGATGTTAGGTTTTGGCATGTGAAGTAATTAAAAGCCATTGCTGTGTCACATGAAACATTCCTCATTGCCATGGTCTCTGAATGCAGGTTACATGCTTTATTGCTATGTGGAACACTACACCGGCTTTTTGGTCCAAACAAGATCATTCATTCTGTAGATGCTTTCTCTATTGAGCAATTGATAAATTTCTTAATTGTTGTCTGAGGGCACACATCCTAGGACAGATAGGGACCAGTGTCTGTAACATTTTTACATTATCCCATTTGCCCACGGGAGATGGGTTTTGGAGGAATGCTCCTTTGTATTTGAATGCAGGCTCCACTGGGAAGTATCTGTTATTAGTGATTCTCTCTGGTCTTTTACCCTTTGTGATGGTATGTAAGGTGACGTTTCTATTTCTTATGCTTACCGTAGTATCGCAAGAGTCCAGCTGAAGAATAACCATTAAAAAGGGCTTGTGATAACAATAAAAAAGGCAACACTCTATTATCATCACATTATATGTGCAAGTCCATTTAAAGATACGACTCGGTCGTAGTTCATTAATGGAGAGCTAAAACTCTCTCGACAACCAAAGGCTTTTGATTAGCCAAGGACAACGTGTCTTTGGAGAGGACTGTCTTTAAAGAAAAGAAAAGAAAAGAAAAGAAAAGAAAAGAAAAAAACAGCAGTGTTTGTTGATGCTGAAGTGGAATAAAAAATATTTAAAAAAAACCCTCCTTCCACTGAAGTTTACACATCATTTGATTACGGGCTTTCTAGCACCGTAGTTTGTAGCATGTCAGTGCCTTAAAATGAAGCTCAGTTACCTAATCTTTACTCTAAAGATTTTTTTCAAAATCAATCAAAAGTGTCAGCTCTCAGTCTTGTTGTGGACACATTATAAATAGCCATATTTGTGATACATGGATATTCTGCCAATACCAGTACTGCTTTTTCATTCATTTTTTCCAACATGACATCACCAAACCCAAACTTAATGTTACATCCTGAAGCCCACCTCTTTCAATACCACAAGGTAGCATAGGGGTTTACATCCGTTTAAACAGAATATATTACCCTGTCCGAGGCAATAATTTATCAAGCAGTCAGTATTTCGACTCAGAAGTGCAATCTATAAACACACAGTGTTTATAGATAAGCGAAATACTATTTAAAAAATTACAATAAAAAAGAGAAATAAACAGCCATCCAATGAAATCACAGCATTAGAGTATCAGTTCATTAAGCTTTCGCATGATTTTAAACCATCAAGATCCTTTAAACTGAAATTAGTGACCCTGTTAATGTTTCAAGAAAACCAAACTTTTCCACCTATTGTGCTGTTTATTCACTATCTTATAAAGTATATAACTGTTGTGACTTCTTCATAAAGTGCACATCTGGAAAAGGAAAATAACACATCTGTGTTCTGGCTGTTCATTGCAAACGTCACACATGAATGCGCCTGGATGTGATTGCAGTCACTTTCATGCTAGAAATGATAACAAGATGTCTTATTTTCTACTGGATGTTTTTTTTACTAAGTTCAGAATACTTCAAAAGAACTGCACAAAGACTCTTTATCATCCTCATTACGTTGATCTCTCCTGGCAGAGGGAAAGACAGAACGTGTCAGAATAAACTTGAATAAAGACAATGTGTGTGTGTGTGTGTGTGTGTGTGTGTGTGTGTGTGTCTGCTGTGTGTGCACGGGTGCACGGAGTGAGAGCTGAGTAAGATGGAGTGAGATGGTGATAGCATGAAAAGTTGTGGAACAGTGAATTTGCAGTCAGCTAATGAGCATACCAAGGGGCACATTAGTTATTTATTTCCTGAGCTTGTTTCGTTAAGAGAAGGGCACAGCAATTAGCTTTGAGGAGATGACATCCCAAAGTGCCCGTGTGCTTGGCTGCAAGGCAACACCGGAGCCCTGTCTGAAATGCTAAGCAACCTGTAGGGCTTGGTGAAAAGAGGAGGGGGTAGGAAATAGCTTCATGCCTATGACCCGGCATGACATCTCTAATGCAGTATGACCAGCTGGAACTACATTATGTAGAGAGAGAAAGTGGTGGCAACAGGCTTGAAATCCACTGTACCTTTAAAAAGATAAGGTTATGGAGACGGATGGCTCAGGGATACAGCCAGGATCCATTTTTTTCTTCTTTGTCAGCAATGTTTTGGGCTTTTTTGCCTCCCCTGACTGAATATTTAAGTAGAGAAGAAAATGTCTCATGCTTTCTATTAGCCTGTGTCAACTGTTTGAAATGCTATTTTATTACCAATTAAGAAACACATTAGAGCTGCCTTTTG
The DNA here is from genome assembly GCF_041146795.1 of Maylandia zebra. Lineage (NCBI taxonomy): Eukaryota > Metazoa > Chordata > Actinopteri > Cichliformes > Cichlidae > Maylandia > Maylandia zebra. The sequence continues at coordinate 20,338,787 of NC_135184.1, forward strand.
CAATGTATTTACTGTCTCGGGGGGAAAAAAACAAAAATTAGATCAATAGTACGAACGATTAAGTTTTAAGGACTTAGAGTAATGGTATAGTGAAGCCTATTTTCTGACACACTCAGGCTAAATCTTACACAATTATCCTCATTTTAAGTCGATCCTGTGAATCTCGCTAATTATGATTAAATGTGATTTTCTGTGCAAAAATCGCATCTTTAAAAATACCAGGTGAACAAATTTTCTAAAAAAACACATTAAGTGCACCGGCTGATTTATAAAGCATATGCCAACATAAAAAAAGAAAAAGAAAGATCAAAGCAAGACGCCTCTAGTCTAGCATTCCAGAAATGTCTATTTGTGCACCTTCATTAAATGAGGCAATGTGCTCCAAACAACAGAGGATCCAGCCTTGTTTGAAATGTCAGCCTTCTAAGATATTAACTGGAGCTGAGGGCCTCCAATCAAGGGAACAAAATGGTGTGTCCACAGAGGTGAGTGGTAATGAGCTGACTCGTATGTGGGGGGAGGTTTGGCTGATTGAAATTCCACAGAAGTGACAGACCAGACTGTAAACTTATCCTTTAGTTGGTTTAAGTGCAGCATCTTCCTAATTTCCCCACTGCGTGATTTCAAGAAGTGCAACTTTTTTTTAACCTCTATCTTAATATTTGTTCACCCCTCATGGTGGAGTAATGTGGACCGATCAATGCATTTGTATAACTCATTCTCATAGCAGGTACACCAACAAAGTTCTGTTACCATAACAAAATTATTCAGCTCCAGTGACCAGTTTTGGAGAATATCTTAGAAAATAATTGCAGTGTCAGTCCTCTTAGGCATTGTGCTAATATTAATTCATAAAGCATTTTAACATTCAAGCCACTCTGCAAATGGTGAAAGGGTTCAGAGCAGTCAAGAGGTCTAAAAATCACTATAAATCCATAAGTGGTCACTGCCGGCAAACATCTGTAAATGGAAGAGCGTTTAGTCAGTGATGCCCATCTTTTAAAAAAGCAACACTTAAGAGTATTATAATGGGAATAAAGTACCTTTGTCATCTATTAAAAACAAGTCAAATATTATGATATATAGACACAGGCACACACACACACGTCTTCTGACCTTAAAATTACCTATAAATGAAATAATATTCAATGTGAATGTCTGTGCTTTGATTTGTTTTTATTTTTCGTAACTTTGATATATTGAACAGAGCACTGCTGCTTTATAGATGAATCATTCAGTCTAAACTAAGCATAACAATATTATCTCGCTACCAAGAGCAGAGCATGCCATGCCTAGAGGCGGTAATTTATAAGAACGCTAAAATTAAAGAGCAAACAAAAAACTAATAATTTCACAGACACATACATAAATTTCTCTTTGAATGTACAGGCTTTTGGTAATTACATATGGATGCTTATTTTTAATTCCTGAAGTCTGCTGGTTGCAGAGTTGGTTACAAGAAAAATAAGACATGATAACTGGTGTTGAAGATGCTCCTCCTAGATTTCAGCCAGAGGACACAGGAAATTGATGGAAGCAAAGTAAAGGACGCTGTAGCATGTCTCAATAAAGAACGGTGACGCAATGCTTTTGCAGAAAAGAAAAAGAAAAAAGTCATTTATCTTTCTGTTCGCTGTGATCCACACAAAAAAAGAAAAAAAATACTAACAATTTCCTTGAAAACACAGCAGCTATGCATTAAAGCGGACACGTGCAGCCACCCACTCAAGCAACTGACTTCACAACAGAGGGGAAAAGAATCAGACACAAGACAAAGTCAGCAGCATCCTCACAGCTATTTGATAATTACTGAGCCACAGAAATTTCTGTACAGAGATTTTTACAAAAGGACAAAAAGTGGAAAGGCAATTGTTTCTCCCTGCTGTCCACGCATATATGAATGTTAATGAACACAGCTCTTTCTTCATTAGACAAATATGTTTATACGGCGTCATTTATTTTAAACTTTTGAGTTGCTTCTAAGAAGAAAAGCAGCTATTCGATATTACTCTGTATATATTTGTACCATCAGCTCTCAGTCATTAGTACACTGTCTCCATAGTGTGTGCTGTCTCGTATAACCACGCAGGTATTAGCTTCGTTTTTTCTCTGGGGCTTAAGACCAGTGCAAACATGTCACCACCATCTGTTGCTGCCTGCGACAAGTGTCACAGTCAGCCAGCTCAGTGCACACATGGCCTAAAAGTCTAGTGCTGAAGCAAAGCAACAGCATTTTATCTGATGCTTCTCTCCTTCTATTGGTCATATTAGCATAAGACCAACTTTGCCAAAGTCACTGCCTTGTCCTTACTTTTTCCTTTGTTATTTTCTCCTGATTATCTATCTTCTTCCCTCACCTCTTCCTTTTGTCTCATGCATCCTCCCTGTTTGTGTTCCTCTTTGCTGGCTTTATTCCTGTGTGCCAATTTTGGTAATATTTTGATGAAGATCAGAGTTGATTTACAGGCGCTAATCTCACTTGCTATTAATCCTAATGTACAGAAATTGGCTGCAATACAGTAGAGGTCACTTGTGAAATAGATGAAAGCAATTCCTGATACCTATAGACAACAACAACAACGACAACAACGACAAGAAAAACAATCCACATATTTAATTTTATTTTAACAGGAACTTTTATGTGTTTATATGAAACAGCTGGTTTGTGTTGGTCAAAGGTGGCTGCTGTTAGAAATTCTCTCCTCCTCCTCGGTTAACACCTGAAACCAAAATAGCACACAATACTAAGTCGCTCATGGTCCTGTAATCTGTCAAATACTTAGAGGAATGAATTTTATTCTTATTACTGAAAGAAACAATCTTTTAATAAGCACATCTATTCTTGCTTTTGTTAAAATAAAATAAAAAATTGCCAGTTTCACCCAATAAAATCTAAGTTTTGTGGAGCTCTCAGTCATTCAGAAAGATTGTTAGAAGAAACCAGGAGTCAAGAGAATGGGAGTCGTTTTATTTATGTATATTTGGCTCCTTTGTTTCCTTCATTTTCACCACTGGATCTCTGTGCCCCACCCTTAATATTTCATCCTGTGGTGTTCCAGATTTATCCTGTTTAACATCTTGTTTTCCCTCTTTCATCACGGAATTGGGTCCTGTTTTCAAAATATATCATATATGAATTACATTCACTTACTAACCAAACCATTCAAGGTCTCTATGGCATTTGGTGCCATCTGGAACTTGTATATGGCACCAAATGCAAACATAGTGCATTCTTACAGTTAAAGTGTTGGTCTATATACTGGCACTTAGTTGCTTCATAATTTTGCAATTTTAGAGGCACAGAGGGTGATTTTCAGAGCAATGCACACACCAAAAGCTACTTAATCTTTATAATTACAGCAGCAGCCCTCTGCCCCTGGTTAGAGATGAAGGAAAGAAGAAAATATTTTCTTGAAGGAAAGGAAAAATTCCATATGTGGGTTGATTTGTTTGCACATTGTACATATGTGCTTGTGTACATAGGAGTGCACATTAGAGAACATACCAGACCAAAATTAAAGATGATCTTATAATGTATTTTTTGTTAGCCTTAATTTCAACCTGGCATTGTTTTTGTCTCTCTAATTGTTATAAAGCTTATTATAATCTCCTGAAGTCAGTGATGAGTCAGAGCGATTTTTCCCCTGCTGTCAGGGTGGAGTGAGATGAGGAGCACTCAATCTTAGAACTATAACTATAAGTAAGGAAAATCATATCTCAGTCTGATGAGTCTTGAAATCTCCTGTAACATTATGATTGTGGAGTCAAAAGTCGACATGAAACAACATGAAAGGATGGTTCCATCTTGTATCAGTGACTTCAGCTGGTGGTGCAATGCGTGAGGCATATTTTCTTGGCCCGTTAGCATTAACTGGGCATTTTTTTAAATCTCACAGCCTACCTGAGTACTGATGCTGACCATGTCTACCTGTTTCTGACAACAACGTAGCCAATGGCTGCTTCCAACAGGATAACACGCCATGCCAAAAAGCTCAAATCACTTAAAACTGGTTTCTTGGACATAAATAACCTCCACGGTCACCAACTCTCAATCCCATAGAGCATCTTCGGTAAAACAGAAGAGTCAGAACATGGATGTGCAGCCGAAAAATTGGTGATGTAATCCTATCATGTCAAAATGGATCAAAATCTCTGAGGAATATTCCCAGCACCTTGTTGAATGTGTGCCATGAACAATTAAAGCAGTTCTGAAGGAAAAAGAGTTCAACCTTGTGCTAGCAAACAGTAACTAATAGAGTGTCCGAAGCTGAAAGAAGGAATCAAGTGAAATGGCAGTGAAGGAATTCTTTTTCAAAATACTGTAAAAACTAGAATCTGAATGCTGTTCCTTATTGCACCAGGAATTGCATTATATGGCTGAAGGGTTGATTAAAAGAGCTCTTAGTCAACAAGTATACAGTACACACAGAACTCTTCATGCCATTAACCTCTAGATGTTAGAAGCACAGCTAATTTATATTCTGAAGGGATTTCAGATGCACTTTATTACTGTGCTGAGGGAAAATGAATAGAATAATTGGATTCAGCATTACAGGCTAAAATTATGTCTGATTATTTTGATGTTCAACTCACTCTTTGTGATAAGTCATTTACTTTTGTCCTTTCCATGAAATACTTGGATTGGAATTCCAATTTTTCCTCAAACAAAATTGCCCTCAAACCATCCTCTTATCACCAAACACAGCTTATCATCCTCTATGCGAATCAATTACGCACAAAGACTTTGGCAAATTTACACAGCAGGGCATTAGCTTTGATGAGGGAGCTACATATCCAAATGTTTACCCTTTCTCCTTATCCTCCAAACTACAATACCATCAACGTTGCCCACCCCCTTAAGTCTTCATTACCAGAGCATTACAAAGACATTGGCCAGAGTGTATATGTTTTCATTAAAATATTCCTTGCCTTTTCAAAATGCATGAATGTCTTTAATTTAAGTGAAGAGGCAGTGAACCGCTGCAAAGCTTTAATTTCTGCCTCTCATGACCCCCCACTCCACCCCCTCCCTCATCTTTCTTCACTTACTTCTTATTCCCAAGGGGCAAGGAGGAAAAAAGACAGAGAGATTTGAGGGAGGACCTCACCCATCTAGAAAAGGCAAACCAGCTCTAGCTATAGAGCATAAAGTGTGAAGAAATGCTTACATTTGTATAAATTAGCATACAACATAAAAGGCAAGGTCAACAAATGTTGACATTGACATTGGATGATTCAAATTTCAAGATGGGGAAATGATCCTGGTATATGTGAATTTAAATGAGAGCTCTTTCCTTCTCTGTGTCTCACTGAGGACATTATACAGGAACTGTCTCTTCACTTTCAAAACGTGTCTCATCCCCTGCCTTATCCCCTGCTCCTGTCCTTTAAAAATGCCCACATGCCCAAATACTTGTCAAATTATTTCTACTGTTACTTCTCCGATGTTATGAATAGACACTAAAACTCAGAGACTGGAAGTGGAGATGCATGTTTGCAGGTGTATTAAAGTTTTATTCAGAGCGTCTGCTGGCTTACATTAGACTATAGCAATAGCAAACCATTAATCATCAGGTCTGATGTTCTTATCTCCCTTTCTCTGATCAACAAAGCCCAGATGAACTAAGACTATCTCCACGAACCCTTCAATCATTCACTCTCAGATGGCTCTTTGAGTTAAATCTCCAAGTAAATTCATGCCCATAATTTCAGGGCCAAGTCTGACCATCCCATTTCAAAAATACAATAAACAACAGAGCTGCCTTTAATATTAAAATGCCTTAAGGTGGTAGGCAATGACATAGTAATTCTCCATGTTATTTCCTTGTTATTTCCATATCTCCATGCACTCCATGTTATTTAGCAATAATTAATTGTCAGAAGAGCATCCAGCACAGCAGAAAAATGAAACATGCCAATAAAAATGGCCCGTGGATTAGTTTGGTATCCAACTGAAGACTATATATAGTGCTGCATTGTCAAAGGGGCCCGGAGCACAGTACGTGGGAGTGGACCCAAATGCATGCACCAAACGGAACAGCGATGAGATTTTAACAAGCTTTATTGTGAACACAGATTAGTAATGACAAGACGAGGGTGCATAGCGGGAAGTCTCTGACGAGGAGGACTGAAACAGAGGGAGGATAAGTTTAGGTTCTGAAAGTGAAAAGCTAACACAGGGAGGGAAGAGGGAATCTGATTCTGAGCGCTTACTTGCAGGCAGCGATCGTGAGGCTCTAGGAAAGGCAACCCAGTGAATGTCCGAGGGGAAAGTAAGTGAAAGAGGTTTCCAACCTTGTTTTCCTGGTAATCCAGAGTTGATGAAGGGCAGGAGGACAGACAGGTGGAAGCGGCGACTAGTTTTGATTCCAGGGAGTGGGCTGTAGAGAGGTGCGGAGAATCTTGCCAAACATCCTGGTATTTGAGCTGCAGGTGCTTAAATTGTGGACCTGGAAACTGGAGGCACAAGGATATCGGGGTAAGTACAGAGCATGAACACAAGGCGCAATGAGGCCTGGTTACCACCATGAGGTAGCTGATGAACTGGTGGAGAATACATGACCGCGCTGGTCTTAAATACAAAGTTGCTGATTGATCAATGGATGACAGGTGAGTGGCTACTAGACAGAGGTAAATACAGGAAGGCAGTGGAACAACCTCTGTGTTAGCAGAATGTATTAATGGCAGCTGGAACCAAACACCACTGCCTGCCGGGTTTTTGGATGACACTTACTTTTTGTTTGGCACAATAAATAGTAAGAAAAATACATAAATGTTTTTGTAAGCAATAGTTTTCTAGAATATTATGCATTGAACAAAGAAAGCAATCTGAAGTCTATCCCAGCAGTCTTAGGGCGACTCTGGACAGGTCGCCAGTCTGTCACTAGGCTAACACATAGACACAGACAACCATTCGCACTCACATTCACTCCTGCATTCATACCTAACTGCATGTCTTTGGACTGTGGTAGGAAGCTGGAGTACCCGGAGAGAATCCACGCAAACACGGGAGGACATGCAAACTTAAATTTGATCTCTAAATTTGTTATTAATAATAAGTCTCCATATTTTCTCAATTTAGTTGGTTCGGGTTTTTATGCCACTTGATAATGAAGACTAACCTAAATATTTCTTCCTGCTTGCTAGTTAGCTGGCTAATAAGCCAAGTTACATATTAGGAGCAAGGCACCATATGTGCAGGTGATGTGCACAATCATGTCAGACTTTCTACTGGCCCAGGACTAACAGACAAATGTTGTTTTATTGGCGTAAAAGGTCCCGGTGTACATATACACTGAAAGAGCATAAATTTATTATTTATAGCAAATTTTATTGCCGACCATTAGCTATGGGCCACAGACTCCTGGGGGTCCTGGGACAACACTTTAAGAACCACTGTTGTGAGAAAAGCACATAAATGTAATAGCTTTCTTCCTCAAGTCAACTGATCTCTGGGAAAACTGCCTAACACAGTTAACATCAAATCACGTTTGAATTCTGTCAGCATCTGTAACCACAACTCTGACATTGCACTCCCATTGGCACAACAACTAACTGCGTCCCTCACTTGACCTGTAACACTGTTTGGGAATGTGCAGTCATAACATGTTATGTCCCAATCATATCATCTGTAGACAGAAGCATATGGGAAAGCTCTTATTATGAACACTAATGACAACTAAATCCCTGAACTGGAGAGGACGAGAGCCTCAGAAGAGCAATAAAATGCTCAATGTGATTTTTATTTCTCTTCACCGCTCAGGTCAGCTGTTGGTTTTTAGAGGTTTGATTTGGCCCACATAAATCTGTCGCCCCAGTGGGCAGCTGTTCAGCGTGGCCACTTTTGTGTCTTTGCAAGGTCGTGTGGGAACTAAATGGCAGGGTTGGAAGCCCAAATTCTCACTTTAACGCTAACTTGGCTCTAAAGAGCTGCCGTGGTGACACACAAAAGACATGGGAGGAGATATCCTCCTCACAGAGTCAATGAATGGAGACGCTTTCATAGCCACCATTCAGCAGCTTTCATTTTCAACACTACGCAGGGATTATAAAGATAACATTTACCTAACTTCAGTGTTAACTCTAAATCCTGTGCATCTTTACAGCTATTTTTCAAGTTTTGCAGGGCTCGTGTTTATTCTGTAGATAATGACTTACATCTGGTAGGAGTATTAATATAGCAAGTGTCTCATTTGCTCCTTTTGGTAGTGTTTAATATAATCAACATGTTTTTTTCTGTTGGACGGCCACGGTCCACTAAAAATGGGCAGGGTCTAACTGTCTGGAGATGGTAATGTTACATTTAAATACAGATTAATCATAAGAGCCTAATTCATCACCATGACAGCTGTGAAAACATCCTGCCAAGCCCACATCCACTCCTTCCTCCTCTTCGTCCCCTCCGGTCTTTTCAGATTCCTTCTTAAAAAAAAAGGACCACTTTTTGAAATCCCTATGCATGTCTGTGGAATATGTATGGCCAGGAGTATATTCATATGCTAATAGCGGCGGAGCTGAGAGTGCAAAATTAGCCAAGCTTGACAGAGGCCCATGTGACCCCCAAAGACGTTGGAAGGCCAGGGAAAACATCGATCATGTGATACTGGCAAAGTTGAGGCCGGCCAGGGCTCAGTCAAGATGGATGCTCTTTCAGGCAGCACATATAAATCTCTGGGAAGGTTTGAAAATATTGAAATTAGAGCAGAATTATAACAAATAACTTTGGCTGCCTCTCCTCAGGAAATGTGTCATCTATCCTCTTCCCTCTCACTATCTTGTTCTGTCAGAAATGTGCGTGTGTGTGTGTGCGTGTGTGTGTGTGTGTGTGTGTGTGTGTGTGTGTGTGTGTGTGTGTGTGTGTGTGTGTTTGTGTGTGTGTGTGTGTGAGAGAGAAAGAGCGCACACAAGAGAGAGAATGGGGGAAAGTGGGTTGTGAGACACAAAGAGAGAAATAAATAAGCTGGTGCATGTGTGTGTGTTTTCTGTCGGTGTTGAGTAATGTGACTCTAAAAGGGGTCAGCGTTGTCAGGTTCTCAGTGTAAGATGGGACGAGTGCTGTAATGGCCAAAACATGATAGAGGACCCTGCAATCAGGAAGATACTGTGAAATGCATGTCGGGGAGCAAGACAGAGTACAGTGAGAGCGGGGGCCTCTGGTTGTGTGACCTCTCTGAAGTCAGGTAGCATACAACCTCATTTCCCTCTCTAAATGCTTTCAGGTAATGGCATCTGTGTGGCACGAGAGGTACAACTAGGCTCTACAGTTCCTGAATCATGCTCCGACAAGTGCTGTACAGGAGCCCCTGGCCTCAACCAGGAGTAAAACACTTCATTCCTATAAGCGCTACATTCACGCGCCGTAAATTGATTCATGAATCATTCAAATCTTTCAGCACCTACCTTAGAGTGAGGTCTGGAAATGGCCTTCTTTAAGCTCAACTCTGCTCTTAAAGCACTGCGGCATTTTTGATGTTGAATGAAATGTATTTCTTCATCACACTAAAGCTGAAAATAATACAGCACGCTCACTCAATCCCTTTGCTTTCATACCAAAAGGCAACTATTTAAAAAAATATAAAGACAGTTCAGAGGACTGTTATTAAAGTGTTAAGGGGTTGCTCACACATGCAGCCAGGCAGGAAACCTTCTTTTTATTTATTCCATTGTTCACCCTCTTAACAATATAAATTGTACCTCTAGTGAGCAATAGGCTTCACATTAAGAATGGGACATCCCCAGATTTTTGTTTGTGTCCCGTGCTGTGGTATGCATCTGTTTGTGAATAGGAGAAAGAGAGAATGAGAGAGAGAGATAGGGAGAAATCCATGCATCCTTGGGTGTGCGCAACATCAGCAGAATATAGATCCCTCGGCTTCCCTGTAAAAGCAGGTTTATCAGTGACCAGATTCATGAGCTGCATTCTTTACTATCTCACCCCACATACTCTGCACCATAGCGTTTTGTAGGTAAACGAGAGCAGGTGTGTCTAACTGCAAAAAAACCCAACAGGATTTCATGTGTGCAGGTTCACATGCAACTGCTGCAACTGAGAGGCAGGAATGTGATGTTTTATCATTTAGAATTAAATGTATCTAATGAATGTATTTAAAATAAAATTCCACTCTATTTTATTTATAACACACCACATCACAACAACAATTCCCTCAAGGTAAAGATTGTAAGGTAAAAACCCTACAATAATACAGAGAAAGCAAAGGAAACCCTAACAATTAGATGATCCCCGATATGCAAGTGCTTTGGCAACAGTGGGAAGGAAAAACTCCCCTTTAAACAGGAAGAAACCTTTAGAACTGCTTGGTGGTTATTTCACTTGAAGCATTTGGAAACAATGCAGATCCAAACTTCCTCATTCTTCATTATGGACAGCAGGAAGTAGGGGGCACACCTAAACACCTGCCATTTCACCTCAGGAGTGGAAACGGAATATGAAAATTTAATTTTTATATAGTTGAATTTTCAATTCAATTCAATTTTATTTATACAGCAGGAAATCACAAGATGCTTTATATTGTAAGGTAGACCCTACAATAACACATACAGCGAAAAACCCAACAATCATATACCCACCTCCATGAGCAAACACTTTGGCGACAGTGGGAAGGAAAAACTCTCTTTTAACAGGACGAAACCTCCAACAGAACCAGGCTCAGAGAGGGGCGGGGCCATCTGCTGCGACCAGTTGAGGAGCGAGAAGAAAGATATGCAGTGGAAGAGAGCCAGAGATGAATAACGAGTATGATTCAGTGCAGAGAGGTCTATTAACACATACTGAGTGAAAAAGGTGACTGAAGAAGAAACACTCAATGCATCATGGGAATCCCCCAGCAGCCTACACATTACAGCATAACTAAGAGGGGATTCAGGGTCACCTGATCCAGCCCTAACTATAAGCTTTAGCAAAAAGTTTTAAGCCTAAACTTAAAAGTAGACACAGTGTCTGTTTCCTGAATCCAAACTGGAAACTGGTTATAAAACATCACTATACTTATTGTTATAATAATAACAATAAAACAATAAAAACAAATAAATGAAAATGAAAAAGTTAAAAACAATAATATACAGTCAGTCTGAACTCTTGTTTACTACTTGACATTTTTGGGATCTCTTTCTTCTTCAGCCCCAGGTGTGTCTGCAACCACCTTGCTTAAATTAGTCACAACTTTATCAGCTGTCTACATATGACTCTTCAATGAACTGGGTGTATAAATTGATCCCTAGTGTGTGTGGGTGTGTGCATACAGGCTGACTGAGAGTTAACATACAAGTTGTGAGTGTCAGAGATGGGGAGGATGCAGTTTCTGGATTTCAGCATGCTTCGAGAAACCACTAGATGCCGTCTAAAATCAATACCTTTATCGTTTCATCTTCAGGCTTTATTTTTTTCTCCTTTTTAAAGGACTAACCTTTTGTCTGTGGTTATAGCTGTTAAAGACTGTTTGCATTCACTTCAGGTAAGCCCTCGTACAAGGTTTTACATTAGAAAGCAGTGATACTATGATTATGACACCTAACATGTCATTTACATAGCAAATGTGTTAGCCCTGTAAATGTGACTGCTTATTCTAAACTGAGGAAACAACAGGTTAAAGTGACATTGTTTCTAAAATGTGGCCTTCTCAGTTTGCTTTTCGAGCCTCTGTCTGCATGGGAGCCTTGTTACATCAGTCTGTGTGACAGAGCTTCCTAGAAAGGCAAAACCTTTTTCATAAACTTAACGAATGTCTAGAAAAACATCATCAGTGCAGTCAGAAAGAATTAAGGCAGTGAATATGTCTGCTGTTCTGGCTCGATGCTCAAGAACAGCATGCTCCGAACAAAACTTCCACTCTGATGTTAAAGTACTGACCTTTAGCTGGAATGTGAGGGTGTTTACATTGACATTTGATTAACTGTGTAGGAATGGTAGACTGTTTTAGTTACACTTTTCCCCCACTGCAAAGATAGGTGTGAATACCCTCAAGAAGAAGCTTCCTCTTGAAATTTAATGTTCCAGAAACAAAAAATTAAACAAGAGGAAAGACTCTCTTTGGGGCGATCGTGGCTCAAGAGTTGGGAGTTCGCCTTGTAATCGGAAGGTTGCCGGTTCGAGCCCCGGCTTGGACAGTCTCGGTTGTTGTGTCCTTGGGCAAGACACTTCACCCGTTGCCTACTGGTGGTGGTCAGAGTAATAACTGATTTAAAAAGGGGCATTAAGCCCTGTCTTCAAGCAAACCCCTTACTGGCTTTCTATTGCACTGTCTACCATGCAGCCTGCTCAGTATTTATTGAGACACCTCCAAAGCAATCTGGGCTGGCAGGCACAGATGGCTCCTCTAATCCAGGTAAATTATCTTTGAACCTTTCAGAGTAAACAGACGTGCCATTCTCCAGAAGTCTGGACTCTCGTAGGCATGAAAAGAGTGGTGAATGAGGGTGTGTATGGGTGAACGCTTGTGAGCATGTGCATCACATAAGATACTGTGGAGATACAAACATTGGCTCTGTCAGAATACCATTGTGTATGTGGCACGATTATTGATGTAAAATTGTTGGTACTTTCTGTTTCTTCCTGGAGAATGTTCAATACTTCAAAATGATAAGACTGAAATTGTAAAAGGTGTGCTTGAAGATAACAGCTAAAGCTCAATCAGGTTTACATGGATAATAAAAACAAATCTACTGTCTGTATCTGTTCACTGACATGCTGAATAAATTGCACTTATGTTAGCCGGTTGGCATCTGCAACTTCATCGCAATGTGGTCATGATCTCCACTGCTCTGCTGATTCTACCTCCATCACTTGGCCTTTCATCGTTTGCATAACTCGAAAATGTCTTCTAAAAGTTTCTGACTCAGACAGGAAAAAAACAAAACACAACCACACAGCACTGAAATCGAGTTGACTTTTTTCTGACTAGCGTTATATAATTTAGTATTTTTCATTTTCATACTTATCTTTTGTTTTTATCATGTTTTTTGCATTGTGTTTTAGCTATAATGTACTTTTTCCATCTTTTAACACTATTCTTGTTCTAAATAAATACATATTTACATTACATATTATTTTTCAATATTTAATCATTTTAATTAGCAAGTTTTTATTGTTGTCTTGTCTCCAGTTGCATTTTTGGTGTGCATTAGTCTTTTTTTTTTTTTTAACATCCCTCGATAGCTGGGAGTTAAAAAAAAACAACACTTCCAGCTATTGTTTAATTGCTATGCAGTAAATAGCAGAGAGCATTGTGTAGAACTACTGTGAGAGGATTTTAACACCTGCCCCATTCAGTCCTTTTGAATCAAACTTGTTTGACTTGGTTCGTTTCACCCTTGGTGCAGTTTATTTGTGCAGATGTGAACACAGTAAGGACACCTTGGTACAGAGAAGAGGTGCGTGATTTAACCTCAAGCTGAACCAACTCTCTGGTGTACAAGTCTGAGCTACCACCAGCTTGACTGAATGTTCTCACCTGGTGTGTCGTGACACATTTTGCTTCAGCGGGCATTTCCTCCAAGTTTTCTCTATTTGACAAAACGCCAAAACACAGGAAAATACTGCAAGTTCACAAACAACTGATTAGAGCCAGAGTAAACTAGTGTGTGAAAACACTTTTGCACCTTTACAGAAACTAGATCACTTGTATCCAAAGTATGATCATGCAGACCAAAAGGGATTAGACTATCGGAAACATCGAGAAACATCTAGTTTTTTCATGGATAATGCAGATATAAAAGCAACTCGATTATAGAAACAGAATTTAGACTCAGCTGCACATGCATCCAGACTGCAAAGAAATGAAAGGGTGAGCCACAAATACAAGACGATGTGGGAAAATTATTGTGATACTTTAGTTACAAGAATGCACTTAAATATGGGCAGAGACATGACTGCGTTTAATGAATTCTGCAGATTAAGTTGAGAGCAGGACATGGAGGTGACTTAAGACATTGCAGTACACTTTCTGCTTGTGGACTCAGACAAGCTCAGTTTGAGCAGGAAGATGTTAGCTACCACAAGAAGAAAAAAAGCTGTGTGTGATGCACCTTATAGGGAGTACACACAATACTCTGTAGCTGTGTCAGTGTATGATCGAAGAGATAGGATGAGATGGGTTGTCTAAGATGGAGTTCAGTTTAGTTCTCGTCTCCTGTGCTAAGGCCTCTAGGGTGTTCAGACTCACCCCGGCAACAAAGGCAGCCTTTATCACCAGTTTGTTTGTCCTGTCTGCTCCCCAACATTGCTGTTTTCTACCCAGCACACCACTGCACACAACAGTGTGCCTGCAACCACACATTAGCAATCTCAAAAACCCTCCCAGAGCTTTGAAAAGGCACATAGGGTGCACATTGCAGTGTCTCCACTTTATCTACCAAACTCAGAAATGTACTAGAATAGACTCAAAAGGGATTCAAGAAATCCTTTTTTTTTTTTGGTTGCGTAGGGTACGAACTACTAAATCAGGCTATTGTAGAAATTAAAAATTAGAGCTAATAAATTATCTACTAAGGTCAAGTTTGACCAGTAGAAAGGACAAAAATAATAATTAAGAAGCAGGTTCCTAATACATTGCATTAGCGCTTATATGAAACTGCCAAAACCTCATCTTTGGATTAGTCCATATAAATGTAGCACGTTAGTTTAACAGTAGACTGTCACAATTAATGCAGTAGATACAATACAGTTTTAATGCTAGAAAATAGTTGCCTTTTTATTAGGTTAACTTTAGAATATTTAATTACAGTTGCCATGCTCCAGTATTTGATTTCATTTTATGTTTATTAAAATGTGTACTGCTATGCCTACAATCCTTGGCAATAACAGAATTGTACATTCATTTATTGAATTTATATTTTTATAACTGAGAGACACACTTAGCAGCTGGTATAGCTAATAAAACACGTAGGACGCAGACAAAAAGCACCAGGAACAGACAAGCGCAAACTAATCCAGGAAACAGGAAGAAAGGACCAAATCAAACCAGAAGTTACAAAGATGGTATTTAAAAAAAAACAACAACAGAGAAATGACCAATCAAAGCAAAGCCCCCACAATAGGGCTCTCAATTGGTTATTGACATTTTTTTTAATTGGTGTAATTTCTACATAACAAACTAAGTCACTCTTCCTGAAAAATTAATTCACAAATTATGGGTAAGTTGTTACAATTGTATTAACAAGTGTTCAAATGACACCTGATAATATTTCTAATTTCAGTGCTCTTTATTGATGCCATTTTAGTACTGTTTTGATGTGTTGTCTCACTTGTGTGTTATTCTGTTCTCTGCAAATGGGTCTGTAATTGTTATAAGTGGCTACATTCAACTGGGATGGATGATCGCTTCATGAATTATTCCCTTTATATTGCTTGTACCGCGCATATTACATGCCATATTTTTGGACATTTTCTATTCTTACCTCTATCACCGTGGTGCACATGGGCTTATTATGTATATTTTTTCTTAACCGAAAAAGTAGCAAAGTCATTCATCTTATAATATATGGAAGATCTAGTCCATTTACAATGTGTAAAAGATGAGGGGCAGAGTTCATGGTAAAAGATGGCTGTCCTGGTGTGTGTTGTGTAACTAACGGCTGTAGAGATGAGTGGTCCTGTGATGAATGGTGCCGTCATGCGCAGCTATAATCACGCCTACGCATGGCTTCCTGCATAATTGATTTTTAATCCCCTAATAGAAAGTAAATCACACGAGCAAAGCCTGCTTTAGAGCTGCCCTGGAAAGAAAAACGAATAATAGCAAAGAGCGAGATAGGGAGGACAAGACGGAGAGGAGAAAGATTTGGGGTGCAGGATGAGATGAAAATGAATGGTAAATGTATAAGTGTGTGAGATAGAATTAAATATCTAAGTTGTTGCATTACAGGCAAAATAACTAAAAAAAAAGGCTCTATATTGCGCGGCTGCATTACTAAACTAGCTTTACATGATTTCATTGCAGCTGAATTTATTATTCCCTGTGATTCTCAGCCAAGATGATATTGTTTGGAAAGAGTAATGAGATATAGATTGACCTGTCAGCTGATACACGGGCAGATTGCATCTGTCATCTAAAATAAACATGGCTGACATAGGCTGGACAGTACACTGCCAAGAAACTGTCATTTGCACAGTGAAAACAAGAACAGAAATAAACTTTGTTCTGTACACAAGGTGATGGCCGAAGGGGATTCTCCTAGAGCTGCGGTTTAGCTAAATATTTGCAAATTGTTCGCGCCACACGAGCATTTTAACAAACACGTTCTACTTTATACT
This sequence comes from Maylandia zebra, assembly GCF_041146795.1. Lineage (NCBI taxonomy): Eukaryota > Metazoa > Chordata > Actinopteri > Cichliformes > Cichlidae > Maylandia > Maylandia zebra. The sequence continues at coordinate 20,355,054 of NC_135184.1, forward strand.
TCTCTGGTATTTACAGCTCCTGTTGAGATGTTTCGTCATTCATTTCACTGGAGAATAGAGCAAATGTTTTACTGCAGAGCTTCAGATATGGAGATGAGCTGGAATTGATTTTATGGACTGACCCCTTGGAATGCAGATTTACATCTAACTCGCTTATTTACGGCTGCTCCTCAGGCAGTCAAAAAGCTGATGAGTTAAATTGACCAGTTGCGACTGTGTAAGCATAGAGTTTAGGGTAGAGGGCACAATGAAGGGCAGACGAATGTAAAAACAGGAAGTCTGTCTGGACACAGCTCTGATAATTGTCAGCATGATAATTGTCTGACTCCTGAAAGAAAAAGCGAGTGGGAAGTGGAGCCAAGGACTTGCTGTCACCAAATGTGCCAGCCACCAAGACTGAAGAAGATGGAGGAGAAGGGAGGAGAGAAAGACAGGGAGGAAAAGGGAGCGAGCAGAGGAGATAAGAATTCACTACAACAGGTGTCTCTCTGTCTCTCTGACTGATGAGATTAGGGCAGCCATATAATTGCCTCCAAAAAGGTGAGGAATTATATATTTAATTTTGTGTGCAATATACATGTACATGTTTTATTTGCTTAACATATGTTCTTCATATATACATATATATATTATACTCTTGCAGAAATGTTTATTATTATTGAACGCATACAAAAACTGTAAAATCACCCAACAGGCTAAATGTTATATATTTATATTACATTTATGTTATAGATATGTTATATATGTTTTGTAGTCTCTAAACACCATTGACACGGTCATGTTACACAGTCACTCAACACTTTCACTCCCTATGTGTTTATACACCACTCTGTATTTACTCATTAGTTATTATTAATCTCTGGCTCTCTTCCGTGGTGCGTCTTTGTCCTGTCGTGCTCTCCTCACTCCCAACAGCGGATGGCCGCCCTGAGATGGTTCTGCTGGAGGTTTCTTCCTGTTAAACTGGAGTTTTTCCTTCCCACTGTGGCCAAAGTGCTTGCTCTTAGGGGGTCAACTTATTGTTAAGGTTTCCTCTGCTTTCTCTGTATTATTGCCAGGTCTTTGCCTTATAATGTAAAGCATATCAAGGCAACTGTTGTGAATTGGTCCTATATGAATGAAACTGAGCTGAACTGAATATTAGCGTGGTTATTTGTTGTTATTGTTGTTTTTTGTTTGTTTTTGTTTTTCTTTAAACTGAACTTTGGCTTCCTCCCACAATCCAAAAACATGCGTGGGTTAGGTTAATTGGTGTTTTTAAATTGGATCTAGGTGTCAGTGTAACACTTGCTGGTTGTTTGTCTCTCTCTGTTAGCACTCTCTCTCTCTCTTTGTTAGCGCTTGCCCCCTGACAACAACCCTGAAATGGATAAGCTGAAGAAGATGGATGGATGGAATTCACTCACCTAAACTGGAGCACAGACTTATTGAATAGATGTTTGTGCAGGTAAGTGCACAATAGATAATCAAAATCCTCTTAAAGGTCACCAAGAAAGTCAAGAAGTCCAGATCAGTGGACAACTTGGATTTCTTGGAATTAGCAGGGATGAGGAAACAGTTATATCTAAGAGCATGGACAGCTGTCATTCAAAGTGACCATACCCCTGATAAGGCATTTAACAATATACCTGCACCATCCAGTTGTTGTGAATGTGAAAACTGGAAATTCAGTGGGTTTTTTTACAAAGCTGTAAACATTTTTGTTTGTTTGTTGGTCGTTTTCAGTTATTCAGTGGAGCAAGACCGCAAGTGGCCATTCAAGAATTTGCAGTTTTTGGTACCCACATATTGGCTTCAGTTTTTAGTTCCAAATAAAGAGGTTTTTAGAAAAAGAGAAACCTGTTGCTGGGAACTATAAAATTCAAGCCAAACAACCTCTATGAAATATATAGCTCATCAAAATCACAGGTGCGAGTCCCAGGAAATTGTCCAGGCTCATTGCAACACCTCCTCCATCCAAGAAGTAAAAGAAGTTTGAAGTGATCAACAATTCTTCATGGAACTTTGTAAACTACTTTAAATGGCTTTAAATTACAGACTATAGGGGGCTTTATAATAGATGTACATGCTGTGCAATCTTACGCACAGAGTTTTGACGATTTGTTTTTATTATGTTCACTTTCCCCTCCACCACACAACTACTTTAAAGAGCTTCACTCTCTTTTTTTAAACATTTATTAAAGTTAATGAATACCTCACCATATTTACCAATCTGCCCTATGTCCTTCATGTTACTCTGTTTCCGTGGGAACAGCTGCTTCCAATTCATTTTTTCAGTAAAATCTGTATATCAGTCACATATGAATTTACAGATGAAAAGTATAATTTATGATCTGACAAATGTTTACAAGGAAACTGTGATGCTGATAAGCTCTGAAAGCTGCTGTAGGAGTAGTTCAAAATTAACAGAAATTCCACAGGCTGCATCAAACAAAAATGTAAATGCCATTAAGAGGCAGAGCTTACTTTATGTTTGGGAAAGCTAAGGAGATTTCCATCTCTCTAATGTGGGTTTAACACTGAAGACGACGCTATGTATTTAACTGTTCATATCTGAATAAACAGTCCTCCAAACCAAACCGCTTTTGAAACAGCAGTGATGGACTCAGTCGGTGAATCAATTTTAACTACATGTGTATAATTGCCCCCTGTACAGTGTTTTCTTCAAGTATAACAACTGAAGATGAAGTCTGAGCCCAAAGAGACTGAAAAACACTTTGATTTTAAACCATTAAGCATTCAAAGGAGGTTTACAAACAATACTTGTATTTTCTTTGTTAGGAACAATAACTCACACTTATGAGCTGTTCAAAACAAATACATAAAGAGTTCAAATAGACAGACTATTAACCAACATAGAGCCTTATTTTAACCTAGTTTCTGTTACATCTGAACCCAAAGTATACCAGGGAACACTGATGTTAGTATAGTGCATTTCTAAAACTACGGCATGCATTGACATTCTCCTGGTCCATAGAATTTCATGTCTGATGATCTGCTGCTACCACTTACAATGCAGTTAGATGGAAAATTTTCCCCAGGACTAACACATTTCACATCCCCACATCTTCCTCTACCACTGCTCTCTACATTTGGTTTGGTTGAGTTGAATGTCTGATTAAGCACTTTTTAAAGCCTTTTCCACATATAAAGCAATTTGCTTTTTTGGCATGGCCTTATAGCTCATGATTGGTTGCTACTTACATCATAAGCCACCTAACAGTATCCTTAGTCCGACACTGCCAGTCGTTTCAAATTGTCTCACATCTGAGATCAGATTAAACTGGGACCCACCCACTTTGACTGATTAAAGCTTATTTCTTTTTATCAAGTCATCAAATCTTAAAAGCTTGTTCTTGTTAATTTTGCAGTGCTTACATACCAACTAACACAGATAAGAGTCTGGTCAGATATCCATATGCTGTCAGCATCAAAAACATTCAAATTTAACTGGTGAACTGAAATGACAAGACAATTTTCAACCATATTTAATTTTTATTAGGATACATTTTTACCCTCAGATCTTTACAAATGATCATTTAATCAGAAGTAATAAAACATAAATAAGCCATATAGTTAGTTCAGACTTTTTTAAACAATAAATTAACAAAACAAAGTAGTCATAAATGTGTGTTTAGGTTTTCCTGAGTTCTTTGAAATCTTGAATCATACCCAGAAGAAACCCTCTGGGGTTCCAGACTTCCTTTCAGAAAGCCAGACAACCCTGTTTCTTTGCCGGAGAGACAGATGCATCACAGAAGTTCACATAAGGTGTCCCTTACTGTTTGTGCTATGACCCATTTGATAATTAGCATGCAAGGTTCCCTTTAAAAGTTTGCCCCCTGAAACACCATTGAAACTCCTATGTTGACCAGAAACACAGCCCCTTTCTGCCCACATGCTGTTATGACCCAGTCCAACAGGCCTTTGTAACCTTGAATGAATCCTTTTACTGTCAGACCCAACACTGCAACCTTTAGTATGTCTCGAGGTCTATTTTTGCACACTCTCGTCTTGATGATTGGATTATTACCCAAATTTTAAGTATATCACCTGAATTGGCAGCTACTTTTAGGTCACATGCATTTTAACATTAGCATAATGTTTTGCATGATCTCTTTTTGTGTCTTTAGATTAGATTCGATTAGATAAAAACTTTATTAATCCCTCAGGTGGGTTCCTCCTGGAAATTCTGTTTGTTGTTGTTCTGTTTTAACTTTCCATCATTTCAATCGTCCTGCCATTGCTGTTAGTGTTTATGTTTGGTTGTGTTTACTTGTCTGTCTCATAGCTAGACGTTAAATCATGATGAACTAGTAACAGCAAAAAATATCCAAATATCTGTTTCATCTATGTATTTGTGTAGTCTAAAACTTTAATTATGTGTTTGCTTATGAGTCCCAAATCCACACTATTAAAGGGTTAGCAACTTTTACTGTAGTTTGGGGGACATTTAATTGAAAATTAGTACAGTATATGTAGGCATTCTGTAAACACATGATCATATCATAATGTGACTTTTGGTGAATTTAGCCTAAAATTGTATACGTATATACATATTTTTACCATTTTCCAATATCCCAGTATGTTTGTGAAACTTACTGCTGCATAAATCTTGATAGATCAGGTTCACTGTGCAGGAAGAACAGGAGCCTCAGATATCTTAAGACTTAAGACAGCAACTTTAATAGTAAGAAAAACAAAGATGACCTCAAAAGCTCGAATAGTGTCACCCCTTTAAAAATGAAATGCAAGAAGATCCAGACTGCAGAAACAGGCTTGAAGCAAATAAAAAGCAGATATTTTTCTAAATCAGACCTTATTTTTCTAAATCAGAAAATAAGGAAACAATGTTCACAAACACAAAAGTCAATACCAGGGAACACACTAGGAACTAACTGGGCTGGAACACAACATGGCTCATGCAGACAGAGACAATAAAAACAGAAAAAGGAATGAGAGAAGTGAAACACCTGGGAAGCAACAGACAGCTGAAACTAATCAGGATGACAAGACAAACTAAAAGTGAGACACAAACACAAAATAAACCCTGACACACTAAATCTTAAAACATGAATGATACAAAGTTGAGGCTACAAAAATAACAAGAGACTAAACGATATACACAACATAAACATACATATATAAACACATAAGATTAACATAAAAACAAAATAACCCTTAAGTAGAATACTAATGGAAATAAACAGGAACTGAAACAAAGAAATAAAGACTCAAGATACTAAAAAACATAATTATTAAATAAACAGCAGACAAACTAAGAACCAAATAGAACATAAAATTACAAACACGAATTCAAAGTCAAAGAAAACTCAAATTTTTGGATCCATGACCTACGACCATGACAGTTTACAGTTTGTTTTAATGAGAGCAGGTTCTGAAGGTTTGTGATCTAACACGGTGCATTTGTAGTTATATGGATATTATGTACAATTTGACCCTCTATACAGATCCATCCAAGTAAGGCTATCAACTGGTGTTGGCCAGAGGGGCCGATGGCGCGATATGGCAGCCTCGCTTCTGTCAGTCTGCCCCAGGGCAACTGTGGCTACAACCGTAGCTGCCTCCACCAGTGTGTGAATGTGAGAGTGAATGAATAGTGGTATTGTAAAGCGCTTTGGGTGCCTTGAAAAGCGCTATATAAATCCAATCCATTATTATTATTATTATTATTATCACACCTCCTGTAGCCAGATTCATTCATTATAGTGAAAGTTTATTGTTGTTAACTATTGATTACTGTGTAAATTAGTATCAAAACCTAGCAGGAGTATGAAATGTTGCTGTTTAAGAAGAAGCAATAAATAAAGTAAGATAGATATTTTTAAGTGTTCTTTGAACATATAATCTATTCTTTGCTAACAGCAATTAGCTTCTATAATTAAATAAGATTGTTAAATATTTATTTTCTTACATAATAACTGCAATTGTATAATGCCTGATTATCACAGCAAGTGCCCGTTCTCACTTAGTCATACATATACACATATACTCATTATATATATGTGTGTGTGTGTGTGTGTGTGTGTGTGTGTGTGTGTGTGTGTGTGTGTAGAGAGAGAGAGAGAGAGAGAGAGAGAGAGAGAGAGAAAGAGAGAGAGATTAGCTTTTGGAAATAAAATAACCCCTTTGAATCTCAGAATTAGCTAAACTTTGGGGGTCTTTTTTGGTTTGTTTGTTTTTCTTTCTTACAAAATAACTTGTATTTAAGTTTATTTAAAATGTCAACCAAAATTTTACTTTAATGCCTTGAAGTTTATACATTCATACCTTCTTTTTGTTTAAAACTTTTCAGAACTTTTATTCAAAACAATTTTTTTATGTGACTAACTTTGAGAATCAATATCAGAACTCTACCAGTTTAATGTCTGATGGAGAGTAACTGAAATAAACATTGGGTGCTTGGATATTTAGCCTGTTTTTTTTAGATAATTCACTGGAGGCAACTTTAAAAAGTGCATTTTGGGGAAACTTTCAGGGTTCATATCAGAATGTAGGATGGATGCCCTTTTTTACGCCTTCTATCACGCACATATTGATACCATGCTCTCGTTGATACCAGGCTCATCTTCTTCATATGTTAAAATGTTCATATATGAAGGCAAAAGTCTGCATGCTTAATTGTCTCAGATTTGTCTGATTTTATAGGGATTACCCTTTTGGGTCTTCTATGTCTGTTTGCATAATGCCTTAGATTGTGTGCAGTGTATTTAGGAACGGTGAAGCTCCAAACTATGGACTGATTTGATACCTATGAAAAACAGAAATTTCTTTCAGCTGCACACTTCCTCTGAGTAAGGTTAGGGTTAGTTGGTTGAAAAGGCTGCCTAATGCCAACTTTAAATGTTTTAAATCAAGCATCATAAAAACCAAACTGTCACCATCTTACATGGTCATTATATTTTCACCTGCAGATAGCCATATAAGATGGTGTTGTTATTTTACTACATTGAAAATAGATGGAGATAGAAATAAAATGTACAATTTCTGTAGAAGCCTGTGAGACACTTCATTGCTGTGTTTCTTCACTACAAAGTCTGTTCTTTCACGGTGAAAGGGACACCTTCTGTGCATCAATAAGCTACACTGAGATAGGGCAGCCTGAGAATTGTGAAGGGAAATCTGATTACTGGCCACCTGCCGTTTTCCACATAATCTGGTTCTTTTCTGTGGATAAAGGAGTGAATACCTTTGTTAACAATTTCAGTTCACAGGGCACCAGTGAAAGGTAGAGCCATCCTTACATGAAAGCTTTGTATTAAAACTGACATAAACCCAATGGTACGAAGCTCAAGTGGGTCCCTCCCACTGACTGCTGAGGCTGGTTAGTCATGCATGCTAGGGGAATGGAACAGAATGCAATCACCTTCTTTTTTTATGAAGCTGTCAAGCCAATCACAAGCCTATGCTGGCCACAGCAGCTGAGGCTGTATGGAGAGGCACTAAGGCAGCTCTTGAGCCCTGAAGGTCTGATCACTTTGCCTATAAATTTAGCATGCATGATATTATGCATATGGGAAGAACCTGCTCTGGGAGATGTGTGTGTATATGCATAATGTACTCTGTTGTAAAAAAGCATGCCTATGTAGTTTGAGTGAACCAAATGGTAAAGACTGTCTTTGTGGTTTAAACACAAATGTGATGCCAGAGTACTACATAAAAAAATCACTATAGAAAATGTACGGTATTATCAAAGGTATCATCAGTCTAGTTACTGAAAATGACCTAGGGATTGGCTCTCACAGGAAAACACAGAAATTGTACATTTTACTGAAATCATTGCACAAAGACTGGAGGAGGGTTATGTTAGACTGGAAACATGAGAGGGAGGGCATGATAACGTATATGAGCGGGCATTACTAACCTGCATGCAGAAGCACAGCCATCAGTAATAAAGACCTCATGGCTCAACGTACCAGAGATCAGATAATGAAGCTATAATGAGATATTACGAGAAAAGTACTGAACTGAATTCAATTCAATTCTTTATTTATTTGTCACATGTAGTTATAACTAGTACAACACACAGTGAAATGTTTTTTCCGGCTAAAAAGTACTCCCCCCCCGACTGTGCATCTTACTAAACTTATAATAAAAAAATATCTATATAAAAGTATAAAAATGTATAATATCGTGCAAAATATTACGCTGTAATAGTTAAGAGCTATAGTGTACGTATTTACGTAAATACAGATGTAAATGATAAAATACAAATAAAAATAAGGATAAAACTCAAAAGAAAATTATATACTGTGTATGGAATTGTCCATCATGTTGTCTGATTTGTGTTTTGATTGAGGAGTCTCACTGTTTGTGGGTAAAAACTCCTCCTGAACCTTTCAGTTCTTGTTTTCAGGCTACAGAGGCGTTTCCCTGACCTCAGTGGCCTGAACAGTTTGTAAGCGGGATGGCTGGAGTCGTTAGTGATCCTGATGGCCCGGGATCTGCACCTTTCAGCGTAGATGTCCTGCAGTGTTGGTAAAGATGTTCCCATAGTGCGTTCAGCTGTGCGCACGACCCTCTGCAGGGCTTTCTGTTGCTGTACTGTGCAGTTCCCGTACCACACCGTGATGTTATTACACAGGATGCTCTCAATGACCCCGGTGTAGAATCTCCTCTGGATGTTCTTGGAGATCTTAAACCTCTTTAAACGCCTCAGATGATAGAGGCGCTGTCTGCCTTTGCTGAACATACATTACGATTAGATTCAGTGTTGTTAATATGCCTGGGGATCCTCTGGGTTTAACCTGTTATAGAAAAACAATGAGGAGGGCTGCATGTAATAATACACAGTAGATATTCAAAAGACATTTTAGTGACGTGTGCATGAAAGTGCAGTTTTTCAGGGAAAAAGTCCAAAGCTAGTTTCTAACATCCATTATTAGCCCTGAGAAAATTGTTCTGGTGTTTTCTGTCATCTTGATGTTTTGAAGCTGTTGGTGATGAGAAGGTGCAGGTCGGTGAAATTAACACAACAACTTTTCAATTGCAAGTCATTAGCCACTTAGCATGCAGTGGATAGTCCTCATTTCTGAAGCAAAGTATGACCGCGATTTAAAAAAAAATAAAACATTTATTCAATATGACACCAAATGACTGACTGAGACCATAGGGTCTGCAGGAAAGTGTTAACAGAGGTCAAATCAGAGAGCTGTTTTCCCATAGACTTCTATGTGACTGCAAACCCACAGGTATCGCCTCCTGGTGGCCCTCAGATATACTGCAAGTCTGAAGCCCTTCCACATTAACTGCACTTTTCACATCCAGAAGTTATACCCATCTTTCATACTGTCCATGACTTTGAGGAAACTAACTAAACTAACTTCTAAACTATAAGTCTTGATTCTTTTATTGAGACTTTTCTAACAAATTCGTATGTACGGTTGTTTAAATGCATGAACCACAATTGATGTCAAAAACATGAGAGACACCTGTTCATTATTTCATTTATCCTAGTAATGTCAAAAAAGATGCTTGGCTGGTTTCGAATGTGGAGATTGTAACAAATTGACTATTTTATTTTGAAGACAAAAAATAAATGCATTCATGTGCTTTATTGGAATGGATACAGCTGTAGTTAGTCATTAAGAAAGACTGGAGCTGTTGTTATATGACATGCCTTTATGCTTTTAGTCAGTGCAAAAAGTCAGTGTGTGTTTCTATAGATGCATGCGGATGACAATACCAAGGCTCTTTCAAACAGAGCACTGGCTGATCTGAATATCAAAGCATGGTGCTTTTCAAATGTATGCAGCGCGTGTTTTTTCCCAGTGTAGCTCTGACCCTGCAGTAGAAGCCTTCTGTTAGGATTCACAACCTCATCGCAGAATTCAAGCTGATGCTGCCCATGGGGACCGATATCAAAGACTTTAGTTTCTATTACCAGATTTTATGTTTGTGCCGTCTTTCTTACCCTCTGAGCTCAGGATTAGCATTTGACTGAAGAAAATAGCCCGACAGTCTGTCACAACTTGCTCTGAAACAACAAATATTTTCCAAATTCAAAGGTTATAATTGTGTAATTACTAGTCTTTTACATGCTGTTTGATGTCAGCATATTCCCTTGATGGGAGCTGAGCAACCAGCTGAGGATTGGACACAATCTACAAAAGAGATCTAGCTGTAACTTCTTGCAACAAAAAAAAAAAAGTTTCACAATAATGAGCAGTCACGTATATACTTTGATCCTGTGCACTCAAAGTATATACACTTAAAAATGGTGTATAAATACTGGACATGGCATAAGATAAGATAAGATAAGATAAGATAAGATAAGATAAGATAAGATAAGATAAGATAAGATAAGATAAGATAGAACTTTATTAATCCCTCGGGTGGGTTCCTCTGGGAAATTCGATTTCCAAAAAAAGCATGTAGTTCATAAAAGTATCAGATACTTTTATGAACTACATGCCATGTCCACCATTTTTAAGTTTTTCGACAATTTTAATTGTATATTGATCTAATTTTCCATGTGATGTTCAGTATACTGTAATAGTACTTACCCTGTAGAATATCATTCATATTTAGCATGAAGGTTAACCACTTTAACAGGAAGTTAAAGAATAAAGTACACAAATAATCTGTATTCTGTAGCTGTATATATATATATATATATATATATATATATATATATATATATATATATATATATATATATATATATATATATATATATATATATATATATATATGTATATAGTATGCATGTTTTACCTGTATCCACAGAATGTATATATATTATTCCATAGAACCTGGCGCAATACCGGAGATATATTATCTAGATATTGCCATCAGAAGCTGCATTTCCAGGAGTTTTATATACAAGTAGTCATCAAAATATCTTATCTTAAATATTTTATCAGTGTCATGTAGAAGTTAGGTCCCTTTCAGTGAAAGGCATTGCTTATATTTTGAATTTAAATGCACAGCACACTTCAGATGGCGACTAAAATTTGAAGGAATGATTCGTCTCTGTCCCCACAGAGTTGCACAACATTACGATGCAAGTCTGTTCGTCTCTTACTCATCCAAAAGTATTTGGCCTTAGTCAGCATGTGACTACCTTCCCTCTGTGGCTCTCCCTGTTATTCTCCTGATAACAGTTTGCAAAACTCTTCACTTGGAGCTCTGCTGGCACACATCTACAGCTAAGCTATTTTTTAACATCCAGGACTTCATTTTCATTGGAATTTTTCTTGTTTTGTTGTTTTGTTTATTCCTCAAATATCGCAATATTATTATTTTCTTTTTTGATTACATAAAAAATAGTTACATATGTTCACTTGCACAGTAAATTTTGACTGTAATTAGTTAAGTGTACTTTGCTAGGAAGAACATGTGTTTTTTAGTAGTTTTTGTTAAATTATTGCTAATTGAACAGTGAAAAATAACAGTTTACTTCACTAGGACGACAAAGTAATGGACTAAACTCTACCTACAGTAGTCTTCTAATAGGAAGGTGAGCATGGCAGAAGCCCACTTCAAGTCTTATGTTTGTTTTATGATGCCGTGGTGGTGTCCATTTGCACGGGTATTCATAGCCTATAGAGACTGGTTTTCCAACTATGCAACAGTACCTAGGTCAAATGCTGACTGGGTGACAAGTTGCTCTCTATAGTCTCCCACTGGACTGCTAACAGAAAACCATGTTGAGGCCATAAACTATTCCATGCATTCTCATGGAAGAACATTGGCCCACTTTCTGTGTTGGATCCTGATTAAAGACGAAGTTATGGTTCGGCGGTGCTGGGGAGTTGGCTGTCTGTTGAGAGTCAGAGTATTTGACCTTAATATTTGAATCTTGAATATCATAGAATATCTGAAGTTGTCTCTTCATTATGATACACAGCTTGTAAACCTGGACAAAGTTGTAGTCTTGTAAAATTTGGAAAGGATAAGTTGTAGTCATTATGTTCTTTGTTTGACCACAGTACAACAAGCTATAAGAATCTAAAACTCCTAAGTCCTGTGAACTCGAAGTTGCTAAGTCACTAAGTCACTAAGTCAAGAGTGCATCTGGCTTAAAGGACAAAGTACGCATATATGCTTTATATTTTGTTACTTAAACTTGAGTAAATTACACAAAAAAATCCATTGCTAGTGAATCATATATTTCTTATTCCAGTTTACTTATTTTTTTCATGCATTGCATTTACAAATGATAGTTTACAGTGTGCAGTCCTGCCCAAAACTTGTCCCAGTGGCACATTTCGTGACTTCAGTGTTTATTTAGTTCAGATTTTTTTTACATATTTGTATGATCTAAGCATTTCACAAGTTTCAAATAATTTCATTGCCAAATAAATCCAAGTGTATTTATACATTCTGGGCATGACTGTAAATGTTATGATACAACAGATCATCGGCTATTACAGAAAAGGCAGGTATATGTGGAGATTTTCATGTTTTTTTTTCTTAATGTATTTTTAATTAACTTTTTTTTTTTTTTTTTTTTTTAAAGGCTTAATTTTCTCTGACTGACACCACCTGTTTTTCATCTTGAGCCCCACTGTTTTCTCATTATATTTACATTTATAATATCTGATGATTTAGCAGCTTATCTTCATCATCTACCTCTGGAGCCCTTCCACTTTGACACTGGTACACAGATGCATTTGGTGCATTATTTGATCGTCACAAACCAGTGAATCCCTCTTTTTTATTGTAGTGTGTGTGTATGAAATTTGATTCACCCTGGGAGAGGCAGTAGAACACATGCTATCCATCATCTTAGCGGATCTCAATGAAACACAAAGTTGTCACAATCGTTTTACTACATTATGCTTGTACTGTTTGACTTTATATATTCATATTAATGTTTTTGCTTCTACAGAGATTCACTGAACACTCATGCATGGATATGAGCTGTACTTAAAGGTTATTTTAGAAAACAGAAAAGCTAACAGGGTCATTTTAAACTTGCATTTATATCTCGCATGTAAGGAGGTTTCCTGTACTTGTCACTGAAAAATGACAAGAATAGCCTTGCTGATCAAATACAGTTCCATTAAAAGCCATAAGTACCTTTAAATGTCTGCAGCATTCACAGGTCTGACCATTAAAATTGTTTAGCATCTGTGTAAGTGATAAGGTAGAACCCCTTTCACTGGCATTATTAGCTCACTGATTTTGACATTTTTACTGTATCTTCCAGTGAGCTGCAAAACTGAACTTTCGAATTTTGACAGTGTCTCATTAACTACTCTGCAAGCTGGGTTGGACATGTCAGCACTTTGATTACCAGGCTTCTCACGCACATCATTTACCCCTCATATTTTAGTCTGAATTACCTGGCTGATGGGACTAATGAAATGTGGCTTATGGAAGAGGTAGGAGAAAAAAAATTCCATGGTTGGAATAACAACTGACGTCTTTTCATTTCTAGATTCCATTAACAACGACCTCCACCCAGTTTGAGGTTAGTGGGAGAAGGAAGTGTGGGGCAAGAAGAGAGAACACTGTTTCACTTCTCACTGTCCATTAAATGAATCTTTACATATTGCCAACACATTTGCTGAGTTTCTAGCTAAAGGTGAACGTCTCATGTTCATAACTGCCCCTCTGGCCATTACACAGAAAAAACCACCCAATGAAAGAACTTTAACAAAAACAAACCAGCGCGAACATTTCAATCTGTCTGGATTGTTACAATTTAAAGAAATGGATTATCTGGATTTTTTTTTTTTTAATAATCAGTAATAAAGTAAAATTCACACTCTTCAGACACTTCATTAGATACACCTTGCAGCTTAATTCATCATGTATTAGATTCAAAAAGAGCTGAAAACATCCTCTGAGATTTTGGTACATAGTGATGTGACAGCACCAAGATTTTTCAGCTGCACATCCATGATGTGAATCTCCTGTTCTACCACACCCCAAAGGTGCTCTATTGCATTGAGATTTGGTGACTGTGGAGGGGATTTGAGTAGAGTGAACTCACTGACATGTTCAAATGAGTTTGAGTTTATTTAGGCTTTTTGGCAAGGTGTGTTTTCTTGTCATGAGCAGTCAGAAGAAGAATGATGGGTACACTGTGTTCATAAAAGGATCGACATGGTCAGTGACAGTGCTCAGCTAGGCCGTTACATTTAACGTGGCACAGCTGATATACCAAGGGGCAAAAAGTGTGGCAAGAAAATGTCACCTTTAGACCTCTACACCTTTATACCACCAGCACCAGCCTGAATAGTTGGTACAAGGCAAGACAGATTCATCTTACATGTTGTTTTCTCTAGATTTTCGCCCTAACCACTGTAGCTCAGCAGGGTGATCCATATGCTAAGAGCGAGTATAGGAGCCTCATGTTGAGTCTACCCCAGACCATTTCCTGCATGTCACTCCCCTCTCTTTCTCCCTGCATTCCTGTCTTCTCTCTGTACCATCCTATTAAATGAAATGAAGAGTGATCAGTGAAAGGAACGTTTTTCCAATCTTCTAATTGTCCAATTATAGTGAACCTGTGCAAATGATAGTCTCAGTTTCTTGTTGTTCACCTACAAGTGTGGCACCTGTGGTCTTCTGCTGCTGGAGCCCATCTTCTTCAAGGTTCAATGTGTTGCACACTGAGGTATGCTTTTCTGCATGCCTTGGTTGTAACAAATTATTATTTGAGTTACTGTTAAACTCATATCAGCTCACAGCAGTCTAGCTATTCACCTCTGACCTCTGACATCGTCAAAGCATTTGCATTCAGGGAACTGCTGCTCACAGGATATTTTTTCCTTTTTGAACCACTCTCTGTAAACCCTAGAGATGGTTGTGTGGGAAAATCCCAGTAGATGTGGAACACTTGTATCAGCCCATGTGGCACCAACAACCATGTCACATTCAAAACCTTTCAGTTCGCCTTTCTTCCATTCTGATGCCCAGTTTGAACTCCGTCAGGTCATCTTGACCACGTGTAGACCATGCTGTCAGTAAAGAGCAGTTGTACAGATGTAACTAACAAAGTGGCAACCGAGTACGTTTTCTTTCTTTCTTTCTCTCTTTCTTTCTTTCTTTGCTCCACTGTGTTGGAACCTTTTCCTTTTTCTGTGCTCCCATCTCTTTTAATCATCTCACTGAACTTCCTAACAGTTTTGCTGTTTTTGTTTTTCTCTACTTTCCCCCTCATACACAAACATAAATAAATATTTCCAATATATCTACAGCTCACTGTTCTTTAATTTCATTTAAAACAATCCATCCACCCGTCTCAAATCTAAGCCGAGCTGCACTTCACTTTCTTGACAGCTGTGAGCTTGATTCGTACCGGCAGCCATGTCATTGATTCCTTGGCAGAGGCACAGCTATGGCATCAATCTAGCCTGCAATATCATCACCTGAAACAAGACACCTCAGCTTTTATGATTTTCATATCCACCTCCATAAGTCTGCATTTTCACACTTTGACACACACACACACACAGACTTCCGTTTGCATGTCATTCAAAGAAGTCTGAATTGAAAGGCATGTGACGAAGATGGGTGCTTTCACACGTGAATTATTGATAAGATGTTCAGTTGAACATTTTAGCTCTGGGTTATATTATCCCATGGATGACAGTTCCAAGGGTAAATTTAGAGTAGGAGCTGTACCAGGAATATATTTCACTTCTTTATCTACATTACTTTAGAACTTTGGCAGTGGTCCTGTAGGTTTAAGGTGCATGAGTAATGAGTGTTAAAAGGAAAACTGTATTCTATGTGAACTATGAAGTTGTGAAAACAGTTATGGCATAAACCTTTGTCAAGCCATTCTCACATTTTCTCCATCAAGGTGATCCAATTTCCTCCCACATTCTCATACTCATTCCTTTTTCTCCCCCTTTTTTAGTACTGTGGACTACATGGTAGATTGGTACCTCCCCAAGGTGTTTCTAGTCTCTTACTCATTGAAAGGACAGATTGATGTACACTATCATCTTGTGTAGTCAGTTTGAAGTGATTCTTCTTGCAGGTTAAGCAATCTATAGCAGTGCATAGTGTGTGTGCGTGTAACAAAGTGGAAATAACAAGAAGCGTACTGGTTCTGATCCTAAGAATGAGGGTGATGCAGAGCTATAGTATATAAGAGGGATAGAGCTTTCAGCCATACCATGATTATATGGGAAAGAGATGAAGTTGGGTTAAGGAGACATGAGACATCAGCAAGCAGCAGTTTGGCTTCATGCTGAGAAAGTGCACTACAGATGCAACATTTGCTTTGAGAATGTTGATGGAGAAGTTTAAAGAAGCTCAGAATTAGATTCACTGTCTCTTTGTCAAGAAAGGAACTTTGGTAGCGCATAAGTCAGGAGTGGTGGAAAAGTAAATGGTAAATGGCCTGTATTTGTATAGCGCTTTACTTAGTCCCTAAGGACCCCAAAGCGCTTTACACTACATTCAGTCATCCACCCATTCACACACACATTCATACACTGGTGATGGCAAGCTACATTGTAGCCACAGCTGCCCTGGGGCGCACTGACAGAGACGAGGCTGCCGGACACTGGCGCCACCGGTAGGCAACGGGTGAAGTGTCTTTCCCAAGGACACAACGACCGAGACTGTCGGAGCCGGGGCTCGAACCAGCAACCTTCCGATTAGAAGACGAACTGCAAACTCTTGAGCCACAATCGCCCCCCAGTATGCGAAAATGGTGCAGTATGTGTTCGAAGACAGGGAGACAGTGATGGTTTGTGCAGTTTTAGTGACTAATGGGTCTAAGGTAGAGGTAAGATTAAGTCATGGATTAACTCTGAGCTCCTTCTTCTTTGCTATAGTGATTTACAGGTTGGCAGATATTAGCTGTGTCCAAATTCAGAGCCTGCATCCTCCTGAGACCGCATTTGTAGGCCGATTACGTCACAGCGACGCGACGGACGCTGTCCAAATTCGTTGACTGCTCCAAATGTGGCCTCTTTTTCCCCACATTTGAAAGATGGGTTGGTGTATCCTTCATGGCCCAGCATATCCCAGAATTCATGGTGTTGCCCAGCCAATTTCACTTTTCAACAATGGCGGCAGCTACTTAGTTTTAATATCACTCTTATTACTCTTTCTGGGTCACATCCATAAACTTTTAAGATATTTTGAGGCTAGAACGTAGCTGTGTAAACTTTATCTGCTCAGTTTATCAAGATGTCACATATTTCCAAAAGTGCTCAGATGCTTTCGGAGATGTCTGTTACCCCCCAGCTTGCAAGAACACCGAACTTCGGGCACATCATTTTCAAACCCCCTCGCAGTCCTTCGCTACTCACGTTAAACATGATATATGTCACTTAGATACATTAAAAATGTTGTTGTTTGTTTCTTTTCACTGTTTTTGTTTGTTTGTCAGTAAATCAGTTTGGCTGAGATTACAGCTGAATAAACGTCAAACGGAAAACTGATTAAACAGAAGTGTGAGATGGTCGAGAATTTATGCCAGTGTCCTGGCGTAAATTCAAGGATACCTGTTATATTTTAGATAGCAATGAGAAGATGACTGAGTTTATTAAACTCCAATGATACAGCTGATGACGCAAATCTGAAGGCTAGCCCATCTAATTTCACTGACGCTCACTTCCGGCCTAACCGGCCTTTAGAGGACCTGGCCTTAGCGGGCTACGTGGGTCCTCCGAAGTCCGGTCAGAAGGATGCAGCCTCTGAATTTTAACACAGCTAAGGTCAGGTAGCAGGTAGAAGTGAACCTTTAAAGGTGGAGGTATGGACTGGAAAGAAGAAGAATGACAATGAGTAGAAGCAAGACAGAAGACTTTGAAGCTCTAGAGCAGGGAAAGAGTTACTTTTATTCCCTGGTTGGAAAACAAGCCCTGACTAATGCAACAGATACAAAAAATGAGCGAAGGGACTGCTTGAACTTGAAAAATACAGCCTTTAAAATTGATATTTTTCACCGAGGCAAATCTACAATCTCATAAAATCGTTCCGTCCTTGAATATATGCACTAACTCATCTATGTCCAAATATTCATCCTTCGATCAACAAAGTGGCAGTGGTCCTACACCTCAAATGACTTTACTGCACAACAGATTGAATAGAGATACATATTGGCTCTTAATGTTTCTCGACACGTGGAAATTATTTTGATTCTCAGAGACCTTACTTTAAGGTCACTAAGTGTAATAATTGGTGAAAACAGATACAGCAAGAACACTACGTGTGGAATTAAATGTCATCTCCAGCACGAGAAAATTGTGTGGATTTGTCCAAGTGGTGCTCGTTCTTTGTAACATGCTAATGCTGGTAAGAAGAGACGCCTGTGTCCATGGAAATGGAAGCGATCAAGTGTTTTTCGAGCAGTTTTGAAAGGGAACCAACACTGAACTAGAGGGAGGGACACAAGATGAAATGAAGGGCTGAATTGTGTGTTCACACCATTTCCCTCTAAAATGATACATTATCGTTTTCTTAATTAGCAGATACACTTGTAAAATGACCTCTGAATCCTGCTCCTGTCAGTACCTCCCACTGCCTAGTGACACGGATCTATATGCAGAGAAGAGACGAGAACAACAAAGAGAAGGAGAGGATTAAATGTGTTAAGGGCAATGAGAGAGGACAGGGTATATTGGTTTAAAAGGAGAGGAGGTGAGAACAAGTGATAAAGCGCGGGAGACGGGGAACGAAAGAACACAGTAAACCCAATAAGATCAGCATAGGTGGTGAATCTAACAGTCCAATTATGTGTAGCACTTGGTGACAGGATGCATGAGTGTACTGTTGCTTTGTTCAACAGAGATAAGGTCAAGAGACAAGCAGATGATGCAGAACAATGAGACTTTTGAGGAAAGACAATGAGGAAGGATGCTTATTCTGTGTGTGTGTGTGATTCTAACATATGTGTGGTTGATAAAAATCCATAGCACTGATATTGTATACAGAGAGAGACAGGTTTTTGGAAATGAAGGTAAATAATGAGTCTAACAAAGAACATGAGGATCTGTGATGAATTTTCACCACAGCAGTAGTTTAGCATGCTGTCCCATAAATTTACCGAATGACACAGTGGAGATCAGTGAGTGATAAATGGAGATTTGGTAGCATAGATCCAGAAGCAGATTATTTATTGATTAAATATCAGAGGGCAAGGGCGACGCAGTAGGTGTCTTTAAACTCACCCCAAACACAACAATGGCAGAACTGCTCCCACAGCCAGTTAATTAGATGTCTGCCTCCTTTCCATGAGATCGGTGCTTCTGCAACACCTACAATAAACTATTTGTGTATCGCTCATCCCTTATTTAATTTCAAGCCACTCAATCAATTGTTCTACATTTTCAACAATTAATTCCATAGATCTGAGCAAGGGTTTTCTTTTTCAACTGAATTATTTTCAGTTAGATGCATTCCCATTATTGAATATATCAATCACAGTCGAGTCAGCTGTAACATAATAAAATATCTGGATGAAGCAATGCCTTGCAATCCATTAGTGGAGTCACATAAAGCTTCAATCGAGTTTGTCTGTGTGGTGTCGCAGTCTGACCAGATATTCAACAACTGACACCTGGGTGTTAAAATCATTTCTGGACTTGCTGCATGACTAACTATAGAGCGACTTTAAAAAATTACCACGTGGATCTGCTGAAGCCTCATCAATTACTCCCCCTAATAAATTGATTTTGTTGAGCTTGCAGCCCATCCTTTCATGTCTTCAAAGCAGATAATAACCTTTCTGGCTAGGAGGGCTTCCATCACTGCATCCATAATGACTGAACCCTTTCAGTCTTAATATACACATATCTGTCTATTGTGTAGTTTGCATTATACCCTATGATGAAGGATGTATGTGAAACACACTCCGCCATCAAATTACTGTCCACAGCATTAATGAAGGATGACGATTTGCAACACCCCCTGTTGTGAACATGGAGTTTCAACACCATCTGCTATTTGTTCTATTCCCTGTTACCATGCCTGTGCTCCTTTGAAGGGGTCCTTTTAAAGGCATTCAAATATAATGCTAAATAGCTGTCGCTGCTGGCATTCTGATGCAACTAGAATATAAATGTTGCAGTGCGGAGGAAAAAAGGAAATCACAAAGGATAGGTTGCAGCAAGGCCAGGTCTTTACAAGGTGCATAGTTTGGGCTCAGAGAACTTTTTTTTCGAAAGAAGAACCCAACAACATGTGGTTCCAATATGCAATACAAAACTCAGATCTTACAGTGATGTGCTGCATAGAATATAAACTTTACAGTTAGTCAATGAAATCAAAGGTACAACTTCTTTCAAGTCTTTAAGTTTAAAGGCTTTACATGTCATGACATAATAAATCAAATAATCTTACAACCAGGTTGTAAAATTTGGAAAGATGAGCAAAGAAAAATTCAAAAGCAGTGTCTGAAAAATTAAGTACACCCCATTATTGAGTAGTTTGTAGAACCACCTTCAGCAGAAATAAGTTGGAGTAATTGTTTTCTGAATGAATGAATGAATGAATGTGCCACTCTCTGAAAGTGCTGCCACAGCATTTCAACTGGGTTGAGTTGTGAGCTTTAGATTGGTCATTATAACACTTTGATGCGTTTTTTTAGCCATTTACTGCTGAATTTGGGATAATTTTCTGTTGTATATTCCAACTTTGTCTAAGCTTTAGCTGTCAGACAGATGGCCTCAAATTATAATAATTTGGTATACAGAGTGGTTCATGGTTGACTTAATGACTGACTTAATGAGGTATTTGTGTTGATATGCTGTGGTTGGTTTTCACCAAATGTGATGCTGTTTATTATGGCCGAACGTCTCCATTTGGGTCTCGTCTGTGCAGAGGACACTGTTCCAGAAGTCTTGTAGTTTGTTCAGATGCAACTTTTGCAAACCTAGTTTAAATTTATTGTGATGTCCACTCCTGGGAAGACTGGCAACTATCTTCAGTATTTTTCCCTTTCGAATAATCTTGTTCACTGTAGAAGGATGGTCTTCATATTGTTTAGAAATTGTTTTTGCGCTGTTGTTACTATTGGAAAGGTGTGGAAGGATGATCATGAGCTCATGTTCTGAAGTCACGCTGACATTGATCTTTGACCTATAGTGACAAAAGACTAACCAGTTCATCTTAAAGGCCAAGACACTTGGAGAAATTTCCTCAATGTATTAAAGTTATGAATAGAAAAAAAAAACATGAATGTTATACCGTAACAGGAAAGGGTTAAGATTACTGAAACCATGGAACTTTTATTTTAGCTTTTGATTTTAGCTTTTTAGTAAGTATAATATATTTGTTAAATACATCTACCATTTCATCAGCTCGTCAAAAGATGCACTATTATGCATTCTTAAATGACCTATGACTCTGGCATTAAATTAACATTGTGATTCATGCACAATATGGTGTATAAGGAAAACAAAGCTTGATAGAGGACTAGGCCAACCGTGATATTTGTAATTGGGACTAGCTGTCATTGTCACAATGATTTATGGCATTATTAGCGAACAATTAGGTGACATATTAGGGTGGTCTTCTTTGTGTACATTGGGTTTTGTTTGAAAGTTGTTTTTGTTTATTTTTTGCTTCTTGGGAAAGACATGGAGAATTAGAGTTAAAGACAGTGTAGACATAGGCAGGCCACAAACGAAAGAAAAGAAACACTTTTTAAAATTTCTTATTTTCTTGTTATTTTTACCTAACAGTCTATAATGTTTCAGTCACACTAGAGTAAAAATAGGAAAAAACAGTAGTTGCCCAATGTTTGCACTGAATTTGTCAAAGACTGATTGCTGAAAGTAGCTGTGGTAAACATTTACAATTGCAAGGCGATTGGACAGGTCGCCTGGTGGAAGGAAACCTGTCTGCAAATATCTCAATGGTCAGTGGTGGTCAGTGGTAACCAGTGTTGGTCAAGTTACTTGAAAAAAGTAATCAGTAATTAATTACTGATTACTCCCCCCAAAAAGTAATCCCGTTACTTTACTGATTACTTATTTTCAAAAGTAATTAATTACTTAGTTACTTAGTTACTTAGTTACTTTTTAAAAACACGATTTACAACCTGAAGAGGTGATAAAGTGATAGATCTTTCAGCCCAATTCTACTTTTTCTACATAATCCATCATACAAAATGTAATCAAATGGAAAAGTCTCTTTTTTTAACTTGTTTTATCAGTTTTAATCTTTTAACTTTATGCATCAAGCAAAACATTTAATTATATGCAACATTCTCTGACTTGAATAAATTAGTTTAACATTTAAACCTATTTTCTACACATTCCAGCACATAAAATAAAATATTTTTTGTGTTTTCACTCACTCTTTCAAACAGATGCAAGTAAAACACAGCAGAAAATAAATAAAGTCAAAGACTCAGCGGTCCTTTTGCTCTATTTTCACCTGTAAAGCAGGAGCAGGGTAGGCGGAGGGTTACCCTGGTGTAGGTGTGCTGCGGTCAGTTGAAGAATCTGCGCGAGTGTCTCTGTGAGTTTCCCATCACGTCGTAGCTACTCGGTGCTTGCTCGGAAGTTTAGGGGTTTTTTTTCGCTGTAAAAAGAAGTTTTCTTCCCACGCACAACGGACGCTAATGTTTTTGTCACTTTTTATGGAATCAAACTCAAAGTAAGGTCAGTACTTCCACACTTTAAACGCTGCACGCTCATACTCTCTCCTGTACTCGATATATTATCCATTGTTGATCTGCACACAGCTGCTGTCACCAACGTCGCACTTGCTTACGTCACTGTCATGAGACATTCTCGCAAAAAAAAATCACGGTTTTAGTAACGCAGTAACGCAGCGTTCCTACGGGAAAGTAACGGTAATCTAATTACCGATTTTGCAATAGTAATCCCTTACTTTACTCGTTACTTGAAAAAAGTAATCAGATTACAGTAACGCGTTACAAGTAACGCGTTACTGCCCATCTCTGATGGTAACTTTATTGTCCCCAGTGGGAAATTGATTTGCAGTCTGTCCATACAGAGACACAAAAACAACCAAACACAATATACACACAAAAACAAAAAACAATAAAACTAAAAAAACACAAAAACACTAAAAGTTTGCAAATAATAGCAGTCAATTTTCTAAACGCAGACAGACTGCCAAAAATCAACCTTCGTCAGTCTGCACTAATGACTGCAACTTATCTATTATGCATCTCTTTGCAATAGGGGACTCAACTCAGCTGGTGTCCAGCTGGCTGTGTTCTGGTTCAATTCCTATACAATAAAGTTGCCGAGCATCTGTGTTGACACCGTGTTCATACTCTGCAGTTCAAGCAGGATCGTGCAGCAAATATATCGGTATTTTTGGACTTTGCTGGCCGGCGTGGCTGGACTTTAAATTTAAGCGTTTAATGTGAATTTCTGTGTATGTAGACTGTATGTATTTGCCATTGATAGCAGTCTGATTCCATCTTATTGCTGATTTATCACCATTTTAAAGCTTTGAAGACAGCAGCTGACTGCCAGTGCCTCGTTCCCATCTTTGAAGCAACCATTTCCAAGGCACACAGTTAAAATAATTTTGGTCATGCTGTGGCTTATAACCACTGTTTTTCCTAGTGTGACTGCAGCATAATGTTAATGAAAGTTTAAATTTTTGTTTAAATGTTGTGCTATTACCTCTGCCCATTGTATATCCCTATAATGAGCATAGAATTGGGAAGCTTTCATGTAATCTCTTTGCTGTGGATGATTGCAATACTTGTTTAGCTTCCTTTTTAACAACTAGTACTTACTTTAAAACAACGAGGGTTTAATCTCTAATTCTAATTTCTAGTAACCATACTAAACTTAATATAATATTTTTTTTTAATTTTTTTCTGTCAGTAAGTTTGGGTGAGACAATGTGCACGTTGAAGTTAAATAGAAAAAGAAAAAACTATATGCCATCGGAATTTATTTGTCGCTCCTTTGAGACAACATAAAACGCTTCACTTCTTTGAACCTTAATAAGGTAGGCTGGAGCTGGATACTTCCTTGATGGGGCTTTCTTAGACTTGAGAGAAACAGCAGGAGATAATCAATAAGCTCTCCCACCAGCTCCACAAAGATGAAGGTGAAGTATACCACAGACCCAGCAGACTTAATTTTTCTCATGAGGTTCAGCAAGGGGACTCATTAGGCTAATGCACCTTTGTTAATTACTCCTGCTAGATGGAGTACATATCACCAATAGTAATAAAAATGAATGAATGAATAAATAAATAAATAAACGTTGTACTCCTTACTAATAGCCAGGTCAGCTCAGGTTTATAAACCGATCTATTCCAAAGGAACAAAATCAAATTGAGTCCCCGCAGCCACACGCATGCCTGGGGTTTCAGGGCAAATCAGTTTTCACACAGCGTTTTACTTTTAGTCGGGCTTTGTCTAATACTGTGTTGTTTCCAATTTTGGATGGAGGAAACTAATTAGTTCTAATTAGCACCCAACCCACAACTGATAACATTTTCTGTAAAGACAAAATGTGGATAAGATATAATTGGAAGATTAGCTGTTCTTCTGTAAAACAGGCCTTTTTGTTAATCCTTGTTTGTTTCTAGCCAGGATAATGAGTAAGGTTTCCGTCTGAACAATGACAATCCTGCAGTTATGAACAGAGCTGAGCAACACTGAACATATGCAGCATATCACTAATGCAAAAAAAAAAAAGAGAGAAAAGATTTTCCTTTTGCATATGGCATGGTATCACTTTACTTGTAGTGCTGAACCCTGGGCAGAAACAATATTAGCATTCACTGGCTTTCTCTTCACTAATTCTCACTCTTCGATACCCATCTGAAGAGTCCTTTTGCCAGACTGCTGGTTGAATGTCAGTTTGGTGGAGAGATTAATCGGTGGTCACCCGCTGCGGGTTGTCAATTGAGTGCCTCGGGAAGAGTCATATCAACATAACAGGAACCTATTTTCAGACATACAGTATGTCATATTCTATCAAGACAACCTGCCCTTGTCTTTTGAAAAGGGATCTCTGCAGCTTTGCTTGCGGCGTCTAAAGATTAGAGTTAGTGTCAAGCAAACTATGAAGCACAGTGGAAACCTAGCACTGCAGGCCACAGGGGGTGGATGAGGTGTGTTTGAAAGGGAAACTATCAATACAGAATAAGACACAGCAGGAGACAACAGCTACCCACTAGCTATCGGCTCATTACAGGAGAAATAAAAGAACTCTTCAGAATGCATTTGAGTTCCTCTCATCTCGAAGGACCACAGAGATAGACACACCTGCAAAAAAAGAAAAAAAGCAGATTACAGCCACATTCGTTCCCTTTGTTTCAACAGTCTGGCAAAAAGTACCCTTGAAAATGTTTAAGATAAGATGCTCTTTTGAACGACTTTATGATGAATGCAGCAACATCTAAATGGCAATGAGGTAGACACTGTTTTTCTAAGAATCATTAAGAGCTCCAAAATATATTTCACTGAGCTTGCATTTGCTTCAGGAAATGCCCAAGGATGTGCCAGTGGCATATCATGTCTATTATATACAGAAAAACCTAGGTTAGCAGATTTCCCACTGAGCTCTATGTGTATGCCATCCTTTTACATAGTATATTTGCTCACCATTATTATGATGTCCTATTGTCAAATCTAACGCTGTGTAGGACTCATGCATGTGGTAAATGTTTCATATATAACATAGTCACACGTGAGTTAATGTAAAGCTTTTAGGTTCTATTTAATAAACTTTTACTGTTAAATTATCAAAGGATTGCCTGCATGGTGTTAATAACCTTTCGTCATATCCACAGTCACTTGAAGACATCTATATTTATATGGACTTTATGTGGACCTTCTATGTAATGCCTATGATTTAATTGTGTTAATTGTATGTTAATTCATTCAGAGGTCATGTTGAAATGAGTTAATTCACTGTTCACATGATGAAAATTTGCTTTAATGATGCAAGCGGTGTGCTTTGTCTCAGCCCATGCTTTTTGATGTGAAGATAAGGAAAGAAGTGTTGCTTCATTACATGTTATTGTTCTTTTATCCTCACACTGTATGTGCTCAATAACAGCTTGATGGGTTTTATCTCACAATGAAAGTGGTCTTGCTGATGCGATGCAATGTTTAATTCCTACCTTGCTATTCAAAGACAACCTTGACATACATATTTTTTGCCATATTTTCCTCTATTTTTTGTTGAAAGAATGCAGAATAAAAAACACTTGAAAGCCACAAAGCTCACACGTCAGGCCTTGGACACATCAAACTGTGTTTATAACTTCCATGTATCCAGATTTGTAAGCTACGGCTGAGTGTTGCGTTTTTAGGAATGAGTCTTGTGAAGTCAGCACGTATCCGAAACATCTAAAAAGAGACATGTGGCCAGACATGAAAGACAAAAAATTGACGACGTGCTTTGAAAGCACGCTATATGAAAACATGCAACTTCATGAACACAGTTATTCTAATTTGCAATATACCAAGCATGGTTCAAATATGGCCAACAGCAAGTGGAGCCAATGAGTAAGCGAGCAGTCTGCTATCAAAAAACAAAAAATAGTGCCATGCCTCGTCTCTTGAAAGAAAGAAATAGACACGCATGCTGAGGTTGCATTACCAGCAGGCGGAGATAATAGATTTAAAGCTAAGAAGTCGGGAGGAACCAAGGAAGTACCTTCTGGGCTCATTTAAATTAAGATATTTATTTACATGTAAATGTGTCAGTAATGTCCTTTAAAGTATTTTCTCATGATTATTTTTAAGTTGGCTTCAAACAAAATATCTCTGTCTGCTGGTACCTCAGCTTACTACAACTTACTGCAACTGCACGCGTGTCCGTTTCACGCTTGTGAAAGGCACTCCTTGAAACTGACACAGTGGACTATTAAACAGTTGTACTTAAATAGCTTTATTGTTTAAAACTGCGTAAAGACACAACGAGCCTTTAGTGGTGTTGGCCTTTTTTATTATCAACCAATATCTGTGAACAAATGCAAGCTTTTTTTCTCACTGGACAAATCTTTCTGTCCATAAAACCAAATACAAAACCTATCCTTCAACTAAGTTTAGATCACTGTTTTCTTTTTAAATCCTGACCATGATTGCTGAAAAAAATCACAGTTGACATACAAATCTACAGTGCCCTGCATAATGTTTGGGACAAAGACACACTTTTTGTAGTTTTTCCTCTGTACACCGTCATAGTGGACAGTAAATCAAACAATCAATATGTGAGTGACGTGCAGACTTTCATCTTTAATTCAAGGAGCTTTTACAAAAATTTAGCATGGCATTTACAGCATTTTTCTTTTATAAACACTCCCTCGTTTTCAGAGGTTTAACATTAATGGGACAGTAATTTCATGACAAATGAAGGAGACATAATATCTGAGTTGAATTAAAAGTGTTGAATTTGAATTTAATAGCTTTACAGTGTAATGTAAAAAGACATATTGGTGCAAGTGAGGGAAAACCTCAAATAAACCCATCAGATAGAGACAGACACTGTTAAAAAGAAGGAATGCACTTTCAACACCAAAGGCCTGAAAGACCAGAGAAGACAAGGAAAGTGCATGATGACAGAATTATTTCCATGGTTAAGAAAAACAACTTCACAGCATCTAACCAAGTCAAAAGCACTCTAGGGGAGACAGGCGTAGCACTGTCAATGTCCAAAAATCAAGGAATGCCTTTATGAAAATAAATTCAGAGAGTTTACGACAAGCTGTAAAACAATGATTACACTCGAGACCATGAAGGTCAGATTAGACGTTGCTAGCAAACATCATAAAGAACCTCCAAGGTTCTTTAAAATTTTATTTGATTAACTTATAGCACCGTGGAATGGGCTCATAGTGGAACCTGGTCATTAATGTTTATTGATTGTGAAATTGTTGATAGAAGCAGCAGGATGTTATTCATCTAAAGTAAATGTGACTTTCTACAAGAAATAAATGATATCAGCAACAAAATCAAATAAAGAACATAAATAACGTGGGTACTTGTGTGTATTAAAAATGTAATATTTCTGTCAGACAGCATGTTTGAAATTATTTATCACATAAGCGTTAGAGAGGTGTTTTCATGATGTGTATTTATGTTGGGCAGCTAAAATGATCAATCTGAGCTAGCTTTCAAAATTTGCTCCATTTCAATTAAACGCCCCTCTGTGTTAATTCTGGAATTTAATGACACTATCATAGTGCATCAAGTATTATTTTTACTTTAAAAAAAAATTCTGTGGAAGCTTTTCAGTTCAACTTTCAGGATTCCTTCCCCCATAATATTCTTATATATAATTTATCTTAGAAATTTAGTATAACTGGTCTAAAATTACAAATTTTATTAAATTCTACATTGTATCAAACCCACATTGGTTTAACAACAAGAAAATTATTTTAGAGAAATTTCACAGTTCTCTTTCACTTGCTCACAAACTATTAAAATGGTCAGCAGAATAATAACTTCTCCACTGTGTCCCACAGACTGTAGATTACACATATGTAACACATTCAGTGATTTTGCAGCAGAAACCAGTGAAAAATAAAAATGAGATCTAAAATCATGGCAATGCATATTTAATTGAAAGAAACAAAATGTTATTAGTCTTCTGATGGGTTATTTTCCTTTAGCTCAGACTACAAAGAAGAGTCTACAGTTACCTCATGGATTTATATCTGGAAATGCTGATAAGATGTATTTTTTATAAGAGTTTGTCTGAGGAGTCCCACACTGCTACCATTTCATCTCATTTCATTTCAGGATTTTTTTTTTTCAGTTGTGAAAAATTACATAGAAGCTGCATATTACATTCCATTTCTGTAGCCATGTTGAGCTGTTCCTGGATGATGTGATGAATGCCGACATTTGGTTGAATGGAGAGCTGGTGGAGAGAGTACTTATGGCATGATGGGGAGTAAGATAAAGAGAAAAAAAAAGGGAAAGGCTCTAAACAGGGAGGGGGGAAGACAGTGACAAAAGCAGCAAGAATAGAAGATCCAGTAAGAGGGATATAGCACCAAATGAATAAAATGATGGTTGAAAAACAAAGATGAAAGATTTGAAAAGGGGAGAAAGCATTATGGTGATATGGCTTAAGGGTATAAGGATAAAGAGTGCCCTCTAATGGGTAATCTAACTGAAATGAAATGAAACCCAATGCACAATCAGAAAAGACAGCCAAAAAATATTAATACTCATTATTCGCAACTAAGAGTTGGAAATCGGCTGAAGTGAAAAGAATCACATCTGAACAACAGCTGAATAAACAGTGAAATGGCCATGCTTTGCTGCAACCTTGGCGACTTGGGAGAAGAAAATGATTTAACCCAGACTGAACCTACAAAGAAGACTGAAGTTTTTCTATGATTGAACTGAGTGTGTACATGAGTGCAGCACAACGAAAGATAGCAACAAATCGAAAACCCAGAAATGGCTTTATAATTTTACAAATACATCTTGCTTTTTCACTGTCTTAAAGGAACATCGTCATACACAAACCTTTTTGCTGTCTGGCATTTCCTTTTCTTTCTTTTCCCTCTTTCCTGAAACTCAGACCAAAGGCTATATCTGTATTTGTCCTTTCTTTGTACGACATTGCTATTCTGAACACCGCATTTGATCAGTGTCTCCACAGGAGACTCTTTTGCCCTCTCCCACAGCTCCATCTCTGGCCCTGCTGGCTCAGCACAGAGGCCACATCAAGAAGACCTCATCATAACTGTCATTGTTTTCATTCAGTCACTCCAGCTCTGACTTCCAAGGACTTGTCCCCACCTCAATCACTACCTTTCCCCCACATACAATAAGCTCTAACTGCCATAATCAGAGGGTGTCTCTCTGCTTCAGCCTTGACTCCTTTCCAGTTTTTCCTTTTTTCCACTTTTTTTTCCTTTTTTTGTTGTTTTCACATAAAGAAGTAATAAGCAAGACTGGTGCCTCCATGCAGAGCTCATGACAAGGACATACTGTTCTGATAGTCTTTGTACTCACGAAGAACAACTGTCCAAGGAACAGGAGGTAACAGGGTCTAATCAGCAGAAAATGGAAGAGTGGCAAAGTTATTTCACACTCCAAAGAAGATCCTACAACCCAGAGTCCCACGTGATTCTATTGAAGACACGCTTCAAACATCAGGCCTTTGTCTCACCTAAGTGATGACTACATTTAGAGACAAAAAACAATGTACCTGACACCTGTGGCAAAATGTGTTAGATTTCCTTACTACATAAATGCATGCACTGTATATGTTTTGACTATAGTATTTTGTTTTACTCTGTGATTTTAGTTTGTTGTTAGTTGGTTGCTAGGTAACATAATAAGATCATTCATAGTTAAGGTTTTGTGGCTAGAAATGAGATGTTACTGGTGTGAAATAAAACTGAAACAATGTTTCTTTTGTTTTTTTAAAGGTGTTAAAGCTGCGTAAATGCTAAAAATGGGTCATTATAGCCTGTTGGTATCTGGTTGCCAGGCAACATGATAACACCATAGCATCTATTATAGAACCCTGAGCCCTTGAGTAAGTCAGAGTCGCGTCAGCGGGGGTTCAGAATTTTGTGTCATCACATGGGTCATGTAGCCCTCAAATAGCTAGCTTGCTTAGCGGGCAGATGAAATGTGTGCTGATAACATACAGAGGTGTTTTAATTAACCTGCTACCTTTTAAAAATGCATCTCAAACTTCTGTGCTGCTATATCTCTGTTGTGTAGCTACTCTATGTTGCTAAGTTTCTCAACTATTGCAAGGCTCCATGATCAGCCATTGCTGTAAAAAATTATCCATTGGAGTCAGCCGTGATGACACAACTCCTCCGTTCAATGGCTCTGCAGGGACCTAAAATGTACCTTTGTGCCAATTTTAGTTGCTCAAATATAGATTGTGTAGGAGTTCATAAACAAACAAACAGACAGAGGTTTTATATATATCATATTAAGAGATGCCACAGTACTCGTAGACTAGTTATGTTTAGATTGTGAAGCGGTAGATAGCTAGAGGGAGTGACACGAGGCGCACTCAGCAGTGGAAATCCATATGGATTTACAAACCCCGGAAAGGCAATAGAGAGTCAAACTGCATTTTCAAACTGCTGGAAATTGAATGTTGATTCTTACTCAGTGTAATTTAGTTTAAGGGCTTCCAATCAGAAAATCTAAATTCATACAAATATCTGACACACTTGATTTTTCACAGCTAAATGGCCACAGGGCCTAAAGACTAGATAAAAGAAACAAGTCAAAACATCCATTACAAAAAACATCATCAGTTAAAATAAGCACTTTCTTGAAGTGGTAAAGATACTGTGGTTTGGCATCCAAGACTGTTTGATCAACCTCTCCAGTCACAGTGCTGGGTAAATCTCCAATATGTATTATATTGTCAAGGAATCAATTAAAATATGATCTGTGTCTCATGCTGTGGTTTTCCAATCGGATCTTTGTATCACAGTCATTAAACCCACTAGACAGTGAATCTGTGTGCCTTTGCCCCTTTCAGTACTGTGCTGACACTAAACGTTTTATAGTGCACAGTGTATCCGCTATATGTCAAAGCTTTGCTAGTCTTTTAAGAAAAGAAAAAACAGCGAAGACACAAATCCTCTGTACTTACTTTGAGTGAGTATATGTGCTCTCATCACATCCATGTATACAAACAAACACAGTGCTTTTTAGCTTCTGCCTCTGAATCCCCCTGGCTAGGTTATAATGTATTAAAAACAGCATGAGGTTGGTTGGGGATCTCAGTCTGGAATCCTTCTCCAGTGCCTGTGTCATGTCTGGTACAGCCTGGGTCCACAATCCAATCAGACAGATGGAGGGCTGTTTGAGAAGCGCAGAGAGGCTGCCCCCCTTGCCAGTAAATACTGGCAGCTCTTGGATTTAATTACATTCACAGTATGGTAAACGGAACAGTGCCATGGGCCCCTGAATACACCTCTGGTCTTCACAGCAAAAGCCAAAACATCTATTAAGTGACTTCTCTGTAGAGTGGACAAGACTAATTAAGTGTTATACATGACAGGAAAATAATCTCACTCTCCAAAACTATACAGCTATAAAAATGTGAATTTTAGGGACGAAAAAGTGTGTTTGAGAGAGAAAAAAATTCAATAATCTGCAGCTATGTTTGAACTGTCTTTTGTGGACCTACACTGACACCTGCGATGCTTTTAAGTAAAGGTCAAGAAGTGACTCAGAAAGGGAAAAAAGCAAGCTGAGAGTTTCTGTGTTCCTTCTAAATAAGCCAAAATTGGAGTTCAGCATTGGTTATTTTCACCGTGCACTGTGACTTTACGCTCCAGTAGCAGCACACGCTCATCATGTGCTGTTAGTATACACTCTGGCCTTACCCCTGTGCGACCCTGACTCTGCTCACCAGCCTCACAAGCAGACAAATTACTGTGTCTCCAAGCTGCTCTCTCCCGTGTGCCAAACATTTTCTCTTATATCTGCCCCATTCCCTGAAGAGGCGTCTGTCTACTAATACCAGTGCAGCCTCAGCTTTCCACCTGCGGGGTCACTGGACAGGTTCCTATGAAGGTCACAACTGTCAGATCATTACATGAGAGGATTGGCCAGAGGTTTACATTGCTGTCAAAACAGCCATTTCATCACCGCTGGGGAAGATGTGACAGTAGGCTTGAGCATTTCCAACATCAAATCTTCCTGTTCAGTATTTGAGAAGTGGAAATGTTGGAGAAGAAACTAGTACTGGCTCTCGCTGTCTCCTCAGTGGGCTGACATGGCTGTACCCCGCTCTTCATTAGGGTGGCCTCCTTATGTGTTTTTGGCAGAGGAGAATTATGGTTGTATCTGATTAGGATGTAGAAAGCAAAGCAAAGCCCTAGAAAGCCTAATTGATTAGACTGTCTTTTGTTATCCCTCTGCTCCCTGCTACACACATATCCTCTTAAATAAAGTGAGAAGAATACAAATACAGGCAATGCAGGACCACACACCTGTCACCTCTGAGCTGCCAATTTAAACCCCATGCACTGCTGCTAACAAGCTTGATTGTTGGAAGAGCTTTAACTCTGGATTTCTAAACTTTTGCCTTTTTGTCTGAAAGTTAAAGCCACGGGAAGCACTTACGGAGGGAAGACTTTGCTGATATAACTTGGTGAAGGACAATTGACAGGAAGGGAAAGAACGTGAAATGTTTTGGCATTAAAATTCAAAATTAAGTTGTTTTTTGGGAGGGGGGGTTACTTCATTTTTTTCCATTGCAACAGTCATAAAGTAGGAAAATAAAAGTTGTAATTTTCATGGAAAAGAACATCGACTATGGAACGTTAAAAGCACTCTCTACAGCGCAGCTAGCTATGCTCACATGACGACACAAAAAACGAATGAGTCTGCAGCTTATCAGGACAAACAGACAACACATTTTTAATGAATAATTAAAGCTAGTGAAAACATTGGCATGCGTTTTCAGCAATTCTGCACTCTTGGTGAAACTTGACACTTACACAAAAAGGCCACTGATTGTACGTTTATTTAACAATGACTGCTGCTGGCAGGGTTACAGTACTATGACAACCTGAGAGATGAAGAGTATTTGCAGTGGCTAAAATGTTACACTCACGTCAGTCTCCCATGCCGTTTAGGCTAACGTTCTAAAACAAAACCAAAAAAATAAATAAATAAATGAACCTGATCTAGCTATGGAAGTAAAAACTCTACTATTCCCAAGTCAAGACTAAATAAACTCACAACTAACCTAGGGTGACCATATTTTGATTTCCAAAAAAGAGGACACTTGGCCCAGTCATGAGGAACTCTAATCATACTGTTTGCTTAAATAAACATATTTAAGATAAGATAACTCTTTATTGTCATTGCACAGTCATACATAGTACAGTAGTACAATGAAATTGGAAAACTGTCCTACGTCGGCACTACATATAACACAGCACAATATGACACATAACATAACATATTTAAACGATTCCTTCTCTGTGTGGTTAATGAATTGTGAATTGTAAAAAATGTCATATAGGCTTTTAAAAGTCAACAATTGCAAAAGGAAAAAGCAATAACCAATCTCAATATAGACTGTTGGGAAGTCTATAAATTAGCAAAAGCTACAGATTATAAAGGAAACACCATGAAACTAATATTTAACTAAACATAAAAAGTTAAAAACAAACAAAAAACAGGGCACATCACCAATATGACATGGAACATTATCAAAGAACTCGACAAGGACAAAGAGCGAGACAGGCTATTTATACACGTGATTGCTTTTGCAGTTTGGCATCAAAATGTTCCAGTGAATTGCAATGAAAGTTATGAACCAGTTGCTACCAGCCAGCTTTGCTAATGCTACCTGCTAACTAAAGCTCAGCTCTTTTGACTTGTTGGGATTTATTATTCCTGTGGCAAAGCTAATGCCTCATCAGGTGTTCAAGCAATGTGCTCGAGTCCTGCCTGATACAAGACAGAAAAAAGACCTTCAAAGTGAAACAGGAAATAACTATAGAAGACTAATAGAGACTACAGCTAGTACTAATAAACGAGGTGTAAAACACAAGATATCACAAACGTTATCTGTTACTACAAACCCAAAAGTTAAAATAGTAAGATACTATAGTGACATAAAGAGTAAAAACAATTCAGTCCAATTATTTTTTTTAAAATAGCACCACAGCAACACTTGTCTTGAAGCACTTTATTTTGTAAAGAAAAGACCAGACAATATTACAGAGAAAGCCCCAACAATCAGATCCACTATGAGCAAGCACTTGGCGACAGTGGAGAGGAAAAACTGGCAGAGCCAGCCTCAAGGAGGGGCAACTATTTTCTGTGACCAGTAAGGCGAGAAAGACAGAACACTGTGGAAAAGAGAGAGATAAACACATAGTGAGTGAAAAAGGTGACTGAAGAAGACACGTTCACCACA
The DNA here is from genome assembly GCF_041146795.1 of Maylandia zebra. Classification (NCBI taxonomy): domain Eukaryota; kingdom Metazoa; phylum Chordata; class Actinopteri; order Cichliformes; family Cichlidae; genus Maylandia; species Maylandia zebra. The sequence continues at coordinate 20,389,836 of NC_135184.1, forward strand.
TAATGGGAATCACTTAGCAGCCTAGGCCTATTACTAAGGCAGGATTTAGGGTCACCTGATCCAACTAAGACAGAAAAAGAAACTAAAACTAGTTGCAGCAAAATGTGTCAATTTAACCAACATGTTAGCTGTCTGGGCTGCTGCAGCTACTGCACCGTCAACAGTAGTACCAGCAGCAACTAGTAACCAGGCCTCACAGTCTGCTATCACCCGTCATGGAGAAGTGCAGTCTCAATGAGGAGACAGAGAGAGGTAAAATTAATGCGATAGGAAAGGACTTGCTAAGTTGCAAATTTATCTGTAAATTTATATCATGTGGCCTATAGGTATTTTTATTCTTTTAGATTTTCATTCTTTTTGCGATATAAGAAGCCTAGTAAAAATGTTCAGATAGTCTTTAAAAGAGATGTGTAAAGTGAGTATTTGTGCCACTGAATATGAACGTGCATTATCAGATACGATATGTGCCGTAATATGTGCATCATATGTATTGATTTCTTTGGTTGCATTAATATCTTTATGCAATAATTGTGGGAATTCTCCTTTGCTCTCAAATGGATGACCATGAAAGCAAAAACATTTCATCAATTATTCACACTTACATTTTTTTTTTTTACCCCTGCTGTCTGTACTCCAAGAAATCATTTCATTTCTATCTCTCTGGTTAGGTGCCCTCTCCCTGGCCTTTGGCTTCTTTCTGCTCTCTGAATGCCAGTATTTCAGCATTGTTTTCTCAGGTGCAGAAAGCATCCCACTGAGCAGGAAGGTGACCATCCCTTGTGTCTTTGAATGGTGTGAATTGTATGCCTGTGTGTTTTTATGTGTGTGTGTTTGTATGTGAGAGAGGAGGAGAGAGAGACAGAGAACACCAATGCATGAAGAATCGAAAGAACTGTGTGGTTTGAGATGTGTTTACAAATCAGTTTGTGCAATGACTGTAGACACAGTAAACTGATAAAGAAAAAAATGCATTGCACTGTATGTAGACTTTTGGCAGATTAACACAAAAAAAAAAAAATTGCTTGTCGTAGTATTTTGGAGGTTATCTTCTCCCCCGGCCTACTTATTTGATACTGCAAATGAACCCATAAATGTGATATAGTGTGGCAGTGTGTAGCGTGTACATCTGAGGATTCCTCCTTTAACTTCAAAGAGAGGTTTAACTTTCCCATTCAGTAGAAGGCAGCAGTTATGAAAGACTTAACTGCTGAATTGTAAAAACTGTGATTTTTAATTTTTGTGTTTTATTCCTTCTTGTTGTTCTCCGTAGTCCTGTGACAAGACTATTGTCAAACTGTGGTGAAGAATAATCACGAATAACCAACGGAGGGTAAGGACATATTCACCTAAATGTGCATGTCTTGAATTTGAATGAACATTTTCATGCAGTACTGACAAAAACTAAAAAGTCATCATGTAATCATCGTTTTTTCTAATATTCCTTAACAGTTATAAGCGACTGCGACTTGCTTTATCATTCAGATGTTTACAACTCTTTATGCAAATCTCTAAGTTTGCAGCTTATTATAGACCCCGACTTTGTATTTACTCTTAATAACATTTCCACAAAATTCATCTCATTGCATTACTCCTTAAACCCATGACACTCATAGCAAAATATTGAATATAATGTGATCATAATCCACTGAAAGGTCAACTTCATGCATTTGCTCCCTTTAATTTGTAATATATATACAAAGCTACCTACAGCACATTTATCTTTGCAACTACAGCTGATAGTGGGATTCTTCCATTACTCTTTCCAGATGCTACCCTTCCTTCTCTTTAGCCAGTCAGCAAACACAGGGCTACAGCTAATCTTATCATCATTACACTATTTATTTTTGCTGCTGAGATTACCAGCACATTACCTATAGCTCCTAGAGGATATCTCTGCCTGAAGTAAACACTTGTTAAACACATAAACACTGCATCAGAACGGCACGAAAACACCCATTCATGTAGTGGAGCTCATGCGCTCTCCCAGGCACACAACACAATGGCAACTAAAGTAGTTTAATGCAATATTCAGCAAATAATAGGGCTATTACCCAGCAAGAGAATTTCATATTGTGTCAGGGAATGTGGATTTCAAACAAATAGGGAGATCACTCTTGTACTCTGATCATCAGCGTGGAGGGGCAAACATTGTACATGTATGAAAGACATGGGGTATTGTGGCTCTATAACAATGTCTCCATTGCCTCCACTTTAGTTTTTCCCCAGAAACAGTCATATTTTCGATGGAGCCTAGAGGATCATGATCAGGTACATGTCGGAACAAGCACAAAGTGCAGCTATTGGTAATAGTCTCCAAAAAGTATTTTAAAATAAAATGTAGTGTTGACAGCCTCATCTCAATCAGTGGTTCATTGCAATATTAAGATTGTATGTATCAGGTACTATCAGAAAGATATATACGATCTCTCCCTTAAAATGTTATATGTGTTTTAAATTTGGCAGCTCTCCCCTTCAAGGTCATCTCCTTGTGCAGCTCTACACAAGGAGGAAGACTCACTCCCAGGAGGAAGACTCACTCACATCACAATTTGTTCTCTTCGACAAATTTTTTTTTCTTTTCCTTTTTTGCCTGTCCCATTTGGTTCTTTAGCCGTCAGAATTGTTGTCTGAAGACCAACAAGGATACCCAATGGATTTTGCCAAATGGATCATCATGGCATTGCCGTATTGGTCCATTTGATCGACCTTTTTATTTTATTTTCAGTTGTTACAGATGGAACAGGCACGAGTGAGGGATAGGAAAGGGAGAAAGAAAGAGGAAGGAAAAGAAAAACAGAAGGGGAGAGGGACAGTGAGAAAGGGAAAAAAATCTCCTGGATCACCTGTTGAGAGAGAAAGAATAGAAAACAAGCAAAAAAAAAACCAAAGCAACATACTAAACACAACACCATCGCATTAATCTAGCTAAGTGTAAACAGCAGTAAATACTAAATATTCAATGTTGTTGTGCAGCACGCAGGACAGACAGCGCACAATGTGCTTTGAAGTAGCAGCCAAGAGAAGTGTAATTTAAGTCTACGAACAGTGAACACCCGTGTGCATACCTGTGTGGATCAGCGCGCTTGTATTCAAATGGTTTCCACATGTAATGGTCTGCAAGAGGATGTAGAAAGCCATAGCCCTGTCCCCCAGGGCATGAAGCAGGCATGGAGGAGATCCAGGCCCCAGACATCCAGAGGCCCCAGAGTACGAGAGCCCAAGGAGGACCACCGGATTTGTTTCTCTTCGACAAATTGAAATTTAAGTTGCATAGTCAGGTCGATGAAGAGAGAGGAGAGGTAGTCAGGGGTCCTGTGCAAATGCTCAAGTACAAGATGTCGGAAGAAAACTACTGGGAGACCAAATTCTAAATAGATATGTCTTTTTGGTTTTAACAGGTGAAATTCTACTACTTTGCTACTAATCCTTTATGGTCATGGCTTTTTTTGAAAAACTATATTAATGCATAACTATGTTATAACTATGTTATTAAAACAAGCTTTCTATGAACAAAAAGGCAGCAATTTGCTTTGTCCTATCAAGTATGTATTAGAACAATGTAATAGCAAAAATAACTCATTTTTAATAAAGCCACTTTTTCGTGGCTTCAGGTAATGCCTGAAAGTCTGTCAGCCATTCCCCTTGCACTCCGTTTTACACCAAAGGACTCCTCTTGCTTCACCATAACATTTTAAGAGCAAATTGAAGCCCCTCTGCTTCTATGCAATAATTTTATCCACCCAGACTTGTTTCCAGTCACTGGTTATAGCAGGTACATTCAATTGATCCAAATGAACAGCACAGAGAACACAGTGTAGTGCAGCCTGTGTAGCACCGATTATGCTCAGTTGATGTCTCTTCTTTATTCAAAGTATGGATGAAATTTGAGGGGAAAGCAGACATAAGCAGCAAACAATGCCTGAGAAATTCAAGCAAAGTTAAGAAGCATTTTAATCTTGTTGGTGCACTCAAAAAAATAATTCATTGGATGAACTTAATTTCATCTTGCCACCTATATTCCATCTAAACAAATCATGTTAAATCAATCCATCTTGATTGTGTTGTTTCAACACTAAATATGTTTGTAAGTGTAACATAATTTAAACATTAACATTCAGTTAATTTGATTTTTATTCAGTTAACATGTTTGTACCAAGTTAGTCTAATTAAATTAATTTAAATTCATGTTATATTGTTTAAACACTTTGGCACATCAAAAGTCAGTCTTGTTACATGAACTAGTAAAATATTTGTTTGTTTCACCAATGTTAATCTTGTTGAATGAACAAATGTAATTTATGTCTGTAGTACTTACACCAATCATGTTTCAGTTAGTGTTTGTATTGCTTATGTAAACATTACTTTTAATTAAATTAATGAAACATACATAAATGATAACTTGCAAAACCATCTTTTATTTTGCTTGAACATTCTTAAAACAGTTGGCAGGATCCCAGTTCAGCCTAGCTTTCTCCCCTTTAATGATCTCATACCAAGACCACAGAACTTCCAGATCAAGACATGCTGACTGAAAGAAAAAATACAATAAAATAACCCTAACCCTAATAATAAAAATGAAATAAGTCTGTTGAATAGTTTGCAGACAAAAAATATTATCCCCAAAGCAACTTTCGTAAAATGTAGTAAAATATGCATTGCAAACAACAATATGAATTTTAACACAATTTAAAGCTCAGACATAACATTCAACATTACTATAATATTACAACATTACTATGTTGCTTGCATACATTAGTCCTCCATTTAATCAGGCTGTATCCATTAATAGTGACTTTATGCTATTTAACGTGTGGAGAAAACATTCAATTTTGAGCATAACTGCTCCACTCAAACAATTTGTGAAAACCAGTGTGCATTTGCCTTTGTAACAATTGCCATCTGGCAAAAATCAGTGTTTACACTTCAAGTGTATAAGACTTTAAGTTATGGACGAACAATCTTTGTGTAATAGCCACAGAGCAAACCACATAGTTTATATGAACATTTTATAACTTACAATTTTAAACTTTAAAACAGTAAACACATATTTGCATTGCAGAAACCTTGAGAAAAAAAAAAAAATATCTGGCTTGCATGAGTCCGTTTCAAGCTCATTCACCCCATTAGCTTGTTTTTTAGGAACTGTGCCTTGGATGACAACCTCTGTCCATCCAGCTTCATGATAATCTTTTGCAAGACTTCAAAAGTGCATTTGAGCTCCGGTGGGTAGCTTAGGTTCAGACAGTATATCAGTCCAAATAACAGAGCACAAGCAATTGCAATGCTCCTCAAACCAGTGAGAACCTCCACGCCTTCAATCAGGACACCGATGTTCTCTGGGTCATCTCCAGGCTCCGCACCCTCCTGATGTATGACATACACTCCCATCACAGTTTGTTCCATGGCTTCAGTGTTGGCCTCAGTGTTCTGTGACGTAAAATATAATAATACATTTGTTTGAGTCTACATATGAAAAAAAAAAAAAAGGAATTCAGCAATCAGCGTGAATATGCTGATATATTTACTAAATTCTATGTCTCTGGTTTCACACCTCAGAAATTTGACATGAAACAAAACAAGGACCAATTGCAATATCTTTTATTCACACATGGTGTCACATTTTATCATTTCATATATCGAAATTACCCATAACTCCTGGAGCAAATTACATAACACAGAACAACTTGTGAATATAACTGACCGTATATTCCTTCACAAGTTTCTCATGGTCTTCATTCAGGTAGACACACAAGGACTTCAGGATGCATGCTCGTCTTGTATGTATTGTGTCATCCTAAGAAAAAAGGGAATCCATAATGACAATATTTAACTTTTAGGCAGCAGTTTGAAAAAGGAATACTTAGTTTGGAAGAGTCCAAAAGGCCACATGGTAAATAGACTGGTTCTTATATAGCGTTTTTCTACTCGGAGCACTCAAAGCTGCCTTTATAGAACAATTCATTCACCCAATCACTTTTTTCTAAACTGTTTAAATGGCCTGTATTTATATAGCACTTTACTAGTCCCTAAGGACCCCAAAGCGCTTTACATATCCAGTCATCCACCCATTCACACACACATTCACACACATGGTAAGCTACATTGTAGCCACAGCCACCCTGGGGCGCACTGACAGAGGTCGAGGCTGTCGAACACTGGCGCCACCGGGTTTAGTGCTTACTGTCTAACATTCATACACATTCACACTCCGATGAATGCATCGGTGAGCAACTTGGGGTTAGTATCTTACCCAAGGATATTTGGCATGCACACTGGAGGAGCTTGGGACCAACCCGCCAAGCTTCTGATTAGTAGCTGACCTGCTCTACCACCTGAGCTACAGCCACCTCAAAACATCTGTCTAAACCAAATCAGACACAAAATGAGGCAACACTAATGTTTTTTTTGGGGGGTTTTTTCCCCATTTTGATCAAAATTACCCATACGATTTTATCAATTACTTATTAATATAAGACTGATGCTTATATAATTTGTATAAAATATGAAAACCTCTTAGGACTTTTGCCTACCATATGTATAGATATCTTTGCTCATAAAATTGCCAGATTATGGGCATAAAAAGTTCTTAAGCACAGATCTAACCCACCTTGGAGATGGCCACCATGATGTGTCTCATTTTTCTGCCAGCCACCCCACCTTTGCCTCGAAAGAGCTCCATCATGCGTGGAGTGTACAAGTCTAGCTCATAAAAGAATCTAGATAGCAGCGGTACTGTCGATATGCGCAGGAATTCCTTGTCAATCTGAAAAACATGAACAATGCACTTATAATATGCACCAGAGGAAGGACATACCAGGAATTATTAGCTGTTTTATCACTATGTTATGTGAATATTAGTGAAGCAAGAAATAACTGGTCAACCATAAACACACTCTAAAAGTTAGACATATAGGACATGCACCTCTTTCTCGGTGAACAGAGCTGGCCATCTGCTTTTAAAATCTGCAATAAAGGGCTGTCCTTGAATAACTTCTTGCCTTCTGTACGAAAAAGTCTTCTGCATTTTCATTGTCACTATATTGTCATTGTTTCTCTTCTGAACCTCTGAAAGCAGTGCAATTCTCTCTTTTTCCAGGCTGTCAGTGGTTTCTCCTTTTGGATACTGCGGACAGTAATTGACTTCTGCTCTTCTAGGCTTTTTCACATTCAATGCTGCCTTACTTTTGTCTTGGGCCTTGTTCTTTAGTGAATTTACCAACACCTCAGCACAGCCCAGGCCTCTCAGTTTGGTCCGGACATTGGCCATTTTATACTTGAGGCTAATTTTCCAACCATAACAGCCATTAAAGGATCCCTGCTCCCTCAGACAAGGATGCTGTTTGACAAGGGCTTCTGCAACTTCATTCAGGTCATTGTCAGTTGGATAGACTTTAAATTTTATTATTTCTTCAGCCAGCCTTTCTAAAAGGTGGGATTTCAGTTTTGGTGAGGGGGTCAAATGAGTTCCACCAGCAATGAACTCAGCATTGGCCTTTTCAAGTTGCAGTTCAGCCTCATAGCTGAAATGAGGGACTGTGAAGACACTTGGCCACACTGACAGTCTTGTAGACGGTGATGAACCTGACGATGAAACGGGCCTTGTATTGTCTGTGTCTGAAGAGCTTGAAAAGGAATGTGTTGGACTTCGCACTGGTTGACATGTCACTCCATCTTCTGTAAAACTTTGCAACTGCACACTATCCAAGTATACAACCTTTAAAGTTGCTTTATCATTAATTTCAGAGATCGCAGTCAGATTTACAAAATCATTTCCGAAATCAGGATCTTGATATTGAAGACGAAAATCCTGTTGCACTCCAAAATTTGTCTTTATTTCCTGACACAATTCCTCAATGGAGTCTGATATCCCAGCTGGTAAAATTAGTTTCCTGGCATCATCTTCTCCGAGAATGATCCTCAGTCTTATGGGCTGGGGCATCATGCTGACCTGGACAAATATCAAATATTTAAAAAATAAATAAAGATGTACTCATTGACTATTGTGCGAGTGTGTGTAACAAATTCTAATGTCAACGATAATTTGATGATGTCACCTTGGCCTCGAGGAATTTTTTTACTGGAGAAGTGAATAGTGCATTTTCCAGATTTGTCTTGCATTCTTCTAATTAATGACAATTCTTGCATAAGATGCTTAAAAGAAATCTACTCTCAATAAATTAAGTAGCAATTGGTCTGCAAAGTATGATGTATTATTTACTGTGCCAGGTGATATAGGGGGAAAATACTTACAAACATCACTCCTGTTTACCCTGCAAGTTAGTGTGTCTCTTCAGCGTAACCAGACGCAGGCCTCCCACTGAATAGGCAGCTAACGGGTAGTCATCGAGTAGTTCCCCATGCTCAATCAGAGACACCTCTCTCGCATGTGACATGTCAAGCTCAAAAGCTCTGAAGTGCTCTCGATACCAAGCAGAGAACTTTTTTACAAAAAAGTATATTCTGCCATGCAAAATAAAAATCTGCAGAATTTCTGCAAACTCTGGCAAACCAAATATTTGCCCATGAACAACTATCATTCCTGTGCTGTAGTTCATGCCATTGTATGACACGCTTTTTGTAATATGGACATCAGTTTCATCTGGTAATCTTTGCTTTATAGCTACTGCGATATCACTTTTCAGAACATCAATTGGTACTGATGAGCCAACATTTACCATTAAAGGTGTCTTATGGTCAGAAGAGTGCAAGTCAGAGGCAATCACGAGCTGATGTTTTTTGGCAAGTGTAACAGGTATGTTCTTAAAACAGTTTGTATGGCGAGCAATTTGTTTAAAAAAAAACTATGTTTCGCCTCAAATCTCATTGTCCATTTGTGGACAAGAGGCCCAAAATGCCGAATCAGAGCAGGGTAGTGCTCCAAATAATGATGTTTAGGGAGAAGACTGTTGTTTGGAAAAAGTTCTTGGTATCTCTGGCGATGTTCACTGATTTTACACTCAAGGTAGGAAATCGACTCATCAGACTGGACAGGGGCTACAACAAGCTCCACAATGTCCTTCAGATCCAAAACAATATGCCATGCAGGTTCATCCTCTGGAACAAGTGGACCAATAATTAGAGGCAACAAACGAAGCAGAGACCAATTTTCATGTGCATTTCCACCAATATTTTTTTTTTAATGAGAAAGTCTGGGGAATTGCATGAGGCCGGTTGGTTTTATCTGCCCATTTATACTCAAAATTTTGGATCAAGTTGTTAAGTTTTTCTAAGGTGAAATACTTTTTAGAGATTAAAAAAGAAAAACAATGCGCAAGCTCCACTGGTATTATGCCCTCTAGCAGATCATGTGCTACATCTGGAGGGTAGCCTGCAGTGACATGAAAATGGCTCAGATTCTTACTCAAAATACAATCTCGCTTAACTCCACAACAAGCACTTGCTGTTTCTTGTGCACGCTTCAAATGGAATTCATGAAGTTCCGGTGTTCTATGCTCAAAATCACCAGCAGTCACTGACTTTATTTCAGATTTTTTAGCTGTACAGAATCTGCATATGTATTCAGCAGAAAAACTTTCCACAAAACCTGCCAGCCCATGGGCTCCTAGGTTGTCAGCTATGACGCAGCTCACAGTTCCTTTAATACACTCGTTCAACTGACTGATGAACACACCATGTTGCTCCAAAGTTACCAGATCTCTCAAAAGTGGATCAAAGACTTTTTCAAACCCAAATGTCCTCAAATCTTCACTCTTGCAAAGGATTGCCAAATAAATGGATGAAAGGGCTGAATGAGAACCAGGTGGTAAATTGCCCAAGACCCAATATACACCACAAAGCTTGTGCTTTTTCCGTGAGGTCCCAAGAGGATTACAAACCTCAAAATCATCAATATAAAGGTTAATAGAAATTCTCAACTTCTCACCATCTAGAAAGCTATTTCTTTTATAATGCTCCCCATCTCGAAAAGATCTGTAAACCCTCTGATCACCATTCAGATTCTCTCTATTTTCTTGAGCTATTTGTTCTTCAATCACTCTATCCAGCAATTTATTGTGACTCAATATTTCCTGCAATAACTGTAATAAAGGGATGTACTGAAATGACTTCCTTTGGTCTATCGATAAAAAATACTCAACAGGCTCTACAACCCTAAAATTTTGTATGTAGTATAGTTTTCTTTTATAAGGAGTGGCAAGAGGGCCACACTTTCCCAATATTTTAGCCACAGGGTTAGAAACACATACAGAATTTGCAAGCTCTTCAATAACAGCCTGACTAATATGGAGGTTATGGCTCTTAAAAATTTCTGTAATTGTACGTTTTGTCAGAGGTACACTAGCTGAACTCAACAGAAAAACTAACTCCTCTAAGAACTCATCTAATCCTTTTGCTGGAACATGAAATATGTGTTCCAATTTCAACAATATTACTGCTAATTTCCGTTCAATTAGTTCGGGCTGATTTTCAACAGCACTATTATCACATTCTGTCACTGACTCACTTTCAAATTCACCATAGGATACATTTTCAGAACAGCTAGCCCTTACATTATCAGAGGACTCTATCACTTGAACTGGGTCCACACGTGTAACTACACTGGCTTTAAAATCTTTAAGTGTGTGTGGATGATGCTTCCTCTTTTTGTGTGTATAAAATGTATTGTAAATATTTGTCTTGAAAGGGCAACCAAGAAACACACAACTAACTGTCTCGTTACTTCGTAGATGTGTTCCAATATGGACAAAAAAATCTCTCTCAGAGAAGACGTCACTGCAGTCACATAACTCACATTTAAAAGTTACTGAACTTGAAGCTGTCTGTGTAAACTGAGATGAATGAGCTTTATAGACATGAGTGTTCAGTCCACTCCAAGTCTTAAATGTGCACGGACAATTAACATATATGCACAGATAATGTTGACCTATTCCGTAATGATGATGTAGTTTATAATGTTGAAGTAATTTGTACCTGCTGCTCTCTCTGGTAACACAATGCTTGCACTGCCACATACACGTCACTGATAAAAAAATGAAATATGCATTAGAAAACGTCAAGGAGATTAAACTTCTGCATCATCCAAAAAAAATAAATAAATAACATAATAATAATAATAAGGCAAACATGAACTTACCATGTATTGTTGAGGAGGTGCATAAGAATCTCAGAGCATGGGAATGTGGCTTTATTTTGTGATGTATTTCTGGGGAGAGAAATTAATTAAAACAAAGTTATTACTCTGACAAATTTGTGTTAATATCTACATACTGTGAAATGTGAAGACTGTTACGGTGCGTACACACCGAACGCGATAGACGCGACCAGAGCTTCAGGTTTACATGTAAAGTCAATGGAGGAGCACGATGAAGCGCGACTGGGGGTCCAGCTAAACTTCGGAAGCAGATTTGCATTGAGAAAACGCTTTTCTGCCTACTTCACACGACTGACGCCTTTGAAGCGCGAAGTAAAATACGCACTGCAGTTTGTGTGGTGCATTTTGTGCATTCGCGCTTATCACGTCTACCGCTCGAGTTGGTAAAATCTGCGGGACAGCAGCTTCTCAAACTCGGCAAGGGACAGAAGGTGGTACAGCTGAAAGCGGCCGTCATCCAGACGGAGCTTCTGGAGCAAGTGGTGAAACTCACCAAACTGCTCACGCTTGTGGAAGACCTGATGGACCCAGGTACAGTGAGGACGTCCTTTAGGCACTGCTCTGCTCTCCACAGCAAATAGAGAAGGGAGACTCTTTCTTCAAACGCTAGATTGACAGCTGCCATTTTAATAACATACCGTCTGGCACTACTTCCTCCCAGATCTCTTCTTCATACGCGTGAAAATTGCATATAAACCTCGACCAGTTCATGCTGGACGCGCTTCGAGGTGCAAATGTGCACGAGATCAGCTAGGGGCATCTATCGCGTTCGGTGTGAACGCACCGTTAGTCAGCCTAATGCAGAGCACCAGAGAAACTATAACCCAAACAATTATCCACCTAAATCATTCTGAATTCAAAAATTAAGTGAATATATTACAAAAAAAGAAAATGCACATGCAATTATTGTGACAGATTTTATCTTACTCCTTGTTATTAACTCCCCTAAACGCTGGTTTAGTTGAATTAAACCTTTCATCAATCCAGTTAATGCGGTTGCCCGCGACTAAACTCCACTGACAAAAACAGGAATTTTAGATAGAGCACCATAAAACACTCATAAAATCACCAAAACCATGTCGGTCAGTCTTACCACTACTACCAACAATCACCAACTCCGGTTAAGCAGAAAGTAACCCTTCATTCATGGAGCTATATGCGAAGACGTTACGGCTCTACGCGGCTTTCCCGCTCTTCAAAGTTAGCTAACTCCAGAGAAGAAAAACAGTCCTACCAACGCAGATAACCATGAAACACACCTCATTCAAAGTCGACAGAAACAAAAACAAAAAAACGAACTTACCAAAATAACCTGTTGCCCTATCATATATGTATGTGCTCTTAACCTGAAAGGTATAAATACGGAAGTGTGTGTGCAATAAATGATGGCGCAGAGGAAGGTGTGTCCCTCTGATGTAAAACTCTAAACAACGTGTGTATGGTTTATTCCTCCGTGAGATATGCGAGTAACCCCGGTATTTCTGCCCTAAAAAAATGGAACCTCCAACAGGTTATGGGCCCAGAAGGGATGTGGGAAGCCGGTGGAACCGTCTATGCTTCGACGGAGACGAGAGAAACTATGAACTGTGGGAAACAAAGTTCCTGGGATACCTGCGGCTACTTGGGCTAAAGGCTGCCATTCTGAACGAGCCCGGCGAGTCGGAGGAAGAAGACAAGGACTTGGATGAAAAGAATGAAGTAGCTTATGCAGAGCTAATCCAAGTATTGGATGATAGAAGTCTTTCACTCGTGATGAGAGATGCCAAGGATGACGGACGAAAAGCGTTGGAGATTCTGAGAGAGCACTACGCCGGTAAGGGTACACCACGTGTGATTAGCCTGTACACGGAGCTAACGTCGCTACAGAAAACTCCCAGTGAGAGCGTCACAGACTATATGATAAGGGCTGAGACTGCCATTACAGCTCTGAGGAATGCAGAAGAGACATTAAGTGATGGACTGCTTATTGCAATGGTGCTAAAAGGGTTGCCTGAATCTTTCAAGCCGTTTGCCATACATGTAACCCACAGTGACAAAGCAATGACATTTAGTGAATTCAAAGCTAAATTAAGAAGCTACGAGAGCACCGAAAAGGCCACATGTTCTGAAGACAATGTGATGAAGGCAAATAACTGGAAGAAAGAGAGAGACAATGCAGAAATAATATGTTACAACTGTGGAAAAGAGGGTCATATAGCACGTGAGTGTTACACAAAGACCGAAAGGAAAGAACAAAAAGTGAAGCAGTGGTGCGGTTACTGTAAAAGCTCAACGCATAAGGACAGCGACTGTCGCCGACGAAAGAAGATTACTGCTAAACACGTAACTGATGCAGAAGATCATAGTTTCGCGTTCAAAGCCAAAGACTGTGGAAATCAAGGGCTGAAACAGAGAGGCCTAATGGTTGATACAGGGGCCACTTCTCACATTATTACGGACATTCAAAGATTTAAGAGTTTTGATGAGACATTCACACCTGGAAGACACTTCATGGAATTAGCTGACGGAACGAGGACGAGTGGGGTCGCACTGAAGAGGGGAGATGTGGAGGTCTATCTACAAGACAGCGAGGGACAAAAGGTGAAGGCGACACTGGAGGGAGCACTTTACATTCCCTCTTACCCGCAAGATATCTTCTCGGTTCAGGCGGCAACGGCCAAAGGAGCCTCAGTAACCTTCAAGAAGGGCTGCAACCAGCTTATCCATAAGAACGGGACAAGGTTTAAGATAAGTGAATATGAACGCCTATACTATTTGAACAGTGTTACATCTGATCATTATGTTGACAACGACGAATGCAATGGCTGTCATGATGTAGAAACTTGGCACAAAATCCTCGGCCATTGCAACTATGAAGACTTGGTTAAACTAGAGGACATTACCGAGGGTATGAAAATAAAAGGTAAAGCTAAACATTACCAAGACTGTGAAGTGTGTACAAAAGGCAAATTTATCCAAACCAGGAATAGAGAGCCTGATGAAAGAGCAGAAGAAGCATTAGAGCTAGTGCACACTGACTTAGCTGGACCGATAGAACCAGAAGCTAAAGACGGGTTCAGGTACACGTTAGCATTTACTGATGATTACTCAGGCACAATGTTTGTGTACTTTCTAAAGGCTAAAAGTGACACCGTAAAAGCAACTGAAAAGTTTTTGGCAGACGTCGCCCCCTATGGGCAAGTAAAGAGAATCAGATCAGACAATGGAACTGAATTTACATCTAAAGAGTTTCAGACATTGTTAAATAAAAACACGATAAGGCATGAGACATCAGCGCCGTATTCACCTCATCAGAATGGGACTGCCGAGAGACAATGGCGAACACTTTTTGAAATGGCACGGTGTATGTTGATCGAAAGTAACCTGCCAAAAAGATTATGGACTTATGCTGTTATGACTGCCGCAGTAATTCGTAATAGGTGTTACAACAAACGCACAAAGCAAACCCCTTATTACATGCTGACAGGAAAGAAGCCAGACATGTCGAGGATGGGGATTTTTGGATCAGTTTGCTATGGTTACGGGCACAACAAAAAAAAGTTAGACGCAAGATGTGACGAAGGAGTTTTTGTGGGTTACGATAAAAACAGTCCGTCGTATCTAATCTACTACCCTAAAACAGGACGAGTTCTTAGACATAGGTTGGTCAAGTTCCTCACTAAAAGTGTAGTTGAGCACCAAACCCAGACCACTCAGGTTGATGACAATGGAGATGATGATTTGACTCCAGGGGACATCTTGAAGTACCCCGCTAGAAAGGACAAAACAGGGAATGACCAGAGATCAGATGAAAGTATGATCCTGGAACCTGAAAGTGACATTCAGGACAATGGCATAAATGATGCACAAAACTCAGACAAACAGAGTGATAGAACAGAGTCTGAACGATATCCCAAACGAAACAGGAGAAGGCCAGATTACCTGAAAGACTATGTCCAAACTGCAGAAGACGACCAAACATCACTGACTGTAGATTACTGTTACAGGGTGATGTACGACATACCAAAGACTTTTGAAGAAGCTATGCAGTCATCGAACTCTAAGTGTTGGTCAGATGCTATGGAAGATGAAATAAGATCCTTGAAAGACAATAATACGTTTACTTTAACCACGCTGCCAGAAGGTAAAAATGCAGTGGGGGGGAGATGGGTGTATGTGATAAAAGAGAACCCAAATCAGACTAAAACATTTAAAGCAAGATATGTTGCTAAAGGCTATAGCCAAGTTCAAGGCATTGATTACAAAGAAACCTTTTCGCCGACTGCAGATATGACGTCAGTGCGTACGCTGATGCAATTAGCAGTACAGCACAACTTTAAACTCCATCAAATGGACGTGAAGACTGCTTATTTGCACGCCCCAATCGATTGTGAGGTGTATATGCAGCAACCAGAAGGTTTTGAAGTAAAGTCAGACACAGGTGAAAAACTGGTCTGTAAACTAAACAAATCACTATATGGTTTGAAACAATCTGGCAGGAACTGGAATAAGATGTTACATGACCATTTATGTGAAAAAGGTTACAAACAAAATCCTGTAGACCATTGTGTATATTCCAGACAGACAGCGAGTGAGACAGTGATTCTTATCATCTGGGTTGATGATGTAATCATAGCTGCCAACAGTGAAGACGCTATCAGAAACGTGAAACAAATGTTGGATGAGAAATTTAAAATGAAGGATCTTGGTGAGCTCAAACATTTCTTGGGTATTGACTGTATACAAGAGAACCATGAGATAAGACTAAATCAGACACGGTACATCACAAAAATCCTGGAAAAGTTCAAAATGTCTGACTGTAAGCCACGTTCTACTCCTTGTGAACTCAAAAATGATTTTGGTGCACATGGTGAATCAGTTGATTCAGGAAAATATAGAGAATTAGTGGGCAGTTTGATTTACTTAATGACATGTACAAGACCAGATTTGAGTTGGATAGTGAGCAAACTGTCACAATCCCTGTCTGAGCCAAAAGAGCATCATTGGACAGCAGCAAAACATGTATTACGTTACCTTAAGGGGACACTAAACAAAGAGCTGTGCTATAAAAGGATAGAAGGAAACCTAAATCTTATAGCATACAGCGATGCAGATTGGGCCACAGACTTGAGTGACAGGAGAAGTACAACGGGTTATTGTTTTGTACTATCCAAAAATGGGCCAGTGATCTGCTGGAAAACCAGGAAGCAAGCTACAGTAGCTTTGTCAACGTGCGAGGCAGAGTACATGGCGATGGCCGCCACAGTACAAGAAAGCTTATACCTCTCACAGCTACTTAATGGCATGGACATTAAAAGGCAATATTCACCAGTTACCATTCTTGCAGACAATCAAGGTGCAATTGCATTGTCCAAAAATCCTATAAACCGTCAAAGATGTAAACACATCGATATCAAGTATCACTTTATTAGGTCTGCTATAACTGAGAAGGAAGTACAAGTTAAGTATTGTGCAACAGAAGACATGGTAGCAGACATCATGACTAAATCTGTAAGTAAAGTGAAAATAGATAAATTTACGCATATTTTGTTTGGAACATAAAACGTTGATATGTGAATATCATGTAAATATGTATATCATGTAAATGTGTAATGTATAGTGTTAAGAGCAAGTGGGGGTGTTGCCCTATCATATATGTATGTGCTCTTAACCTGAAAGGTATAAATACGGAAGTGTGTGTGCAATAAATGATGGCGCAGAGGAAGGTGTGTCCCTCTGATGTAAAACTCTAAACAACGTGTGTATGGTTTATTCCTCCGTGAGATATGCGAGTAACCCCGGTATTTCTGCCCTAAAAAAATGGAACCTCCAACATAACCTCATCAGTTTTTGCTCTGTTGCAACAATTAGCGACTCCGGTTAAGTTTTAAAAAAAAACATTAAATTCACCGACTTACATTTGAAAAATGTTTGGGTCTACAACCTCCCTGCTATATATAAATCTCCACACTACACAGGTAAAATTTTTTAACTAATAGTATTTATCTCTCACTCCACTAACCTAAATAAATATATCAAGAAATATTACTTACCTCACTATCAGGTATGCCAAAGAAGTAACTCCACGTGCGCTCGTTAACTTCTCAACGGACCTTTCCGCATCCGGTGGGCGTGGAGCATGCGCAATACATGACGCTATCAGAGCCTTTGGTTTGATGGACCTCATTCTCATTGGATTGCCATGAACGAATTTAACTCATCAAAGTTTTCTTTGATTTATATTCATCAAAAAAGAATGAATCATTTAATGAGCATAAAAATGATTTCTTCATGTGATGTAAACATATTACTACTTTGTTAATCAAACACATGCCCTAGTTGATTTTTTTGAGTGTGTGAATCAACAGCCAAAATAAAACTAAAAATGTAAACTGGAGAAGAGCAAACGTGATGCCACACAAAAACAATGATGTTTATGAAAGTGAACGTCACCTTCTACTCATACGAAAACTCTTTTTATGAGCTAAAATTATTCTCTGACAGCTTAAAAACATCCTTGGAGATAATTTAAACATCATACAACAGACCAATCATATACAGGTTTTCACTCTGTCACTGCTAAAAGCTGATGATTGGCTTTGATTGCCTTTTTAATTTGCATCTTCAAAGACACAGCTTTCAGCTATATTTAGCCAAGGTATTTACAGTCAGTGTGAACAGGAGCATATAAAAACCAAAATAAACAGTCAAAGTCGATTACAGGTGTTTTTGTGGTTTTTAAAGTAGTCATAGCTGATTTGAAATGAGGTTACAAGTAAAGGTACTCTAGATAAGAACTAGATAACAATAGATAACAGTAGATTGTAGAAGAGTACAACTAGACTAGCACTCTAGATAAGACTTGTGGAAGATTTAGATACGGAGGGGGGTAGTGCTCTTTAGTAAGGCTATAATTAGTAGCCTATATAAACTGATGCTGTTTATGTTTTTTCTTTTGGTTTTGGGTTTTGTTTTAAATGTCATTCTTGTGTTTATATCTAAATTAGGGTTTGGCAGTTGCACACTAAGAACTTACTTCTACCATTGGATTGCAGTTCATTTAGATGCACGATTATCTGAGCCTGCTAATAAATGATAAGTAAATAACGCTGGTTATAAAACACTTTTCCGAAGCTACATTTAGTGCCTTTGCTGGCTCAGCGGCCTGTCAAATGTCACCCAGTCCACTCAGTGGCTTGTAGGTGACAGGGGATTTTTCACTAATCAGAAAATAGAAATAATAAAACCTGAAATGTCTTCAGTGATATTCTGGACGCCAAGAAGGGTGACATTTTTGTAAGCTGGTTATGATTTTAGTATAGTAGATAAATTCTGGTGAGCTACCCCACTACAAATTTTAAGTGGTGCTTTGCCTTGCTGTAATTTTTCTGATTTATGTAGGAGGTCCCATGTGCATAGCAAAATTTTGTAGTCTGTAAATAAAACATCACAATGGATCTCTCCAACAGTGACTCCTCGCCATGTGTCATGAAACTTATCTGCATCTACACGTGTAGCTGCGTTGTAGATTAACCACCTCTTGCTCCGTCATTCACCTGGGGCTCCATTTCATTGTGCCGCTGCAATAAAAACTTCTCCCTTGACTTTCTGAAAGTGACTTTCAGTGCCTAACCATGTAGGCCATGATAATGTTTGCCATTTTCATAGGAGGGGCGTGAGGGGTACTTGGCTTTTTCAATAAACCTCTGGTGATGTGTTTTGTAATGCATTGGTTATACTTCACAGTAAAAACCCATTCTGTTCCTTTGCCAGCCAGTGCACTTCTCCCCAAATTGCCTTTTCTCCAACTGCCATTCGTTATGCTTTCCACTCTGCTGCGCAGATATCATTTATTTATTTTATGAAACAACAACCCCGTCAAAACAAAACAACCTTACCCCCTACGCACCTATCGACTGACAGTCGGATGAATGGCAGGACAAACCGATGGACAGACAGACAGGCAGACAGACAACTGTATGAATGGATGTGTGGACGATTAGATTAAAAAAAAGAAATGCTATTGTTGTTGAGGAATGGATAGACTAGTGGCAAGATGTAAGAAATTAACATGCAATCAGTTTGTGTATTAGCCAAATACTTCACAGAAAGACATGGAAAAGGGAAAAATGGAGCGAGAAAAGAAGTAGTCCCGAGTTACTGATTCCCCATTATGTGAAACTCAATTTTCCCTCCTGCTTCTCTTTTATCTGGTGCCATTATGGAGACTGTGTTTGTCTGGTGGCAGGGAAATAGGCCTGCTTTGTTTAGACTAGTGTCAGCTATAATGAAAAAGCACCATCAACTCAGAATGGGGGCTCTGTGCAGTGCTATTGCGACACTCAGCAGATAATAACTATTGATTGCTATCCAGAGACAAGAGGAAAAAAATGTGGAAGACAGAGAAAAGGAAGATAGACAGGGAGAGTAAGGATGGGGATTAGACATCTATTTTTCCCCTCTTGCACCAATTATATCTACGCAGTTAAATGAAATAGCTATTACGAAGCCACCATACAGCAAAATAACGTGGATTTCGTAGGAAGCATCATTCATACCCCTCGAACAGATAATAAACACATGATCGCGCTGCATTTTTATACAATATTAAAGCAAAATCTTCAGCGGGGAGCTGACTTCAATTTCTCCAGACAAAAATGCACCCCCTCAGCTTTAATTCTGTATATTTCTCTAGCCCTCCATTTCTCTGTGTTCCAACCCCTGCCCTGTATTTTAAGAGCTGTCAGATTCCTGCTGAGGTGCACACAGCTATCGTTAAAACTCCATTTAATATTTCATACCTGGGAGTAAAAAAGATCTGTAGTGTTTGCATCTCCTACTGCCTTTAACTTGGCTCCTTTCAGCAATGCTGAAGCCCACATAAAAAAAAGGCCTATTGAAGAAGATAAAAGTGGCGCACCGATAAGTCATTCTTGTGCGTCAGAGGTGAACTCTTTGACACTGCAACACACTGACCTGACCCTAGGCGGTAAAAGCACAAACTGTCTGTGCCGATTTTTCCAGTAATGAATGTTTGTGGCCATTGATTTTCCATTCCAACAACCCTCTGCGTCTCCATATTGATCCCAGCTGCTTTTTATATGTAGATACAAGGTGAATGTCTGTGAGTGTTAAATGCGTGTGACAGTCGGATCTCTTTTGGTCACGAATTTTACAAACAGTTCACGTCAGTGTAACAACTCACAACTCTTTATATCAACAGCAACTGTAATCAAGTCATTTTGTGCAATGCTTCAGGTAACTGCATCCTTTCGGCTCTCTGTGATTGATTAACTGGCTTTATAGAACTGACTTTCTCATCAGGATTTTCATTTCTCATTACAGTTTCTTCTATTACAAATAGTGTAGGTGCTTAACAATGCGTTTCAGGAAAAAAAAATGTTTAAGCTTGTTTTTGTATTCATAGGTATTTGAGTTCAGCCTCACCAACGCTTTAGGTGTTTTTGAGCATGCATCTGCATATGCTTAATGCTGTTTTGCAGGACCTTAAATCCAGACACCAAATCCTGGAGATTACATTTAAGCAGTATATGTGTTTGGACATGTCCACTATGAAACGTATAGTATTGCTGCTCTCTCTTTTTGAATTAGAAAAAACATAAGCCAAACAACTGAGAGAGCGAATGGCAGGAAAAACAATTTACATAATTACTCTTTCATTACATAAAGGACACAAAAACATCTGCAGTGCATATCGTAAATGCAGCTGTCCTTCAATGTGAATGTCATTTTTTCTTTAATCTCTCACTGGTGTATAGTAACTGTGCTTTAACTGAGAGGATTATATACTAACTTTATTGTCTGCGTGCATTTTGTCCACCGTATACTATACCACATAAATTTATTAAAAATGATCTTTTCCATGCACTGGATTGAAATGATAGTTGGCTTTGCTCTGTAATAGTCTGGGCCAGTTTCTCCAATCACCCCTAGAAATGAGCATACTTAAACATGGCCTTTAGTGATTCAACAATTAAAACTGGCCCAGAAGCCTTGGGTAAGATCTCTCTCTGCAGAAGAAATCTTATATGCAGGGTCAGCTAAAATTTCTGATGGTATGCACCACCATTGCCACAGGCCATGTTTAAGCAGTCATCACCATGTGCAACAGGCTACATTTTCCCAGACTTGAGAAGAAGGATGCGAACTCAACGTTAATACACATTCCTCTATTGATTATATCTGTGGCCTGCTCTTTGGAGTCAAATGATATTCAGAATAACTTGCAGAGGCCACAGACACACATGTTTAACCTTTGTCATTAAGTCAAAAAGCATGACAGTTAAGGATTTCTTCAGTGTCTTCAGTTTAGCTAATGCCATCGCAGCTTCTGAATGATGGCAAAAATATTTCCTACGAGGAAAGAATGGTGTATGTTACCTGGTGAGGTAATATTCACTAATATACCACTAGCTATAGATACTTGCTTATTTTTACCAAATCTATTCTAAAAAGGTGGAAGATTGAGACATTGTCCATGCTCACCTTTGAACGAATGATTCAACTCTTTGAATTTTGAACCAAACAATCACTTTTGCCGTTACGAGCCTGTACTTTTAAAATGACTCATTATTATTAGTACATGCTGATGCTCCTATTTAAAAAAAACAACTTCCATTAAGTAAAAAGACCAACTCTTCATCACCTACTTACAGACACTTACCCTACAGTAGTGTCACTGGCTGCAACAGATTGTCCCAGTGGCTTCTTCCCCAAGCTAAGTGCACATCACCAGGATACCTTCTCTTCTCCTGCACTACGACAACCTGTCATAGGGTTCAACGGGGACAGCACACTTCTGAAAGAGCCTTGTGTCAGCGCCTGAAACCTTGGAAGCAGAAAATACGGCCTGCCAAAATTGCTGTAGCACAAAGCCGCAGGTTAGTGCAGAAAACCTACTCTGCTCGTCATTTGTGACCATATCCATGAAATGCTTTTTTTTTGTTGAGACTGTCCATTCAGGTTATAGAAGCACATCCTGGTTCAAAGACCAGCAGTGCTTTCAAGTTAGCCTCGAGAACACAGCATATATTTATTCAGACTTGGGATTCGGACCCAGCAGGGGTAGAGATACTTGGCAAGAAGAAAAAGCGAGAGTAGAGAAGGTGTCACAGGATCATAGCTTCCTGCAGCTCCCATGTTGCTCTGTGTACTGTATGTACTCCTCTGTAAAGAATGCATCAGAGACTCCCCGTTTATGGAACTTCAAATTAATTGAATACAGTGGAAAGCTCAGTCTGTAGCAGTGCGGGCGCACGGGACATGTCAAGTGAATTTGTTAATCTTGCTGCCAGAGGCTTGTTGTACAATTATGGTACAATCACAAATGAGGGGTGATTATGTGCAATACATTATTATTAGGTGTGGTGGGGACTGGAAGCAATCAGTACAAATCAAATCACCTACTAGAGTTTAAAAGCAGCATAAGTAGAACCCTTGTGTTTGCCAACGCTTGTCTCTCTGCGACTACGGCAGAAAATCGCACTCCCGTTCCTTGTATCGGCTTAGTAAGAGGTAAAAACCTTCACTCATTTGGTTTTTTGCATTGAGATTTTGTGTAATAGAAAAAAGATTCAGCGATATTAAGCAAAGAGCCTGCGGCAGTCCACCGAGACAGGAGGGCATCCGCGAGATGAGGCCGCCTTCACAATTCACACTCTGCATGTCTTGGTGCACACTGACAGCTCTATGTTGGATGACAGCACACCACATGTTTTCACCAAATCTGATATCATGCTGATTCAATCAGAGATGCTTGAAGATTTCTCTAAATATGGAGGCGCACACATGCACACACACAGACACACACATCCTCGAGAACTGTGTCTAGACACTAATGAATTTCTTTTTTTCTCCTCTCTTTCATTTTTCGTCTTTTTCTACATTTTTCTTCCTGATACTGCTTTACCCTAATACCCTGTCAGACGTCATAATAATAAATGCATCCAAAAATTAAGGAGAAAATACTTGAGAAAAATGGCAAATTTTTTAGACCTGCTCGCTTGCTTTTATGTACTTATCCATCAAATGTTTTTCTCAGCTGCTTTAATACATTACTCAAAACAGCTCACACATGCAAAAACACGAAAAGGCGGTAACTCCCCCACAAAAACGTATTTGCAGTCTTGTTCTACATATGCACACTCGACTTGGTTTTCATCCGTACTCTGTTACAGGAAAGAGAACTTGCATTTCAATGTAATGCCAGTAAAGCCATCCAGTAATGGCCACACAGCAAGGTAACCATGTTTGCTGAGACCATCATCTGCATTTCTTTTATTCTGTTGTCTTCTCCTTTCCACTCCCACGCCTTGGCCAGACTGCAGCTCCTGTTAGGTGTTTATCTGGGCAGACCCCACAGTGTTCATATTGTTCTAACTCTTTTGCACTCAAGCACTATAAATATGTTTTACAGTGCTCATATTAGTGACTTATGCCTGCGAGCTTGGTCACTTTTAACAATTAAGTGTATTATTCTTACACAGGGAAACAATTGTGTAGGAATAGCGTTAAACTATTGAGCTATTCAACTGATAGAAACACTGCTCAGTAGTCTAAACCCTTTTTTTATTCAGTTATCTTAAGAAGGCGATCCAAGCTGTTATCACATGCATCACATCCATCACATCCTTCACCGCTGCAGCTCTGAAACTCAGAGCAGCCTCCCCTCGAGGTTGTCAGCCTCACTAACTAACAGTTTTCAAATCTCAATTAAAAACTCACCTTTTCTCAGCCTTTTCAGTTTATTTTTAATTGTCCCCCATGTCTTTCTGTGAACAGTGTAAGTTATTTTTGATTCGTTAATGATTATTTTTTAATTATACTTTTAAACGTTTTCTCTTACTGTTTTTTTTAATTTCATCCTAATTGTTTTATTGAATGTTGTGCAGCACTTTGGTCTGTTGTGCTTAAATGTGCCATATAAATAAACATGCACTGACCTGACTTGTTGACTGTTGCACGTAACAAACCATTTTTGAAGGCTTTAACATACTGTTTTGTAAATTTCAAGTGTCGTTCAAGCATTGACACAAATCAACAGAGAAAAAGTGGAAATTCTGATCAGGTTAATAGTCTTCCAGATGTTTTTTGGCCTGCATTTGTGGATCGAACAACTTTGCAGATTGCTCAGTGGGAGAAATAATTACTTGATCCCCTGCTGCATTTGTAAGTTTGCTCACTTACAAAGGAATGAACAGTCTCTCATTTTTATGGCAGCTCTATTTTAATGGAAAAAGGGAGATCATCAACCAAAAATCCAGAAAAAAATCACATTGCATGAAAGTTTTAACTATTAAAAAAATGTTTTTTCTGGATTTTTGGTTGTTATTCTATCTAGCTAATGTACAAATTCAGCAGGTGTTCAAATAATTATTTTCTAAACTATGAGCTATATTGATTCAGCCATTCAAGAAAACTGCCAGACAGACACACGGAAAGCTATCAGGGGCTGATGCTCACCCCACACTGACTTATTTTTCTCTGCTTACAGGAATTTAGATTTGGCGATGCTCGCCATTTTGATGAAAATCAGTGGGGTGCTGGCAACAGTGTTTAGCTGTCACACACCATACCAGCAGGAGTGTGAGGAGAAAATATAGAAGATATATGGAGAGAGAAACATAATGTTCTATTAAAACAGCATGTGAGCGAAGGGGGATCGAGACAGCAGTAAAAACTCGTTTTTAAAGCCCATAAATATAGTGTATACTTTTAACATTAGGCACTAATATTGAAGGGTAATTGTCACTTAAAATAAAACTGTTATTAAGGATAACAACAACTGATTAATTTTAATGAGATGTAAAGACTTCAAACAAACATCTGAACCGCTCTTTAATCTTATCTAACACGAAATTCCTTTCTTGGAAAAAACAGACAAACAAAACACACACACACACACACACACACACACACACACACACACACACACACACACACACACACACACACACACACACACACAGTCAAGTGAGCAGATTGTGCCATGATGTATAAGAAGGATCTCAGTCCTGTCTCAAACCAATATAACAACTACCATCTAATCACTATTCCCACATCATTCCACTATTTAACACACGAATGAGACAAATTTGGCCTAATTAAAATCTGCTGTTTCATGATTTTGTTCTGAGTGCTGACAGTCTCGTGAACTTTTCCCCACTGCACTCTCTCTGGACATCTTCACCACGGGTTAAATTGGAATTTGGCAAGTGGGAGAACCCGATGTTCCAGTGTAGCGTGCCAGCGAGAGGAAATTACTTACTTAGAAATAAGTCACATAAAACTTTCCGTTGTGATATCCAGTAGATTTTTACAGGCTGTGATCAGCTGGCCTTTGTTGCTGCTGGTTCTGAGGATTTTTTTGGCTTTAGTTAACTGTACTATACAATATATAGAACCACATTACATGAGGCATGCCTGCTTCCCAACTCCTAGCCAATATCAAACTAGGATAATGATGGAATTTGAAATCGATGTCTCCTTATAGAAGCAAGTTACTCGTCAGCCATATTGGAACTCATCTACGGATGAAGATTTGTAATTTTTTACATAAAAAATTTAATTTATCATCTTTTTAATGAGGCACGGTGGTTAGCACTGTTGCCGCACAGCAAGAAGGTCCTGAGTTCAATTCCACCATCAGGCCGGGGTCTTTCTGTGTGGAGTTTGCATGTTCTCCCCGTGTTTGCGTGGGTTCTCTCCGGGTACTCTGGCTTCCTCCCACCGTCCAAAGACATGCAGCTTGTGGGGATAGGTTAATTGATTAATCCAAATTGTCACTAGGTGTGAATGTGAGTGTGAATGGTTGTCTGTCCCTGTGTGTTAGCCCTGCGACAGACTGGCGACCTGTCCAGGGTGTACCCCGCCTTTCGCCCTATGACAGCTGGGATAGGCTCCAGCGCCCCCCGCGACCCTGAAAAGGATAAGCGGAAGCGAATGGATGGGATGGATCTTTTTAATGAATTTCTTTTAGAATTTTGTGAAAGTAACAAAGCCACACTGAACACAGTGTAATTTGGTCATTTACGTGATGCTGCTATCTCTAGTTATCTAGTTATATCTGCACATGTGTACAATAATGTGCAGATTGTACTTGATGTCAGAGCAATCAAAGCAGAGCCAAGGGCAGTTTGTCTTACCTGCTGGTCTCCCATCAGTCACCCATCGAAGAGCACAGGTTTATGCACAATGTGCATTCACAAACAACACAAAAAAACTGTCTCTCCTCTCAGCTTGCCAAGCTTCTGCCTTTGTTAATGCCACCCAGACACGCTCACAAAGGTGACAGAAATTAGAGTGAATGGTTCATCGAGAAGCTAGCGTACAGAAGCAATAGCAGGGTGCAAACAAGAGATGCGAGCTAGCATAGGCATGTCACAGGCTACCACAACAATGCCTATAATGCTGGACACTCGTTTAAAGAATTCCTCATTCATCAATCAGACAACCAATGAACCAGGTTCTAGATATATCACAGCGACATACTACTACATGAGTGTGTGTTTTCAAAATATAAGTGGCAACAGAAACATTAACTACTCGCCGATCAGAACTTCATCTTTCAGTCCTTGCACTCAGCAAAGTCCTGACATGATACACATCCTGCTCTCTTCTCTCCTTTCTTTTTTAAGCACCACTTTCTTGCTTTGGCTCCATGAGCATAATTCAAAATGCAGTTGCAACGAGAACTACTCCATAAGACAATTGCTGAAAAACAAATTATTTCATGCTTGATGTCAACAAGTTCATGAGCATTTTGCACAAGTGAAGAGAGCAAGGTCAGGAAGTACAACTAATAAGTTTCCCAGAGTGGCCCTCAACTATCAAAACTTTTCAGGAAAACCTGCCCATTTTCAATAGAATACAAAATGATCGAGCTTTTGCAGCTAATTCAGTCAATGAGGTAAATATATCCATACCACAGCAGCATCATTAGGACATGGGATAATCTGATGGATTATAATTAAATATTTTATTAAATTAATGCTTCAGTCTTTTTTCTTATAGCAGTGCTTCTGTGGTATTTAATGGTGAAAAAACCTCAGCACACTATGCCCCTCAGCATTTCCTGACCCTGCTCTGTAATTTTATGTGGCCTCCCACTTTATGGCTGTGCTGCTGTTGTTCACATTCATTTCCAGTGTGTTATAATACCACTAACAATTGAAAGTGGAATATTTGCATAACATGACATGAAATAATACATACATCCAGGAGGAAGGGGGTGGGGGGTGTTCTTGCATGAGAGCTGTGTTTAAACAAATGTGTCTAGTTTTGTTTAACAGGAGCCCTGTACTGAACTTAGAGGACGGAAACACACTAAAGCATCAATCCTATGACTCTGACACCAGTACCACGGTGGTATCGACACTGTTTGGATGAATCCACTCACCCCTACTGTTCCTTGGGTTGCCCTGACAGAATGACCGTGTTAGATGATGATTTAGAAGAAAAATTCCTATTCCTGAAATGTAAAATCTATCCTGAAGCGCTGCTGCATTAATGTCACCAATTGGCCGCATGTCACGGTCCTGGGTCGGTGACCCAATGTTTTGAGTTTCTTGTGTCTGAGTTTTTGTATTATGATCTTAGTTCTCTTTGTTGCCCCAGTTTATTCTTTAGTCTAGTGTCTTAGTTTGGCTTTCTTGTATTCTCTTTAGTTTTCTGAGTATTTAGTAGCTGCCCTCTGTCTCCCTGTTATTGTTCTGTGTTTCTTAGTTGCTCTGTCTCCCCTAGTCAAGTCTGCGTCTAAGTTACATTTCCTGTTTTACTTTGAAGGTCCGTGTCCTAAGTGAATGTACTGTGTTTCGCTTCCCTTGGGTCTCGTTATGTCCGATTTCTCCCAGCTGTGCTCCCCTTCTGTGTCTCATTCCCCTCGTTATTTCCCAGTGTATTTAAGCCCTGTGTTTCTCTGTGTCAGTGTGGTGAGCTCCTGCATAGCTGTGTGAGGGGCTATGTGTTTGCACATATGAGTTATTTGTAGTTTTCCCAGTTTAGTTTTGTTCTTTGTTTCCTTTCCAAGCCTGCAATAAAAAAGTGTTTTGAGTTCACTTTTGTCTCGGTGAGTGTTCCATTTGGGTCCTTCTCTTGCCTGCACACAGCCGAGACATGACACCGCACATTTTGCACAATAGCTTAAATGGGACTGGTTTTAGCTCAAGGCCAACACTGAAATAACTGGCCTTTCTTTTGCCTGTTTTATGTTGAATGTTTTCATAATTATTTATTTATTTCCCATATTTTCCCTCTGATGTAGTTCTTTCATTAGACTCAAGGGCTTTAAAGATTACGGACCCAGAGTCTGCACCCTACAGAACTGTGAAGGCCAACACAGTTTGTTGTTGACTCATTTCCAAGCCTCACACCTGTGACTGTCAGGCTTTCATTTTTGATGTTTTAAAGACCAAGGACAGGTAGTAAAAGAAATCCAAACTACATTTATCCATCAACCAGTTTTCATGAGACATTATTAAGGTGCATAAATCTCTTCAAAGGGTAAAAATCTGAGCCAAAAGCCAAGTCTAAAGCAGTCTTATCTAAAACAAACAGCAAAAAGGCATTTTGACACATACAAACTTTAAGATAATAATGGATAGGGATATGCATGGATAAATGGCGCTTCTTGAATCTGACTGAATCCAGTGAGCGACGCTTAAGCGAGGTCAGTGTATGTAAAACCAGTGAAATGAAAATCTGCAGAAAAATAAAAAAAATAAATAAAATGTGAGTAAACATAAGCCTGTGACAGCCTGTGCCACAGCCTAAGACAAATTTGTGGTAGACTTGCTGGACCTATGCACCACTTGATCACCCCAGTGGATTCTGAGTGTCTTCAGCACACTCTTATCATCACACAATGCCCTGCCACAGTGTGACAGGTTAGAGACCCGTGTTGCTGCTCTCTGACAGAGCACATCAGTGGCTGTGGAGTGAAGTAGCATTGAAGCAGATGGAGCATAAAGTCATGCACACATGGAGCAAACACACACAGACAGACATGTTGTATGTACGGAATGCAAAGATATGTGAACTGTGTAGAGTGACTGTATGATTTAACACAGAGTTTCTTTTGTCGAGCAGCGTTACACAACCTCACACATTAAATGTTTGAGACACCAAGAGCAACACAGAGAAAAGCATTTTGAATTCACCTTTAGTTTAATCGGTCAGACATTTTTTATTTTCATGAAGAATTAATATATGTTTAAGCCTTTCAATACAAAGATAAAGGCTCTAAAACTTTTTTAATTTTCAGATTTTTAACCAACATTGGTTGATATTACCTGGGACAAAAGATGCTAATTCATTGTCATTCACTTTATACAAGAGTGTTAGCAACTAGCTAATTAAACACTGAAGTGCTACAGAATAAGATCAAGCATCTAATCAACCATTTTTAAAAAAAAAAAAAAACCATCACAGCTAACAATAACAACAGTAATGTGTTCTTCATTTTTGTTGCACTTATAATTTCCTGGTCATAAATACTGAGCTGTCCATCACCATAAAATTACATATAATTGTATCGCCACGGTGAGAGATCAGTGATTCTTTCTTCTTTTTTATCGCATTTGATATTTTTTCCCCTTTTCCTTGTACATGTAGTTTATGCACCTCTGCAAACACTTCCTTAATTATCTGATTCTTTGTACCTTGTGCAGAAGGGAAGCTGCAGGGGAGACTTTCATTGCTTTAATTCAATATTAGCGGATGCAGTTTAGAGGACTTTACTTGATGTTATGATGGAGATACAGGGAGAAGACTGAGTCAGATATGGACATTGAAAGGTTTTATTATTAGTTCTTTCAGGTAACAAAAACACTAGAGGCTTTTACTCTAAATAAAGCATGACCTTAGTGTTAGGCCTTTATTATTTTATCGATGGTATTGCACAGTGTCAGCATGCATTTGGCTTTTCCATTTCCTCTCCCTTTCTCATCATCTCAATTTCATCCTCAGGAGAGTTATTCTGAGAAACAGCTAAGCAAAGAACAAATTCCCTCTCGTTGTTAGTGTTGACTTATTCAGTTATTCAACCAGGTAGCAAATGGACACAATCTCCACAAATAGAACCCTCAGCTCTGAATGATTAATCGTGGAAAGCCTGGTGGAGAAGGCCACCTGCGAGGGCTCTTGGCTGTTCCTGTATCACCCGCAGGAACTGCACGGTTGCTGTTAAGATAAATCAGCAGATCTGATTACATTCACATATGCATAGTGCATGTCGAATGTCACTAGCACAGATAATGTGTGTTAATAAGTATAGTTAGTGTATTTGAAATAGCTAGGTTTCACCTATATCACTGCACTACACATACGGATTCCAGTGATCCATATTCATACCAAGCAGTAATCTCCAGGGCTGGAAAATGAAGCCACGGCTGAAGGGCCAAAACTGCAGTTGCCAATTAAGGCCAACTGTAAAATGCATCAGTCCCCATAGAGTTGGCTTTACTTTGCTTCACAGCTGAAAAAAACAGCTGAGTAAATGTTTATTTACTCAAATGCAGGGCTTGCAGGCAAACCAGGACCTTTTTATTAAGGTAGGAAGCCAAAGTCCACAAATGAGTCGAGAGGTAGGTTAAACAAGACCCCAAACTGGCAGGTAACATGCATTAAAACAGAAATAACATGAAAATCAAATATAAGAGTAAACAACCTAAGAAGTAAACAGAAGACCTACTTCAAAGCAAG
The DNA here is from genome assembly GCF_041146795.1 of Maylandia zebra. Taxonomy (NCBI): domain Eukaryota; kingdom Metazoa; phylum Chordata; class Actinopteri; order Cichliformes; family Cichlidae; genus Maylandia; species Maylandia zebra. The sequence goes on from NC_135184.1 coordinate 20,420,644, forward strand.
AATTCAAATTTGCAAAAACATCCAAATTCAGAGTCAAAGACCCAGGACCATGACATTTAGATAGCTATTTCCCCTCCTCATTAGCATTAGCTGTTAACTTGATATTGCGTGTTCTAAGACAAGCCAGTGTTGGCGTCGTAAAACAAACACAGCTGTAGCTAAAATGTGTATGCTTAGGCTGTAAAATGGAACTTCACAAACCTTCTTTGACTGACTGTATATTCATATAAGCCCATAAATTAATTCACAATTTGCACAGCTCTCATATTCATAGCTCCATTGCCTTGTGGGTTTGAAAATGCCAGCCAGCTAGGCCCTCTGTGTGGAATTTACATGTTCTCCCTCCACTTACGTGAGTTGTCTCACAGTCCAAACAGAATTATAGTGGATGCTGGATATCCAGTATATATATATATATATATATATATATATATATATATATATATATATATATATATTCTATATCAATAACTGCCATTAAAGAAGTGAAAGATGCTGAATATGAATAAGAAAATATAATAAATATTATAAAATCATGGCTGAAGTTTAAAAAAAAGCTACATGATTAAACTAAAAAAAGGATCAAAAGCAAAAACACTGAAAAACAGCAATATGGATAACCAAAACACGTAAAAAGATAAGATGTGCTGCACATAAAATTATTCTTATTAGTAGTAGTAATACTAGACTGCAAAATATTCATTCACTCAGTGAAAATAACTAGCCGCCTACAAGGACTTCATTGCATATTAGATTTAGTTTTTCCCATTACTTTTTCATTTCTCCCTCAGAAATGCAGTCTCCTAACTCTCGTGTTCACGGTCTGGAGTATGCATGAGATGCACACATTCTTAATGTGCATTCTTCCTCTCTAAATGCATTAAATACATGTTTCTGTGTGTGGGTTACCAGCATATGCATGGATTTGTGTGGGCGCATGTTTTTATGCATTTGTCCCCTGGTGATGAGTTTGCACACACTGGTGTTCAAATTCACTTCCAAACATAAACCTACCCAAATGTGTGAGTGTTCTTTTTTTATATGCTGTGACAAATTCTCTGCGTTATTGCTCTGAGGTTGTGTGCTGAAAACTGGCTCTGGCACACGGGTTGATGCTGGGGTATCAACCTGCTCCACTGCCACCTACAGTGCAGGGTTGCAGTATTCCAATGAGTCAGCCAGAGCAGTGAGTGGAACCAGTGGCAGTGTGATTAGTCTGGCTGGGGGGTAAATGAAAACCATTATCAAGGTTTTTCTCTCTGCCCAATCCTAATGCAAAGCACAGGAGAGAGGTGATTTGAATTGCTAAAGCTGCACTGGCAATGCTCATTTGGCAGTGGACAGTCTTGATCAGAGGCTGGGCTTTTTTGCGTGCTGATTTTGTTTTGTTTTGTCATGTGTCTTGAAATGAGCGTCATTATTAACTGTGACACTCTCAGTGGGCTAATGTACTGCTGCTTGGGTCCTGCAGCGCAGCCATCTTGTAATTTTGGTATAAAATGTGATGAAGATAAACCGTTTTAATTTGCAACAGCGATGAATAAGAAGTAAACAGATGCTGTATGTTCTTCTCAATACCCAAGAATCCCCATTTAGTATTGTATTTTATTTTTGCAGAATTCACTTTAATAAATTCTAAAGCATTATACTGAGAAGGCTATGTCCATACTGCATGTCCCTTAAATAAGATGTTTAATAACATATTAAATGAAGCACAACTATATTTGACATCGTGTTCTCTGTGAAGACGTAAAAATGCCAGAAGTAGTGCTGTAAAATACTGCAAATACTGTGAAATACGTGCTGTCATCGATCAAATACCAATACCAGCATTGGTATAGGTATAGGTTACCCACGTTTGGATCGATCAGCCCATCTCTAGCCAGACATTTTGTTAGCAACATTTACCGACCCACACATCTGAATATGTGCTTTAATCCCTTAATGTTATAATCTCATGTGGGTCAGCTTAGTGGGAGTTGGGGGCTTTGCTTGGTTTGAGTCTTTGGTTCATGACAAGACACATGCAAGTCAGTGAGGACAAATCTACAAAATCATGCTTCTAGTATAGAAACTTTGTATTTAAAATGTAATCACTGAGGCCAACACATGCTTATATCATTGAATCACTTAAGTGAAAAGGTTCATACTGTACTTTGTAAACACTGATCTGATGTGAATGTGCCAATAATAAATGCTTTCACCATGTTCTCAAGAGGCTCTTGGTTTCAGTATGGTAAGAAATATTTGCAAAGGAAATGATCCCTAGATGTTTTACTTGTGGGGTTTAATGGGTAATTTCTCAAAGCTTTCATTCATTATTTGAAATATGCAAAGCCAAAGACACTAGCCTTTTTTTAAACAATGATACAATAAACAGCCATGGTATAAAAAAAAATCCCCACCAGGAATATTTAGCAGAGAATCATTCATTTATTCTATTGCTGCGCTGTGCATATTCACTAAGGTCTAGTTTACAGCCAAAATCTGTTTTGGAATATCCAGACTGGATTCAGATTAAATTTATAACATCTGAAGAACAAAAATGATACATACATATACATAAAATGTGTTTTTGCAAATCAGATCCAGACCACCTTTGGGAGTGTTTTGAAATTCAACTCCAAATGGGTTTCGAATGAAGACTCTCAGACTGGATGCTCAGCTCCTGGAATCAGATTTCAGAGTCTCTTTTTGCTTCAACAAAACACACTGACGGCATCAAATACAAAGTATTGGACATGCTGAACAGAATCCATGCTGCTACCAGCAGCATGTTAGTGAAGCCAACATGAAGAGCAGCAGTCCATCTACAGAAGCTGAACAGGTTGGCTGCTGCACCCCAGCTTGACAGCGCGACTGCTTTGTTTTGTGCCTCTGCCTTATGAAACTGCATCACCAGCATGTAGTTACCAACACCTACAGGGTTACAGCAGCAACACGTGCAGATAGGCTGCTAACATCTGCACACACAAGTTCAATCTGATTGCATATCACAGTAGAGAGGAAGTCTTGTAGATGTGTTTGTGAGGGGGAAAAAAGATCTGATTTACCTCAGTTGTGAGCAAACCCTAAGGTGCCTGCCACACTGCTTAACTCACCTATGTGTGACAGATAGCATGGTAAACTGCTGTGGCTCCCATGCCTGTGCAGGTCCACGCCACTGGGTTTACTGCTAAAGCACGGTCAGCTCAGTGCTTTAGCAGTGAACTAGAAAACACAGCACTTGACCTAATGTTCCGTTTTAATTACTATCATTATAGCCGACATTACTTTCCTTCTGTAGTGTCCATTCAGTAATGTGCAATCATTGTGAGCCTGTGACGTATTTATACATGTCATCCGTGCTGAAGCCAAGTGAAAAGTGTCAGTCATGCAATGTTTCTGGCAATATGACCATCAATAGACTGTTTCCTGCCTATTTTTGCTGACAGCTGTTAAAAATGATTAAAACTCTGAATGGCGCACTACAGCAGAGTGTAGCTCGAGCTGTTCATGTCACGCAGGCTTTGTAGCTGCTCTAACCTGTTAACACTGCTCCCAAAATGAAAAAGAAAGATGTTCTGCAATTGTCACGCACAGCTAAGGTAGGCAGAGTCGCCTATGGCATAACTCTTCTGTTATTATCAGCCCCCTTTTTCTACCTGCCCTGCTGCCTCACTCAGTTGCTCGCACTCACCTCATTAGCTCTCCTGTGCTTGTATTTTTCCACAGTCACTCTTTGCTTGATTGTCTTTGTGTGTCAGCCATTGCAGCATTCCAACAATAGTTAGGTAGCCTGCCAGTATTTTGCTTCTGGCCATTTTTGCATTTTTTTTGGTCAGCAATCTCAGCCTTTTGCTTAGTTTCCCCGGTTGGCATGTAGCAATTTTGTACTTACTTTTATGTTTTGTTTTGTTGCTTTTTTGTATTTTTTATATGCCTCCCTATGTTTCATGCTTTAGCGTCAGTCATTATTATGCTATCAGCAAACAAGTCTGATATTAGGAAAATCAATTTTCACGCATAGTATACGCGCGTGAAATGTATTTGTACAAAACTGCTCTGTAAAAGTTTTAGCCTATGTGCCAAATAATAATCTGGTTTATGTATAGACAACTGTGTAATTCTCATTTAATGAACAGTGAAGCATAGTGTTTTGTGGAAAGCTTAATTGTCCAAAAGGGACTATTTAAAATGATGAAAGGGACTAATCCTAAAGATGACACACTTGCAAGGGAGAACAAAAGCTTGCACGAGAAAACCTTTCTTTGGCAAAAACGATAAGGAATAATTTAGGCGCTACGCAAGAAAGCTCATTGTTAGCAAGAGGGTTAGTACACAAAACAGTGACAGTGTGTTGTGAACAATACAAAATGGGAGAAACACTGGGGCTCACTGCTTTCAGCAAATTCCTGCTGGCTTGCTGGTGAATGACTACATCTGTTTACTGTTTAATTGTCAGGAAGTAAGGTCCCGCTCTGTGCTTCTTTCAGCTTTTCCCTTATTTTCACCTGCTCATATTCCCTTGTTTTCTCTAGTCTCCCAATTTCATGGCTGGGCATTCTCCCATGTATAATTCATGAGTGACATACTTGTTTTACACACCACGTACCAACAGCCATGTTGTGCCGCCCTGAGGGGGTCTCAGCTATGCCAGCCTGTAATCTGCTTACGCACAGAGCAACTAGCTCGCAGCTCTCCTCGCCAATTACACTCAATTCATGGAATGGCCCTTTCCCTGACACAAGGTTGGTTGTGATCATCGTGTCCTTCAAAGAGGCATACACAGAGAGTAGCAACATGGCATACATGTTTATGTCTGACAGGGAGGTAATTGGTTGAGTGCTCAGTGTTGGGGCACAAACCGATAAAAGCACCTCTCTAAATTTGACAGTTGCTCTACTCAGTACAAGGTCAGAAGGCCTAGGTAACATCAACACGCAATGACAATAGAGCTCATTCACCGAGTTAACGACTGAAATCTATGCAGCTAGCAGCAATTCGCTGAGAGTGCTCACAATTCATTTTGCACAAACAAAATGATCCTAAGCTGTGCGCGCCAAGCCTGCACAGACACAAGCACACACCCTAGACAGTGCAGGTAAATGGGGTAGAATGTAGTGCTACGTGTTGGGTAATGAGTGCTGATTGTTTGTGACGGGGCTGTAGTAAGGCTGATTTCCCAGTTGAGGAATGGGGGATTTGTACACATCACAGGGCTGTCAGGAAAAGACAGAAAATGGGCCCATAGCTTCACTGCTCTTCAGAAATAGACAGCCAGAACCACTTCACTATTTAACTTCTGAGCGCAGACACAGGCAAAGTGATGGTGCGAGCATTTTTAAATATCTTTTTCTAATTCGAATCTATCTGCATGGAAATGTGCACTTGTTATTACATATTTGAGATGTAGCTGTTTGGGTTTTTTTGAAAGCACAGAAAATTACTGCTTCACAAGCTGTATTTATTCTGAATATTGTATGACACTTACATAGACATGGAGTGGAAAGACATATTCAGACCAATAAACCCATCTTCTACTTAAAGTCTAAAATTGTGCCTTTATATGTTTGCAACGATTAGTTCACTGCAAAGATGATTTCTTTGTTTTTACATCCATTGTGCCACAGTAGCATTAACATTGTGTCAGGATAATAATTCTTCTGATTACTGACCACATAAAGTTAATGGATTTTGTCTGCATACATTGCACCACGGCGTCGATTTTTATGAGTTTTTCAATGGAGATATCCTTACTTGATGACACATAGTCAATAATTTATTGATCTTGGTGTGTTTTATTCATAAGTCCTACTGTGTAGTGAGCATAACTAAGGAGACTTTTGGCAATCTTTGACTACCACTCAATGGATGACCCATTCTGAATGTGTGATGAGAGCAGCAGCTTGTTGTGGTCAAGCTATCCACATCTATACCAATAACCTGCAAGAAGTCATGAGTAAAAGGGTTACGCCGGTCTCTTCATTAGGTATATCAGTTGTTTGTCAATGCAAATATCTAATCAGCCAATGATGTGGTATAAACTCAGTTAGGCATATAAAACATGGTCAACATGACCTAATGAAGATCAAACTGAGCATCAGAATGGAGAAGAAAAGTGATTTAAGGGGTTTGAACGTGGCATGGTTGTTGGTGCCAGACAGGCTGGTCTGAGCATTTCAGAAACTGCTGATCTACTGGGATTTTCCCACACATCCCTCTATAGGGTATGCAGTGAATGGCAGTTCTCAGAGTAAAAATGCCTTGTTGATGTCAAAAGTCAGAGGATAGAAATGCAACCCAATTGCAAATAACCACTTGCTACAGCAAAGGAATGCAGAAGAGTATGTCTGATTGCACAACACATCAAACCTGAAAATACTTGGGCTACAGCAGCAGAAGACCATATGAGGTGCCACTCCTGTCATCTAAGAACAGAAAACTAGCACTACAGTTTGCACGGGCTCACCGGCATTTGTCAGTAGAAGATTGGAAAATGTTCCCTAGTCTGACGAGTCTCAATTTCTGCTGCATTCAGGTGACAGGATCAGAATTTGGAGTAAACGAGATGAAAGTTTGGATCCATCCTGCCTTGTATCAACAGTTCAGGCGGCTCGTGGAGATGTAATGTTGTGGGGGATATTTTCTCACTACGCTTTGGACTCTTAGTACCAACTAAGCATCATTTATACACCACAGCCTACCTGAGTGTTGTTGCTGAACATCTCCATCCCTTTGTGGCCACAGTGTTAATCTTCTAATCGCTGCTTCCAGCGGGATAAAACATCATCTCAAACTGCTTTCTTGAACAGAACAAAGAGTTCACTGTACTCACATGGCCTCCACAGTTATCAGATCTCAGTCCAATAGAGCACATTTAGGATGTGGTGGAATTCGAGTCTCATATTATAGAAAAATTATCAATTGAGTGTATCTAATATATTCTCTATATTTTTTATAGCATGTCTTCCAAAATACTTTCAAGGCCATGCATATTATGATTGCAGACTGTAAATTAAGGTAACGAAGAGCATCACTCATGATCCAAAGGTATTTCAACTGCAAAACTCAAACCTTTTGTCAGCAGACTTTGGCTGGGACCTGAAGTGTTAATTCATTATTATCCTTCTTAAATTGGATTGTCAGCATCTTGCTAATTATAGAGGAAATGTTTAATGAGTTCATCCACCTAATCAACCATTACGGCAAACAATGAGAAAATCTGTCTTTGCATCATTGTTGTAATTAAAATTTCCTGTTTGTAAATCCTGAGTAGTACATCCATAATCCGAAAATCACAGATAATTGAGTCACATCTGAAAAAAGAAAACCCCCACATCAGTGTAGGGAAATGAGCATGACCTGGTAATTTAAGCATTTCTTCGAACATTTCCTCCTCTTTTCCTGGTTGTTTTATGCACCACAACACTTTGATAAAGACTGTCTGCGTTGTACCTTTTGAAGAAGTAGAGCTCCATAGTTTCATTCAATAAGCAAAATTATAGCCTTATCCACTCGACAACAGTAAAGCAATATGTATGTTGTTTTTCAAATGATCTAATCAGCTGGAGAAACATGTAAATAGCATGTCTGATTGTATATGTATGTGAGCTATGACAAAAGGACAGAACCACGTTCATGGGAATCAGGGGAAGGATGTGCCGCTTGAGTTAAGTTGCAAAGCAAATCTTTGATTGCAGAAAGTCATCCTACTTGTTGCACCAGAGGTTTCATCTTGGTGAAACATCACACAACAGTTATAAGTGTTTCTAAATGGAAAAAAATCTTTTTTTATTCTGAAAAACTATACTTAACGGCCATGAGCTTCTGGTCCCAAATGTCCACCAGTGGAAATCACTGGAACACTTGTGATTGGCAGTAAACACAGGTTAATCCTACAAACATAAAACATAAGAGAAAAAGCAAAAATGCTAAGATGTCTTCAAATGAAGTAGAAAACTGTCTTCTGGTCTGACACATTAATATCTGGACATCTTTGGATCCCGTGTGCTAAAGGGGAAAGATTGTATTCTGTACACAGTTAAAGAGACAGCATGCTTGACGGTTTGAGCTTGCATTATACTGCAAAGCATGGGTAACTCTATGAAGGTCAAGGCCAAGTGCTATATCACTAAGACAAGGTCAGTCCAAATTTGCTTGTTGCATCTAAATAGTTTCATCAATTTCACACACTTTCTCATATGAATTTTATACCATGTCAGACAACAAACATGTATTTATCAAAGCATGATTTAGTTTCAGCAAACCAAATGAGAAAATCCACCTTTAAGAAATGCTGCTGTGTGAACATAAAAGTATATTTCTGTAATATTTTAATGTGCTATGATAAAGTCACAATTTTTAAGCATAGTATTAAAGTGCTTTAAAACTCCTTTTTTTAATAGGGTGGCATCTGTCTCATGCTGATACATTAGAATGAGAAGCGCTATCCCATGCACTGTTTGTGCCTGCTGTGAAGAGACTCGCATGTGCCCCGCGACATGAAACGGTTTGTGTTTGCGTGTGTTTGTGTGAGATGGTGATGTGGTGGTCATGGGGAAAGGACTACATGTGTGCACGTGGGGCTTTGAAAAGCAGGGGGAGGAAAAAAGAGCATACCAATATCAACAACCTATTAAAAAATCATGCTGGGACATCAAAAAGTTTGGTACAACATTACCATTGGCAATTTTAAATTTCACAGTATTTCACTGAATGAATATTTAAATAGATTTTCCAAAGCGTGTCCCAAACCAAATAAATTAAAATTACAGTTCTCCAGGGGATTTTGGACACCGAGCATCCACAGATCATATTCCATGTGTAATATCCAATGCAAAATGTTTAGCATGTGTTAGCATCTCAGAGACTTTAAGAATCCACCTGCTGGTATTTACTTTTCTCAATAAGAGAAACACGTTTGCATTCCGCCATTCTTTTTTTCATTGCTGCTACCAAAATGTAGCCAGAGAAAGGCAAAAGCTCCTTAGTTTTGTTATGTACAACATTGCCAGCTTATCTGTATGGGCTGCTGTTATTAATGACGTAGACATCATTAACTTTGATTATGACACAGCTTTTCAACCTGCCCTTCCTTCTAGCCTACCACCCAAAGTGCCAGTAATTTTTATTTATTGCAATATCCGACCATAGCCGCTTGTTCTCTATACTGTCCTCCACGGAGCCTCGCTGGTGTCAGCATGGATTCTGCTCGGCACATCCATTACTCTGGATTTAAGTCGTAATTATATTGTTGCTCTGCAAGTGACGTAAAAGACAGTTTCACATTAGCGGCCAGAGTCTCTGATCAATGTTACTGCTTTTATTTTTTTCAAAAACGCCAGTCTGCCTTCTGTACAAACAAAGACTTCTTTCCCACCTTCCCATAAGCTGTTTTTACTTCAGTTCATGAATGAAAGTTGGCATAGTAAAATTAGTATGCCTGTAGTTCTTTCTAGTTAGACAGGCCTTTATTTCTGCAGCCTTACAAGCATTGCTTTTGCTTGACATATGCTCAGAATCAAGAAAAACAGAATTTAATTTTAGTCAGTCACACTGTGATCTCTGTCCTTTGTAAAGTTTATGCCATGAGTCAAACTGCCTTCTGGGATATGACTAGACAAGACAAGATTGGCCCTGACCTTTGTCTTCATGTGTCTCTCAAAAATATCAGTGATCTGCATTCATTAAGAATAATTTTCCGTATGGCATCAACAGCAAGCTCACAGACTGTTGCAGGCCCCTGACTACTGGGCCACCTTTTACATTTATTTTGATCCCTGGCTTAGTACCTTCCTCTGACCTAGAATTGGCTGGCTGGTCTCTGACCTTGGCTCTGTGCCTGTCCACAGTGTCTAATCATCCTTTGCTATGGATTGGCTTCCCTCTCTCTCCACCTCCCTTTCTCCCCATTGATTTTGGTCATTTTATACCTGAACATAGTCATTAATCTGATTATGACTGTGTCTGGGTCCAGTTCATTAGTCTGGCCCAGCTGTAATACAGGCAGATGCCTGCTGGGCCATAAGGATTCATCACGAAACCATTGAGCCCTGAAGAACACACCACATAGGACAGCATGATGCATACATACGTAGACAAACACAGGTGTAGAATTGGAGCATTCTCCTGCATTTATGCAAAGAGGAAAAACTGACTTTAGGAATGAAGAAAAATATATAAAGGCTAGAATATGTTTACCCCTTGAGGTTTCACAGTAGCTGTATTAAATCTCCTCACAACAGCAGGCACTTCGACTATAGTAAGTCAACAGCTGTCTTCAGTTTTGTTTTGATTTCTTTTCATATGACCACATTTACCTTCAACGCTTCATCATTTGGAGATAGTTCAGCTCTTTTGATTCTGATTTGGATATTTTGTTTGTCATTTTTATAAAAGGAGCTATGTTATTACAGAAAATTATTCCGCTGCCAAGCAAAAACACAACTTTTACTTTTGTGTGTGCAGAGATCACATAGAGTGCAGTAGCAGCAGCATTAGTACACCTGCCCCTCAAAACCCCTGGGTGCAAAAACGTCAATGAAGCTACACATAGACAGGATTACACAACTCTCTTGATTCACTGATTATCTCTAAAGGGTTGTAATTTACTCTGCAACAAATTATAAGATACCCACAAGGTAAGTGTCGCTGCAAAAGCTGATGTGATATACATTCTCATAATTATAGACTTCAGTTTAACTAACTTTTTTGCCTTCCAGCACCTTAGAACGCATGTTAAAATCTGAATATTGTGAAACCTGGCTGCTGAAATAGCTCCACTATTCCATGTCCCAAGCTACAGATATATGGATGATAAATAAAGTGACCTTTAGCCCTACCAAGGAAATGAACCCACTGCTAGAATGTTTCACTGCCTCCTTATCGAAAAGCATATGATTTGAGGTTAAGTATGTCTCCGAATCTTCTTTCCATCCTCCATCATCGTCTTTAAATGGGATTAGTATTGCAGGACAATGCTGCTAATGTCATTCATTACATTTTCACATCAGTAATTTTACTGAAAGACCTGGACAGCATGTGCAGTATATAGTGCTTTGCTACTCCAATAAATTACTGGGAGGTTAAATCACTTCTGAGAGATTTTATGTCCACAGTACAAGGTATTTCATTTTAACACTGATCTGGATGGCACAGCTGTGAAATTTAAGCCCATCAAGAATGAAAAAGGCAGAACTCAACTGCAAGGGCACTGTAGTGCCTATATGCGACTGCATGTATGTGTTTTCATTTAGTTTTAGCTTTACAAGACAAAGGTGGCTTATTTTGGCACTTTATACACCATCACTGACAGGCTAACATAAGCATTGCAGAGTACTGAAACTCCAGTATTAGCAAACAAGAGCAGCTGTCTATACAGTCTGTTTCATTACAAAAGGCCAACTCCCACACAGCATCTTGGATAACAATGGTTTTCTGCACTACTAGAGTACTAGAATAAGTCTTCACTGCTGGAGATATACTTACAAAGCAATGCACTCCAGTGCTTATCCCAAAGTACAATGCAGTAGCTTACTCAGATAAACTACTTACCACCTTGTGGTCTCTTTCAGTTGACATCAGTGCCTGTCTAGATTTATATGTACTATGTAGTGAAGACTTTAAAAGGTCACAGATATAGATAAGTGTCCCCAAATATAGCTAATATCTCTTCTTCTGTTCCTGAGTCAGGAATTATGCCATTGAACAATGTCTAAAAACAACGTCTCTTTGCTGAATATTTCGACATCATAGTAAAAGTAAGCTTCAACCGTTTGGAAACACAGTGTAGCAATTTCATCATTTTATCTAGAAGACATTTATTTGGACTTAACTCAATAATGAGGGTGGAAAATGGAACAAAGGAGGGAAGTAAAAACACTGAAAACCATAAGCCTTATACAAACAAGACAGAAAGTAAAAGAGAATGTGAATAAACTCACAGAGATAGCAGTGAGACACAAACAGATGAGCACAGGAAGCACCAAAATCAAAAAGTTGGACACAGGAACACAAAGATCATGAAAATACAAGAACGTATTGCTTAGATTTTCTTTTAGATTTCATTGCTTTAGATTCTTACAGTGATAATAAGACATATTCTTTCAACTGCAGCTATGCCAGTGTTAAATGACTTTGGGAGGAAGTAAAGATGTATTTCAAACTAATAAGCAGGTTTTGCACATTCAGTGTAAGGTCAGCAAGTATAAGCCTTTAGTAATCTCTGTTTTAGTAATACGTCTCCATAAAAACAAGTTGGTTGCAGGCACTAAGGAGAAAAATGAAGCTCTGTTCTGAGAGTCTGTATCTTTCATTGATGCTCAGTAGCATATTCACACCAAGCTCTGTAGGACTTTTTTCATATGTTTTGAAATTCATATTCCATCCATTCGCTTCCGCTTATCCTTTTCAGGGTCGCGGGGGGCGCTGGAGCCTATCCCAGCTGTCATAGGGCAAAAGGCGGGGTACACCCCGGACAGGTCGCCAGTCTGTCGCAGGGCTAACACATAGAGACAGACAACCATTCACACCTAGTGGCAATTTGGATTATCCAATTAACCTATCCCCACAAGCTGCATGTCTTGGGACGGTAGGAGGAAGCCGGAGTACCCGGAGAGAACCCACGCAAACACGGGGAGAACATGCAAACTCCACACAGAAAGACCCCGGCCTGATGGTGGAATTGAACTCAGGACCTTCTTGCTGTGAGGCAACAGTGCTAACCACCGTGCCACCGTGTATTAACTTATACTTTGTCTGTATCAAAGATCATGAACATTTTCCTCGTTATTATAGCAGAACATGACTGTGGTGTTGATGACAGTGCATAGGTCTGAAACACAGATTTACTTGCCTGAGGGGAAGAAAAGATAGCTGGTGATAGCTAGAAGAAGGAAGAAGAAATTGATGGGGAGGTGCCAGTAGTTGAACAGACCACATGGCAACGAGAAGACCAGTGGTGGCACTCCTAACTAGGGTAAATACATGGTTTGGTCAAACACAGATACTTCTCTGGGCTCCTGAGAGTGATATTAAACTGTGAACTATTACAGTTTTTAAAGGAGGTCAGTGTTTAACAGATTTAAAACATGAAACAACACGGTTGGCCTTTGCTTTTTTTATGTTAAAATATTTTAAAAAGAGTCACAGCGATGTATCAAGTGGACATCTTTAAAAAAAAAATCATATGACGAGTTCTAGCCATGACAGGCAAAAACCCCTCTAGTAACTCAAAGCGGGCAGATCCTGAAACTTTTTTTCAAATTCTGGGTGAAAGATTGAAGCAACTGGGGTAAATAGATTAGAGGGTTACCTAGGCAACCAGAGTCTGCAATGCCTACTAGCAATCAACTGTTAGCGACTTGCAAAGAGCAAATCCCTTCCTATGTGGTTACCCCTTTATGGGACCTATTTCTTTTTTCCAAACTTTTTCTGAATCACTGTTTTTTACATTGTAATTTCTTTGTTGATTGTTGTTAGAAAATATTCCTGCGATTGGTGTTTTTTTAGGTGCCCACTATTGCTCTTTAAATATTTTTCCAGGCATGATAAATCTAAGTTTTAGTTTATTTATTTTCTGCTTTTAATAGAATTCAAGGTACTCACAGATTTTATGTATTTTTTCTGTTATTTCCTAAATAACCACTGGCCTTACACTTGTCTTGGTCTTACACTTTGTATTTGAAATGAAGATAGTCCATAAATTGGTCATTGTGGTCAAATGATGGGACCATTTTCAATCAATAGAACACTGCACCCTTGCAACAGCGTTTTCATTTGACATTTTGAAAGGACGTGTTTGCTGGGTGGGCAATAGCATGGTAGCTATTGTTTCTTTTGTGGTCCTCAGATTGTTTATCGACTAGGTGAGCATGCACCCCCAGCCTTTTGTCAGTGTTTGAGTCCTCCAGAGACAACTGGAAACAGCAGTTCATCTGCTCATCAATACATAAGTTGCATCAAAAAAGTAATGGCCAGACAATTTTTGACCGGTAAACACACATAGACCAGGACCACACGTGTATACCTCAAGCAAAAAAAGGAAAAAGAAAAGAAAACATAGTTGGACCTCCGAGGAAGCAACATATTATCTCAGTCAACCTGATGCAAGCTCAGGGCAAACCACTGTAAGAACCTTGAATCCCATATCTGACAGACCACAAAAGACGAGAGCAGTTCTATTCACACATTGCGTATTCATGGACTTTACCCACTATTTTCTGCAAGATGTAACCAAGCCTGAAAATAATGTACTGTAGGCTTCCCTAAATATGTGAAATACTATACATTATCTCACACTCAGGTCCCATACTCTCTATTTTGCTTGTTCCCCTCACCAATATAATGTAGGTGCTGCTATGATTTTAAAAAGAGGTTCCCGAACATGCACCCACTCAGATAATTACAAATTAGTCAGTATTTGCATAAATAAAGAACTGCGTCGATTATAAAAACATACCTCCTACTATGACTATTCTTTATGCATCTCTCATGAATTGTTTTCATTTTGCATTCAGTGCAGCATTAGGCAACTTAAAATTAATGCCATTCAGTTCACAAGTCTAATCCCTGATATCATGATTAAAATTCCCACGGCTTTTATTCACCTTATCAGAGTTGCTCCATGTTGAGATAATGTGCGTCTGTACGACTCTGACGTCGCCGCGCCATTTGTAGCTTTTCTTCTGATATTTGACAGTTGACATTCAAATGCGATGCTTTCTACCTGGTTGAGGCTGCTCATTGTTATCTGTTTCAGCTAGGATGAGCAAAAAGGTGCATAGGTTGGGCGCTGCAGGCGAAGACAGATCTTCAAAACATAATGAGAGTTTGCCAGGTTGCCTCTGTGCCTGGCCCCTTTACAGAAAAGAAGAAATATACTTTTATTCTCCATGTCAGGGTACGGAGGGCACCTTGGGCTATGCTGTTGTTTGAATATATGCAGATCGCTCAGTAATTAAAATACGAAAGGTTTCACCGTTCTTCTTATACCTTAATTGAAATGAAGGTCCTCTCCTCTTATGTCACATTGGCTGACCATTATAGACCAGAGCTACACGATTTATGGAGAAAAAAACAAAGGCGCAGGAAGGAGCTAAGATACAAATAAGAACATGCACAAAGATGGTGTGTGTGTGTGTGTGTGTGTGTGTTTTTGAAAGCTTTGATTGTTCTTATATGCTCTACTGCACAGGATTTTGGGCAGGCAACCTTTCTTCTTAAAGCTCCAAGACTTCACTCCTTATCTTTTTCTCTCTCTCAGCCTGTTTAGCATTTTTTTTTCCTATTCGTCTTTCTCTCCGTGTAGAGGCTGTATGCCTCAGCTAAGGTGAAACAGTGTGGATGTGATTTCTACAGCTCTGTTGGAGACCAGCACCTCATCACAAACTGGTCTCGGCTGGTTGGGCGAGCGAATCAAATCCTCGATATCACGACCGAAACGATTTCAGTTTGAGACTGAAGACCTTGCCTCACATCTCACTCATTGGGGCACATTCAATTGGATGCATTCAATTCAGTTCAGATATGGGAAGGAACAGGGAGAGCAGACAGTGGTCAAGGACGGCTAAGGCTTTGAAACAATAGTGTGAAAGACGCACGAAAATGTGTGAAATTTAACATAGGGTAACCTTTCTTATCTGCAGCCAACAAACCAGTAATTCCAACCCACAGACAGACTGAATCAAAATTACAACAAATTTCACATTTCACACATACTACACTAAACACATGCACCATTGTACTCTTTTACATTTTCGGCTAATTCTTACCTTTAAAAACATTTTAACTGTAATTTAAGGTTGTTCCAAGGAGAATGAGTCATTGTGCTAGTCTTACTGATGCAGGGAGACCATTGCGTGTGACATTACATGTACTCATATGTGCCATTTAATGCATTATTAATTAGGAAGCTTCTTTTGTCTGAGTAGTAAAATGGCAGTTAAAACCTCCTGCTTCTTGGCCTCCAGGTTTTCTCTCTCAGCTCACAAATGTCTGGCACTCCAGCATTTTCCCAGCCTGGTGAGAGGAAGCAAATGTTTAATTCAATACAACTACAGCGCTTAAAATTGTATAATCAGTGTGTTTATGGATCAAATGAAAGTGTGTGTGTGTGTGTGTGTGTGTGTGTGTGTGTGTGTGTGTGTGTGTGTGTGTGTGTGTGTGTGTGAAAGAGAGAGAGAGAGGTGCTCCTTACCCCTCAAACCCTCAGGTAATCACAACTTCTATTGGTTTTATTGGAATTTAAGCTCATTGTGTTGGTTTTAAGCACCCTCAGCTTAAATGTTTGGGTTCACTGTCACTGGCACAAATTCTAGCTGTGGCAACTGGCTGGCTTGTCCAAATAAACAAACCTTAAGCCCAACATGGCCTCTACCTGCATAGCACCAACCAACAAAGTTAGCAACAGGAGCAGTTTGACACTGCGGATCTCTGCCGGGGTTGAAAATTCCCTCCACCCCACACATGAATTGAGTCTCTAGGCTGGTTTGTGATATTTTATTGATATTTGTGAAGAAAGGGTAAAAAAAATCACCTGATCTGTATCTACATTATCTTATAGTGGACATGAAATTTTCACCCCAACCCATCCATAATTTTTTTAGTAACAAAAACAGACTGAACTGTTTGTTTGTGTTGAAAAGTTTGTCTTGTCCATTTTGGTCATACATTTCAAAGAATAAATCTCCTTGCAAAATTGCTCATTGGCTAATAACTTGTGATTGACAAGTTGTTAGCCAATGAGCAAGCAATTCCACAGTCTGACCTCAGCCTCTTTGTCACATTCATTTTTGTTGTTGTTTTTAAACCAAGATTGCATCTGTGAAAATGCTAATCATGGAGCACGGCACTTCAGAAACCAATCACGGTAGCTATATCCTCTTTTACTTTCTGTGTATGTAAGTAGCTAGCAAAGACGGCGTAGCATTTAGCAAGAACCAGACTATTTTTGTCCAAAGACAAATATAAGTAAACAAAAGTGTCCAAATAAGTGTTTCTCAGAGTATATGTATTTGTAAGTTGCAACTGTACATGTTAAAATATGGCTTCCTCTTTTTGTAGCACAGTACCTGTATTAGCTTGGGTTGTTCAATCACAGTTTTAACAGGTAATTTATAAGTATAATAAGTTCAATTTAATTCATTTAACTTTGTAATGGCAGAAAAAAATATAAAGTGAAAAAGTAGCTTCCTCAAAACCAGGTTTGTCCTTGAGAATTTCTGCAGAAGTAAAATAACTTCTTCCACAGGACGAGAGAGAATGCTAAAGAGCTTGTGCAGAGTAAGTGTAATCTCCAGCTTGTTTATGCTCCGCTACAATTGCCCAATTTTGCCAAATGCTCCTGGTGCTCTACTGCTGGTATTTAAGGTTGTGCTACTGGCCAGTAACAATACCATAGACATGTTTATAATCTTTATTGATAAGAAGATAAATGAAAAGGGATGAGATAGACCAGGGGCTGCAGTTTTTTTGGAAGGTCTAACTGAGCATCTGCAGTGGCTCCTAGGCATGGCTTATTTCCTTTGGTACCTAAGAGAGATGATGACACAGAGAGAGAGGGGAAAGGGATAAAGGTTATGGAAACGAGGGCAAACAGATGCATAGGTAGGCACTGGTCCTGTTTCTGAACTTCAGACTTTTTCACTAGTCTTCTATCTCTTTTTCTTCTTTCATCAGCTCTTTTTTACAGCCACCTCTGTCACACGACCCTCTGCTTGTCTTAAACCTTTTCTGTGGTCTTCCACTTTTCCTCCTGCTTGGCAGCTCCAAATTTAACATCCTTTGTCCAGTACAGCCACTGCCCAAACCATTTCAACCTCGCCTACCTAACTTTCCAAACAGCTCAACCTGAGCTTTCAGTCTGATATTCTTATTTGTAATCCTGTCCCTAAAATCTGGACAGGAAAATCTCAGCATCTTCAATCTGTCACTTGCAGCTCCAACTCATGTCTTTTTATCAGCACAACTGATCTCCAAACCGGATATTAAAGCAGTTCTCACTAATTCTCATTCTTTTCAGTCCAAAATATGTTAAGTGTATATACAATCTTTTGATCTTCATGAGATTTGTAGCCTCTACATAACAAACTATACTATTTTTTCTCTCTTTAGACTGTCAAGGCTGCTTTATTGGTTTTGTTTTTTTTTTTGTTTTTTGTTTTAAATGCTGTTTATGTTTATTTTTTCACTGCAGTGTTGTGTGGAGTGCAGTAAAAGTAGGCTATCCCATATGGAAAAGATATATATAAATCTTATAAAGTTTGTATCTGTCTTGTGTGAAACTTGTATGAAAAGCATATAAGTGTGAAAACAGATATAAGATTCCTTGAAAAATTATATAATGAAACTTGTATGTTTTGGATACTTACTAAAACAATGTATGAAAGTAATGCGAAAGTGGCCACTTTCATGAGTAATCACATATAAGTTTTTACTATTTCTTTTCCGTATGGGATCTTTAGATTCTGCCAAGACACAGCTGATGGGTTGTTGTTTTTAAAGCATAGAAAGCCTCACAGACATCGGTAAGTTAGTTCACAGATGCATCCGGCTCCTGTCTGTACGTGTCTGTCTGTGTTGACCTTTTGCTGATCACGAATTAAGTATCTGTGAGTGTTTCAGGTTCCTGGCCTTTGGAGGTTATATGGACTAAGTCCCTGGGTCTGCTCTCCACTGAACCAATAAAAGGCAAGTACACCAGACAACCGTTTCATGCTCTTTTCCCTTTCCCCTGACCTCCTGTATATTCCTATCTTTCTGAACATGGCATATCTTCACACCCACTCCCTGGGAGATGGAGGGATGCTGAAAATGAAAAGAAAAACAATTAGTAGCTCTGATGAGCCCGTGTGAGGTAATGAAATTGCGTGTCTCATTGTAGCGTGTAATGGAGAGCAGTTTGAAGTTAATTGAGGGGAGATAGGACACTGGGCCACTGTCTGCCAGAGTATTGTAGTAGGGAACAGGATTTATCGGGGAGGGAATCACTGAACCCAGAAAAAAAAACAAAAAAACAATTCCTTATCAGACATCACAAATGAGAATTACTTGGCTTTATCAGACTAGATAGCAAGATAAATTGTTATCATAATTAAATTCATATTCTTTTCATCTGTTTCTAGGTCAGGTTCATGGTCACAAAGGGCCTGGCAGAACCACACTGGAGCCAAACATTTAAGCCAATCCATGTTGAAATTTAGTGCCAAAACCGCTTATTATCTTTTTAAATTTTTATATTTTATCCCTTTTCCTTAAATCAATAATAACTATTAAATATATTTGCACACGTCTATCAGTAATAGAGAACCTGAGGAGTTGTTTTCATAGCATGACCTGACTGGTAAATCTTCAGAAACAGTGTTGCAGTCTTGGGACCGATACTCATTGTGGTTTTTAGAAGGAGATAAAGTGCCACCTTCTGGTGAAAGGACTGAAGGATGGCAATGTTCTGCTTTGTTAACTTGTGTTACCATTAATGTGTCTTAAAAGAATGAGTGTAGGGGTAGAAAACTGCCTTCGCAGAGTTCAAATAGAGAAAACAAAGCCGTGAATCCCTGGGAGAGCCATAACAACACCTCGGTGCATAGCATAATCAGAATCAATCAGAATCAGAATCAGAATACTTTATTGATCCCTGGGGGAAATTATTTTTTGTTACAGTGCTCCATTTTAAACCAACATTAAGACAAGACAGACAATACGCTAACTAAGAATAGTACAATATATACATATATATACATACATACATACATAAGTCACTTATAAATAAATATTTGGAAAAGAAACATGTGTAGCATAGATCTTATTTCAACAGGCTTTGATGCACGTGCATAATAGAATCCTGTCAATATGAGTCTGTTTCAGAATTTTCCTGGATGTGTAATTATACAAATGTTTTGTTCAACTCACAGATGAATAACGACTGACTTGGCTCTTAAACTCTAATGTTTCTTTGCATGATAGGTTATTTTTTTTCTCATTTTTTTGCATGATGGCCACATTACACATGCTTAGCAGAGAGTCGAGGGTTTAAACAAGATGTATAAATCCCACAATGCATAAAGAAAAGCTACGAAGCCCTGAGTCGGTTGCATGTGATGGGCGGGGAGTGTTTCTCGTCTCTCAGGCAGCGCTGACAATTAAACGCAGCTTGCCTACAGTATTGATCATGTCTTCCTGATAGGCAGAGCAGAACCACAGCACCTGTATTCATTAAACAGCCTGTTTAGCAACCATGCAGCGGAAGGAGAAGTCCGAGTCTGTTTGCAAAAAGAAAAAAAAGTGCCACAGGTCACAAAACACCTGGAAGATTGCACGGAAACTTTTCAACAGAGCGTCACGGAAGGAAGGAACCGACAGAAAGGGGGGAACACTTCATGACCTTCACTTAAGAAAAAGGAAAAGAAAAAAAACAGAGCAGTGCTGCAAAGAGTTTTAAAGGGAAAACAGCACCAAAAAAAATAGTCATGTTAAATTGGATGTGTTTATTGGAATAATTATTGGAATGAGACAGTTATTTGTTGCCTTATTGCTTTAAAAACACTCGTTCGCTTTTGAGTTTTGGGAATGAAATGTTGACAATTCTGACTCGCCCCTGTGAAATTAAGAAATGCTTTTGCAACCTATTCAATGAATACTAAAAAGAAGATGCATATTGGAGCCTAATTGGTTTGGATGATTTTTTATAATTTTGGGAAAATGAAGAGATTTTTTCAACTTAAACACTACCTACTTCACATTCTGCAGGAGGCCCTTCCGCTGCTTTCGTTCACCCTTCAGTGGTAACTCTCGATTCTAAAAACATCGATGAAAATAGGTCATTTTCGAGCCGACTATAAATGGCAGCTCTTGTAAAAATGTGCCCATAAAGAGTCAGGGGATTTAAAATGCAATGTTATAGACCCACTTATGCTGTTACCTATGTCCTCAACATTCATGGCTGTAATTTAGTACTATAATTATCAGCAAGGTTCACAGATTCAAATCTCTGCACTTTTCTAAAGGACATTCTCTAGATTATTATTCTCTATAAATGTAAAGGAAGCATGTGCAGATTTTAGAACAGGAAAAATTTCTAAGTACATTTTAAACCTGAATGCAAAATTGTTAATCGGGTTACTTAACAGCCCAGCAGTGGAAATGCTTCTGGTTAAAAGCTAAGACATTAGTAAGAGTCCTTTGTCAGGCCTGGTTTTAAACTACTCTTTATCTCCGATGGCCCTGACCCAGCAGTGAATCACTGAACATTTTATCAGATAGCAAAAATAAGCCATGACATGATCCCAGATGCCCTTTTTTAAAGTTTCCACATCTATGGAGTGACTGGCCAAATAAAGGAACAAGTACTAAAGCTCTAAAAAGACAGAAGAATTCAGTGCCTGAGCTGACGTTGACCTGCAGCCACACCTGACGTCATCTCCAAGGACTCCAGACTTACTTTGTGTTGCTTTTCTTTTTTTTTTAGCAGAGCTGACCTTCGGGGCACTTCCTCGATAAACGTAACTCAAAAGGGTCAGAGGTTCTGGAAGTAGTACGTGCAGAGTGCTCAAAGATTTCCATGATTGAGGGACAAAAGTTTTCCAGGCGAAATATGACATTACTTAGGGCAAGGGGTACGTTTATGCTTATGGCCTGTGTCATACAAAGGCCAGTCTATGGTGGAAAATAACTAGCATGCTAATTTTTCTCTTTATTTTGCTCAGACAATTCACAATGCATATAAGTTTTTATCTGTAGTGCGTAGTCAGTGTTCCAGACATGTAAGCAGCTGCTCTCATCTGCAGATTAAAAGTGACAGAAATAGTTTAGAGAGTTTCAGAGAGCTTATTTCTTCATACCGCCATACGTAAGCATGATCGCTACGTGGAGTTAAGGTGGAATTTTTTTAATGAAATATTAGGGAATGCTTCCTTGATGGACGGGATGGAAATGCATAAAAGACTTAATGTCTAAGGACTTACATAAACTGGATTTCCTTGCTGTCACATTTCCTTTGTCACTTCACAAAATGTCAACATTACTCTCATTCAATGATTTCCATCCTTTTCCCAAGCCAGTTTCTCAGAAAGTTCCTAAGTAAAAGTAATCTCTCACTCGTATTATAGTCCCCCTCATCCAATTGCGTACCCTGCTCCACCACCACCACCAATGTCTAGCCTCCTGAGTATCCAGTCACCACCTCTCACCTTCACCTGAGAATGTGGTC
Source organism: Maylandia zebra (assembly GCF_041146795.1). Lineage (NCBI taxonomy): Eukaryota > Metazoa > Chordata > Actinopteri > Cichliformes > Cichlidae > Maylandia > Maylandia zebra. The sequence continues at coordinate 20,442,830 of NC_135184.1, forward strand.
TGTAACATCTGTGCTTATACCTTATCTCCGCGAAAGGGAAATGGAAAACATTCAAGTATGAATAACCTTTGTTTACAGGTTGTCCATGCAACTTTATTGCTCAACGCACACACACATGCAAAGTCAGTTCCTTAAACGGGCTTTGTTTAATAGAACACTTTAATAGGACACTCTGACTCAGATCACGCTGACTCTTTGAAACGTACAAATTTGACATGTGGTTTTTAGTTCATGTAACTTTTGCTTACTCGGGTGTTCTATTTTTACATGCAACATAGTGACACAAGCAAAGAGGAGATATAAATAGAAAACAAAGGTTTATTAACTGTTAGTCATGGATCAGAGACTTTGGACAGGACAGCATACCATGGAAAAGCTCACAGCATGTCACTCCAGCTGCCTTGCTGGTCTTTTCCCTGCGTTCTGTCCTTCCTGGCCTGGGTTTATTATTAACAGCCATTTTATTTGTTGACTGGAGACAGTTTGGATTTATGGATTTACAGGTATGTGCCAGAGCAGCGCATTCATGTCACATTTAAATGTTTAAGATAAAAAGATGCATTGATGTGGACTAACAAGGGTGCCAATTTTGTTTTTCTGATGGTGCCAAAGGTTTGCCAAGACTGGATAAACAGTAAATGAATGAACCAATGAGCAGAGAGTGACAAAAAAATCAGCTTTTTTGAATAAAGTTAACCACGTTTTTCAGCACAATTATGCATCCTACAGGTATACGCATAGATTTCTGACAATACACTGCAAATACAAACACGTTATATCATTTGAAAGACAATTAAAAGCCAATACAACTCTACACATAGTGACGCTGTTGGTCAGTATGCATTCCTCACACACCTTTGATATCTGAGACACTGATATAAAGCCTTGAGTATTTGTTAAGAAATCAGGCCGCTGTCTTTCAGATAACTCTAGATTATCTGCCTAGTTAGGTTGTTTCCTCGCCTTTGCCAGTAAGCACAAAGAAATGTTAAGGCTTTTTATTCCTTTGACATGTAAGAGTACTTTGTAATTTACAAATTGCTAACAATGGCACTTTTATTGACTTGGGTAGTTTAAAAAAAAAAGCTCTAATGTTTGTTTTGGCCTGCCCATTTTTATAGACACATCCCAGCAGGGTTCCAGGATGTCACAAAATGAGGGTCAGACCAAACCCCCACACAATATATCTTTCTTATCACTTCTTTCCTCATCAGTATTTACACTGTGTAGTGCTATCTGCTTCACCTCACACTAAATATACTCAAGCAGACATGTCTTTTTTTTTACAACAACATTATTGGGTCACAATGTACTCATGCCCTGTGCGGGAATATGAATTGCATAAGGTGTCGATCATGGGCCATATTTTTTGGCCTATCTTCAGTATGGAGCTAAGGACTTAGTGCCAGCTGGAGAATAAAGTTATCCCGTCATCTTTCCCCAGCAAATAAATTCATGAGGATCATTAGTCATTGTAATGCCTTAGTACTTTGAGGTATTTCAAGAATATAGTACCGTAATTACTACTTCTACTTGAGTAATTTTAAAAAAGAATAAAGGTCTGTACACTGTTTGGCTCCAATTTAAGGAATGAACATTAAAAAATTTTTTTGCAGAAGCAATGGTTTAAAAGGTAGGATCTCTAACAGTGTGTTCACACCAAACGGGATACAAAAACGCGCCAGAAGCCCCTAATTTGACACGTGCACATTGGCACCTTGAGGTGTGTCCAATGCGAATCAATCGCTCGTCAAAATATGCAATTTTGACGCGAAATGTGAGAGGAATGTGGGAGGAAGTTGTGCCAGACGGTATGTTTGCAAGATGGCAGCTGTCGAGCTAGCATTTGAAGAGAGAGTCTCCCTTCTCTATTTACTGTGGAGAGCAGAGCAGCGGCGTTAAGGATGTCCTCGCCGTACCTGGGTCCATCAGGTCCTCCAGAGGCGTGAGCAGTTTGGTGAGTTTCACCATTTGCTCCAGGAGCTGCGCCTGGATGACCGCAGCTTTCAGCGGTACCACCGTCTTTCCCTCGCCCAGTTTGAGGAGCTGCTGTCCCCGTTGGTCCCAGCATCGCCCGCCTGGACACCAACTACAGGCGCTCAATCCCACCTGCAGAGCGCCTGTCCATCTGCATGCAGTTAGTAAAAGTGTTTAATACGGTAGTCGTTTATTGATACCTGTGCTAATATATGCTAAACTATCGTTTATACACTGCTAACATGGATGTGGTATGCTATCAGTGAATGCCGTTGTTGTTTACTGATAGCAAACTGTGGTACGGAGACGACTGTTTATAATATTTCTAGTGATACTCAGAAGCTCTCATCAAGTCCCGATTTAATTCGATTTATGCTGTTATCAGTGTTTGCAATGATAGCATGGCTGTGGTGTCATATTAGTGTATGCTCTTGGTGTTTGCTGATATCAAACTGTGGTATGTAGTGATACTCACTCCTTTTTTTTTTTTAGACCTTTTTTAATTCTTGTATAGTTGAATATTTGTATATAATCCCAGCAGCTGTCAGACTCTATAACAGGGGTCACCAGCCTTTCTTAAAACTGAGAGTTAGATAAAATTGTGAACAGTTTGGTTCATCTTTAGTTACATGGTTCTATCTGAACAATTTTGTCCAGGTTCCTTGCCACCGGGGACTCCTTCAGGACCATCGCGTTCAGTTTCAGAGTTGGTGTGTCCACGACGGCCATCTGGGACTGTCTAGTGGACAACTTTATGGCTGTGCCTTCACCTGGAGACTGGCGGTCCATCACAGAGGGATTCCAGGAGTGCTGGAACTTCCCTCTCTGCTGTGGAGCTCTGGATGGGAAGCACGTCCAGACAAAGGCACCCCATATATCATATAGGAGACACACACATTGATATACACTAAATATTTATTTCATTTCTTTTTTTGTGGTGCCCAAATTTATGCACCTGCTTGATTTTGTTTAAACAATTATTGCACACTTTTTGTAAATCCAGTAAACTTCTTTTCACTTCTCAAATATCACTGTGTGTCTCTCCTGTATGATATACTTAACTGACATTTTTTATAGTAACAACCAACGATTTATACAGGAAAATAATGGCTATTAACAAGGTTGCCCAAACTTTTGCATCCCACTATATTAGTATATTATGTCATTAGTATAATATGAAATAAATTTTACATGTGTCAAGTCGTGTGCCAACATTTGCTGTGTAGTAGAACTGAGACATTATTCATTATAAAAATTTATTTGAAATAATATTAACATTCTCAAACAGAAAAACATTAAACATAAATATATAAAATATAAATATTTACAGAGAGACAGGAATAAAAAGGACCCAGCTGCTCTCCAGAGCAGGAACAAGGCTGAGGAGGAAATGCTCCATTGGAGACTGGCGTGTGTATCAGTTATCAATATCAGATGCTGTACAGCTGATGCTACAATTACATACATGTGGGTGCAGCAGCAGGAGCTGAGGGACCAGGGACTGGGGAGCCAGGAGAAGCAACAGGGGATGCTCTGCTGCAGAATCGGTTGGTTCTATCAAGACAATATTAAATGTTAACAGGTAGGGCTGTTCGATATAACGATATATATTGGATGACGATATAAAAATGTCTATCGTTTCCTATTATGCTATTGTTTGTTTCGTGGAGTCGTAAAATAAACTGTTTACGGCAATATTTTTTCATCGTTTTGATGGTCACTGTAGCGGCTATATTAATTTCTTAAAGTTCTCTCTTTCTCTAATATTTAATATAACCACACTACAGATAGACAAGCGCCTATTTTTACGTGTTGTCGTTTGCAACAATGATGGTAACACCATCGCGTGGCTCCCCTATCCAATTGTTTGTTTTCCCACGTAAACCTTTCACAATAAAGCTCAAGATCCTGTTGACTTTTCAAAATAAAGAATCACGTGAAAGAGTATGCAGAGAGTTTACGGATGAGAAGCAAAAAAGAGCCGTCAGGTGCTAAAAATAAACCTTAGACTCAAAACGAAAGGAAACGAAACGAAGCAAAATTTGCGACGATATAATTGACACTAGACAAAATACTTTACAACTCCTCAACTTTATTAGTGCATTTCCAGTGGAAATTGGCCGACATATCCTCAGCATAACCATGTATAATATCCACAAAACTTAAAAATAGGTTATACATACACAATACCGTAATATTATGTTGAAGCACCGTACATATCACTCCGCGAGGCTCCAGCCTACAGTAGCCGTAATGCTCCGGCTTCGTAGCTTAGCAAAGTTGTACTGAAACATTTGACAGATTTTCGAGCGCCATGTACCACATAAAATCGTTTCGAGGTCAGTAAACACAACCAGAATTCATACATAAGGCACACGGGATTATAAGGGGCACTGTTGATTTTCAGAAAAATCAAAGGATTGATTTTAAGTGTGCCGTATTTTCCAAAAAACACGGTAATAACGACGGCCCGCTAGCATGCTCTATCAAAAATAGTGCTTTGTTGTGCATCTGACGGACCAAAGCCAAACCAGTTCCACACCACTGAAGTTGCAGCATTTTTACAAACCAATTCTGGTTCATCCGTTTCATTTAACGATCCACTTTCACTCTTCTCATTCTGCGTAGCTGCCATGTGCGTTTTACCCATATTCTATCGCGATATTTCATTTTCTTATCGTTGCCCAACATTACACCGGTATTACCATGTACGGTATGATATAGCCCAGCCCTAGTGCACACCTTTTCTGTTTTTTTCTATTGCTGAATAAGGTAATCATCTTTCAATAATGCAAGCTTGCCTTTAAGTGTTTAATTTGGCCGACATATAACTGCATGCAGAGATTACCAATACAAAAGGCTCAGCAACAGGGATCAGTTACAATGATCCTGCTGCTTTTTGATCAAAAACGATTCCATCCATATACAGACATGTTGCCTGGAATGATAATTACCAACAGAAAGCAACGCTATGCTCGACTCTGATTTTTATTTCCAATCCTATATAGCCTGACTAAGTAATTTAAGACTTATTACTGGAGTTTTCGCTTAGAATATCAATTGTTACCCACAATCCAATGGGATGTTAAAACTTTTTGAGTGAACTCAACATTTTTCATTTTACAGCCTTGAAACCCATTAAACTTTTACATAAGCACTCTAGATCTTTCCACATCAATTTCAAATTAGTTTGTTTGGTTTGTGGTTCACACGTGAGGACAGCAGTGACTCATTACTGTAGCCCTAGCTGGCTGGGGACTTTTCTGGGGAGTTTGGATGCTGTCCCTGTCGGTGTCTTCCAGGTGATTCTAAATTTAAATTTATGGAAACCCCAACAATCAGATCCACCTGTGAGCAAGTATCTGGTGAAAGTGGGAAGGAAAAGCTGCTTTTTAACAGGAAGAAATTTGATTCCAGATTTAAAAGCAAGCCACTGAGGGGAAGCTAAGTTGGGAGAAATATGCTTTCTCTTTCTAGTCCCTTTTAGTACTCTCGCTTCAGCATTCTGGATCACCTGTGATCTTTTATCTGATCTCTTATCTCTGCAGCAACCAAGTATGCAAAACACACCTGGCCATAGGAGGGCATTCAGTTCAAACATGCAATGTACACCCAGTAGTCATCAGATCAAATTCTAGCCATAAACAAGGCACTCTATAGTAGAGATGGCACGATACCACTTTTTTAATGTCTGATATCAATATCATAAATTTGGATATGTGCCGATACCGATATGAATCCCATATAGTGTTTTTTAATCAATAAAATTGTTTTTTTTAATATCTTGCTGCATTTTGTATAAGTTCATACTCAAGTTTAAATAAACAACAACATTAAAGCTATTCTGTTACACTTGTATGTAAAAAATACACTGCACCCAAAATATTTCATAGTTCAGCAACACTGATCAATCTAATAAACTTAAACCTACTCAATCCTTCCTATTCTGGTATTTTAAAGAGTACTTAGCAGAAATATTAAGCAACCTAACTAATAGGGTTGCAAACTCCCAGCAAAAAAAATAGGGAACCACCCCCCACCCTCCACCTCATGATGATTAATCGACGTAATCAACTTTAATTTGATGCAGTGTGGGGGAAAAAATGCACAGAAATAAATTATTTTTCAAGAATAATTAACTCATTCACTGCCATTGACGTCTATAGCCGTCAATTGCAGTGAATGAGTCAATGGGTTTAACTCATTCACTGCCAATGGCTGGCAGTGAATGAGTTAAATAGATTCAACATCTTTCTTCTACAGAGTTGCAGACTGCACAGATGGTATCTTCCCAAAGGAAAAGGTATTAGAGCTTACTAGGGTATATTAGACTTAACAGTTACTATATACAGTAATGGTATCGTGCCATCTCTAGTAAAATATATTTTACTAGAGATGGCACGATACCACTTTTTTATGTCCGATACGGATATCATAAATTTGGATATCTGCCGATACCGATATGAATCAGGTATAGTATATTTTTTAATCAATAACACGTTTTTTTAATATCTTGCTGGATTTTGTATACGTTTATACTCAAGTTTAAATAAATAACAACACTAAAGCTATTCTGTTATACCTGTATGTAAAAAATACACTGCGCCCAAAATATTTCATAGTTCAGCAACACTGATCAATCTAATAAACTTAAACCTGCTCCATCCTTCCTATTCTGGTATTTTAAAGAGTACTTAGCAGAAATATTAAGCAACCTAACTAATAGGGTTGCAAACTCCCAGCAAAAAAAATAGGGAACCACCCCCCACCCTCCACCTCATGATGATTAATCGACGTAATCAACTTTAATTTGATGCAGTGTGGGGGAAAAAATGCACAGAAATAAATTATTTTTCAAGAATAATTAACTCATTCACTGCCATTGACGTCTATAGCCGTCAATTGCAGTGAATGAGTCAATGGGTTTAACTCATTCACTGCCAATGGCTGGCAGTGAATGAGTTAAATAGATTCAACATCTTTCTTCTACAGAGTTGCAGACTGCACAGATGGTATCTTCCCAAAGGAAAAGGTATTAGAGCTTACTAGGGTATATTAGACTTAACAGTTACTATATACAGTAATGGTATCGTGCCATCTCTAGTAAAATATATTTTACTAGAGATGGCACGATACCACTTTTTTATGTCCGATACGGATATCATAAATTTGGATATCTGCCGATACCGATATGAATCAGGTATAGTATATTTTTTAATCAATAACACGTTTTTTTAATATCTTGCTGGATTTTGTATACGTTTATACTCAAGTTTAAATAAATAACAACACTAAAGCTATTCTGTTATACCTGTATGTAAAAAATACACTGCGCCCAAAATATTTCATAGTTCAGCAATACTGATCAATCTAATAAACTTAAACCTGCTCCATCCTTCCTATTCTGGTATTTTAAAGAGTACTTAGCAGAAATATTAAGCAACCTAACTAATAGGGTTGCAAACTCCCAGCAAAAAAAAATAGGGAGCCACCCTCCACCTCATGATGCTTAATCGATGTAATCAAATTAAATTTGATGCAGGGGGGGAAATGCACAGAAATAAATTATTTTTCAAGAATAATTAAAAAGATTCAGCATCTTTCTTCAACAGAATTGCAGACTGCACAGATGGTGTCTTCCCAAAGGAAAAAGTAGTATAGCTTACTAGGGTATATTAGACTTAACAGTTACTATATACAGTAATGGACTTCTATACATTTTACATCAGATTAAAAGTTTGGGTGTAAGATTCAGATAATTATTTATTAAAAGCTAGACATTTTAAATGAGAATAAGAAAGAAAAGTATGTCTTTGTGCCCCCTTTTCCCTGTTCATGCCCTATCGGCCCCCCTGGCTAAACTTTGCTAGATCCACCCCTGCACAGTTACCAGCTACGTAGAAAAAGATCCTGATCTAGAAAGTAATATTAAATAAATTCTAACAACAGCTTATCAAGCTTAATAGTGCTGCTGTTGTTCAACCGCTAGTTTCCTCTTTCTGGTGAGAAGTGGGCCAAAAACTAAGAAGAGAGACAGACTCTCGACAGAAAAGCCGATCAGCTGATCATTAAGCAGTTTCACATTGAAGTAGCAGCAGGAGAGAGAGAGAGAGAGGCAGTCGCTTCATATATCGGTTGGAATGCTTTACAAACATTCAGAGATGAACTTACACACTTGCTTTACTTCTCTCTGGGATAACTTCCTCGGAGATGAATTGCTGGTTTGGTAGCGAAGCTACAACTACACACAGCCGCTCTATCAGGTCATGCATACTGCTGCTACGTGCTAGGTTATGAGCCTAGTTACGCCGTGTAGCAAGTTTTGTGAGGTGCTTTTTTTGATATTTAATGGATCGGATTACATTTTTTTTATTTCTCACTGATATCCGATCCAGTAATTTGGGTCAGTATCGGACCGATACCGATACGTAATATTGGATCGGTCCAGCTCTATATTTTACATAAGATTAAAACTTTGGGTGTAAGATTCAGATAATTATTTATTAAAAGCTAGACATTTTAAATGAGAATAAGAAAGAAAAGTATGTCTTTGTGCCCCCTTTTCCCTGTTCATGCCCTATCGGGCCCCCTGGCTAAACTTTGCTAGATCCGCCCCTGCACAGTTACCAGCCGTCAGCTATGTAGAAAAGGATCCTGGTCTACAAAGTAATAAATAAATTCTAACAACAGCTTATCAAGCTTAAACGTGCTGCTGTTGTTCAGCTGCTGGTTTCCTCTTTCTGGCGGGAAGTGGGCCAAAAACAAACAAGAGAGACGACTCGCGACAGAAAAGCAGATCAGCTGATCATTGATCAGTTTCACGATTGAAGTAGCAGCAAGAAGAGGCAGTCGCTCCATATATCGGTTGTTAAGCTTAACGTGGGAATGCTTTACAAACATTCAGAGATAAACTTACACACTTGCTTTACTTCTCTGGGGAAAACTTTCTCAGAGATGTAGCCTTGCAACAAAACCAGCATTACAACTACACACAGCCGCTCTATCACGTGAGCACACTGCTCCAAGGTGCTACGGTTATGAGCCGAGTTACACCATGTTGCAAGTTTGGATCAGATTACATTTTTTATTTCTCTCCGATATCCAATCCAGTAATTTACGTCAGTATCGGACCGATCCGGTCCATCTCTACTCTAGAGTTCCTTTTAAATCTGAAGAGGTGAGTAGAGACCATCTCTTCCAGTGCGTCTCAGTGCAGTTGTTTTGTTTTGTACCTGTGTGTGATTACCGTTCAGATCTGGGGAGGGAATGAACGTATAAAGTTCTATAGTTCTATTTAAACAGACAAAACAGTGGAGGTGTGACAACACAAATCTAGATTTTAGATGTGGATGTGGCAGAGTGTAGCTAATTGTCTCTCTGTGTTAGCTCTGTAATGGACTGGCCACAGTTCCAGGGTGAATCCAGGCCTGTGACAGCTGAGAAAGGCTCAAGTCGCTCAATTCAAACTTCTCTCAATCACGCTGATCCAATAATTTTCTTGTGTGCCTTCTGAGAGCGAATCTGACTCTTTTCCCTGTGTTTTAAATCTCAGTGCTATTCTGTTATTCCACTTTTCAGACTCTCATTTGTGTGACCCACCTTCTCCCCATCTCCACCTAATCCCTCAGAGAACCTCATCAGTGTCTCCAGCTGTATCTCCAACTTAACCAGCATCTAGACTCGGGGTTCCTGTCCTACTTGGTTGCATTTTTGAAACTTTGTTCTGCTATGTTGCTTATCTGGGTCCAATTACATAATAGCTTATTATACAAGCTGTGCTTTATTAAATTTATTGTATTCTTCCACATCACCTTTTCTAATACACTTATAAACTATACTATGTATCAGCACTATCTAAAGAGTTATTTCTAAAACTAATTGTTTCTTTTTTAAGTTTATGGGCTCATTTATGTTTTTGTAAGTGTGTGTCTATGTGCACTTACCTTGCTCTAGAACCTTTTATGGCATAGCAACACTAAACCTTGACCTCACTTAGCACTGTTTACCAAAATAGCGGTAGGGTTGTCGTCACCTTTACAACATTTTTATGCTAGTCCAACCCCTTTCATGCCTTAATGCCCTGCTGTCCTCTTTTTCCTCCCACGGCTGAGGTTACCTGGTCAGGTGGTCAAATAAAAGGGATAAATACCTAAACCCAAAGCTCTATTCTGAGAACAAGACATAAAGTACAGGCTTGCGCTCGCATTCAAACAGTCGCTTAAGCTTTGCTTCCACCAAAAGGCTTAACAGCAGTTACTGCTCATCATTCATTCTTCAACTCATCAAAGAGAAAAAGTTTTAGCAACAGGAGAGCAGCCGAGAGGTTGCTATTATAGGATCAGCTATGCTTGGAGGCATACGTACAGATTTGGTGGTCACAGTGGCTGTTCTCTTTCTAACTCAGACAGGGACTCAATGCAGGTAGGTTTCAAGATCATTTAAATTTTTTTAGTTTATCTGTGATTAATAATATTTTAGTTTAGTTTATTTAAATTAAAACAAAGGAAGTTTTTAGTCAAGTTTTTAACTCAGTCCTTTATTTTGTTACATTGGTTATTGGTCATTGATTTCCTATTTCAGAGCTGAAAATGACTTCCTATCAGTTACTTTACCGGAGTGGAGGGCACATTCAGGTACGATGTAGCACAGTTATTAAGACCTTTAAGAATTTCATAATTACCTGACCTGCTTTAGATAAGAACTCAAATCAAACATGTTGTACATAATGACGTATTTCATTTTTTGTTTCCTTTAGAATACGTTATACAGTGTTTTGATGACAGACATGCCAATCTGAACTGTGAGTGGCTGGCGAGTGAAAAAGGAGCAGGTGAAGACAATTATATTTAATAGAAAACAGTAGCCTGAACTGCTTTTTGAAGTCATCAAGCCAATTTACAGTTCTGGGTTCACTCTGGCTCTGAGAGATAAGTTGAATTAATTAATTAACCTTTAATTTTGTCCCAACCTTTGGCGAAATATCGGGAACATCCATCCACAGTTCTGTTTTAATCTACACACAGGCTGCGATTGTATTCGTGTCTCACCACATTATCACAAATTGATCTGAAATAGGCTATATTCTTTTACAACCTGGTGTTTTCCTGGGAGCACTCAAACAGAGAGCCTACACATGAGATTCAAATTTAGTAGCTACAGCAACACAAACAGACAGCTTCTACAGCTACAGCTATTTCACAGCAGATGTTCAGTACAAGGCAGTACTTGTTTAATTACAAGAACAAAGATGAAGAGCTGTTTCTGTTAAATATATATTATCAGCACATATCAGCATTTAAAATATGTAGCGTATTAAGTTTTCTTTTTTGTCTTTTTCTCCTCCAGGGGATTTTGCAGTGAATGTTTCAGAGAGTGGTCCACTAGGGATTGAGGGCCAGGCTTGTCTAGAGTTCTGGTACCTTGTCCCAGTTGCAGCTAATGGGTCTGAACTTCGTGTCTTGCTAAAAAACAGCGTTGGTTCAGTAGAAATCTGGACCTCTCCTGCTCTCCCTCAGAATGCATGGAGGCAAGCGTTTGTGCCCCTGAACATCACTGAGTCCAGGACTCGGGTAAAATAAAACATAGCAGCACACATTAGAACTGTACTGTCATAATATAAATATTCTATAGCATGTCCTTAAATAAATTACCTTTTTTATATATTAGGTTGTGTTTGAAGTGGTTCAAGGATTGTCCATAGAGAAAGAGATCACATTTAAACAGATAGGTGTAAGAAAAGGCTCCTGTGGTAAGTATTTACCAAATTAAACTTCTCAACAACAGCTCTAGTGCCACAAATCAATTAAAAGATTGAACTGTATTCATAATAACCTTTGTGCGGTACATAAAAACAGAAGACGTGTCATAAGAATTGTCACAAAGACATTTTTTGATGAGGATGTTTTAGAAAATATTCTGAACTACAATATTAAAACTGAATACAGTTTTTTAATGTTATTAATCCTACATAGGTGTCGATAAGCTGTTAATATGGTCACCCCAACAGGACTACAGTGTGAATCGAATGCAGAGATATGGACAGATGAGACCACCCGCTGCCTCTGTTCTGCTGGCCAGCTCTCCTGCTTTCCCTCTCACTGCCCTGAAGGCCAACTCTGTGGTCCTCAAAGAAGAGGCCCCAATGGGACTTCTACCTTTGGGATGTGCACTATACACAGTCCCGCAGACGGCAGCACTTTTGATGGAGTATTGTTCCGCTTTACGACCGCCTGCACTTATGTTCTGGCTAAGACCTGCTCACCCACTGAAACCCTGCCCATGTTCGCTGTGGAAGTGGTCAATGAGCAGCATGATAACACATCTCTGCCAGAGGTCCAGAAGATCAATATTAACATGAGGATTTACAGGGTGTCTCTGCTGAAAAGCCAAACAGACCGGGTTGTGGTGAGTTACTTATATGTATGGAAGACATTTAGGGCACAGTTAATTACTAATTATACCAGCCTTTAACATTTACAAACACTGAAGAGTACATTTCTGACACATACATATGAAGACAATTTGAGTATTTTACATTACTAAGGAAGTCAATATTTTGTAAACAAAGCCACTGTCAACTACTGAACGAATATCTGTTTGGTAACAGCTATTTTCCTAATAAAAATATAGTATTATGTATTCACATTTTCTGTTTTATACTGCTCTGTAAACTTCATAATCCATAACTACTGTTCATACAACTGCACTTCCTTTTGCCTCGCCATTATGAAGTAATGACCACTGAGCCAAGTAAAGCACCAAATCCAGCGATTCCCATAATTGCATAAAGGGCAGATTTTATTGCCACTGGCAAAGGACTAATGGGTCATATTGGCCTTTATGAGCACAGCTATCTTCTAAGTACCTTCTTTTATATAAACTTTCAAATGCAATAAGTCCATATTGTGTATGGCAACTGGTAAAAAAGGCTAAACTAACACTGTTTTTCAGATTAATGGGATCTGGAGAAAGCTTCCACTAAGCCTTAACAGCGACACTGTCAACATCAGGAGCACCCCTACCACTATTGTGCTGGCAACCACTTTTGGTCTTACAGTCTCATTTGACAGCACTGGTGTGGTCCACGTCACCCTCCCATCAACCTATTCTGATAAAGTCTGTGGCATGTGTGGCAACTTTAACCACCTCAAAGAAGATGACTTTAGGAACCTCGATTCACAAAACGCAACAGCTTTGGCTGAAAGCTGGCAGACTGGGAAAACTGCCTCTTCCTGTGAAACCATTCTATTCCCTCAGTGTGACCCACTGGAGGAGACACAGTATGCCAGCGAGCTGTACTGTGGAGGCTTATTCTCTACTACTGGTCCCTTTGCTGACTGCTTATCAGTTGTAGGGGCAGACAGCTATATCAGAGGCTGCGTGTTTGCCATGTGTTCTACTCATGGTGACCAAGCCGTGCTATGTGAGACGCTACGGGTCTATATTGATATCTGCAATAAAGCTGGCATTGCAGTACCCATGTTGAGGAACTCCACAATCTGCCGTATGTTGCGTTATTAAATCCTGCTTTTGTTTTCTTCCTCCTTTTCAAAATAGAGCGCACAGTGGCAAATAATAACTGATAACAGTAAAGGTCATGCACTTTTTCCTGTCTTTTTCTCGGATCCCCTCAGCCATTCAGTGCGGTGAGAACAGCCACTATAACTCGTGTGCTGATGGCTGTCCCGAGGTGTGCTCCAGTCTGGATATAGCTGGCTCCTGTGGAAGCTGTGAGGCAAGATGTGAGTGTGATTCTGGCTTCAAACTCAGTGGGGAAAAGTGTGTCCCAGCAGAAGACTGCGGGTGCTGGTATAATGGAAAACACTATGAGGTAAGTGAGGTAAATGAACACAACACAATTTCTTATTCACATATTCAATTTCACAGTAATTTATTCACATAACTCTGTTCTGCCTGCAGAAAGGAGAAATACTGGTGGAAGGAGATTGTGTGCAACAGTGTCAGTGTATGGGTAATAACAATATGCAGTGCACTCAAATGCAATGTGCAGACAATGAAGTTTGTAAGGTTAAAGATGGGGTCAAAGGCTGCTTCCTTTTCAAACCCACCACCTGCAGTGTGTACGGTGATCCACACTACATCACCTTTGACGGTCTGGCATATGACTTTCAAGGGGGATGCAGTTACATATTGACCACCACATGTGGTGGAGGAAGCTCAGTCCAGTTCACAGTATCTGGACACAACACCCACCCCCCCCTTCAGAACTTCACCAGATCCAAGCTTCAAGCCGTGGCTCTCCAAGTCGAGGATCTGTATCTCATCTTGAATCAAAGCGGAGAGGTCTATGTAAGAAAGCAATTCTCTCTTTAACACCATTGAAAACATTTCTTCACCTTTAAATTCAACAGGGCTGTTTTCAAGAACAGTGATCTGGGATTAGTTACAGCTTACATTTTACTGCACAAGGACTTCTTTTGTTCTGCATTATCTCCTGTAATTCATTAATGACAGTGGCAGATGACTTTCACACGTTTTTAGAGGTCAGTTACTGTTGTGTCAGATTGTTAGAGGAAGTCAGCTGTTTACAACCTGGAACTTAAGCAAGCTAAAGGGCTATACTTTAGTTAGTTAGTAGGTCACTGGTAGCACTAACCTAACTAATGTTAAGGTTCAAAATTGAGGAGGGAGAGTACAAACCACTCTTGGTCCAGAAGGTCTTGGTCAAACAATGATTTTAATGAACACACGTGTGGGAAGACACTCTGTACGCAGACAGCCAGTAGTCCTCGACTTAATCAAAGCATGAACAGATATTTTATAGCATCAGGGTTTGATTTACTGACGCCCCTTCATGCGTCACAGATACATTTTATACATAGATCAGATCAACACCAGAATGACTTTTCACCTAGAAGATCATCTTCTATTTTCATGGCTGGTACTTTCCGTTATCTTAAAGTGAATTGTTCCTCTTTCTTATCGAGACATAACTAATCTCTCCTCTAAATAAATCTAACCAATGTGTGTGTATGTGTTGACCTCACATGCTCTTTGTGTCACCTCTTCACCTACTGTCTGTGTCTCGTCCTCAAAGGCTCCTCAAAATAACCTGCACTTAGACTCTGCTTTCGGTTTCAGTTCTGCAAAAGGCACACTCTGCAAACCTGCAACTTCCTGTCAGCCTGCAACTTAGTCTTTCTGAAAGACACACACTGTTCAACCCCTGAACACAATATAAACTCCAGATTATATTATTAATGCAATGGTAATGATGACAATTATTTAACAATAGCAGTAAAATAATTTCCCTGCTCCACACTAACTATTTCAAGAAAATATTATCTCTACTTTATGTAAAACAACATGCAAAATAAGTTCAATTATTAAAAGACTGTCCTTTCTTTAGGTCAGTTATAAGCAAGTCCAACTGCCATATTCCACCAGCGGGACATATGGCTCAGTATGGGTGTATGTGAAGAATAATCATATCATCTTGGAGACAACTTTTGGCCTCAAAATGCACATAGATGGAGAGAACAGACTGTTTCTGCAGGTGGATGAGCACTACAAATATGAACTGTGTGGTCTGTGTGGCACTTATTCTGGATACCAGGACGATGACTTTGTAACTCCAGGAGGCCAAAACGTGTCAGAAACGTTTGAGTTTGGTGACAGCTGGAGGGTCCCAAACAACTCTGAGTGAGTTATTTTAATACTGTACACAGTAACAGCAAACATTTGGGTACCAGTATGGCACTTCTGTACCTAAATATACCAGCATAGTATTGAAAAAAACAAAAGCTAGTAAAATGACTGCATTTTTTAGCGCCAGCAGAGTGGCAGTGTTTACTCTCCAATGAGCCTGAATTGTGCTTTTTCTTTCATACTATTAAGCAACATAGCATGTTTAGTAAAATCAGTGAACATCACCTGCTGAGCCTGAGCATGCCAGCATTGTTGTTGTATGTTAGTAATCTAAGCAGGTTCTGAGTGTCTTTGTGGCGGGGTGGGGGTTATTACATTACATTCACAACGTAATAACCCAACCTGCTATCACGGCAAATCATGAAATAGACACACATGCAGGATTTGCAGTTCAGGCACAACAGAGGGAGGTATTTTATTTCAAGCCAACATCTAAAAATCTGCTCAGCTTGTCAGACAACTGCAGGGAGCACGTATTTCTTCAAAAACTGCTGACTTTAATTAAATTATGTATTATGTAAGTGTTCCATGTAAAATGTTGAAATGAATCTGGTCAAATTAAATTTACTTGATTTGTATATATTCAGTTTATACAAAGCACGTTTTCCTTGAAGATTGAGTATTTGAATAAATAAACCTTTGATTTTATATCTTTCAGCTTCTTTTTACTCAGAATGGTCGCATCATGCATATTAAGGGTGAAAAGTTGTTTTTTTGAGTGAATACAACCTGGCGCCTTGGCTAGCCAATGTACTAAACTCACACACTAGCATATATTTTTCTTTATGCATCGTAATTTATTTAAAATTACATCAACATGTTTTATACAGTATCAGGGGCGTAATTTCTAGGGGGGTTATGACCCCCCTCCCAATAATCAGACCCAGCTAATATTACACCCCCCCAATAAAATTATGAATTATCTTGCATAGATAGGCTGTTGATTTTCTTTATCCATTTCGGTTATTACCAGCAAGATAGTTGCATGTTTAATCATCTGGGAGTTTACCCAGATTTATTTATTTATTTAGATAGAGGTCTTGACCCCCTCAATGTTCAGCATAAAGTTACGTCCATGTACAGTATAATCTAGAAGTAACTAATCTCTGTTTGTCTAAATTTTCTCAGATGTTTAGCTCGTCCAAACAATCCAAGACTCTGTGACAAGGATGAGAGGGATACAGCCTACAATGAGTGTTCAGTGCTGTTTGGCAGTGTTTTCATGCCCTGTCATGAACACATTCACCCAAGCATTTACCTCAATAGTTGTGTGTATGACTACTGTGCTACAAGCGGCGACCAACACACACTCTGTGAATCTCTGAAGTCCTATGCAACAGCATGCCAGGTTTCAGGAGTTGAACTTCCAAATTGGCAGACTGGCACAGCCTGTGGTGGGTATTTGCATCAAATATGAGGATGACACTGTTATTATCATACAAGTAAATATACAGTAGGATGTCTAGATAGGTTGTGTTAACTGTGTGTGTTTTCATCCAATTTCAGAAGGCCTTTCTACCTCAACAGCTCCTCCAACAACTGCTTCTCCAACACCAGATCAAACTTGTAAGAGCATTCACAGTTTAGAAAGTTTATCGAGGACTAGTTTAAATAAGTGACGTGATACAGTTTACAAATAATCATTTCAAAACAAATATTAGCTTAGCTAATAACCTTGCTTGCTTTATATGTGCCAATATTTAATAGAAGTGTAAATATATTTTAGTTCTTTTGCTGACCTGAGGTATAACCTTCGACACATTAGATGGGATATTAAAGTTTTTTCAAAGTTTAAAAGCACTGTATCTCAGAAATTATTATTAACTCATAAATCAGTATTTCCATTGTTTGTTTCTTTCATCCATTATTTACATTTTGCTTTCTATAGTTTGTCCCTTGAACTGCAATTTTGAAAAAGATCTGTGTGGGTGGGAGCAGCTTATGCAGGACACTTTTGATTGGACAAAACACTCTGGACCCACACCAACAAATTTAACAGGTCCAAACCAAGACCACACCACTGGAGGTAAAACCAGTCTGTTACTTCTGTTGTTTTTCCTTTTTAGAGGTTGGGGTCTATTTTGGTTGGTTTCATAACATTGTTTATACTTAATGTGTACTATTCAACTTTTCCATAGCTGGTTTCTACATGTACCTTGAGGGAGACAGTGTAACTCATGGAGACTCTGCCCGTTTGATGAGCTCGGCGTGTAATTTTAACGGACCACTCTGCCTGTATTTCTGGTACCATATGTATGGTTCAGCCACAGCCATGGCTCTTAATATCTACCTGCTGAAAGACAGTAAAACAACAAAGCTCTGGTCCATGATGGACAACCAGGGACCTGAATGGCATCTGGGAAGAGCTGATGTCAAAGTGTCTGGTCCATTCCAAGTGAGTTTGACAATACATGAACATAAGAAATGTATGAAGGGCTTGCTGGAAATCAAGACTTGATATCCTAATTTAGAATTCTATTTTCTTCTTATGCCTTTCAGATTATAATAGAAGGAATTCGAGGCTCTAATTATCAGTCAGATGTGGCCATAGATGACATATCTGTCCATTTTGGCTCATGTTCAGGTAACAAAGGCAAAGCAAACTGTAGGTGCTTAATAAACATGGAACTATGCAATACTGTTGTAAACAGTTTGGAAAGTAAATCATTTAAGATATAAACTTCTTTAGCATAACTGATGTGACAGAGTTTACCAAAAGTCAGTGTTGTTTTTATTTAGGTAGCTTTCCAGCCCTGGGAAGTGGAACTAAGCCTTCTGCAACTACAGAAATGCTCCCCTTACACCAAAGTAAATACACAGGAAGTTATATTTTACAAGTCATGTGTTTCTGCATCATAAAACCTTATGTTAAGTTAAAAATTAACATTTACATCTTGTTCATGTACTGAGTGTGCAGATTCTAATGGTAACTAGGGTTCACTTTTAGGAAGTTTAGCAAGTATCTCATGACTCATGCTATTTTTTTTCTCCAAATGTTTCCCTTTAGTCTGCAATCTTGACTGTAACTTTGATAGCAACCTTTGTAGCTGGGACCAGACGATTACGGATGCTTTTGACTGGACCTGGCAAAGAGGTTCTACCCCCACTTTAATGACGGGCCCCTCTGCTGACCACACTGGTGGTAAGATTTGATGTAAAATTTACACTGACAGTTAATAAAACCATAATACATCTAAAGGTGGACTTATTCCTTATATTATTATATCTTTAATGTTTTCAATCACCTTTTCTAGATGGCCACTATCTTTACATTGAAGCCAACAGTGCATCGTATGGAGACACAGCTCGTCTCATCAGCTCTGAGTGCTCTGACTCTGGACCTCAGTGTCTGCAGTTCTGGTACCATATGTATGGCTCAGCAGATACAATGGGCCTCCATGTTTACCTGCTCCAAAACAGAATAGCCAATCAGGTTTGGAGGAAGCAGAATGACCAAGGAAATATGTGGCACCTGGCTCAAGTGGACATTGAACCAACCACACCTTTTCAGGTGACCTATTTCAAACCATGGAGTGTGGCCTGCTTTCTGGTTATAAAAAATTATCCTGCAAACATATCATTCAATTTAATTTTATCATTTAGATCATTATTGAGGGGCGCAGAGGATCCAATGATGAGTCAGATGTGGCCATAGATGATTTGAAGCTTTATCACGTCCGCTGCTTAGGTAAAAGGTTTATATATCATAACATACCATTATTGGTTTGGAAAGGTGTTTCTCACTTTCTATGCAGACACTTAATAACACCGTTAAACTGTTGCAGATCTGGTAGGTGGAATTACAACACAATCAGCAAGACCTGATCTTAATACCACAGCGCCCCCAAGAGTCCCTGTCCAAACCACTGCAGCTCCACAGCCTCCTATGCTCACTGCTACCTTCCAACCAGCGATAATAAATATCACTGCCCCTCCCGTAGTGGAGGAAACAACCAACTTAATTAATAAGAACAATGTTACTGAAGCTCCAGATAGCCGGCCACCTCTGCAGCCAGGTATAGTAATAATTTCACAGTAACACTTCAATGTCCCATTTATACTCTAACAGATAATAGTTTACACCAGAGGTGTGGACTCGAGTCACATGACTTGGACTCCAGTCAGACTTGAGTCATTAATTTTATGACTTTAGACTTGACTTGAAAAAGTGTTCTAAGACTTGTGACTTGACTTGGACTTTTACACCAGTGACCTGGGACTTGAATTGGACTTGAACCGGTTTACTTGAAAAGACTTGATATTTCACCCCAAATCTAAAATTTAACACACATATTATATAGAAAGTGTGCACCTTTAATTCAATTAATTCATTCATTTATTCCAACCACACTCCGTACGTATGTGTGCGTGAGCTGTAGCACAGTCAATCAAATTAACCAGAGTTTTTTAAGAAGAAAAAAAAAACGCTCAAAAATGCTGCAAGGAGTTATTTTTTTCAGGTACATAAACTATGAAGTAGTCAACAAAAAAAACGAAATGTAATATGCAAAATATGCAAGAAGAGAATCACGGACAGAGATGGAACAACTTCCAACTTTGTCCGACAGTTGAAGTTGCATAAAGAACGGTAGGTGGTGCTTCTCTTTTGCTACGATGAGATAGCTGACTTCATCTAACTTTGTGATGTCAACTAGCTTTAATGTGTATGATATTTTTGTCATGCTATTTTAAAGCCGGTCCTACAAGCGCATCCAAGAATAACATGCAGCTTATCTCAGAACAGTCTGTGAAAATTATTCTTGGAGCTAAGTTTAATTGAGCTGCATTTTATAGAGGTGCAATTTCACAATTTGTGTATATTTTCTAAGTTCACTATTTTGTCATGTGTTGAGAAAAACAGAGATTTAAAAATCACATGGTCTAATATTTACATTTAGCATATAACTGCAACATTCTTTTATTTATTTTATTTTTTTGAAAGACTCGAAAGGACTTGAAATTCAAAGTTTCAGACTTGTGACTTTACTCGGACTTTTAAACCAGTGACTTGAGACTTGACTCTGACTTGCCTGACATTACTTGAGACTTGACTTGTGACTTGAGGATAAAGACTTGAGACTTACTTGAGACTTGCAAAACAATGACTTGGTCCCACCTCTGGTTTACACATCCATTATTTGTGCAGCAGTGTGGGGTGGTGGTTAGCACCGTTGACTCACTACATAAAAGTCATGAGTTTTACTCCAACACGCCTTTCTGTGTGCAGTTTGCATGTTCTCCCCATGTTTGTGTGGGTTCTCTCGGGGTACTGTGGCTTCTTTCTACAGCCCAAAGACATGCAGTTAGTGGGGTTAGGTTAATTGTTGATTGTAAATTTCCTATAGGTGTGAATGTGAGTGCAAATGGTTGTCTGTCTGTATTAGCCCTGCAATATAATGGTGACCTGTCCAGTGTGTACCCTGCTTCTCACCCAATGGAAGCTCAGTTAGGCTCCAGTTCCCCACCCCTGATAAGGATAAGAGGAAGAGAATGGATGGATGGATATTTTATGTCTAGAATTATTCTATGCCTTATATAATCATATTTTTCTTTTTTGAACAGTGTGCCAATTCCACTGTAATTTTGAGCAAGATTTATGTCAGTGGAATCAGTTGATCACAGATGCTTTTGATTGGACAAGAAACAGTGGCTCCACTCCTACTATCAATACAGGACCTTCTACAGATCACACCACAGGAGGTAATTAGCTTTCTGACATAGGGAAAATAAAGTTAATATACTGAGGTTATATAGTGTTAAACTTCCCGAATAAAACAGTAACACCATTAAAGCCAGTTTGGTGATTTGTTTTTTTTTGTTTTTTGTTTTTTCCATTCAGTATGAAAAACTTTATGAGGCAGTTTTAGCAACAAGTGCAAATGGCTTGTAAATTAACTTCTGTACTTATTTATTCTCAGTGTTATTGCCTAAAAGCATATCTTTAACTTACTGATTGTATGTCCCCGTTCAGGTGGCCACTATCTTTACATTGAAGCCAACAGTGCATCGTATGGAGACACAGCTCGTCTCATCAGCTCTGAGTGCTCTGACTCTGGACCTCAGTGTCTGCAGTTCTGGTACCATATGTATGGCTCAGCAGATACAATGGGCCTCCATGTTTACCTGCTCCAAAACAGAATAGCCAATCAGGTTTGGAGGAAGCAGAATGACCAAGGAAATATGTGGCACCTGGCTCAAGTGGACATTGAACCAACCACACCTTTTCAGGTGACCTATTTCAAACCATGGAGTGTGGCCTGCTTTCTGGTTATAAAAAATTATCCTGCAAACATATCATTCAATTTAATTTTATCATTTAGATCATTATTGAGGGGCGCAGAGGATCCAATGATGAGTCAGATGTGGCCATAGATGATTTGAAGCTTTATCACGTCCGCTGCTCAGGTAAAAGGTTTATATATCATAACATACCATTATTGGTTTGGAAAGGTGTTTCTCACTTTCTATGCAGACACTTAATAACACCGTTAAACTGTTGCAGATCTGGTAGGTGGAATTACAACACAATCAGCAAGACCTGATCTTAATACCACAGCGCCCCCAAGAGTCCCTGTCCAAACCACTGCAGCTCCACAGCCTCCTATGCTCACTGCTACCTTCCAACCAGCGATAATAAATATCACTGCCCCTCCCGTAGTGGAGGAAACAACCAACTTAATTAATAAGAACAATGTTACTGAAGCTCCAGATAGCCGGCCACCTCTGCAGCCAGGTATAGTAATAATTTCACAGTAACACTTCAATGTCCCATTTATACTCTAACAGATAATAGTTTACACCAGAGGTGTGGACTCGAGTCACATGACTTGGACTCCAGTCAGACTTGAGTCATTAATTTTATGACTTTAGACTTGACTTGAAAAAATGTTCTAAGACTTGTGACTTGACTTGGACTTTTACACCAGTGACCTGGGACTTGAATTGGACTTGAACCGGTTTACTTGAAAAGACTTGATATTTCACCCCAAATCTAAAATTTAACACACATATTATATAGAAAGTGTGCACCTTTAATTCAATTAATTCATTCATTTATTCCAACCACACTCCGTACGTATGTGTGCGTGAGCTGTAGCACAGTCAATCAAATTAACCAGAGTTTTTTAAGAAGAAAAAAAAAAACGCTCAAAAATGCTGCAAGGAGTTATTTTTTTCAGGTACATAAACTATGAAGTAGTCAACAAAAAAAACGAAATGTAATATGCAAAATATGCAAGAAGAGAATCACGGACAGAGATGGAACAACTTCCAACTTTGTCCGACAGTTGAAGTTGCATAAAGAACGGTAGGTGGTGCTTCTCTTTTGCTGCGATGAGATAGCTGACTTCATCTAACTTTGTGATGTCAACTAGCTTTAATGTGTATGATATTTTTGTCATGCTATTTTAAAGCCGGTCCTACAAGCGCATCCAAGAATAACATGCAGCTTATCTCAGAACAGTCTGTGAAAATTATTCTTGGAGCTAAGTTTAATTGAGCTGCATTTTATAGAGGTGCAATTTCACAATTTGTGTATATTTTCTAAGTTCACTATTTTGTCATGTGTTGAGAAAAACAGAGATTTAAAAATCACATGGTCTAATATTTACATTTAGCATATAACTGCAACATTCTTTTATTTATTTTATTTTTTTGAAAGACTCGAAAGGACTTGAAATTCAAAGTTTCAGACTTGTGACTTTACTCGGACTTTTAAACCAGTGACTTGAGACTTGACTCTGACTTGCCTGACATTACTTGAGACTTGACTTGTGACTTGAGGATAAAGACTTGAGACTTACTTGAGACTTGCAAAACAATGACTTGGTCCCACCTCTGGTTTACACATCCATTATTTGTGCAGCAGTGTGGGGTGGTGGTTAGCACCGTTGACTCACTACATAAAAGTCATGAGTTTTACTCCAACACGCCTTTCTGTGTGCAGTTTGCATGTTCTCCCCATGTTTGTGTGGGTTCTCTCGGGGTACTGTGGCTTCTTTCTACAGCCCAAAGACATGCAGTTAGTGGGGTTAGGTTAATTGTTGATTGTAAATTTCCTATAGGTGTGAATGTGAGTGCAAATGGTTGTCTGTCTGTATTAGCCCTGCAATATAATGGTGACCTGTCCAGTGTGTACCCTGCTTCTCACCCAATGGAAGCTCAGTTAGGCTCCAGTTCCCCACCCCTGATAAGGATAAGAGGAAGAGAATGGATGGATGGATATTTTATGTCTAGAATTATTCTATGCCTTATATAATCATATTTTTCTTTTTTGAACAGTGTGCCAATTCCACTGTAATTTTGAGCAAGATTTATGTCAGTGGAATCAGTTGATCACAGATGCTTTTGATTGGACAAGAAACAGTGGCTCCACTCCTACTATCAATACAGGACCTTCTACAGATCACACCACAGGAGGTAATTAGCTTTCTGACATAGGGAAAATAAAGTTAATATACTGAGGTTATATAGTGTTAAACTTCCCGAATAAAACAGTAACACCATTAAAGCCAGTTTGGTGATTTGTTTTTTTTGTTTTTGTTTTTTCCATTCAGTATGAAAAACTTTATGAGGCAGTTTTAGCAACAAGTGCAAATGGCTTGTAAATTAACTTCTGTACTTATTTATTCTCAGTGTTATTGCCTAAAAGCATATCTTTAACTTACTGATTGTATGTCCCCGTTCAGGTGGCCACTATCTTTACATTGAAGCCAACAGTGCATCGTATGGAGACACAGCTCGTCTCATCAGCTCTGAGTGCTCTGACTCTGGACCTCAGTGTCTGCAGTTCTGGTACCATATGTATGGCTCAGCAGATACAATGGGGCTCCATGTTTACCTGCTCCAAAACAGAATAGCCAATCAGGTTTGGAGGAAGCAGAATGACCAAGGAAATATGTGGCACCTGGCTCAAGTGGACATTGAACCAACCACACCTTTTCAGGTGACCTATTTCAAACCATGGAGTGTGGCCTGCTTTCTAGTTATAAAAAATTATCCTGCAAACATATCATTCAATTTAATTTTATCATTTAGATCATTATTGAGGGGCGCAGAGGATCCAATGATGAGTCAGATGTGGCCATAGATGATTTGAAGCTTTATCACGGCCGCTGCTCAGGTAAGAAGCATATAAAAAACAAAATATACTTTACCAGGTTTGAAAAGCTGTTTCCAACTTTCTATGCAGACACTTAATAACATTTTTATACTGTTGCAGATCTGGTAGGTGGAATTACAACACAATCAGCTAGACCTGATCTTAATACCACAGCGCCCCCAAGAGTCCCTGTCCAAACCACTGCAGCTCCACAGCCTCCTATGCTCACTGCTACCTTCCAACCACCGATAATAAATATCACTGCCCCTCCCGTAGTGGAGGAAACAACCAACCTAATTAATAAGAACAATGTTACTGAAGCTCCAGATAGCCGGCCACCTCTGCAGCCAGGTATAGTAATAATTTTACAGCAGCTCTTGTTTCCCATTCTAGTTTATTCTGGTTTACAAATCCATTACGTAATATCTAAAATTACTGTATCAATGATGTAATCATATTTCTTTCTCTTTTTTAACAGCATGCCAGATGCACTGTGATTTTGAGCAAGATTTATGTCAGTGGAATCAGATGATAACTGATGCTTTTGATTGGACAAGACAGAGTGGCTCCACTCCTACGATCAATACTGGACCATCTTCAGATCACACCACAGGAGGTAATTAGCTTTCACAAGCCAGAAACAGTTATTTTTCCAGGAAAAAAAATAAGTAAACCACACACAAATTTTCTGTTTAATATTAACCATAGTTGCATTGTTAAAACCATTTGATCGTTAGTTATTTCTTTATTTTTGTTTTATTATAGTTTTCTTTTTTCCCTTTTTTTCAGTTTAATGTTAAAAATGTCGATGCAAAGAAATTTAACAAGCAGTTTTAACCATGTAAATGACTTGAACATGTGTAATTTACTGAATCATTCTCAATATTCTAAAACAGTCTAAAAATGTATGTCCCTATTCAGGTGGCCACTATCTTTACATTGACGCCAACAGTGCATCATATGGAGACACAGCGCGTTTCATCAGCTCTGAGTGCTCTGACTCTGGACCTCAGTGTCTGCAGTTCTGGTACCATATGTACGGCTCAGCAGATACAATGGGCCTCCATGTTTACCTGCTCCAAAACAGAATAGCCAATCAGATTTGGAGGAAGCAGAATGACCAAGGAAATATGTGGCACCTGGCTCAGGTGGACATTACAGCAACAGACACTTTCCAGGTGTGTTACCTATCAGAGACATTTCTTTATTAGACCTATCTGATGTTGGAAAACTGCACTGCAAATAAATAACAGTCCAATACTTTTAATTTAAGT
Organism: Maylandia zebra; assembly: GCF_041146795.1. NCBI lineage: Eukaryota > Metazoa > Chordata > Actinopteri > Cichliformes > Cichlidae > Maylandia > Maylandia zebra. The sequence continues at coordinate 20,468,849 of NC_135184.1, forward strand.
GTAACCTAATCACTCTGTATACCATCACAAGTATAGTGCCATGTAACAGTATAACCGCTTTACTTTTAGATTATATTTGAAGGACGAAGAGGTTCGAATACTCAGTCTGATGTGGCAGTAGATGATGTGTCACTTTATCATGGGCGCTGTGCAGGTAATCCTAATGTCCTAACTATATTTTGTGCAGTCCAAACACTATCTGACAATCTAAATGACAGACCAGACTGTGAAATATTGTTACAGAACTGGTCAATCCAACAACAACTACAACTCAGTCAAAGCCGGAAACAACAGCTGGGCCACAACCATCAACCACAACTCAACTAAAGCCGGAAACAACAGCTGGGCCACAACCATCAACCACAACTCAACTAAAGCCGGAAACAACAGCTGGGCCACAACCATCAACCACAACTCAACTAAAGCCGGAAACAACAGCTGGGCCACAACCATCAACCACAGTTGGACCCCAGCCCACAACAAATAAACCGCAATCTACAACAACAGCAAGACCGCAACAAACAACCCTGACGGTACCAAGTAAGTTCTTTTTGCGTGTCTATAGTTATAAAAACAAATTGAAACATTGAATTGGGTTTCCTAAAATGTATACAGTAGCTGTCATGTTATGTTTGTGCATGTATGTCAGTTCTAAGCTTAAGACAATAACAAGCACATGTCTTGATGCATGCTCAATCATCCAGTGTTGCTCCCAATGAAAATTATACATCCAGATGAACAGAATCAACTTTTTGGGATTAACAAATACATTTTCAATATATAACAAAAACTTTTTTTATTTTGTTTTTCTGTCATTTGAAGTTTATAACTGAGGATATATCTGTTCTCCAACTCTATACATCTTTCCTTCCCCAGCACCAATTTGCCCACGGTATAGTCACTATACCACTTGTGTCCCTGCATGTAGTCCAACCTGTTTTTTCTTGAATGGCCCACCACATTGTAGTGACAATGAGGTTTGTGTTCCTGGATGTGTGTGCGATGATGGCTTTGTCATGAAAATGAAGATTTGTGTGCCTCTGGAACAATGTGGCTGTGTGGACAAGAATGGCACCAAACACCAAGTAAGACAAATTGACAATATGGACAATTTTGAAAATGAGCTTGTGGTCATGTGGTATGTTGACTGTCTGTGTCTTTTCAGTTCAATGAACAGTGGTACACAGATCACTGCAGTCAGAAATGTGAATGTGAGAAGGATGACGGAATAGGAAAGATTGACTGTGATGATGAAGATGAATGTGATGGAAATGCTGTCTGCCTTCAAAATGAAAAGGGCAATTATTACTGCCAGTCTACAGGTAGTCTACATGCCTGCAATGTACCTAAACTATGCTTTTGTTCCTATTTATTTAACTGCTCTTCTTGTTCCCGACAGACTTCGATGAGTGTACGATCAAGAAGGACCCTGAATATAAAACATTTGATAAAATGAAGCATGACTTTGAGGGTGAACACTCTTACGTGCTGGTGAGGACCAGCAACTTGCCAAACAACCTTCCAGACATCTACATTGAAAGCATCAACACGCCCGTCTTAGATCAGGGCGGTGATAGTCAGCATGAAAATGACAGCAGCAGTGAAGAAGAGCAGAAGAGCAGGGAAGGTGATGATGATGACGATGACAGCAAAGAACATGACGAGCACCACAGATTACAAGAGCTTAAGATCAGAGTGTACAATCACACTGTGGAGTTCAAGAAGAATCGGAAACTGATCGTATGTATTAACACATTAACTTCTTAGCATTTTACTGTGGCACAGTGTGATGCTACCTACACACAGACATTTGTAAAATCAGTCTGGGAAATAACTAGCTCCTCTTCCCATTTCTCTTCAAGGTGTTACAACTGTAGCGAGGGAGAGGATGTTATATGTGCTAAATTATGCTGTGTGATAGCGCATTTCTTTTCACTTTAACATTTGTAGGTATAAGACAGAGGAAGAGAGACAATGTGTAAAAAACAGTAATGGCAATATTCCATGTTTATCCGGTGCCTAGATGTTATTGTGTCTGTGTGCGAGTAATATAATCCTATGAATCTCAATTTGCAAGGGTACGGAACTAAAACTAAGCAAGTATAAGACTGTAAGCGTTATAATGTACTTTGCTTGTGATTGTATCACACTAGCATGCTAACATTAGCTATTACGCACTGAAAGCTAATAGAATCTCAATAACTTGTACGTATTTGATAATATAGGAAAGACTTCAGCTAATACTCAAGCTTTCCACAACAAAAATGTATGTTTCTCTTCATACAACAAACATAATCATACAGGAATAAACAGCAGAATTGACATCTACATATACTTCAGTTATCTTAAATTGCACTGAGAGATTTTTTTTCCTCTTCAGGTGGATGGAAAACCTACGGAAATGCCCGTCTCAGTGACTGGTGGTCTAAAGATCTGGAAGCGTTCCTCTCATATCTACCTACAAACTGATTTTGGCTTGTCAGTGGCATTTAATGGACACCATTCAGCAGGTAGCCAGTGTACAATATCAAAAGCAGATGATGTAATTTATTTAATGTGTCATTCCACTTTAAGCTAATAAATAATTTATCGTTTCCCATATTCATACAATGTATTAAACGCTCATATTTATTCTGCAGAGATTACTCTACCACACATTTATAAAAGGAAGGTGGGAGGCCTGTGTGGAAACTTTGATGCTCAGAGAAAAAATGACAGGATGAAGCCAGATGGTACCATAGCCAGAAGCACTAAAGAGTTTGGAGAGAGCTGGAGAGTGTGAATGCCAGATGAAACACTGTCTTTGAATGTGGATGAGTTTAATCTCTATCAGTTACATAAAACTCCATATGGATAAAAAAGAACAGATGAGTGTAATGATTTTGGCTTTTCTTCGTTAGCCAGCAAGTGTTGTCTTTACCTAGCTTTTTAGGGCTATGTTTTCTGAATATCAGCATATCTATTTTTTCATGAATGTTTAGATACCTATCTTTTTCTTATTATTTCTACATATATTTGATATAATCATTGTACTCTACATGTAAATTGAGCTATTATTCTCATTGGATAATATAAAAAATTTAAAAAGTATGTGGTGAATGATCACATTTCATAAGGTGTTTTTGGCTTCCTGCATTGTTGAAGGTTTCTGATGAACTTACTACTCTAATAAAAGTGGACTGTAAGGACATTTGTGTTTCTTTGTGTGCAGCCATTTGGTCCCAAGTTTACGTGTACATTTTTAAGGTACAACCCATTAACCACCTGCAGTACAGCAGGAACACCAACCCAAACAAAGGAAAAACAAATAACACAAAACCTGTAACATGATACGGATAAGGAAGGTAATTGTTTTTTTTCTAGCAAACAATAGGATTGCTCTTGCTTGAAAAGCTCGTCTGTATCTGTATGAGGGCATGTTTATGTGGAATCCTTACTCTCAAGTGTTACAACACCACATAGAGCCATGGATGTATTTGTTCTGTGCATTTTTCTTTTCTTAAGGTTTCTCTGTGATGGTAAGTGAAGCTATGCCTATTGGCTACTATTTAACAGTTTCAAAAAGTTATGGCACAATTATTTCATACTACAAAAATGTATTTGAGACATTATATATACTTTCAAACTGCTGTTTTAACAAGAGTAGAACCTACTTTTAGATCCTTTAGATTTTTTTAATTAGTTGATGTGTTTTCAGGTGGATCCTCTTTAATGTTACTGATAGTTTGAGTTCATGTCCCTGGATATATAGGTGAATGCATGGTCAATAATTCTGGTATTGTTGGATTTCACTTAAGTAGCTAACAAAAACAGCAAGCAAACTATTCTAACTAGTAAAGATTAGACTGAGTTTGTAAGCATTAACACTACTAGTTTTATGATTTGGAGCTTGAGGCTGCTATTAGTGACAGATGATGATATTTACTTCCCTGTGCTGAGCCTCCTTTAGCTGGTTCTAGTGCTCGAATACATATCTCAGGAATGGACTGAGTAGATCTGAATTTCTAAATATCTATCATGGTGCTTGAGCTGATGCTGATGCCAAGGCCATTATGCTACAGTCTGGCAATGTACAGATGCAGAAGAACCTTCAAACTGGCAGGAAAGTAATATCATTACTATGTATTTAAGTCCTCGTACTTTTGGTACCTGTTGGGCAAGAAAAATTAAGTCATAACTGTATGTTAAGAATATGTATTTAAAATTTAACATGTTTCTTTAATATAAATATGTTTTTATATTGTTGTCATTGTCTTTCCATTTTTCTAGCCCAAATACCAGCTCCAACTACTAAACCAACAGGTAATACCCACAACAATCTTTGTACAATTAGCCATTGTGTTCAGTGCGACAGACGCTGCCTATATCTAAACCCCACAATAATGAATTTGATTTTTGTCACCTACTCAAGCTACAAGTACACTCACAAGCCACTTTGTTAGGCATACCAGGTAGACATGGCGAAAGCTCAAAGAAAGCAAGAAGACATGGAGACATGGTGACAATGCTCAAACCAAGTATCAGAATAGGGAAGAAAGGAGATTTAAGTGACTTAAGTGACTTTGAATGCGACATTGTTGTTGGTGCAGACAGACTGTCTGAGTATTTTAAGAATCTGCTGATCTATTGGAATTTTCCTATACAAACATCTCTACATTTACAGGGAATATTCCAGGATAAAAGAAAATACCCAATGAAAATATCCAGTGAAACTGTTGAAGGGATTTTTGCTCAGTTCTCTGGGTGAAAATACCGTGTTGATGCCCAAGGTGAAATGAGAATGGCCAGACTGCATTGAGCTGATGCTAAGGCAACAGCAACTCAAATAAAACATTCATTAGAGCCAAGGTGTGAAGAACATCATCTCTGAATGCACAAAAATATGTTGGTTACAGAAGTGGAAGACCCCACCAAGTGCTGTTCCTCTCAACTAAAAACAGAAAACTGGCTCTATGATTCAGAGGCTCACCAAAATTAGACAAAAGAAGATTAGATGTCTGGTCCCATTTCTACTGTGACATTTAGACATAGGCAAAATGAAAGCATGATTCCATCTGGCCTTGTATGAACTGATCAGGCTGCTGCACAGGCTACCTGAGTACTGTCCATGTCTTTATGACCATATCTTGGTGGCTGCTTCCAGCAGGATAACATTCCATGTCCCAAAGCTCACATCAACTGGTTTCTTGAACGTGACAATCAGTTTATTATACTCAAATAGCCTCCACAGTCACCACCTGTCAATCTAATGTGGAACTAATGAAGTGTTTTCACCGCTCTCATTCCATTTAGTGATCCTTGCTCACTCCTGAACCCTAACCACCTTGTTGCCTGTCCACAAAGCATTTCAGAAATTCCTCAATCTGACAACACACAAACAACCAAATTTATTACAGTTGCATTTATTCTGTATTTAATATTATTCATCTTTTTGATTACTGTTTGTGAGATCATTACTTTATATTTTTACACATTACTAGTATATTTCAAAATAGCATGTTGCAAAATTACAAATATGTGCCATGCTGATCATGCAGTTTTATGCCAGAAGCTGTGGTGTGTGTGCTGTTTCCAGACTGTGCAGGTCCACCAGTGCTATGCTGCCCTGGACAAAACTCCAGTTGTTTCAGGGGATGTTACTGTGATCAGATATGTCTGACATTTGGTGACTGCTGCCGTGACTACAGGTCAACCTGTACAGAATGTAAGTGCGAGTGAACATGCAAAATAGCAAGGTCTGCATTCACAAGTAAGAATTTGTGGATTCAGGGTTGAATATTTATAATGCAACTCTTTCTTCTCTGCTACAGTTCTGACCCAAGTACCAACAAGAAAACAAGCCACTGGAAACAACAATATAATATATACAGATACAAACATCACCACACCAGTGCTCAATGCAGCATCCACACTTAATGTCAGCACAGCCTCAGCATCCACAGTGCCAATATCTACAGCAACCAACCAGACAAGCAGTGATACATCTACACTAGCAATTAAGAAACCATCTTCAGTCATCTCCACTGCAACAGCGGGCACCACCACTACGCTAGCAGATATCGAAACAACCTCAGTCTTTGATTCTACACCAACCAGCCAAAAAAGCAGCACTACTGCATCTATTCCTTTAGATGACCTCATAACATCAGTCTCCACTGTTGCAGGTTGGTCATTGTTTGAATGACCCTACAGTATATCATGACAGAAGTTTTCATAACCATTGGTAGGACAAGCATGGGTGGAATTATTAACAGCAGTATATCAGTATATCAAGAAACATACTTTCCTACTATAGAATCCCAAATTGTCTCCAATTAAAGATATTTTAAAAGTTGGGTAGTTGTGGTAGCATTTCTTTTTTCTTTCTATTTTTTGTTGCTGTGGATCCATTAAAAAGAAAAAAACTGCCTATACTAGAAATTTCTAGTATAAGTAGTGGAAAAAACATTTAATTTAACATTTAATTCTTTATCTTTTACATAATTACTTTGATTTAATGTGAAAAGCCATCAAGGAAGTATTTATGACAATTCCACAATTTTGTTGTACATGTACAATGACAATAAAGAACTATTCGATTCTATCAGTAGGAAATGTTGTAAAACATGAAAATACAGGTAAAAGTCCACAATTTAAGTCCTCCCTCACATTTTCCAAGGGCATCCAGTGGGTTGGATTGGAATCCTTGCCAGGCCAATTCTGGCAGGTTTGACACACCTGCTTTAAATCATTAGATAGAGTCTTTTAAGAATACAGACTGTTAGACAGCTGTGCAAATCTGGATAACAGGGGTGTTGTATCTTTCCCAGGAAGTGGAAACACTGCTGGCATTTCCAACAAAAACACGGATTCCACAACTGACACAAGCTCAGACAAAGGTACAGTCAATGAAATGTCCATATATCTATTTTAACATTTATATACATCAAATATCTGCAGTACTTAAATAAGTGTATTTTTATTTGTATCTTGCTTTAAGATTTCCAAACAGTGACTTTTCATCTAAAAGCTTCACTTTCCTCCTCTGATCGGGATAACAAAGATGTGATCTTAGAGGCTTTATCCAGTGTAAGGAAAAACAATTTCTGAATACAAATCATACAGCCTCAGATGCGGCGTGCCTTTATAATCACTGATAATCTCCTCTCTCGCAGTTCCTGTCCAACATCCTTCTCCAGTTGAACTGTGAGCGCTGTGTCCTCAAGGTTCAACACGTCAAACCCACCTGAGAAATGGGATTTGCAGCAGTCACTGCAGGCAGGATACAGCACCAGCTATACTCTGACAATAAACTGCAAAATTCTCAACAACAAATTAATTTTTTGAAATTACATAAGATTCAAGATATCAGAGGCTTGAAAGTCGATGCTTCAAGGTTAATAGCATGGGCTTTTCAGTTTTATAATACTAACAGTCACATTTAACACCAGGTAGTTGAAACGTGTGAGATAGTGCATATCTCACTGCACATGCCATAACTTACAAATACAGTACCATACTATTAAATGTGAATCCCATTAGCTTGTGTGTTGTGTTTGAGATAATAAAAAGCCCCGATCCTGGCAACAGTAAAGATACTGTTTTTGTTACAGGAGGATGCCAAAGATAAACGTTAGCTGCTGTTTAAAAAAAAGATCCAAAGAGCTGGACAGCCTGACTGTATGCTAAAATTAATAGTTATCTAATAAATTAATCATGATCGTCAGAGAGGATTTGAATTACTATTTTTATTTTAATTCTTATCAATTTTGAAATGACTTTGTGGATATGGGATATGCCAAAAAAACCAAAAACAAACGTCTACTCAGAAAACAACCTGGCTGTGCTACAGACAGTCTTTCTGCTAAATGATTAAATCTGTGTCACCGTGTTGTCATTCATTTGTAGCTGTAATAGCATTCCCTACATGTGTACAGTCTGCAATCAGTCATGTATCTGTGCAATGTCCTCAGGTTTACAGCATGTCAAGGTAACTATACTTTGGCATTGCGCCAGAGTCTGTGTGTGTTAACCAGACTTATCAGTCAGGAATTGGTTTGCATCTGATCCTGATCCTTTGCAGACTCTCTTGGCAAGTAAAATATCTTTGAATTTAATATTTAAAAGCAGCATGACTCAGTACTGCACTGAAAAAAAGGGACTGGCCATCTCTTGGATTTATGTAAGCATCTTGCATGCATTTAACACAATTGCCTCATGTTTTAAAGTTAAATGTAACTATATAGTGTAAAAACTACATGATATGCTGAAAGGGTGTATTAAATTGTTCATATCATGTTCAGATGACGTAAGTCAATAAGATAGCAACGTTAAATCTCGTGAAACCACGCGTGATTTCATCTCGCGGGCTTTGGATCGTGGTTTAAAAAAGGCATCCATCTCAGTCAAGTCGAGCAGCCAACTCTACGTTTTTGGTATGTCTTGATTTTTTGAATTCATTTTTACCATAATTCAGCCAAATGTAGTTAAACGTCTAGAGTGTCGCCATGTAACATGCTAAAAAAGAGCCGTTAGCTTATTTGCTGTTTTATCTGTTGTCAAAGAATTGGCGCTTTTTCATTTGAATTTGTCTTTGGCACAAGAGCCGTAATATCACATTAAACCTAATTACGAGGCACTCATAACATAATTTGGTTTTCTGTGTGAATAGATTTGTCAACTGACTCTTCAGTTACATTGTGTATTTACTGCACCGTGGTGTTAGTGAGATTTTGGACATTGAACAGCTTGAGCTAATATCATCAGCGGCATTATGCTAGCTTACATCCCTACCCCTCCTGCCCTCACCTGCTGTCCTTTTGTTTTTGTTTTTTTTGCTGCACATTGAGAGATGACCTCTATTCTGCATTTCACCAGGAGTCAGCTGATGGATTGTGGGTTCAAGGTGTTATGGTAAGAAAGTATATTCTATTTTCGTTTCTGTAACTTAATTATAATAGGTTTTTTATAATTATTAGGTGCATGCATACTCACCCTATTAATACAACTGAGAGATCCAAAATCTGCCATAGGTTTAACTTATACCTGTATGTATTGCCAGAAAGGTGATTACTGGACTCGCATTAATGCACACTTGAACTGAAATGAGGTCGTAACTTGTGGGTTGTTGGGTTGCAAATCAGAAACAAACATCTTTGGATTTTTTTTAATCCCATAAGATCTGGAAACACAGTTTTTATTCAACAAAACATTACTGATTAACCAAGCACAGTGCCTGCTGTTATTTCAAAATAATTTTATGTCATTTCAGATAAAATGCAGCATTCCAGTGCATCCCAACCATGCCTTTACAGTCAAGGTTTCTGACGGAGCTGAGTTTTTCTCTGACAGTCTGCTGAAAGTGTTTGCAAAGTGATCGGGGGAACAGGGCACAAAGCTAAAGGATGTAGCTGCCATAATGACAGTAAGAACTTTAAAATTCTTTAACTACAAAGTGTATATGTATTGCATTAGGTCAGTAAAAGATTTTTATGCTACATCCATTGAAACAGTCAACTATTACCTGTGAGTAATGATTCCACTAAAAGGATGCCATAATTTTCGTCATGCATTTACTGGCCCACTGAGAAAAAATTCTTTTTTTAAAAATAAATGTTCTGGAAACTATATATCCATAAAGTTGATGTCAAACAGGAACTTTTGATATTGCTTTGTAGATGCTGGTGTTGCATGTTGACTGGTTTAAAAAGTCAAGAGTTTTTGTCTGGGATCATTTTCTTCTGTGCTACTGAAAAGTTCACAAATCTCTGTTTTCTTTGTTATAATAGTCAAGGATGACATTAATGCTCGGAGTCCCTCATCAAAGTGCTCCGCATCTGTGTGAAAGACAATTGCAACATCTTGGTGCAGGAGTTCATGGTGAGTGTTTTATGAGTAGATTGTGGCTTTGCAACATTTAAAAATGCATTTAGTTATCCACTTGATCCTCATTGGACTGGTTAGGACCAGTAGTCCTCTTTAATAATTTGAAGTTCACATGAGGCCTGGTAGTGAACTCGGCCGCCGGCCCTTGAGGCCCCATCCCCACCCCTGTATTAGGGGTCACATCAGTGTGAAAAAACTTTAAATTTGTCATTCTAATGAACAAAGGAAAATCCCACCAATATTTATATTAGCTTTTGTTTGAAAAAATGACCAACTGACCAACAGCTAACCAAATTGTGGGGCTGAAAGTCTAAATTCTAACATCTTCTGAGTGACATAACCTGGATTTCTGATGGGCCGGTGTCTTTCTAACAAAAACTAATGTAAAGCATTTGAAATTATTATGTTTTTCACCCTCTCTTAGAAACTCTGTTAGACCATGAATGGCAGCATGGCAGGCCACTCTTTGGCTATAGCTATTTACTATGTTGCTTGCATTGGTTTAAATTACTCTAACATTAGAACTGGTAGATTCAAAAGAGATGAGTTTAAAAAGGAATCTTAAAGAAATGTTTTGTGTTTAACCAGGACTTGACTGAGGCCACTGCACAGATTGAGAAAACCACAATGAACATCTGTCTCCAGAGGATGCGGCAGGCAATGACTTTTCTGATGTTGTTCTTCAAGATCTGGATAACGTGACCTTTGCAGTAGCCATGCTGTTTGGACCTTTTTTATTCCTTCAACATGAGTTACCCATCACAACTCTGCTACACTTTTGAGGTGATTCAATGGGTGGTAATGGAGTTGGATGCAACTCAGCTCTCAAGAAAAGCTCACAACTAAGACAAAACTGCTCCTGCAACGAAGCTCACTGTTATGCATGTGAGGTGACCAGCTCTAGGTGAGAGGACATTTAAATCTCACACTTGTTCTGCTGCATTTTTGAAGCTCAATTGAACAGATCGCAGGGTTCATTTTTATATACTCTGCAACTGCCATGAGGACGAGCCGTTTTTTGTTGTTGTTTGTTTTTCCTTTTGCTCTGTACAAGTTCTGTTTGTCTGTTTGGCAGCATTTTTAAATTTGTCTTTGTATTTTTTCTTTCTTTTACTAGTGAAGAGATGTAGCATGAACAGTTATGCAGTCTAAATATCCCATATGGGTCGTGTGAAATGGTATTTTCAGTTTCATTCAGTTGAAGTAAAGAACGTTGAATATTTCTAAGTGTGCTGTTTTGAACCAAGATGTCACAGTATGATCAGTGCTGTAATTTTTGACAGTCACTGTATCAATGTTATTTTTGCGTCTCTTGAATAAAGGTTTTGACCTGCAAGTGCTAATTTCTTTAGTTATTGGGGTAAAATGGGTAGTGTTAATAGGAAGGTGTTTGCCAATTCAGTAACCTAATTTAATGTTAATGGAAACTAACATTACCTCAAATTGTTTAGTCATAATTGTTGTTTAACTGAATCTTGACGTTAGAGGCCTTAAATAGAATGTTTTGTATTGTTCTTTCCCAACATTTTTCAAAAGAAACAGTCCAATTTCTTTGCTGTGATTGATTCCAGAGAACACGGAAGAACTGACATTATTTAACTGTTGATTTATATAGATTCAGTAGAGGAGTAATGTCAGTTTAATTCTTTACCTACTGTCAATGCAGTGAAATTAGACATTTTGTTTTGAAAGGTTACTGGTGGATGCCAGCAACCATCTTGGAAGAGAACAATACAATCTGTTATAAGGCCTCCATTTGAAAATTGTGTATTTGATACTAGAATATAATAGCAAAATGTAATTTGAAGATAACGTAGTATTTAAGTGACCAAGTAGTATTGGGTAAAAGTTATTGAATCGTGTTGGGATAACGTGAGAAAATTGTGAAGGATTAAAATATTCCAAGAGCTCAAATTACTTCATCAAAACATGTTTAAGTCACATTTTATCAACACAAATTGCACAAGTTTATTGAACATGAATAAATTGTGTTAATTTAACTCAATTGTTTAAGTTGCTGCCAAAGCAAAACATCTGTGTGCAACAAATGTCCACCATTGAATTAAGTAAATCCAACAACATATTTTTTTCAGTGTGGTACTGCCAAGTTTTGGTATTTTTCATAAATCTAAATGGCAAAGGAGCGCCATTAACCTGAAGACGTGGATAATGTGTATAGACTACAAGAAGTCAAATTAATAAATTATTTACTCACAGATGCCAACAGGCTCAATAAATTGATCCTCAAGGCACATTATGGGGAGCTGGACTCTCTTAAAGTGGTGTTGGAGAGGCAGGTTGGACAGTACAATGCTGGATATCTCCATGATGTGCTAAACAGTCACAGGAGCAATACTGAACTGCACAGGAAATCCTTTCTCCCTCGCCTACAATTCCTCCATCTAAAGCACAAGTACACAGTGCAATAGTAGCTCACCCTCTACAGAGAAAATAGCAAGTGAAATTTGGTGAGAGGGGCACCTTGTTGTGGAAAAAGGATTTTTTGAGATTTAGAGATAGAAAGTTAAAACCTGTGCAAAGTGGTCAATTACCATCAGACGAAATAATAACAGCTCCTTTAAAACCATCCTGTGGATACAATCTTTATGTGTTCAGTGGTAGGAAGCTCATTCCCCACAGTCATGTAGGCACCGGCCTGATAATGAAGACACATAGAGTAGGCCATGACCTTGAACACAGTTTATAACTAGTTTGTTTCTAAATCTTCACACTCTTGCTTGGTTCAGGAAAGTTACAGCTAGATATCAGTACGGTTAAATAAGGTGAAACACAAATATTCATTCACACACCTCAATGTCAACCATATTTAATTTTTTGCAATATAGTGGGATAGTTATAATTAGAGCTATTTTTTTAACTCCATAATTTGTTGTATTACTTACTGTCTAGGAGCAACTGTGACAATTTGATTACTTCTGGGATTAATGAAGTGCTCGGATTCTGATAGGTTAATCTAGCATTACTTCACTTCATGTTTTGTATGTATTCCAATTGCTGTGCATTATTATCAATCTTCTGTTTGCCTAATAGACTTGATTTGTTATGCTTGTGTAGTTTTCAATTATTAGATCAGTCTAAATATGCAGAAGTACAAAACTGTTGATATGAAAGTTGATATAACAGGAAACTGAGCTGTGAGGCTGCACACAGTTGCACATAGTCAATGTGATGAAAACATATTTACTATTTTTAAATGCAAGTGATGAAAAGTTTAGAAGCCAATTCTGTATTGATATCCAAGTTGCAGAAACAATTTAACTTTAATAATATAATAAAGCATGACCTGATGTTAATCTGGTAAAATGACATAAAGTATTTCTAAATTTTTAGGGCGTTATTCTTTTGTTAGGTTTTTAACCTTTTTCTATTAAAAAAAACTGAATATACTGTTTGAAAATAGTTACTTTTTTTGTTTGGTGTGCTATTATTTTTTTTATTACTTTCATTGAAAGTATACACAACACACTCCTTTAACAGAGAAATGACAGAAGGTGATGTGTATTATTTTACTGTTCTAGGAAGTCCACTATGGTAGCCATCAGATGCCACATACTCTTACCATAAGTAATGGTTTTGTTATGTTCCCATCTTCACCATTCTTTCCATCAGCAGCCATCAGCAACATTTCAGAATCCAGAGGTCCCCCTACTGATTGGCAACACAACCTCAGACTACCACTGTCCTATTCAATATCCATTGTGTATTTTGACATATATGATAAACAAATACAACCTTTCTAACCAAAAACAACCTTCCTAACTTCCATAGAAGTCAACACAAGAAGCAGTAATACTGAAACTACAACAACAAATGCCACAGCATCTTCAGCATATATTTACATATTAATGATCATGTCTGTCCTGTAACTTGATTCGTGTTACAGGAAAAATGATTCTATGTTTCTTTACCTTCTTTTAAATGTACAAAGATGCCTTTTGTCTGCCCTCTGCCTATGGTTAGATTAGTTTAGAATTATCTTTTTAGACTTTCTCAGCAAAGACATACTGTTTTGGGACATATTGTTTTAGATTGTTTTATCTCTCACAGCCTTCTCCCAGCTCTCTGCTGACGAGACTAGCGCCACATATGGAGTTGTTTATTTTATTTGTTTTGTATTTTCTTATCCTGTTCTCACTGTCTTTCCTATAAAAATTACCAAGCCACTGTGCATGGTGTGAGTTGTTCTTAGCAGCTCACCCGTGTACACGTTTGATAAAGAAAGTAACTTTGTCTCATTGTGTCTTTATTTCTCCTGGGTTTTTTTACAGAGTTTTCCCCCAACATTTCTTGGTCCTTCGAGCCGGAGCACCTCCATCGTGTCCCATCTCCGTGACCAGTCCACGTTGTTCGCCTGTCGACAGCCCACACACCAGGTGTGTGGAAAAAGACCAAGAGCGTTAAATTCGGGTCTTGGCCAACGTCTTAGAAAGCGACCCACGGTGGTGGGGCCCGATCGAGGTGGACCAGACCCGGCGACACCGACCAGGTAGATACAGACACACTGACACAATCTTGCGTAAAATCGTATTTTAAATTCAGGGAATTTAAAATAGCGAAAGTAGCTCGTCGAGACTGGAAGCTCCCCACTTCTGTGGGTTTAAAGTAGCTCGTCGGCTGGTAGCTTGGAGCTCGTCGACTGGAAGCTCCCCACTCTTGTGGGTTAGGTTTGGAGCTCTGGGTAGCTCCCCCAGCTGGGTCAAGGGAATAAGTAGCTCGTCTACAGAAAGACTGGCAGCTCCCCTTATGATAAGGGTTCCGATCGCGCGAATAAGTGTGAATGTGAATGTATGTGTGTGTGTATTGTTTTAATTAACGGAGCAAGCTGAATTTTCACGGTCCAATAAGAGACTGAGCTGCTCCTACTGTGTTTTTCTTTTACTGCTATTCACTGACGTGCTGGTGAGTTGAGAGAACGGTCGAGTTCCGTCTCGTAAAGTTCACACCGCTTTTGGAAATAGTCCGAAAGTAGAAGGGCGTGTGAGCAACCACTCTCGTCTCTAATACCAGCGAAGGTGATAGCAGCTGTATTGTGTATATATTACTTAAACAAAAATAAGTAAATACATAAATAAGATGGGTAATCAAGCAAGTGAAATTAAAACTCACTCCTGCTGACGAGCAGTGGTGAGAAAAGAAAAGTCCAGACGCCGGACAAAAACAGTGTCTGTAAACTGAGAGATTTAAGAAAACAAAATATAAACAGTCAGAAGAACAGAACTCAACTGCCAGTTTAGTAAAACCAGAAGACGAGACACTGTGCAGTTCCCACAACCCTTTTAGAAAGCCATCACTCATTCCTGCAGCCGCATGTGCAGCACCACCCATATCAGGAAGAACTTAATAATCCCTTATTAAGTGAAAACTAGAGATCAAAGTAGTTTGTAGTAGTTTAAAAGGGTTGAAAACAGACCCCACTGAGTAGATATAAATATAAAAAGTACGAAATAAAGATGAACAAAGGGAAAATTACAGTAGAAATTATCTTTAGAGTATTTGAAATTAATAATAGCAAGGATAACAACCTGTAAAGTGATATTATCAATGAAACACAGTTGGCATGATGACCATGCCCACAATGTATAAAATGAATATAAAGCAAATAATTCACACGAAAATATTTTAATAACATCAATAAAGTATATTAAGGCTGTGTCACTGTTCAGCCAAGGACAGTGTGTGAAAAGGTAACTGTCTCCACCCTGGGAAAAGGATGATTCTGCAGGTCATCTGAAGCCCTTGATGGATACAAAATAAAATATAAATAATATATTATAATAGAACTGCCTGGTCCGCCATGCAACAGAGGGAACAAATGTGACCGTAGATTGGATGAATTCTAAATTATCTGTTTGCTGAATAAGATGATCCTAACTAACAAATTGGCTCAGGAGTAGTATAGTGGTACACACTGATAAAATATTATAATATGCTATTGCTGTTATATAAGACAAAGAGGATAATATTAACAATGACAATATTAATATGAAGAGGCACCTTAATCGGTTATGATGTGAGGTGGATAATTGTTAAGCAGTAGTCTGCATCAAGCTTAAGGTTTGCTAAAACTCAGTGTAATGACATGTGAGATGAAGACAATACAGAGAATAACTAAACTAATGAAGTGCATAGAGGCACTTGACCAGCTTGAAACCTATCATTCTAGAATGACACATTGCTGAGATAGAGCACACCTATAATAACAACCAATAAGCAAAACCCTGTAGACAACAGCTAAAACTACAGGATTGAGAAGCTGAATTAAATATGTAGACACTGCTAAGCTGATGAGCATGTTCCACATTTTCTTTTCTTTTTATTTGTTTCTTTTAGAGCAGAAGCTGCTGTAACACACCCAAAGAAAGACTCTAGGTCTGACCAACCGTCTCAGTCGTGGGCAAAAAGATGACAGTCAATAAAATTCTAAAAGATAATTTATTGACAAAAAATATATCAAGAGATAAAAGATAAAACAGTCCAGTGTCCCACTTAAGAATTGTATAAAAACACACAGTCCCAAGGCCAGAGCCAGCTATGCCACACGGCCAAGTTGCACCCCACATGTTGCCTTTAACAGGGTTAGAAGTTGTCCTTGGAGACCCACCACCCTGCAAGCATATAGTCAGTGGTCACTCAAGCCTCTGGAACTCTGCTGCCTTTAGGCTGTGGCATATAATAGGCCCGGGACTGCACAGAGAGACAAAACAACACAGCAGTGTTTGTAGTGTGGGCTATATGTAGACCAGTGTATCAGTGCAATCAAGTACACCTGCCTCTAATTAGTCCAACCCCATTCCAGCCATTGGCTCACCAAAAATGTGACACACCCAAAACCACTCCCAACCCAGTGCAACTTCACACAATAATATGGAGCTGAATTAACACAGGCACATTAGTCTACCATGTTACAAGCTGCATGCTATTACAAGCCAACATATGCAGACTTCTGCCTTGTTCGGGTGGCAGCATTTTTCTTTTTCTTTTGTGTCCTGACACGTTTATGTTTTTTGGTTTTGTTTGATTATTTTGTTGGTTTTGGAAACGAATTTAAACAAACTTGTGACCATACTTGAGAATCACAGTGACACATAGTGATTAGGCATATGATTGAAAAATGCCTAGGTTTAGAGCTGTGAGCTATGAGCTGTGAGCAATGCAAAGTTAAATATACATATTTGTATAAATGGGAAACAACCCTAACTTGAAAGTTTGAAATGTGTGAGATCCATGCATTGTTTAAAGAACTAGAAATTATCTAAAACTGCCTTAAGTGAAAATGTAGAGTTGCATCTATTCTCCCAAACAAAAAAACAAAAAACAAAAAAAGGGAGAAGCATTCTGTAACTTAAAAATAAGGCTGACTGTTGACAACAGACTAAAACACTAATTCGCAGGTGGCTATCAGGAACAGAGAGGCGAGCAAAGTCACAAACACCAAGGCCGCAGACAGCCACGCAGAAACAGCAGATAACATAGAGACAACGCCTGCTAGAACCGTGGAGAGGAAGGTCACTTCACACGAGATTGTTGCGCATGTGAAATACACAAAGATAAACAAATAACCATTTATATAGACAGCCAGTATGTTTTCTCTGCTGTGCATCATTTTGCAAAAAATCTGGAAAACCAGAGGAATGATTACACCAACTGGCAAACCAGCATGCCAACCTCTTACAACGCCTACTGACTCTTTCATTACTACAGGCAACAATTTTGCTGACAGAGCAGCAAAATAGGCGGCACAACAGGCAAACATCACATTGATGGCAGTAAACACACATCAGATTCCACTGGATGTGTTGAAAAATGAACAAAAAGCAGCAAGCACAGCAGAGCAGGCAAAATGGCTAAAACACGGTGCAGTTCTGACAAACGACTTAATGATGTGTTATGGCAAGCCAGTGTTGCCAAAATTCCTCCACAAAATGGCGGCATTAGTGACTCATGGCTGTACGCATTTGTCAACGGGGGGACTGACCAGTATTGTCAACTCTCATTTCTACACTGTAAATTCTACACTGTAAATTTTGAAACCTCAGCAAAACAATTTGTCAGAACATGCATGACGTGTCAAAAATGTAATGCTCAGGGAAACCTGAGACCACACAATCCATATGGACTTTATTGAGCTAAATGAATGCCAAGGGTAAAAATACACCCTAGTGGTTATAGATGTATTCTCAAAGTGGCCAGAAATCTACCCAGTGAAAAAGGCAGATACAATTTCAGTAGCAAAATGTATGTCTAAGTTGTAGGAAAATAAAGAGATGATTGTAAATGACGAAGAATGTAATGATGTCTATCAAGTGTCTTGCAGATCACAGCCCGGTGACTGGGTTCTGATCAAAGTGCTCCAAAGGAAAAACTGGAGCTTGCAAAATAGCGGAACGACCATCTTGCATCCATCAGAGCCAGTAAGTGAAGCCATCTAAACACAGCTGACGGCAGGCTCGCCCACTTGTTGTGATCTCGCCCGGTGGAGGGGTCAGCTTTCCTGGCCGGGGGGTCTACTCGCGACAGGAGGGTGTGTCCCGTCGTCATGAGGTGGTGGCTCTTAACAACTGCAGCGGCCCTGACCATGGCCGGGCTCCTCACCTTTGCTTCCGTGAGGGACAACAAGTCACGTTATATGGAGAAAAGGCAGACACTGTATGACAAAGGAAAGTACACCAAGTTTCCCCATGGCTATGCCACTAATTTCTGGTGGCAGTTTATGAACACTACAGCTTACTTGAATAATAAAACTGACTGCTATGCAAATACATATACACTTTCTGCCCACCAAGGAACGAGAGGAAGTGTATGGACTGTTCACTCAACGAAACCTGTGCCAGTAATGCGACACTGATGAGCCTCAACTGTCGCTCCAACTACAGCTACCGAATGATACTACAAACAAAGACTCATTACCAGACAGGATGTGCACGGACGGCACCAAGCAGCAAAGGAACCAGAGTTTCGCATCTGAGGAGGAGTGAAATTCTTACAGAGCTTGATCCCCGGCATTGGAGTTGCCGAGGTGCGGGATCATGTGGAAATCAACCGATATGCTCTGCTACGACACATCAACTTAACTAAGGCCCTGGAACCGCCTTAGCAGGAGAACAGCAGGCCATCAGAACGATGGTGCTGCAGAACAGACTGACACTAGACCTGCTAACAGCATCACAAGGAGGAGTTTGCAAGCTGATCGGGGAAACATGTTGCACTTTTATCCCTGATGGATACGAAACTGGAGGAGACATTTATGAAACTTTGCAGAATTTGTCCATTCTGCAAAAATATGTCACTGACCACACATCTGGAGCAGCTACACCGCCATGTCTAAGAGTAATGATTTCAAAGATGATAACAACTACAATGACTGCTTATGTTGCCGTGCCTAAAGAAGAACAGCATCCCGTTGCAATTCTGTTAGAAGAGAACTTGTAATAACTGCTAATGAATGACGTGGTGATTAAAAATGACTTCTGCCTTTTTCAAGTGATCATGCACTGATTAACACATTAGTAGTTTATGCAGGTACAATATAAGGTTTTCACCCTTTTATTTTTTGAAGTTCTCATCCTTTATTTTTTGAAGTTTTCATTTTAAATATGAAGTTTTCATTATTTTACATATAAAGTTTTCAATTTAAGGTTTGCATCATTTTAAGTATAAGGTTTTCATCCTTGTATTTTTTGAGGTTTTCATTTTACATATGAAGTTTTCATCATTTTTAAATACAAAGTTTTCATTTTAGTTTTCACCCTTTTATTTTTTGTAGTTTTCGTTTTAAAATATAAGGTTTTTATCTTTTATTTTTTGTAGTTTTAGTTTTATTATTTTTTCTTGTTTATTCCACTTGTTATTTCATTTACTATGATTTTCATTTACTATGTTTTTCTTTCTATTATTTTCTTTTGTTTTATTCTTTAGACCAAATGACTGCCATTTCTGCTATGCTGACCATTTTGAAAAATTAAAAATTGTTTAAGATACTTAATAAATAACCTTCACAGACAATTGTTGTATACATTTAAAATAAGTTAAGACAGGAGGGAATGTTACAGGAAAAATGATTCTATGTTTCTTTACCTTCTTTTAAATGTACAAAGATGCCTTTTGTCTGCCCTCTGCCTATGGTTAGATTAGTTTAGAATTATCTTTTTAGACTTTCTCAGCAAAGACATACTGTTTTGGGACATATTGTTTTAGATTGTTTTATCTCTCACAGCCTTCTCCCAGCTCTCTGCTGACGAGACTAGCGCCACATATGGAGTTGTTTATTTTATTTGTTTTGTATTTTCTTATCCTGTTCTCACTGTCTTTCCTATAAAAATTACCAAGCCACTGTGCATGGTGTGAGTTGTTCTTAGCAGCTCACCCGTGTACACGTTTGATAAAGAAAGTAACTTTGTCTCATTGTGTCTTTATTTCTCCTGGGTTTTTTTACAGAGTTTTCCCCCAACAATTATTTTACTGTTCTAGGAAGTCCACTATGGTAGCCATCAGATGCCACATACTCTTACCATAAGTAATGGTTTTGTTATGTTCCCATCTTCACCATTCTTTCCATCAGCAGCCATCAGCAACATTTCAGAATCCAGAGGTCCCCCTACTGATTGGCAACACAACCTCAGACTACCACTGTCCTATTCAATATCCATTGTGTATTTTGACATATATGATAAACAAATACAACCTTTCTAACCAAAAACAACCTTCCTAACTTCCATAGAAGTCAACACAAGAAGCAGTAATACTGAAACTACAACAACAAATGCCACAGCATCTTCAGCATATATTTACATATTAATGATCATGTCTGTCCTGTAACTTGATTCGTTATTAACTTACAAGATTTGTCTTTACTGTCACTGTTGCCAGTCTTGTGTCTGAGACTATAAACTGGCTGGTATCCTAGAGAAACATTGAGACAAGAAAGGCTTACAGAAGAGGAAGTGTGTGTGCTTTGGGGATATTCCATCCATGCCGGTTGAGTTGTCAAGAAAGATGGGTTTGAAGATAACACATCAGGGGACTCCTACCTCCTGATTGACCCTTTAAGTTTGACCTTACCACTTAGGGCTTCACAAAAGGCCCTCCAAACCTGGGAGATGAATTGTGGGCCTTTTGTTGGATGGAATGCTGTAGAGCCTGAACACATGATTAGCTGGGATCTTAGCAGTGTCAGAAGAAGTGGGGAGTTGAAGATAATCTGTTCGTTTTTAGTGGGAGACCTGCTACAAAATCCAATGCTTAACCTGAGTAATATGATTTGAAATTGATAATGTTTATAAATGTCCTGTAGGAAGCTTGGGGCCACTTCTTGCATAGATTGAGCATGCTGAAACATGTTCTTGTTTTGTGTTCTTATCCAGATGTGGGCACCAAAAAAACTCTTTAGTAGAAAAATTGTTTGATGTACCCCAGGTTGAGGCAGTTGCACTGGTGGCAGTGTGGACCAGTACCAGGATGCTCAGTTGTTGTTGTTTTGTTTTGTTTTTTTCATTTTTCGAGCTGGTTTTCAACTTCTCATGAGAATGACAGAGGTTGACGGGAGGAAGGCAGGATGGCTTCAGGTTCAACTGGGTAAGTATCTCTGAAAAACTGATAAGAGAAAGCACCAGGCTATGGTGAGATTAAAGTGACCAAAATTTAACTGCTAGAGTTAGACACTAAGCATTCAGCAGAAAGGACTTAGATTGCAAATCAAAACATTACATTTGGAGCTGATGAGTAGATTGTCGGAATATCATGTATATAAACTAAAGAAACCAACAAGGAAATCTCTACTGTAATGTCACAAAACTACAAAATTTCACAACTAAAAATCAAACATTAAATAACAAAAATGAAAGTTCAAAACACTGGTAAAAGTGTACAAAATGTATCATTTAGGGAACTGTCTTTCTTGTGGAATTCCAACACTACCTGTGACAACTAAACAATTATCTAACCTGTCCTGTCTGGCAACTTTTGCAATCAGAATTATGATCTGAATGCAATTTTGTGCCAAACACATTTTGCCTTTCCAAGATCAGAACTCTAAGTTCTCTATAGTCTCCTTTTGTTCATTTGTTTGGTTTTTTGTTTATTTATTAATTTCTATTAGTGTTATTTCAGTTATTACAGTATATGTGTATTATCAAAATGTCTAAGCTGACAGACAGGGGAAAAAATGTATATGATGAGTATGACTGTGTGAAAACTAGAGTGTTATTTAAAAAGGGGTGGACAGATGTGACATGAGCACCCAACAGCTGGACAGCAGTACTGATTTTGTTTCTGAGGAAATTCATGAAGTGATTACTGGTTACGATTAAAGGAACACTTGGCAAACAGAGATCTGGCTGTTTGTCAGCCTGGTACAGGGCTGAAGAGAACCCTCGGGTTGTTCTTATTTTCTCCAATCAGTAATGAAGAGTTGGATGTTCTAAGAGAGCTTTTTTATGCAGCAAAAAACTATTTTATTCTTTTTTTCCAGGCTAAAGAAAGGCTAAATTAGTGAGGCCCCATTTCCTCTCCAGGTTATGGGTTACCTGTTATAGCATGAGCTTTTGAGAGTTATATCAGGGATTCAAGTACTTTTGATTTAAGGCTCTTTTTATCAGAGGAGCCACAGTATCCCGAGCCTTACCCAGTAAGGATGTACACTTAACAAGATAATTATCCTCTGTGGGAGTAGCATTTAGAATTTACCAAAAAACTGATTTATAATTTGTGTAAAATATAAATCCTAACTCTGATTTTACTTGGCCTTTAAAAACACAATTTGAAAACTGGTGAATAGTTTAAAGTCAACACTTTCCACCCGTGTCTGTCGTCTCTTGAGTCAACAAGGAAGTAAAAATGCCTCCTCTCTTGCGTAACGCAGTTTGCTCTAATTTGACACTGTGCCACTCTTGGCTACAGTCAACTCAACAGTCAGAGTCATGGACTGGTTTGCAATGTACTTCTCACTTCTGACAGCTTTGCTGCCTCTTCACAGCGGTGAGTAACATATTTAGTTTTTCATTTTAAATGAGCCATCATCCATGTTTTAATATCAACAAACCCAATACACATGGTGAATACAGGGAAAATCCACTTAATAATAATTAACTGAGGCACAAAACTGCATCACTTATTTACTTTTTTATTTACATAATGGGACAAAATTATACTTACAAAAAGCTATATAAATGCTTATGTTATATAAATGTATTATTGTATCTGTTATGCATTCAGTTTAATGTGTATCACTGAATGCTGAAACTTTACCCATCAGTCAGTTCCTGAAAGTCTTAAAATATATTGTTATTAAGATTACTGAGGTTTTTATTCAATTTAATCAAAATACAACAATAAATATCAGGTTGTGACTACTAATGATTAGCATACAAAACATTTTAACCACAGAAGCCTGCTGACTGTGGTAATGTAAGCTTAAAATGTGTCAAAAAGGCTTGTTAGGACTTGCTAGTCATGCTAATACTCAGTTTCGCTGTGTTAGGGAAGCTATTGTAGCTCGGTGCATTTATTGACTACTAATTATTGAAAAAATTGTTCTGCACATTAAAAATATACTCGAAGCACTTCTGAAAGCTATCCAAAGTTTATATGAACTATGTATTATGAACCCCAACTTAATGTTTAACATTTCTTGTTAAAAAAAAACAAAAAACCTTCTGGTAATAGATCAGAATGGAATGTATGGAAATCTGAAGACTTCTTAATCATACATCTGAAAGGCTTAAACTTAATTTATAATTGAGATTACTTAAAGTATTAGTTATCTTGGGATTACTGAAAATCCAATGAAAAAACTATTTACTTTGAAACATTTATTCTATTGATGAAAATATAACAGTAATAAAGAAGTTGTGACCCCAATCGGTAAGCTTAAAATGTTAAAGAAAAAGCTGTAGCATGCAAAAGGGAAGTTTTCCAAGAATACAGGTAAGGCTTGGTGTTTATACTAAACCATGAATATGTAACTTATGAACACAAATACAAAGATTTGACAGCATGCACTTAATTCTGGTTTTAAAACTATTTTCAGTTACTAATTACTGGAAAAAGAGTTCTGTCTCCCCACATTCACATGTTCGAACTAAGCACTTCCAGGAACTATCTGAAGTCTGCATGAACCATGTGATGATCACGCGTTCTGAACCCCTGCTGATGTGACTCTTACACCTCCAGGGCCCTGGGGGAACTCCTAAGAAGTTTCTCCAATGGGTTTAAATCTGTTTTAGCTTACTGACAGTGCTCACCACCTACAACAGTCATAGACAGTCTGCATAATATAAAGTGTTCTGGTTATATTGGCTATGATGATGATGAATTATTATGACAAAATAAATTGTGTGTTGAAAATATTAATTTCCCAGTTGGCCTCTGTAAACATACCACAGCAGACTCGTCCAGCACTTTTTATTGCTACACACACGGCTGCAGCTGAACACTCCAACAACAACAATAACCCAGGACCCATTGCAGATTTTTAAGCCGGCGAGACGTGATCGTGGATGCCGCTCAGGTGAGTCCGACTTCCCTGCAGCGGCATCGAAGAGAGTGGTACCGCTGAGCATGAGCCAGAGGTTTGGTTTGTTTGGCTTGGCAGCAGGCGCTCGGACAACTTTATGCTTGCGAGTTTACCATTGTTACTTGTGTTGTTTCCTTTTTTTTTACTTGGTCAATCACCATTTCATGCTCTGAGAAATGAATTTGCTTTTAACAAAAGAGTTTACAATCTGTTTCTTGGTCAAAAAAGTTTATTCCAATTATTAAGTAATTGTTTTTATAGTGTGTCAGGGCAACAGAAAAAGCAGACAACCAATAATTTTCAAGAATGCCCCACATTACTGGCTGCTCCACATTTTGAAAATGCCTCCAGCTGCAGTAATAGTACACCTATGTCTACATTCCAGAACATCCACACAGTAAAGTACAGCCTCATCGTAGTACTTATGAAATTCTGGTTGATAAAACTGAAACCCTATAACCTCTAGCTTCAAATTTGATCGCTGAGGTCCAGTCAAGAAGTTGTTTTTGTTTTTCAGGATTAGGCTAGTGCGAGAAATAAGTTTGAATATTATTAGAAAATTATGGAATTACTGTTTGTGTTCATTATTTTAATCACTGGTAATTTTCCTTTGACGCTAGCAAAATCCTCTGTTAAAATATTTTCCTCTGCATGATAAATCACACCCAATTTACAAATAGGAGCAAGAAGAAGAAACAGTTTTCTAACATGCCTATAGTCTTAACTGTGTTACACAACAGGCAGTTAATCAACAAGGAAGTCAAATGTGTTATATAACTCAATGTGATTCACTTAGAAATGACATTACCCTCCAATTGACCAAACAGTAAGAGTCATGGATTGGTTTGCATTAGTTTGGTGTTTCACACTCCTGACAGGTTTTCTGCCTCCTTACAGGGGTGAGTAACATGTGATTGTTTTGTTTTTGTTTTGTTTTTGTTTTTCATTTTAAAAGCACTTTCTTTCTTTTTTATTGCGACAGCCCGGTTTCAAAAGCCAAAAAACATATACCCATAAATATAAATGCACATAAGTAGCTGAGTCACATCTTATTCTTTACAGAAAAGCATAAATCAGACTAAGTTATGTACCAAAAAAGTGAACACTGTTTATAAATGTATTATGTTTTTCTTATGTATTTAGTTCGATGTTTATCTGTATTTAAATGAAATCTATAAATTTATTGTAGACAAAGAAGAGGGTGCCGGTCGTTAAACAAGCAATCGGTCTTCCTGTTGTGAAGCTTCTGTCAGTCGAATGATTGACTTTGTCCCAGGATTTAAAGTCTTATTTATTTTTGCCTTCATTTTTACAGGTTGTATTTTTTAGCATTTATCTCTTTCTCGGGTGAATAAGCAGAGGCACAAGAGCTGAGATGACATATTACTTTCAAAGTGGTCTGTTAAGGAGCTTACATGAAACAACAAAGCAAATTTAGCAGGAAACTGAGCTGTGATTTTAAACATGGTTGCTCAGAAAGAATAAGTTGCCCTTATCTTAATTAAGTTTCACTTTTAATCATTTCTTTTTACATTCTGGGAACTAATTTGATATTACAGTGTACTTTATCTCTATCATAGTTGTGTTGGTATAACTTTAATGTGGGAATATGCTTTTGTTTGTATGATTTGGCACCCTCTTGTGGCCACAGTTGGTACTTGGGAAGTTGTTATGCCCAGCTAGTTTGCTACAAGTGCTCAGTGGAGGTGAAACTTTTGCCCACGCATGCCTGTAAGTTTTCATTACATACTATAACCTTAACTATCTGATTTGTGATGCATGTGTAATGTGCATATACTGAGTTACTATTTCAGCTGTGTGGTCATTACTCATTTGTAAAGCTACTTGTGTGCTAGCGACTGTATATTAGCATGTGTTTGCTAACTTGCTATGATCAATAATGCTAGTTAACGGAAGGTGATGTTTATGTTTAATTTAGGCAACCTTAAGATTTATGTTTTTTGCTGGTTGTCATGAAAACTAAGTTTCAATTAGTACATTATGTATGTTCAGTGAATGAGAAGGTAATTATCTGTTTTGTGTTTATTTAGTTTTACAAAAAGAAAAGAGAAAGGAGAGTAATGAAAATGGATAAAGGATACCATGTATAAGAAGCCTCAGTAACATGGCCTGTAAACTGGAGATGCAGATCGAAGTAAAGAAGAATCTCAGTTCAAAGCATTCTCTTCTTCTCATTCTGTTCACTGTCTGTCAAACTGGATAAGCTAAATCACGCCCACATCTAGTGAGGACAGAACAGTAAAAAGGCATACAATTCAGCAGATTTCACCATTCAAGGCGGCTACTGTATTCACAATGTCTGAGCCATCAGCTAACCAAGCCCAGCAGGTAGAGACACTTGGATCTCTGGAGACAAGATCATACTGTTCCAGCTCAAAACTTTCCAACAGGTCAACAGCAAGCGTTGCAGCGCTCAGGGCACGTGCCAAAGCAGAGGCTGCACAAGCGCAGTTGGCTTATGCGGAACAAGAAGCGGAAGCTATGAAACAACAAGCCCAAATCCAAGCACAGCTGCATATTCTCCAGGTGAAGAAAATGGCTGCTGCTGCATCAGCTGAAGCACAGGTCTTAGAGGCAGCGGTTCAGCTGGAGGAACAAAATTCCCAGAAAAGCGGGCAACTCCCAATCATCCCTGCAGACTGTAAGCAAAGAGTTCAAGATTACATTGACAGACAGTCATATGTGCAAAATATTCAAGAAAATACTCCTGCTGAAGATGACACACAGTCATCACCATACCTTAAAAAAGGATATCCAAGCTCATCTGTGGCTCTACCCAAAGCACCTTTGTGGAAAGAGGAGGACCTCACACATCAGGAGCTTAGACCGCAACATCCACCCAGCGATCACCACGATCATGGGACATACACAAGTCCAGCACATCAGTTTGAACCACTCACGCCAATACCACCTACCCACAATAACTCATCTGCTATAACAGATGTGGCAAAATATTTAATGAGACGAGAGCTTGTGTCAACTACTATACAGAAATTTGACGACGAACCCCAAAACTACCGGACATGGAAATCCTCCTTCTTAAATGTAATCAAGGACTTGTCTTTGTCACCTAGAGAGGAACTTGACCTCCTTATAAAATGGTTAGGACCACAGTCGTCTGAGCAAGCAAGGAGAGTCAGCGCTGCGCAAATTTATAATGTTGCTGCAAGCCTTGAAATGGTTTGGCAGCGCTTGGAGGAGTCATATGGAGCTCCAGAGGTGATTGAACATGCCCTCTTTAAGAAAATGGAAGACTTTGCAAAAATATCTGCCAAAGACAACAGCAGGCTGAGGGAACTTGGTGACCTCTTACTTGAACTGGAACTCGCCAAAGCAGAAGGGCACTCACCTGGGCTCGCTTTCCTCGACACAGCACGTGGTGTCAATCCTATTGTAGAGAAACTACCACACACATTGCAAGAGAAGTGGATTTCATGTGCATCCAAGTTCAAAACAAACCACAACGTTGCCTTCCCACCTTTCTCTGTCTTTTCCCAGTTTGTACGAGAACAAGCGAGAATCAGGAATGATCCCAGCTTCTTTTTTCTCTCAACAGGAGTAGGGAAAGCTGAACGACCTATAAGGTACAACAGAACACAGATATCAGTAAGAAAGACAGATGTGTCATGTGAACTGGGGGTAAGTGAATTGGATAAGTGGGATGACCCAGACAAGCAGTGTCCTCTCCATAGGAAACCACACCCTCTTAGGAAATGTCGCAGTTTTCGCAGTAAGTCTCTTGAAGAAAGAAAAGCTTACCTAAAGGAGAAGAACATATGCTTCAGATGTTGTGGATCCACCAAGCATCTAGCAAAGAACTGCACAGCCAAAATTACTTGTAAGGAATGTGAAAGCGACAAGCACATCTCGGCTTTGCATCCAGGCCCACCCCCTCACGACTTCAGACTGCCACTAGAGACAGGAAAGCATGGCGGGGAGCCTCAAGCCAGGCCAGTGTCAACCTCAGCTAAAGCCATGTGCACTGAAGTCTGTGGAGATTGGCATAGCCCCAAGTCTTGTGCCAAAATCTGTCTAGCTCTGGTTTATCCTTCTGGCAAGAGAGAGAAAGCAATCAAACTATATGCAGTCTTAGATGATCAGAGCAATCGCTCTCTCGCATGATCCATGTTTTTTGACATCTTCGAGGTGGACGGGAACACAGAGACATACACACTCAAGACGTGCTCAGGCATAATGGAAATGAGTGGAAAGCGAGCCAAACACTTCATCATAGAGTCGATTGATGGCAACACCAAGGTACCTCTACCTCCATTGCTGGAATGTGATATGATTCCAGAGGACCGGTCTGAGATACCCTCTCCTGAAGTTGCACAACATTTTCCTCACTTGAAAGACATTGCACACAAAATCCCTCCCATCAATTCAGACGCACAAATCCTTCTGCTCCTAGGAAGGGATGTGTTGAATTTGCATAAAGTGAGAGAACAACACAATGGACCAGCAGATGCTCCATTTGCTCAACGGCTCGACCTTGGCTGGGTAGTCATAGGAGATGTCTGTTTGGGGCGCACGCATAAGCCGAGCTCTGCTGTGAGAACCTATAAAACTAACGTGCTGCTCAATGGGAGACCATCATATCTCAGCCCGTGCTTCAACAGTATGAATGCAAAGGAAAAGCTGTTAACAGTCCAGCAGAGATGCACTACTCAAAGCCACATGGATACTTATCACGGGGTCAAAACAGACAACCTCGGTGATACAGTGTTCATCAAGAGCGAAGACGATGAGAGACCCGGACCTTCACTGGAAGATGAACGTTTCCTCAAGATCATGCAAAGTGAGATGTACCAAGACAACTCTAATAGTTGGGTCGCGCCTCTGCCCTTTGTAACACATAGGCAGCGACTGCCAAACAACTGCCAGCAAGCTCTCAAACGACTGCATACTCTCAAGCGGAGTCTCAACAGGAAGGCAGACATGAGAGATCACTTTGTTAAGTTCATGCAGAAGATGTTTGACAGTCAGCAAGCAGAGTTAGCACCTGCTTTGAAGCCTGAGGAAGAGTGCTGGTATCTTCCATTGTTTGGAGTATACCATCCACAAAAGCCTGGACAAATACGGGTAGTTTTTGACTCGAGCGCCAAACACGAGGGGGTGTCATTGAATGATGTCCTTTTAAGTGGTCCAGACTTGAACAACACTTTGGTTGGAGTGCTACTGCGGTTTCGAAAAGAGCTTATAGCAATAACTGCGGATGTGGAACAGATGTTCTACTGCTTTACTGTAAGGGAAGATCACCGGAACTACCTACGTTTTCTCTGGTACCGAGAAAATGACCTCACGAAAGAGGTGACAGAGTTCCGCATGACAGTGCATGTGTTTGGCAATAGCCCCTCACCAGCTGTGGCGATCTATGGGCTGAGAAAAGCAGCTCAAGCAGGCGAGGCAGAGCACGGCAAAGATGCAAGGGAGTTTGTTACCAGAAACTTTTATGTCGACGATGGTCTGACTTCACTCCCTACAGAAACAGAAGCCATCAGTCTTCTTCAAAGAACACAGAAGATGTTAGCTGAGTCCAATTTACGGCTACACAAAATTGCCTCAAACAGTAGCAAGGTAATGGATGCATTTCCAGCTGATGATCTGGCCAAGGACCTGAAAAACCTAGACCTAGGGACAGATCCTCTTCCTGTTCAGCGTAGCCTTGGACTGAGCTGGAGTCTTGAATCAGATTCTTTCACCTTCCAAGTTTCCAAGGAAGAAAGACCCTTCACTAAGCGAGGCATACTCTCTACAGTCAACAGCTTGTATGACCCGTTAGGTTTTATTGCTCCCATCACTGTCCAAGGCAAAGCCCTCATCAGAGAACTTACCACAGAACCATGTGAATGGGATGATCCTCTTCCACCTGCCAAAGAAAGACAATGGAATGCATGGAAAGACTCCCTGTCAGAGGTAGAGCTTCTGCACATACCCAGGCCTTATATTCCGTCTTCTCTGTCCTCCATGCAGCACCAAGAGCTTTGTGTCTTCTCAGATGCCTCGTCAATGGCTATTGCAGCAGTTGCCTACATACGAGCTATTGATAAACAAGGACAGTGCTTCATCGGGTTTGTCATGGGTAAATCCAAGCTAGCACCCAAGCCTGCACATACCATCCCCCGATTGGAGCTGTGTGCTGCAGTTCTTGCTGTAGAGGTGGCAGAGCTCATTTGTCAGGAGATGGACCTTGAGCTGCATGCCGTAAGGTATTACACAGACAGCAAGATTGTGCTAGGCTACATCTATAATGCTTCGCGAAGATTTTACATCTATGTGTCCAACAGAGTCTCCAGAATTAGGAAGTCCACTACATGCACACAGTGGAATTATGTTGCAACAGAAAACAACCCAGCTGACATCGCAACAAGGCCGATTGCAGCAAGTCTCCTGCACAAAACAAGCTGGTTCATTGGTCCTCAGTTCCTAAAGCAGGCCCAACAACAGGTATCCCCATCAGTGACATTAAGTAAGTTTGACCTTGTTGAACCACAGCACGATGCAGAGATTCGCCCAGAAGTCAGCACCCTGACAACTAAGGCTACTGATAGACCTCTCAGTCCACAGAGATTTGAACGGTTCTCCTCATGGAAAACTCTGATAAATGGAATGGCGAAGCTCATCAGCGTGGCAAGATGCAGGTCCAGGCTTTCAAAACAAGTCCCTCAAAATCCACAAACACAGGCAAAATTTAGAGTGATCTGGAGTGTTCAACAGTTTGTATTCACGGAAGAAGTGAGACAATTGGAGAGAGGGAAACAAATTTCCGAAGCAAGTCCTCTGTGGAGGTTGAACCCCTTTATCGATCAGGATGGAGTGCTTAGAGTAGGTGGACGGCTCTCTTCAGCTGACCTTCCATATGATGAAAAACACCCAGTCATACTCCCAAAGAGACACCATGTGACAACTTTGTTAGTGAGACATCATCACCAGGAAGTTGCCCACCAAGGTCGCCACTTAACTGAGGGGGCACTTCGCTCAGCCGGTTTGTGGATAATTGGCGTAAGAAAGCTGGTTTCTAGCTTGATCTATGGATGTGTCATATGCCGCAAACTCAGAGGAAAGCCTCAAGAGCAAAAGATGTCTGACTTGCCTGAGGATAGGCTTTGCATAGAACCCCCGTTCACCAGAGTTGGTCTAGATGTCTTTGGACCATGGAGTGTAGTGTCACGACGAACAAGAGGAGGCACAGCAGAAAACAAGCGATGGGCAGTGTTGTTTACGTGCCTAGGAACACGAGCAGTGCATATAGAGGTGATTGAATCCATGTCCACCTCAAGCTTTATTAACGCCTTAAGAAGGTTTTTTGCCATACGAGGACCTTCCAAGGTTCTCAGGTCTGACCGTGGAACCAACTTCGTCGGTGCCTGTAGAGAGTTAAGGATCTTTACAGATGACTCAGAGGTCCGAAATTACCTTAGTAATGAAGGCTGCTCATGGACCTTTAATGCACCACACTCATCCCATATGGGAGGCTCATGGGAAAGAATGATTGGTGTTGCTCGTCGGATCTTAGATGCCATGCTGCTGCAGTCTGGGCCTACCCGTCTTTCTCATGAAGTCCTTGTCACCTTGATGGCAGAAGTGATGGCAATTATGAATGCTCGGCCATTGGTTCCGGTGAGTACAGATCCAGAGTCACCGACAGTCTTGACACCAGCAATGCTTCTTACTCAGAAAGCAAACGTTGTGTCTGCTCCCAAAGGGGTGTTTGACTTGAAAGACCTATACAGGAAACAGTGGCGACATGTCCAATGTTTAGCCGACATCTTTTGGAAACGATGGCGACAAGAATATTTGACAACACTGCAGTCCAGAAAGAAGTGGATCAATGACAAAAGGGACATGCAAATCGGAGACATTGTCTTACTGAAGGATGACCAAACCAAGCGAAATGAATGGCCTATTGGTCTCATTGTTAAGAACATTCCTAGTCAAGATAATAAAATCAGAAAGGTGGAGGTTAGGGTTGTGAAACAAGGTGCTCCACGGATTTACCTACGTCCAGTTTCTCAGCTCATCCTTCTGTTCCCCAAGGAAACTATAAAGAAAGACTGAGGTATACAGGAAACTAAAAAGTAAAGTAAAAGACGGAGTGGTATAAAATACTTTATACCAGGCGGGGAGTGTGTTGGTATAACTTTAATGTGGGAATATGCTTTTGTTTGTATGATTTGGCACCCTCTTGTGGCCACAGTTGGTACTTGGGAAGTTGTTATGCCCAGCTAGTTTGCTACAAGTGCTCAGTGGAGGTGAAACTTTTGCCCACGCATGCCTGTAAGTTTTCATTACATACTATAACCTTAACTATCTGATTTGTGATGCATGTGTAATGTGCATATACTGAGTTACTATTTCAGCTGTGTGGTCATTACTCATTTGTAAAGCTACTTGTGTGCTAGCGACTGTATATTAGCATGTGTTTGCTAACTTGCTATGATCAATAATGCTAGTTAACGGAAGGTGATGTTTATGTTTAATTTAGGCAACCTTAAGATTTATGTTTTTTGCTGGTTGTCATGAAAACTAAGTTTCAATTAGTACATTATGTATGTTCAGTGAATGAGAAGGTAATTATCTGTTTTGTGTTTATTTAGTTTTACAAAAAGAAAAGAGAAAGGAGAGTAATGAAAATGGATAAAGGATACCATGTATAAGAAGCCTCAGTAACATGGCCTGTAAACTGGAGATGCAGATCGAAGTAAAGAAGAATCTCAGTTCAAAGCATTCTCTTCTTCTCATTCTGTTCACTGTCTGTCAAACTGGATAAGCTAAATCACGCCCACATCTAGTGAGGACAGAACAATAGTATTCACTTTTTTGAGTGAAAAAAAATGATTTTGTGTTTGTTTGTTTTGATTTGTCTTTTGCTTTGGTTTGTCTTGGATGGAAATGTTTGCAAACCGGATTTTGAAACAATGTTATAGCAAGCAAGTGTAACAGATGAAATATAACCTGACATTAATCTGGATTAATCTGGAGAATTTTTTTTATTATACTGTTTGAAATAGGAGTCTGCCACAGTGCAGCAACACGATTATTTGAGAGAGTAAAACACTTTCAAAGGTTGTGCTGAACAGTTCCTTCAGTAAATGGTATATTTCTTAGAATGAGAGGTAGAAGATCCACTGCCATTTTTTGATGACTGTAAAAGCATTGTATTGGGTCTTATCATTAACATACACTATCAAACCAGTCTGGCAGGTTCATATGCATATGAACACACCGATCACATGTATTGAAATCATTTACCTGTGATATCAACACAGTTATTGGAGTGTCCTACAGTGTTTTGTATGGTACTGGTAATGCTCATACTTGAATGCAGTGCCATGTATTAATGTGCCAGCTGAGACTGATTAAAGATCCTTTCTGCTGACCAGATCAATATCCAGAAGTTTAATTAACTTGATGCTACACTCAAATATATCATTTTTTGAGTTGTACATAACAATAAACATTAAGTTGTGACTGCAGCTGTAACTGGTATAATTTTAAAATGACACCATTACAGGGCTCTGGGGGGACTCCTTAGTATTTTCTCCAGTGTGTCATGTACGTTTTCTTGCAGGGGGAAGCCACTGCTATCACATATAGAGCTGGCAATAAGGGTTTTATGTGCTCTGCATTGGTGTTTGGGTGTGTGGTACATCAGGCCTGAATATAAATGCCAGAAATTATTCTTGTCACCTGTCAGTGGTTTTAATGTTGTGTCTTATTTGCATTATTACCACAGCAACATTTCCTAAATGAGCCATTTTTTCCACAACATGTATAATCACTTAAGAAAAAATGTGTATTTTCAGTGTTCTGTAAAGTATGCTGTTGTAGCCATGTCAAAAGACAGTTAATGTTTCATAATATTTTTGCTGTTTCCCTATCTTCACTTACCAGTCTTCACGAGAGCAGACAACAGCACAATTTTAGTCACTGCAGTCAACACAACGAGCGACAATACAACATCTAGCCCGCCGGACAGAAACTCTACTACTATAACTCCATTCACTTCAACTGCTTCCCTCACAATCACAAACGGCACTGCTGCAACTACATCAACAAGTCTAAACACTTCAGCACCTACAGGTACAGATTGTTTCTTGTTGTTGTGCCAAACCTTCTTCTTCATATACATTTGCTTTTTAAATTGTGTTCCTGTCACCCCCGTATTACTACATTTCCAGTCATAGTCCAAATATAAATCATTAAATTAATATTGTTGTAAATTGGACCCAGGGAGCAGAACGCACGGAGGCAGAGTTGCGGTGAAGACAGTTTATTTACAGTGATGGGGAGGTTTTACAAGGACAAAGTATGTACAATAGCGTATGAATGGGGACGCGGAGCCAGGACGTGCAGGTGACGGAAACACAACAGGTAGTGCACTCGATCTAAAAAAGGAGAGGGACGTGAGAATTAGGAGGGTCTTGCCTAATAACCGACAAAAGCTTAAAGTAGACTTTACAGAGAGTTGAAGAGCCTACTTGGTACTGTTTATTGCCAAAACCACCAGATGGAAACAAACCAGACGAGGGAAAACCCTGGGGAGGAAACAAAACTCCTTACAGTCACCAGAAATAATCCAACGGCTCCAGCAGGCAGGGGTAGAATTACAGACTCTCCCAAAACGTCAATACTCCGACACTAGTCTTCTGTCAGGTATACGTATATGTGTTTGTTACTTGTAGTTATTACTGCCTGTTACCTGTGGTAATGCAATTTATAATTTATATATTCTGTATTCAGTTATGAAGGCTCTAATTGTTGTTTGCGAGCTGCTGTTTAGATGCTTGTATGTGCCCGGGGCTGTTGATGGGTCTGTATGCAATGATGGGCGTAGCTGCGGGAAGTTTGGTTTTTTTTGTTGATGAGTGAGTATAGGGGTGGGATTTAATAAGTTTTCTTCGTCCCACTCCTTTTTCAGGCAATTTTTGTTTTTTGTTTTGTGCATTTTATGTTCAATATAGGTATTTGTTGTGCCTGAAAATGAACAAATAAATGAAATGAAATGAATGAATGAGGTAGCTCCTAAAGAACACTTCTGAAGAATGCAGCTGATGAGTAACAGGTGTGCCAGGTTCAGTGACTCACTGCCCCGCCTACCTATACAAAAAGGGAGGCACCAAAAACACATACAGACAAAAACACCACATAACCAGAACCCAACTCCTAACATCTTCTACTGTTTTCCTGAAAAAGTCATATTTATTCAAGTTAGCTGCCCCTCATATGTTTTCCCTGCTTGTCCACATGTCTCCTGTTCTGGCTCTTCTCTCCACCAATTTGGCCCTCCCCACTGGATTACTATCTTTGAAAATCTTTAAAAGCTTCACATTTTCTGTCATAATGAGCCAAAGCTTGTTTGTTGTCAGTTTTTAAAGTAATCTGGAGCAAAGGTTCCCAATCTTTAGAAATGTTTCATTAGACAGTGGCTTTCACTCATTTTCCTGAGGGATCCTTAAAGAAATTAAAAGAAAGCTTGCCTTCAACACTTCATGCTGTACCAAAGAATAAAGGTGAAAGAATGAATATTAACTTACAAAGCTCATACAAACTTCTTTTGCCTCATAGATCTGATTGTTAAAAATATGTTAACAGTAACATTTTCTAGCTAGTTAGAAATGCTTTCTAAATAATACCGTGCATGAGCTCACATGAGTCCACCTCGCGCATACTGCCAGACAGTGCATATTTTATATCGGTCTTTATGTGTTGCAGTTGCTACAGGTTGTTCGGGTCCACCAGCTCTATGTTGCCCAGGGCTCAACGGCTCCTGCAACAGAGGGTGTTACTGTGACGAGTACTGTGTGACAGCGGGTGACTGCTGTCCTGACTATAATCCAACCTGTAAACAATGTAAGTGAAGAAAAACACAGAGACTAGAAATATATACACAGTTTTAAACATTTACATTTTGATTACAGATGTTTCCACTGCACTACCAAAAAGCTACAGCTTCAATAAATATCATAACAGCTTCTTTGTCTATGATTTCTTTCACAACAGCAAACAGTACAACACTTGCACCACTTAATGTGACCACAACCTCAGGATCCAGTCTTTCTTCAACATTTTCTCCCACCTCTAGTAATTCAGCTATAGGTTTGTCACCATTTGAGAGCTATATCAAAAATTCACATTTAGACAAAGATTCCTTCATTGTATGTGTCACTTCTGAAAAAAGTGGCAAAACACTAAATGTTTCAACTACTTTAGTTTGCAGGTTTAATTACATTCTAAATGTGTATTTCTTTCTTTCTGCCCAAATAGCGATTGCTCACCTAAAAGTGTCCTTACTATCTAATTTTGAAACCAAAGAACGAGCGATATCAGAAATTTCATCACTTGTAAGTACAAACATTCTTAAAATGTACACTAAATGTTACAGTGAAAAAAAGCACAACATGCATTATTCATACTTTTGTCAGTAATCAGTGTCATCTCTCTCATAGCTTCAGAGACTCGTGCAGCAGAGATGTACTGGCTGTGCCGTGACGGTAAAGCCCGTGTGAGGCTTTGGACAATGAAAGCATGAATTAGAATGAAGCAACACGGTGATGACAGACTCCAACACTCACAATAAAATCTAATTAAACCAGTAAAGTTAACTGACTGTTTCAGAATGAATAAAGTGACAGACACTTTTTCTCAACTAGTAGTATATGCATGTTTCTAAATTCTTATAATCTTAATTTAAGGATGTATTACACAGTTATGAATCTTTACCATATATAGAGATAAAAAGTTTTTTTAGGTGGAGGTACAAGATTTTTTTTAAAAATAAAGTTTAATAATGGAATAATTTTATTTTTTTTAAAAAGAGAAAAATTCTGACAATCATTTGACAGAAGAATAACTCACCATACAAATCCAGTCTGCTCTGGTCAAGGAAGGAGACACACTGCCAAACATGTTTGCATTAGCCTACTGTATTTTTTTCTGTGTTATATTAAGTTGTGGAAGTTGAGCGGCTGCAATAAAATTATAACGCATAATTTAAAATGTAATATTAGCAGTGCAGTTAGAATTTTCCAGATGATATGTGCTGTAATTACATTAAAGTAACTAACATGTTATAGATCTGGTGTAATTTCTTCATTTTTTAATTCCTCGCCTCAACACGTTCTCACTCCCAAAGCGTAACATTTTATGCTAGGTGACAAATCGTCAACATATTACGTTTTCAGCTACCCAACACGTTCCTAAATGACGACCTCAGAAAAATGAGGAAATATGAGAACCGCCTGGACTCAATCGACACATGTTCGCTCTTTTTCTTCAAATCGCTTGGAAACACGCTATTTAACATCATTAAAGTCCTGGTTAAGGTCAGGAATAAGGTTATGGTTAGGGCTGGAATACAGGGCTGGAACATCTATTACTCCGGGAGCGTCATTCCACTGGATTTCCGCCATAACCCGGCGCGTACCGCGAAAGGAGACCTTCTGCGTTCCTCAGGAACGCCGCGGGACGTGACAAAACGTCGGCATGTTACGCCTCGGGAGTGAGGCCTCACCTGCTAATAAGGGCAACCAAGGAAAACAACATTCATGACTTAATCTCTTCTACGTCTGTCATGATTAATGTAATCTTTTTTTAAACAGCACGTTGATTATAAAAAAAAAAGTCTTTATTTGTTCATCCATCCATTCGCTTCCGCTTATCCTTTTCAGGGTCGCGGGGGGCGCTGGAGCCTATCCCAGCTGTCATAGGGCGAAAGGCGGGGTACACCCTGGACAGGTCGCCAGTCTGTCGCAGGGCTGTCAAATTGTTATTTCTCTTCTTCCTTCTTCTGTTTAGTTTTCTACCGTTTCTACAGTAAGATAGGAGATAGGAGAGAGGAGAGCCGGAAGGGGGCGCCCGATCTGGCTTCCCACACCCCCCCGCCGGATCGGGCTGTACGCTCTACCTCCCCACTGCCTCCCAGAAAAGGGAAGAAGAGCAGAGGGGAGAAGAGCGGAATATTTTCTTTTCTCTCACAGTTAGCTGACTGCCTTAGCTGTCCAAGTGATGTCAGCCCTTTTTAGCCATAGCTAGTGACTGGTCCTCTCAGCAGTGTTAGCTAATTCTCTTATAGCCTGCTGTTGCACCTGTCCTCTGATCCCAATCTCTCTAAGCAGTTTTGCTGTTGTACTGGCAACAATGCCCCTGCATCCCACCTCCACCGAGCGCACCTTGATCTTCCAGCCTCTGTCCTCTGCCTCAGCTCCGAAGTTGGCATACCGTAGCTTTTTATGCTTAAACGCTTCCTCAATTGCTTCCTCCCATGGTACCGTCAGCTCAATGACGTATGCAAGTTTTTGGGAGTTAGACCAAAATATTCACTGGCATGTCTGTGGCATGTTTTGCTTTTGTCATATTGATACAGGAGGGATGTAGGACCAATCAGATCCATTCTTGGCATTGCATTTATGAATGCAATTGTAAAAATCCACATCCATTGCTTTTCATATTATTAATGCCACCCTTCTGCACAATCTGGTTACTGGGTTATGCTTATAGCAGGAGAAAATATTGCCAGTAACTAATCTTTGCCAGCAGATGGAAGCATGTTCCCAGGTCTATGAAGTTAGCGGCACAGATGTTAGCGCAATACTCTATTGTAGTTATACTTTTGTGTGGTTTTTGTATTGGCACATTTCTTTCTTCAGAGTATATTTTCTTAAACTCTCTTTTAAAGAGTTAAGTGAGCCAAATACATCCAGTGTTGTTTATCCAATTTTCAAAGCTACAATAGAAGTGACTTTATAGTTTTTCTCAGTCGACTTGTCTCAATTCTCATAGCATAAAAGTCATTTTTACCACTCTTAATGCATTTTTGAAAAACAGTAAGGACATTTTTCATTACACAAAGTAACCTATGCAG
The DNA here is from genome assembly GCF_041146795.1 of Maylandia zebra. NCBI lineage: Eukaryota > Metazoa > Chordata > Actinopteri > Cichliformes > Cichlidae > Maylandia > Maylandia zebra. The sequence continues at coordinate 20,508,127 of NC_135184.1, forward strand.
AATACACTACATAAATCAAAACTTTTTTTCTCATTTTTCAGACCATGAATCGTCAGTCAGTCACTTTAACTCTGTGATGAATAAATTAAAAAACCTTTAACCGCCCATGTTTAATGTTGTTTTCTTTTTTTCTAAAAACCTTAATGACTTCGGAAAAAGGTTTTTACAGGTCTAATGTAGAGTTGAAAAATTGATGAAAAAATAATAGCGGTGTCAGGGTTGGTTGAAGAAGGAGCCAAATGCAGGTCTTTCTGAATGAAATGTGTTTATTTACAATGAAAAGAAACTATGAAACATTGCGTGGGTTCCCAATCCCCGTGCTGTGATTTTACTCCTTGATGTGTGGTGAAGTTTTGTCCTCCTCGGTGCCTATGTACAACAGTGCGCTGCTCCCTCCACACGTTTCCGCAATCCACCTGGAAACAAGAGATGCCACGGTGAGTACAGTCACATCCACCAGCCGACAAAAACACTTTAACTATTCCAACAGCTCAGCAAGAGGTGAGTGATTATCCTCAGGTGTGTCTGGCTCAAAGGCGGGAGACTCTACAGGCCTCGTGTGGCAGCAAAACTCAAATGCGTACACAAATTATCAGTCCTGTGAAACCTCAATGCATGGAAGTGTATTTTAAAATAACTATATAGAATTCTGCCACTGTCATTGTGATTTGAATTGTCAGCTTAACTATTATGTTATGGATCTTCAAATAGGGAGCCCCAAAACAGGAACTGGAACTGGTTTTCTATTTAAAAAATCATAGTCTCTGTGAGTGTTACCCAGTGGGCAACGCAAAGCTTGGCTGGAGCCAGAAAGGAGACTCACCCAGCTCTAATTGTTTCTCAGCCCTCCAGATGTCGATCCTGCTGCCTCTGAACGTGTGCTTGCCAAACTGTCCCTCTGCACTTGGTAACTTATATGGTACCTGTCTCTTCACATGTTGCCTCCTGTGAGATTCCTGACACCCCTCCCCCACCCATCACCTTCACTCAATACCAGGTTGAGATGCAAATGAGGAGACTTCACTCAGGCAAGTCTGCTGGACCAGACGGAGTGAGTCCCCTTGTCCTCAAGGCCTGTGCCCCCCAGCTGTGTGGAGTCTTTCATAAACTGTTTATGCTGAGTCTGAGTCTGCAGAGGGTCCCGGTGATGTGGAAGACATCATGCCTCGTCCCTGTACCAAAGACGCCTCGTCCCAGTGGCCCCCAGGATTACAGGCCCGTGGCACTGACCTCCCACATCATGAAGACCCTGGAAAGGCTCATCCTGGACCAGCTGCGACCCATAGTAAGACCACATCTGGATCCCCTTCAGTTCGCTTATCAGCCTCGTCTCGGAACAGAGGACGCCATCATCTACCTGCTCAATCGTGTCTACACCCATCTGGACCAGCCGGCGAGCACTGTGAGGGTCATGTTTTTTGACTTTTCCAGTGCTTTCAACACCATCAGGCCGACCCTCCTGGGTGATAAGTTAGCAGCGATGCAGGTGGATGCTTCTCTGGTGTCCTGGATTGTTGATTACCTGACAGGAAGACCACAATATGTACGTCTCCCACAGTGTGTGTCTGACAAGGTGATTAGCAACACAGGGGCACCACAGGGGACTGTCCTCTCCCCCTTCCTCTTCACCCTCTACACCACAGACTTCAGCCACTGCACAGAGACCTGCCATCTTCAGAAGTTTTCTGATGACTCTGCGGTGGTTGGATGCATCAGCAGGGATGATGAGACAGAGTACCGGGCTGTGGTCGACTCCTTTGTCACGTGGTGTGAGCAGAATCATCTGCAGCTCAACGTGGCAAAGACCAAGGAACTGATCGTGGACTTCAGGAAGACCAGGAAACACTTGACCCCTGTTTCAATCCAGGGGGTCAGTGTTGACATTGTGGAGGACTATAAATACCTTGGAGTACACATTGACAATAAACTGGACTGGGCTAAAAACACCACAGCACTTTACAGGAAGGGCCAGAGTCGTCTCTATTTTTTGAGGCGACTGAGGTCCTTCAACATCTGCCAGAAAATGCTGAGGATTTTCTATGAGTCTGTGGTGGCCAGTGCGATCCTCTATGCTGTTGCATGCTGGGGGAGCAGGCTGAGGGTCGCAGATGCCAACAGACTTAATAAACTGATCCGTAAGGCCAGCAATGTTGTGGGGATGGAGCTGGACTCCCTCAAGGTGGTGTCGGAGAGGCGGATGCTGTCCAAGATAAAGACAATGTTGGATAACACCTCCCACCCACTCCATGACATGTTGGTCAGTCACAGGAGCTCGTTCAGTGAGAGACTGAGATTACCGAAAAGCACCACTGAACGACACAGGAAATCATTCCTGCCTGTGGCCATCTCCCTGTACAACGCATCCACTTAACACACTGTTTGCTGCTACAACTACACATGTTTCTTTTCCAAATATTTATTTATAAGTGACTTATGTATGTATGTATGTATATATATGTATATATTGTACTATTCTTAGTTAGCGTATTGTCTGTCTTGTCTTAATGTTGGTTTAAAATGGAGCACTGTAACAAAAAATAATTTCCCCCAGGGATCAATAAAGTATTCTGATTCTGATTCTGATTCTGATTAAGTCTTTAGGCTGTGCTGTAATAGCAATGAAAAGTTTATATCTTTTCTGATTCATAAGGGGGTTAAAAAGGAAAAGTTCTCAATTTACACTTTTTGATCATTCAGCATATTTTATTATGTTTAGCAGGAGCAAAGCAAATTAAAATCAAATTATAAAAATCACATAATCAAATCACTTGAATTATACTCATCTGATTAACAGCTAATGCTATTTTGAGACAATAGATGGTAAAGAGAGAACGGACATATCAAAGCTAGTCTTCTGTTCTGCTTGCCTGGCAGGAGATGAAAAGAAGAACAAGTCATTTCTTCTGCACAAAACTTTTATACCTGGTCCTAATGTCCCACCTCTTTCACAGCATTACATCTTCTGAGATAACATCTGGCTTTACCCGCAGTGACATCGAATCACGAGAGGCCCAGCCACATATCATCGCTCTGCATGTGACCTTACTTCAACATGATTTAAAACAAAATTCAAAATCACTGCATTTTCTTCTTTTCTATATCGTACTTTAACATGATTTATCAATAACTTTATCACATATGAATATTCTGTCAGGTGTGCGAAGGCTGTACCCAAATGCAGGACTTTCTACGTAGAACACAGTGCGTTTTTTTACTGTGAAGCAAAAACAATATGCAGATAAATCCCCATGCATGCTCCTGGTGACTGTGCTTTCCCTATTCCGGTGCAGTGTGTTCTCCCAGTGTCCATGGTCTGTGTTTCTGCTCCCTTGGTGTCTATATACAACCTGCTCACTTCGTCCATTTGTTTCCGCAACTCTCCTGGAAATCCTAGTAATATCCACCCTGCCTCAAGTGCAGTCAGGACACCAAGATACTGATGTGCACACACACACACAATGTGGGGAAAAAGGGAAACGAGGGACATCAACACAATGCATAAACATGGCATTTTACCCACCGAGCACTGCGGACTATGACATATTCAGTCAAACACTGATTTTCATCAGCTCAGTTATATAGGAATACTGTTTCTCACATTTTCTCTACATAACCCAGTAAATCACAAAAAACTCATTATATCCTCTTTTATTAAATCATACATATCAAAGTCAAAGTTTGCTTAGTCATTCTGACCAAACTCTAAATGCCCCCGACAATTGTTCGGGCTGCGCCATGTTTGCATTTCCCGTTGATGCAAATAATCCCAGCAGAGAGAAGTACACACACACACACAAACACACACACACGTGTACGCACACCAAATCAAAGTAAAAGGTCAAGATTCAGGTATTAATTCTTGATTAAATCTATTTTTGATTATATTCTGATTTTATATATTTTTAATAATACAATTGAGCAAGATTAACTAATAGTAAAATCACATGTATAAACTCTGGTTTAACACTCTGTATCACTTTAACATAAAAAGGGTGGATGCTAAGTCGTTTTACCCTCTCTCAGGTAAATGAGAGGTAAACCAGGGGGGCTGCAATCCTTTTCAATCCACCTCTCTTGACAAACTACATCTAAAAATTTACTGGTACTTTTTTTTAGTCTATTATCCATTTAATAGGCAGGTGACATTTTAACATGTATCTGTTTACGTACTTAGGTTTAGATGTTATATTTGTATTCATTCACTTCATGTTGAACAATTATTAGAGACTGGTTCATGACCATCTGGTATCAATCGTGATGGGAAAAATTTATATTCCCCGGCCAGTGGTTCCTGGAGGTTGATGACATTCACATGGGAAGAATATTTGTGAAGTCACACAGCCCTACAGACTGTTGAGTGACCCCATGGCAACCACCTGTCACTAGGGAAACTTTTTTAAGATTAGGCTTAAAATTTTCCTTTTTGACAAAGCTTTTTTTTTTTCTTTTTTTTTTTTTTTTTTCAATTTTTATGCCTTTTTTTTTTTTTTTATTTATTTATTTTTTTTTAAATGACATCAGAAACAGCAGTATGCGACATTACGTGATGGCAGAGCTTCAGTTCATCCTTTGTCTTTTTTTTTTTTTTTTTTTTTTTTTTTTTATAAATAGGACAGGGGGAATGAATGAGAGAAAGAGGGGGAGAGAAAGAAAGAAAACCAAAGGGGAGAAGAGACGGTGAGAGGGGGGGGGAAGAGAGAGAGAGAAAAAAAAAAAAGAACTCCTGGGTCACCTGTATGGAGAAAAAAAAAACAAACAAAAAAAACAAACAGAGGAGACAGCAAACAACAAAGAGCAACATAATAATAGAGAAAACAAAGCACCATCACAATAAACTAGCTAGTCATAGATATCAATATTTACTAAATAATAAACGATATTGTGCAGCACGCAAGATAGACAGCGCACAGTGTGCTTTGAGGCAGCAGCCAAGAAAGCTTTAGTCCGCGTCTGTGAATACCCATGTGTGCATACCTGTGTGGATCAGCATGCTTGCATTCCAAAGGTTTCTCCATGTAATGATCTGCTAGGGAGTGTGGGGGGGCCACAGCCCCGTCCTCCAGGGTGTGAAGCGGGTATGGAGGAGATCAAAACTCCAGACATCCAGAGGCCCCCAGAACACAAGAGACCATGGAAGACCAACAGAGGGGCAGCTGCGCCACTGTTCCAGTAAGAGCTGAGGAGAGTCCCAGATGAGGGCTCGCCCAGCAGCCGCGGAGCAGAAGTCAGGGGGAGTTGCAGTGACACGCCCGTGAGCTCCGCCGGCCCCCAGCTGTGCCTGAGTGACCGAGCCCCAGGCCGAGAGGCCGGGGGCACCCCACCTCCAAAGGGGCCCGAGCGAGCCCCAGGCCCCAGGCCCCGACAAGCGGCCAAGGAGTGAGCCGGTGTGTACCCGGACGCCCACCCCCAGACACAAAGAACCACCAACACACCGACACCTGAGGGAGTCCGCCACTGGCAGGGGAAGTGGTGGTGGGTGGAGATAGGCCTCCAAACCTTGGAGGGCCTGAGGTGTCCCCAGAGAGGTGGCGTCTGATACCCAACCTGACATATAGACACAGACATACAGGCACCCACAGACACAAACATCCATTCCCACCCTCATGCTCTCATATGCACTCACTCCACACTCAACCAACGTGGAGACAGACACAATCACACTCCCCAAGCGTACTCTACAAACCGGGTCTAGGTACCCTTGCCCCTGGAGGGGGGAATTGCACCCAGACCCAGGTGGTGTTACCCTTTTCCCTGCGGTGGGGAGAGGCAGACCACCCCGACTCCGCAGCAGCAGGGAGGCCCCACACCCCAGACCGCAGTCGGACGGCCAACTCCTCCCACTAGCCCTCCCGCTCCAGCAGGCCGCAGAGAATGGGAGTGGGAGAAGACTCCAAACCTCCCTCCACCCGCTCATTGTAGTGTTGATGCATATGTGTTCTAAGGTGCAATTAAAACCCAGGAGGGCATGGAGCCAACTGCCAAGGAGCAGCAGGTAAGCGCATAGTCCCTCCTGCTAGCCCTCAATGACTAAGTGTATTTAAAATTGAGAGGTGGGCAACGACGCCAGGGGTGAGGTATACACCCTGATGGTAATTTGGACTCCGTGATTGTGCCCACCCCCAAGATCCTATATGTATGTGTAATGAGAGTGTGAATAATGTGAATGTCTAAGTTGTGGGATAAAATTGAGGCAGAGGCAGCCAGAAGGGGACGGGGGACGGGGGGGGGGGGGGGGGGGGGGTAGCCTCCTCTGCACCCTGGTGACATACCCCCACTCCAAGGCCCTGCATGTGTGGGTGGTTGTGGAGGATGTGGGTGGTTGTGGAGGATGTGGGTGGTTGTGGAGGATGTGGGTGGTTGTGCTTTTTGACAAAGCTTTTAACTTAATCTAATGTGCTGATTTTATTGTTTTAAAATTAATTCTAATTAATCTAATTTTTTTAATTGTTATTCAATGTATCATTTTTGGCATGTCACGTGTACAGCACTTTGTTTTCAGCTGGGAGTTGTCTGAAAGTGTCTGAAAGCTATATAAAGTGCTTGTTTGCTTGCCTATAGTTAGGGCTGAACCAGATGACCCTGAACCATCCCTAATTTATCCTGCAAGAGGTTTAGGCTGCTGGGAGGCTTCCAATGATGCTCTGTGTTTAATCCATCGTTTTACTCCATGTGTGTTTATTCATCACTATTATATTAATCCTTAGCAATTATTAAACAATGGCTCTTTTTCTTATAGTCTTTTCTCTTGTCTTCCCCTTTCAAACCCATTCAGTCACAGTAGGTGGCTGTCCATCCCTGATCCTGCTCTGATTCTTCCAGTGACTTTTTCCTTCCCACTATGACCAAGTACTTGTTAATACAGAGTGGTGTAATTGTTGAGATTTTGAATTGACAAACAATGATGGGGCCTTCAGTTGATGAGTGGTTTATTACAGTTGACAGATTGATAATTTAGCTGTTTATTAGTTTGCCAATCAAAAATATCTTCCTGTGGATAAGATCAAAATATCTTCAGTGGAAGTGCATGTCAGTACAACAGGAAAGCATAAGGGAGGTGGTTAAATCCTATTTTATAATCAAATTGTTTATTTCCATAGATAGGGTCTATTGGTAATTCAAATATCAGAGTTCCCTCAGAGACTGACTTTCAAAAAGACAAGGACAAAAAGAAATAGCATGTGCGACAAACATAGACAACACTTGAATTGGGTAAACGGTTTGTATAGTACGCACCTATTCTGTGGCCTTAACACTGTTAAGCCCAGCCACCTGTGATTAGTATGAACTTCTGGTTGATAAAACTAGAATCCCACTAGCTCTAGCTTCAAATTTGATCATTGAGGTCCAGCCAAGAAATACATCTAAGTCATTCACAGCAAAATCTCCAGTGTTAAATTAACACTACAGAGTGTCTATATGGGTCCACACCTCTGAGTGTTAAATACAACACTGTTGACAGTGTTATATGTTTAAAAGTAACCTAGTCAGTTTTGAAGATTAACAATGGCTAACACTGAGCAGTGCTGATTTTCTAACACTGGAATATTTCTAACATTTTGAGTTATTTTCCAGTGTTAGAAAATCAGCACTGCTCAGTGTTAGTCTTTGTTAATCTTCAAAACTGACTAGGTTACTTTTAAACATATAACACTGTCAAAGGTGTTAATTTAACACTCAACAGTGTTGTATTTAACACTCAGAGGTGTGGACCCATATAGACACTCTGTAGTGTTAATTTAACACTGGAGATTTCTTTTTCAGGATTAGACTGTGAAATAAGTGTGATTATTCTGAGAATACTATGATATTACTGTGTTTATTCATTATTTCAATCACTGGTTATTTTCTATTGACACTAACTAAATCCTCCGCAAGATAAATCAAAGCCAGTTTACAAAAAGGCTTCATAATTAAATTGGTTGTCACAAATTATAATTAGACAGGAAAAGGAAATAGTTTTCTATGCCTACAACCTGAACATGCAACACAGTAGGCATCGGTGAATCAACAAGGAAGTCAACTGTTTTACATAAGTCAATGTGATTCACTTGGAAATGTCATTACCTTCATCTCCAGTTAACCAAACAGTCAGAGTCATGGATTGGTTTTGGTCATTAGTTTGGTGTTTCTTACTCCTGACAGGTTTTCTGCGTCCTTACAGCAGTGAGTAACACATAATTCTTTATATAGAATATATAGAAGCACTATCTGTACAAAAAAGGGGGGAACGATGGTTATAAATGCAGGATTGTATTTATTATGCTTTCGATTTTGATGTTTATCTGTGAGTCTCTATACTGAAATGAACTTCATAAATTTAATGTAGAAAAAGAAGAAGGTGGCGTTCGCTCAACAAGAGCATAGTGTTCATGATTTATGTTGCAAAGCTTCTTTTAGTCTGAGTTTTTCACAGGACTTAAGCACTTAGTTTTGCCTCTGTCTGTACAGGTTGTACTTACAAGCATTTATGTGTTTTTTCAGGTAAATATGCGGAGGTCCAAATGTTTAGATGACATATTAATTTTGAAGTGGGGTGTTAAGGGGCTTATATCAGAATCAGAATCAAAATACTTTATTAATCCCGAAGGAAATTAGGGTTACAGCAGGCAGCGCGCTGATGGTGCAGCAAAGAAAATTTAGCAGGAAACTTAACATATGTTCACATTATTTGAATTAGCAGTAATGGTGTTGTTAATGTTTGCAAATGTATCAAATGTTGCTATGTTATTCTAATCTTCTGCTAGCTCTCTTTTTTAAACTGCTGGCATTATAGTTACTAGAAAAATCAATAAATCAATCAAATTAATTTCACTTTGCTCTGCAGACAAACTGAAGCGATTTCCACATCTCCTTTTTCAGGCTGCGGGACATTAAGCTTTCATGTTTACAAATTGTACAGCTGTCACCTTAAAAATAAACAGCAGCACTCAGAGTGTGCTCAGTGACAAAATAATGAGCTTTTCTTTTTTTTAATGAGATTTTTTTCCTTTTTTTTTGTTGTTGTTTTATAGATTTTTAATCATTATTTTTTATTTATTTTATTTTATTTCAAGTAGTTCAGAACAATAGTTCCCCAGGCTTTCTAAAGGTCTTCTCATTGGACAGCGGTTCCTTTTATACTCATTTTCCTGAGAATACTTAAAGTGCCTATAACATTTCATGCTGTGCTAAAGAATAAAGGTGGTCATACCAAATATTAACTTTCAAGCTCATTCAAATCAAAATGCAAAATAAATGTTTTTACCTTGTAGAAGTATTAATGGTAACCTTTTCCAGGTAGTTAGAAATACTCTCTAAATAATAATGTGCATGTGCTCACATGAGTCCACCAGTACATCTTTTACATATCTGTCTCTGTGTGTTCAAGGTGCTACTGGTTGTGCGGGCCCACCAGTTCTATGTTGCGCTGGTTACAACGGCTCCTGCCAAAGAGGGTGTTTCTGTGACGAGGGTTGTGTGAAATCGGGTGACTGCTGTCCTGACTATAGTTCAACCTGTGGACAATGTAAGTGAAGACAAACACAGAGACTAGAAATACACACATTTACATTTGACTACAAATGTTCCCGCTGCAAGCAGAGACTGCTCAAAAAGCTACAGCATTACATCTGCAATAAATATCATAACGGCTTCTTTGTCTCAGCATCCACCGTTTCACCAACACTTTCTTCCGTCTCTACTAAGCCAACTACATGTTTGTCACCATTTAAGAGCTATTTCAAAAATTCACATTTACACATTCACATTGTTTGTGTTACTCCTGAAAAAAGTGTCTAATCACCAAATGTTTAAACTACTCTAGTTTGCACGTTAAATTATATTCTAAACATGCAATTCTTTCTTTCTTTCTGCCCAAATAGCGATTGTTCGCCTAAAGGTTAATTTTCAATGTCGTTCTGAAGTCCAAGAACAAGCAATTTTAGAAATTTCATCTTTTGTAAGTACAAACAGCATTAAAATGTACAGTAAACGTTACAGTGAAAAGAAAAACAACAACATGCATCAATGATACTTTTGTCAGTAATCAGTCTCATCTCTCTCATAGCTTCAGGGACGTTTCCAGGAGAGCTGTAAGGGCTGCGCAGTGAAGGTCAAACCCGTGTGAGGATTTGGGCAATGAAAGCGTGATTTTTGGATAAAACGACACCGTGATGACAGACTCCAACACTCATCTGCTAAATATAAATAAGCTATTAAAAGCTAATAAAGTTAACTGACTATTTCAGAATTAATAAAGCACTCTATGTTTGCATTCATGTAGCAGCATCTACATCCTTCTGAGCTCTTATTTAGTTTTTATTTTAAACTCAATCAAAGAAAACATTTATAGCACATGTGCTTTGTTTGATTCACTCTTTTCTGTTTTTTTCATAATAAAAGTCACAGGGTTTACTCTTTACTAACTATTGTCAAGATCCAACGCTGAGTTGACAGGTTCTTTTTCACATTAAAAACATAGAGGAATGTTTTACACAGATGTGAATGTTGACCATATATTTAGATTATAAGGGTTTTTAACAGATTTCACTTCACTTCCAATTTTATGGGAAAAATCTAGAAAAAATGAAGAAATTCTCACAATTATCTGGCAGAAAAATAATTCACCGTACAAATCCAGTCTGCTGTGGTCAAGGAAATAGCCACACTTACTAAGATATGATACTCTGAAACATGCCTGTGCTGCTGAGGCTTGGCTTTAGTGCTGTTAGAATATAATTACATTAAACCCACATGTAATATATCATTCATTTGAACTTCATTTGAAAATCAATGACATTAATGACTTAGCCTCTATTTCTGCCATGATTAATGTAATCTTGCATAATTATAAACACATTCATTGTAGCAAATAAACAAATAGAAATCTTTTTTTTTGTTCATATGTTTTCATATTTCATAATGTATATTCCACTGTGTTAAATAGATTGGTTTAATTGATTTGTGCTAGTTTTCTTTTTCTGTGTGTGTTGTGCTAAATAACTAAGAATTTATTGTTTCCTTTTGTAGATGATATTAGCTCACATTTAATTATCCTGATTTCTTGCAGATTCTTCATGTGTGTTCAATAAAAGAAAATAAATCATTACTTTTTTATGCATGCAAAGCAGTGTTTCCCAAATGGTGACTTTCACTTTTAAGAAACTTTTAAGAAACTTTGCTATTTTGTATGGAAGTAACCAGTGTAAATGATTTATTTGTAATTGTATTGAATAGAAATTACTTAACAATTTTATATAATTCAAAAGCAACAAATTTATGTAGCAGCTACATAGCAGTTTTACAAAGATACTACCTAACCAGGTTATGTCCTTCTAAAGCAGAAAAGTTATGTACCAGCTAAGTAACAGTATTACAAAGATATTGCCTAAACAAGTTATGTAGGCTTAAAGCAACAAAGATAAGTATCAGCTAAGCATTGCAATTAAGTTACATTTAGCCAATACACTTACGTAAATCTAACTTAACAGTATTGAGTTCAAACTAAGTAACAACATTTCTTAAAAGTTACTTAAAGCAGTTGTGTGGAACCACTTGACATAACTTTTTTAAGTAAATCTAATGTTATATTTTTTTGAGTGCAGTGTGTCTGAAGACAAATTCAGACATGATTTGAGATTTTGTCAATCAAACCCTATTATTATAATCCCTGGAAAACAAGTCATATTAATACAAATATATAGCTCTAATTGGCAGGGATGAGAATGATATTTATGATGTGGTAAAAATTTATCACTGTCTTGGGAGAAAAAAATAAACATTAATGCTAGAGCAGGCAAGACTGGGGATCTTAATGGCCCGTCTTCAAGCATCTTTATCTAACAATGCGTCACAGCACCAGCTTTGATTTCAAGGTTCCCATGAGAAAACACCCTGGTGTATTTTGCTGTAGCTCCTATGGAGCTAATCTAAAAGGGGATCATCATTTAGAATCAATGTAAAAGATTTTGTTAGGCACCTAAATATTTTAGCATATGAGTGGGAGCCCTTCATGCTATTTGTTCAGAGGTAATGCTCTTATATCTGAGCAGTCATGAGTGTTTGGAACAACGGGCCACTCAAATCAAGACAAAGACGTTTGTCAAACTGGACAAAACTGAAGAAAAACGGACAAAAGTTCACAAATATGAAGTGAACAGCAGAAGCAAAAGCACGGCTTCATTTGTTGGAGCTTCTGTTCCCTAAGTATCACCTTTATTCCAACCTGTCCTAGCTTCATGTAATCCCAAAGGAATTTACATTTTTTAAGATAAGGGGTTTTTTTTAGGAATCTTTCCTCTCCTTTGAACTGTCTACACAGTGCTATTGCCCCCCTTTTGTTTAGAAAAGAAAAACAGATCAAAATCATCCATTATTCCTCCAGTCATCAAATTTCTCAACATGAGCATGGGTGACAATCAACCCCGAGATGCAAGGAGAGAGAAATTTTCTGTATATTGTTTTGGTTTTTGCTTATTTTTGTTGTTTTGTGTTTGTGGTGTGTGGTGTGTACGAATGTCAGGTGGAAGCCAATTTCCCCTTCGGCATATTTGTCATCTTTTGCCATTTTGATACTCAAGCAATGTGAACCAGTCAGCCTAATTAATTGTATGGCCCTGATTAATGCACACGTGAACATCTACAAACTTTTTTTCAGCTCGTTTTATTAGTGCCGGCCCTCAATCACAATTACTTGGCCGTGGGTGACGCTTGTAGCAGGAGAAAATATTGCCAGTAAACGGTTTAGTGGCGAATAATCTTTGCCAGCAGGTGGCAGCATATTCCCAGGTCTTTGACGTTAGTGGCACAGATGTTAGTGCAATCCAGCACTGTAGTTAAAAGTTTGTGTGGATTTTATTGGCACGTTTCTTCAGATGACATAACAGGTAATATTTTCTTAAAGTCTATTTTAAAGACCTCGGTTGAGTCATTTATCCAATTTACAAAGATACAAAAGAAGTGACATTATCAGTAAAAAAAAACAAAAACAACAACAACAACAACAACAACAAACAAAATATATATGTTTTGCATGCATGTTTTTCCACATCTCCAGTGAAACAGTGAAAGCTCTGCACCAAGAACATCTGATATATTAATCAACTGAGACAATAAAAGTCATATCATATCTATTTCTGATTGTTTGCAGGTAAAACAGCTAAAGTCACGGGGTAATAAAATGACGTAAACCCACGCAGAAAATATTCGCAGTCATGCTCCAAACGTGAAGTCGGTGCTGTACACTAGTACAGGTGGTGACCCCAAACTCTTCATGCCAGGAGGATGAGACAAAAATGTAATTATGAGTGAAAAAGAGGAAACAGCTCCACATGGCCTCGGGGATTGGCATAACCTTTTGTGGCGGATAGTTCAAATTAGACCGGTGTCGCTCCAGACCCACCTTTGACCCCGGAAACTTAACTTCTGCAGGATCCAGAAGAAGGCTTTTGCATTTTTAGTTTATTATTATGTATCTTTACTTTTACTCCGTGTCTGCGCGATGACCCGAGATGCATATCACACTGTAGCTGCCAAAAAGTGACTGTCTGCCAAAAGGTGATTTCCGGTATTTACCAAAAAAGGGACTTTCCGTATTTAAACTGCTGTAGAGGACTTGTTGGCCTATATGCGAAATATATGTCAAATGTGTCACTCATGAATGATTGCAAGTCACTTGAGCCACAAACACCATTATTGTCACAAGGTAGAAGCACTTTTTGGTGAAGAGGATTTTATATATCTTATATATATATATATATATATATATATATTATGGAATGCCCTTTAGGAAAATATTATATATATATATTCCAACCAAAGTCTGAATATATGGAATGAAACTTGAATATATAGAATGATCTTTTGAATATATAGAATGAAACTTGAATATATAGAATGAAACTTGAATATATAGAATGATCTTTTGAATATATAGAATGAAACTTGAATATATAGAATGATCTTTTGAATATATAGAATGAAACTTGAATATATAGAATGATCTTTTGAATATATAGAATGAAACTTGAATATATAGAATGATCTTTTGAATATATAGAATGAAACTTGAATATATAGAATGATCTTTTGAATATATAGAATGAAACTTGAATATATAGAATGATCTTTTGAATATATAGAATGAAACTTGAATATATAGAATGATCTTTTGAATATATAGAATGAAACTTGAATATATAGAATGAAACTTGAATATATAGAATGGTCTTCTGAATATATAGAATGAAACTTGAATATATAGAATGAAACTTGAATATATAGAATGATCTTTTGAATATATAGAATGAAACTTGAATATATAGAATGATCTTCTGAATATATTGAATGAAACTTGAATATATAGAATGAAACTTGAATATATGGAATGATCTTTTGAATATATAGAATGAAACTTGAATATATAGAATGAAACTTGAATATATAGAATGTATGAACCTCATTTTTAGAGATGATGTGTTTCTGAATTCTCTGCCTTTACAAAATGGCATCAGCTGAACAATTTCAGTACTTTTTAGAGCTTGACAACTGTTTTGCGACAGCTGTTCAAATTGCAAATTTCCATAGTCCACTAGTTGTATCCTGTGGTTGTACAGTGTTCGAACATTTACTGACAACATTTGAGATATGGCCATCCAACTAAACCCCAAGTCTCGCATATCAGTCCGCTCAGTAGCTGGTATGTTGTACCTAAAAGAGTTAGAAACAAAAGAAGAAATATGTTAACTTCTTTCTTATTTCTTGCATTCATTATCTTGTTTGCCATCTCTTGACTCTTTCAAGTGCCATACACATTATGAATGAATTTGTTTCCATTTTTATCACTTACCTTGACCTTCCTCTTTGAGATGTAGAATGATATAATGAGCCCATAACATGTGCTTCAGCTTCTGCTCGAAGTGTTAGCTCAGTTGACATCTCCATCAGTGATTGATAAATTCCCTCAAGAAGTGTGCATAATCTTCTCCCAGAAACATTTTGTTGAACATTATTCATGAGCACTAGAAATGTTGCAATAATGAAAACGTGTTCTTCAAGGTGATGTAGTATAAATTCAAATTATTTCTACCATTTGCAATTTGAACAGCTGTCACAAAACAGTTGTCAAGCTCTAAAAAGTACTGAAATAGTTCAGCTGATGCCATTTTGTAAAGGCAGAGAATTCAGAAACACATCATCTCTAAAAATGAGGTTCATACATTCTATATATTCAAGTTTCATTCTATATATTCAAGTTTCATTCTATATTTTCAAAAGATCATTCTATATATTCAAGCTTCATTCTATATATTCAAAAGATCATTCTATATATTCAAAAGATCATTCTATATATTCAAAAGATCATTCTATATATTCAAAAGATCATTCTATATATTCAAAAGATCATTCTATATATTCAAGTTTCATTCTATATATTCAAGCTTCATTCTATATTTTCAAAAGATCATTCTATATATTCAAGTTTCATTCTATATATTCAAGCTTCATTCTATATTTTCAAAAGATCATTCTATATATTCAAGTTTCATTCTATATATTCAAAAGATCATTCTATATATTCAAGTTTCATTCTATATATTCAAGTTTCATTCTATATATTCAAAAGATCATTCTATATATTCAAGCTTCATTCTATATATTCAAGTTTCATTCTATATATTCAAGTTTCATTCTATATATTCAAAAGATCATACTATATATTCAGACTTTGGTTGGAATATATATATAATATTTTCCTAAAGGGCATTCCATAATATATATATATATATATATATATATATATCTAGTTAAAATTACATAAAAACACGTTGTTGTTTTTTTAAGCGTGATCTGGCCAAGAAGGTACCTGAAATTGCAACAAATATAAGAATAGTTCTGGAAACATATTTTAAGTTGACAAAAAAGACCAGATTGGTTATAATGCGGGTATAACTAAGATTCATAAAGATACATTAAAAAAAAACAAGTAACTTTTAAATTTGTATTTAGATCCTTTGTAAATCCTGTTCACTAAAGTCTATTTACCAATATACGTGAAGACATTACACATACACAACACATGGAAACATTGGAAATCAGTTATTGGCAGGCGATCACTTTTTGGCACACACCGGTCTGCTAATTTGAAGCGTCCTCCTGTTCTCCGCGAAGGTAACGTTTGCGCTGCGTTGCGCAAATGAGAAGCGTGTGTTCTCTTTGCACAATCCTCTGCACAATCCCTGAAGTTAATTCTGTAGAGTGAGTCGTGGGTTCACGTTTCGCCACAGCTTTGTAAACTTAGATCATGTGGGGTCACGCAGAGGTTGGGGCGGCCCTGTAGCCGTGCGTCAAGTCTCCACAGATCAGTTACAATGTAATGGCAAAGGAATGTCGCTCGGTCCTGGATATTCCACGGAGCTTTGGGTCTAATTAGAACCAATTTGAGAATTGGATGTCATTTCATCCTTTTAGAAAAATACTGTCTTTTCACAAGCATATGGCTACTGTTGAACTTGTTTGTCTAAAAACATATAATATACAGTTATATATATTTTTAAATAACGCTTATCTGTTTGCTCTCACAGGATTCAAAGTTTTTGTTGTGTTTTTATTTGACAAATAAAAATAATGCTGTAAAAAGTTCAAGCGGAATTTACAGATAATTAAATGGCTGGTTAACACACACATTTTTATCACACACACGCACTCACTGAGTCTCTGCCCTGCACCACCCTCAGTCTGCTGCGAATCCCAGGTTCCCTGTGGTGTACCCATGTTGAAGGCCCTGCTGTTAGGGATCCTGATTGGGCCTCACAGGAGGAGATTCCGGCCTGCCATTGACCCACACTTCTCTATGTTTCCACCCATCTCTCAGATCATCAGAGGCAGCCGTCTCCTCCTGCCTGTCGAACAGCCTGCTTGCATAAGGCTCCTGATTGTCAGATGGAAGGGGGGGGAATGAATCTACTACAGGTTTTTCAAAATCACTAGCAGGTCTTGCCTGAGTAGTCTGCCCTGACGTTTTTCTGGCTTGGTGACTGTCAAAACATCCCCCGTATGCATTCATACCCCTCCTTCTCCTTCTCCTTAGAAAGCCCGTGGCTCACAGGCTGTTCTCCTCTTCAAAGTAAAACTTCTCTGCCATGTGGTCTGCGTTGAATGCCTGTGTTGACGGCCGCCCGGTTTTTATGAACTCCTCATAGGGATCCTTTTTTTCTTCGTCGCTGTCTATAAAGCATTTAAAAAGTGTCATGGCGAGGAAAGAGTAGAAGAACATTACAAACAGGATATAGAAGTGAGCGTTGTCATAGGTCTCTCTAGAACTGGTGGTGGAGACGGTGGTAGCTGGACCGATGTTGGAGAGAGAGCTCACTGTGGTGTTGGAAACGGTCCCACTGAACTGGCGCTCGCTGATGTTTGTCCCAGTGTCATCGAGAATCTGCTTGCATCTGCTTAAAAGAGAAAGCAGGAGGGTCCGGTTCATGGTCTTCATTTTCAAATCAGCAGCAGGAAAGAGGCTCAGCAAGAATCACAATAAAGCAAAAGACACAGGGAGGAAAGAGAACTAAAGGGGATAGTGAATGGCAAGTGTTAGAGGCAGTCACTCGCCGCTTTAGGAAAGGCATGCCGTGAGCCTCCCACCCATTCTTGTGGAGACCTGATAAGGTGGTGTTTCAGATATTAAGAAGCCCACTTCTTTCCTTTTGCAGCCATAATGTGCACAACTGCACTCTTTTTTTTTAATGATTTCTGTAAAGATGTCATTTTGACCAGAAATTCATCAGAGTCCTTATAAGAATCCCCCCCTTATTTTTTTTCCAGAAATAACCTCTTTTTCTTTTCTCTTTTTGTAGCTCATCCTCTTTGTACTCTTTCCTTCACTTTCAATTTGGGGGTTGGATGCTGCAGAGACACTTGGATTGTTGTCAGCTCCGGTCAAGTAGTCTACTCATTTCAAAGAGTGTTGGGGTCAGAGGTTAAGTTGTCTCCAGTGTGTTGCAGCTTGACTGACACGGAGCTCCAAAGCAAACCCTTTGGCTTTTTCACTGGCTGTGTCTTACAAGTTGAACGCTTGCACACAAAAAAAAAAGTTTGGAGAGAGCAAAGAAAACAGTGAAATTAAATCTTTCCTTGATCTTATCACGTTTGACACAAATACTCAGCATAAACAAATTTAAACACACATCTCAAGACACAAAGTACTGAAAACACATGAAAGCACTAAACAAACGTCCGTGTTTTTCATTGATGCTCGCGTCCTCATTTTAGATATGTACCATGAATGGCGTGGACAGCTGCACAGCTGAGCTCAGAGAAACAAAAAAGGCAGGTAAAGTTGTAGCCTTTTAAAGAATGTACCAACTGGCTTGTTTTGGTGTGTGTGTGTGTGTGTGTGTGTGTGTGTGTGTGTGTGTGTGTGTGTGTGTGTGTGTTTCTGTTTAGTGGTGATAGCCAAAAGTCTTCCAAACCATCTATAGCCATGTGACTGACTAATGCCCCACTCTGTGCTTTTATAATTTACTGCAGCTCTGCTTTAGTCATTAAAGGGTGTGAAGGAGTGTTTATGAAAGGAGATATATTTATGATTTAGTGATCCAGAAATGCACCCCATCTTTAAAAAGCAGGTAGGAAACAACAAAGAAGGAAACTATGAAACACTATGAAAGAACTTTTAGTCGCTCCAAGGTGCTTTACGCCATCAGATTCTTTTTAACCTTCTTCTTACCATTTTTAGAGGTCCCCCCCCCCCCCCCCCCCCAAATGTATTCTCTGTAAAGGTAGTAAGATTCTGGGGGCTGATTTATTCATATATTATTCTGTTGTAGATAGGTGCAGATAAACAGTTTATCCATGCCTATGTTTTTAAATGCATTCCACAAATTACACAATTCAGTGTTACAACTGTCCACTTTTATGCGTTTATTATAAATAGTAAATAGTGCTATATTTTACACAAAATGTTTTTACCAACAAAACAGTTTTACGCCATTGTAAATGAAGAGTGTAAAAAAAGAAAAAAAACATAACGAATGAGCATTATGTAAGACTTACTGAAGCACTTACATGTGCTTGTACAGGAGGACGTGTAGAAAAGACACATGAAGACTAAATAAATAGGAAGTGGAAGTAATATTTGCAAGTTCCTTATAAAAAGAAAAAAAACTAGTTAAACACATGCAAAAGCAAAAATTAACTGTCAAACTGAATAATGTATTCACTGGCAGAGAATTTTTTTTTCTTTTTTTTTTGGCTTAATGACATCACAACTATATGTTCTATCATTCATCGCTTGATGACTTCCCCTGATTGCTCAGTGCGTACAACCCAAAATGAATGACATTACGAAGACAGAGTGTGTTTTTGAGGTTATAACTGGGGAACATTTGATGCACGTTCATTTACATTACATGAGGTATGACTGTATTGCACTTTCTTTGGGTTGCAGCGGATTCACAATGACTCCACGTGGCTTCAGTTCATGTGTTCTTGCTGGTTTTCCCGGTGTAGTCACACGTTGATCGCCAAAGAGTTACTTAATTTACAGTTAATATCATTTTCCATGACACGGTTTTGATGAAGACATTCTTAGAAGAGCAGAAGTTCTTATGAAGTCTACCTTAGCTTGCATCTCTGCTACATGTTTAAAAAATAAAAATACTAAAAGGTCTTGAGTGGAATTACTTCTCATATCCCCGCCCTCCTACTTTTCCTCTTGAAGTATGGTGAATGATCAGCGCTTGGTTCTTGGAGCATGACATGACACACAAGCAAAGCAAGTGTCGGGTAACAAGAGCAACCGTGCCTTTGGTTCTGATTATCCCAGACAACTACCTTCATCACTTCACCTTCATCTCAGAACGTTCACTTCTTGCCAAAGGAGAATGTCTGAATCGCTTTAGCCCCCACACTATGTCTTGCTGTCCTGGGGAAGTTGTCAGAGGCAGCGGCTGGTGGTGTTTTCCAGTGACAAATGTCAGCGAGGCCTGGCAAACCTCTTCTTCACACCACCTTGGGAGCTTCAAATAATAAAAGGCACCTAAGGGGAACATAAAAAGTTTATTTTATTTGTTTATTTTATTTACATACAACAGAAAATCTCATGGAGGTTTAAGTGTGAAATGGACAGTTAAATGTGAGACGTGATGTTGGTAGGGAGGGATGGTGAGAGCAGGTGGGAAAGAAATCTGGGACCCTTTGGTAAACTTCGGAATGAGAAGCTTTGAGAAAGCTCTGAGAATAAGTCTGGACATAGTTTGTACTTGGTGAGGTTGGTTACACTGCGCCGAGACAGAGCCTTAGCCTGGATCTCTGGCACTGCTTCACTGATCAATAACAACTCTAAATCTGACCTCCAGTGGGACACATGGTTCTAATCCGGACCTGCCAAGGGCCATAATCACCCCCTGTTAAAAAGCCTCTTACCCTGCTTTTATGCAGATACACGCCTGCGCACACATAGACACACATCCATTTGCCCCCCCCCCACCCCCCAGCTACATATGAGTCCCTCCCAGGACTGACTAAATTAATGACATCAAGATGTTGCCACTGATGGGCCAGTCAACATTTTGGTAGTGTACTTCAGATCAGGCCTAACAGCAGACCGCACACTCCCCTCTGGCCTGTCAAACGCACTTCGAGACACGAGTCCTTTCATTTTGGCGGCGATCTTTGTTACACAGGGGTCATTACATGGCTAGGTGAGCTAGACTGAGGATTTGATGGGCAAGCTCATCATACGCAGGGGTCACGAAAGGACAGTGAGTGAAAACGTGTGTGCTGGGATAAGCTTCGGGCCACGTGGATAGCCCGATGATGGTAATGTAAACTGAGGTAACCGCGCTGCAAGCATTCCCTAAAGTTTACTGTAATTTCAGCGCAGTGCTGGGCGATTTGAGAAGCTCACTCATCAGAAGGATCTGCGCAATTAAAGCAGAGGTTATGGTTTAGGCCTTTAAACAAACCTAAATCAGGTTGGAAGTCGGTATGAATTAGTGTTTTTGTTACAATATTATAACAAAAATTTAAAAAATTACATTGTACCTTGCTCTGACTGTACTGTCCATACTGGTAGGAAGGGTGGTGGTCCACATAGGCTGAGGAGGAGTAGGAGGGCGGGCAGTAAGACTGAGTGCTAGGCAGGGCGGGCATGCTGGTCAGGCCTGGTAGAGCCTCCAGGCGCTGGGAACCATGACAGCTAGCAGCCATACCACCATTGGGCTCCAGGCTCCCAGTCAATGGGGAAAGGGCAAAGTCACTCTGGGACTGATGTGGTACTCCACCTGGATTCAATAGGCCCATCACCTGAAGGCAGACAGAGGAAGTCTTGATTGTTTAGAACAGGAACTGGATTTAATTGAAGAGATTTTCTACTTACAGCGTGACCTTCAAAATAAAATATATTGCAAAGTAAATTTTGAAAAATCCCAAGGCAGTATCATACACTCATTTTATCCACTCCACACAGGTGGGCTGAAGTGTAAGCGCTCCTTCTCTCCCCCCGTTCACTGTCATAAATACATTATTACTAGCTTCCGTCACACATATGGTTCTCTTTATTTGGAATAGGAAGCTAACAGTGGCCAAAGCTTTAGCCCACTAGTGGAATCTGCTATAGTTCTTATGTCGTATTTGCAGAAGCAGGTTAATAAAAATATTGGAGTATTTTTCTCTCATTGTTTACACTAGCCAACTCGTAGCATTTCCTTGAAATTAAACCAACAAAAAAAGAAAGCGTCTAAATTTGCTCAGTGTTGATTTTAAAAACAAAAACGCTGAGAACGTGATGTTTATTTTTGCTTAAATTCTGCCTAAAAAAAAAAAAGCAAATTTCACTTTCACGCTTTCACTTTCCCTTAATCATCTCACTTTCTCTTGAGACAAAAACCACAGTGTCCTTGTGAGGGCGAAGAGGTCAAAGGTTAGGTGGGATTGAGGGGTGGGGTGTGTTTGCATATGTGTCTGAGCGCTACATCTCCTACAAGCATGCAGCAGTAGGTGTTTGCATGCGCACGTGTATGTGTATTAGCAGTTTTTTGCTCCGATGTCAGGGATGTAGGGGTATCAATGATCCACCGGGAACAGCTGCACAAAGGTTTGCGTGAGAGGCAAAGTGAAGTCATTAAAATGTCTAAAAATGGACAAAAAGGGAGAACAAGAATTACAGTCCGTGTAGGAGGACGCAGAGCCGAAGCCAAGAGCAAAACCAGGAACTGTCTAACTGAAAAGAAAAAGATAAAGAATGAGTAGCGCCAAGTGGTTTAAAAAACAAAGGCTTTCACAGCGGACAGTCAGTTGGCGCACACACGCACATGTATGCTACAGAGGCAGCTTCGAGGGTGGCCGTGGCTCAGGTGATAAAAAGTGCAGTCTTCTAGTGGCATGGTTGCCAGTTTGATCCCCAGCTTATCAACATACTGGACAAGACACTGAACTCCATTTAATTCAAATGGCAGGCCAGCACCTTGTTTTCCACCCTTGTTGTATGAGTCGTTTGTCAATCAGAAATGCACTGCGATGCATTTAATTGAACTTAGTTAAGATTAAAAGCTGCTATATTAGTTCAAACTATTTAATTTCTTCAGTTATTTTTACATATTTTTTCTTTTTTCCCCTTTAGTATTTAGTTTCCATTTGTGCAGTCTAAATATTTTTGAACACGCAAGGCTGATATCTCAACTTCTATTTACGTAGATTTCAAACAATACAATTCAGTCATGTTTTAGTAATTAAGACGTTTTATTTTTTAGTTAATATTTGATTAATAATGAATGAAACTAGGCCTTGCATGTCGCAGTACCTTCAGCCTTAAAGCTATTGTGTCTTTGGCCATGTGAGATCATTTGTATTGTAATGTAGCCCAGAAAAAAGAAAAAAATGAGATGACAAATTTCACACCCATCGTTCTTCGCTGTATGAAAAGTTTGGATGGATTTCTCACTGTTGGTATTCATTTACACTCTCACATCCCTCTCCCCCGTTCCTACCAAATTGCAGCTCAATATCCAATGAATACTTAATCTTAGATATTCCCCGTGCATGTTTTTGCTATGAATCTACGAATTGTATTTAAGGATTCCTTGATTGTGTCTTCATCCAGTTTTGTTCTTGTGAGTCTTTCATGTTCTCTGGTCTGTTATTGTAAAATAGATTTTGTTCTCAGACTGCCTGATTAAATTAAGATTTTTTTTTTTTAACATTTTTCCCCACGTGGTGTTTCTTTACAAAATAAAACATATAGTACACATGATTGTGTTGAAATGCATGCACCATGTGTGTGCAAAGGTTAGTTTGCGTTGTATTTGCATGGCTTTCTGTCTGATCTAGGTACTCATGCCCTCTCTGTCTCCAACTGAAACAGCATCAGGTCCTGGTAGTATGTGTCTGTTTTGAGGTTGTTCCGGAGATTAGGACTCGGGGGGGTGCAAATCCTGGCCGCTTGCTTCCTTGGTGAGAAAGGATTGCTTTGGTATGCACCAGATCAGCAGCGAGACACAGGAGAAAGGGAAACCACTGGCGTGAACGCTACTCCCAAAGCAGAGCTAACTGTTCAGACAAGAATATCATCTATCTAAAGTAAACCTTATCCATATCAAAACTCCACGGTCCTCTCCATATCTGGAGTTGAATGAAACCCCGAAACGTCTGAAGGATCCAGTAGAGTAGATCAGATATTATAGACAAATTTGGAGGTCAGATAAACGGATAAATCCAGCAAGGATTTGATACAAATTTGACCAAGCTACGTAGCTATATGACGAAACTGAAGAAGTAAAGTTTTCTGAGTGCAGAGAGGTCTTGAGGTATTAACTATCAATGTCATAGAATTTAATAAATTCTCATTTTCTCTGCCTTATTAAGTTAAAATCGGGAAATTAATTCTATCCTCATCTGAAATCGAGAAAAACGCATTGTAATGTACATTCAAACAGCTGCAATGGATACATAAATTAAAACAAATTAGCCAACAAAGTGAGTCATTTACATAAATTACACACCTTGTTACGAAGGGCTAGATTACTTCATTCCAATCAATTAAGACACTGGAACATTCAGTGATTGCAATTCCAGACTGAGAAAACATTCGAGGCATGCCGTCCGATTTGCAAGATGAGATGTCCGTTTAAATGCAGAGCGGCCCACTAAGGTTAATGTTGAAACCATCCATGAGGCCACAGCACCTTTGGCCTCTTTATTGGAGTTAAAGTCCATTGGTGACCCTGTGGGTGCAGGAAACTCAGCCCACAAGCATGAGCTCAGTTACAGGAAGGCTGCTACCAGCAAGCTTGCGTACCATTTACAAATTATGAGTTAGCAGACATGACTAACTTTGAATGCATTTAAAACCAGATGTTTCAGATGTTTGCCAAAGTGGTCAGTTATAGCTTCAGCCACAATGGTGCCACCTACTGCTTTCTAACTGTGCACCTCAGTGGCCACAACAAAGCTCTTCTTCTTCTTTTTTCTCGGTATATACATCCTCAGGCATTCACAAAGTAAGAAACCTGCCCGGAGCTGTTTTTTTATCTGAGCCTGACAGGAGTCTGAGATTCTCTCTCATGGGAATTAAGACTCAGCATGCATTGCATGTGAGCCCGCCACCCTTTGTGGCGGTTAAAAGCTCGTTTTACGCCTGTTAGTCTATCTTCTGAGCTGGTAGGGAGCCACTGATGGACACTGATGACTGTGTAATCGACCATAATTGTCTTTTCAGTTTTGATTTGTGTCATCATCCGACATCCGTACATCCTTCCTCACGTCTGGTCCTTTCTGCCCCTCCAAAGACTGACGTTTGCCACATTTTAAATTCATCAAGCTACCCGTCGGAATAAACAAAAATGAAAAGCTACCGAGTTCTTTAGCCTAACAAGGTGTCATCTGTGTCGCTGCAAAGCTGTCTATGAGGCCACACACAGAAGTGCGAGTGCCCGTGTGTCATTATTCCAACATATGGTGGACTTCTCGAACCGCAGCGAAGGACTGCTTCTTTTTTTGTTATGTGTGGATAGGTGTGTGCTTGTATTTCAGTCTAATTAATGTTTGTTTATGCAGAAGTACAATAACTTGGCGATAAATGTATTGCTGTGTATTTTAACAACAGATTGGCAGACTGACCTGCGGTGAGAGGCTGTTGCTGATGGTCGGGTTGACGGCGTTGGTGTGTCCTGCTGGGGCCACAAAGTTTTCTGAATATCCTGAGAAGCCGTGTCGACCAGAAGACAGGCAGTACGCAGAGCTCCCATCCTGGGAACTGGCTGAGGAGCTGAGCCCACTCTGGTGCACAGAGGTGGGTGGTAGAGGCTGCGGTCGGTGGACTGTGCTGGGCTGCTCAGAAGCTGCTGGATAAAATTAGATGAAACATTTTATTTAAAATCCGATTATTCTTATAAAAACACAAACATGTGCGATAAGAAGAAATCTGCAAAATCATTACTCAGGTATGCTCAGATTCATTCAGCTATGCTCACCTTGAGCTATAGAAGTCTGAGGGTAGGGGCTGTCTGACAGTTGATAGGGTTGCAAACCGGGCATAGCTGATGGGGGGAAACCACCAGGGATGAGGTGGTTGAACGCCATCAGTTGATTAGCCCCTGCTTGCTTCCTCCACCGGGCTCTTCGGTTACTGAACCACACCTGAGAGAGTAACATAGGCAAGTGTTTATTTTTCTCCTAACCCAATAGGGTTTGCCATCAGGCCAGTGAAGGTATATGTGCACATGCCAGGCCAGTCGGTGTGATTACAAGGAGCTGAACTGACAGAGATCTTAACATTTGTAAAGTGAAGTGAAATGACACACATTACTGCTTTGTGTGCCATGGCTGGTCGCTGGGTTCAGATAAGGCTGGAGGGTTGTTACGGTTGTTAAACCCTATAATTAGGAAACCGTCTTAAACAAGAGTCTATTTTGTGATATTTGATGATCTTAACATAGCGCTTTTTGAGGAGTTTGCCAAAAATAGGACACTGTTTTCACACACGGTGGCTGTAGTGAATCTGCATTTTGTCTGTCTGCATGTGCAGGGGCAAAGGGTCAAGGGTTTTTAGAGGAACACATGTCTAATAGCTGTGAGGAATGCGTGGCAACATCTCAAGGCTATTTAATGCCCATGTGACACAAAGTCATGACGGACTGACACACTGCTATACTGTCAAGATTCAGGTCTCCAAAACTTTTGCGTGCGTGGGTCTAACCTGAACTCGAGCCTCGGTGAGTTTGGCCCGCTGAGCCAGCTCCTCTCGCGTATAGATGTCAGGGTAGTGCGTGCGTTCGAAAGCCCTCTCCAGCTCCTCCAGCTGTTCTGCCGTGAAGGTAGTCCGACTCCGACGCTGCTTCCTCTTCAAAGGCAGACCCGGCTCGGAGTCCACATCGGAGCCCTCGTCTGAGTGACTGGCTGGGATCAGGAAACAAACTCTGTGTTAATTCGATATTCAGAGGAGTCAGGCTGACACAGAATGAAACACTGTAGTAAATACTAAGCTGGGGTACAATAGCAGGATCTGATACAATAGATTGTGCTGAGTGCAACACATGGTGCAGAGCCACTTTAGATTGTATCCTCCTGCTCCCTTAAACTCCTCAGTGGTTCCTGAGGGGATCAAAAGCCAGAGGCTGCTTGAACATGGATTAAAGAGGACTACATCTCTCTGGGGTATCCATTCCCTGGGACACTGTGTCTCTTCCAGTCTTAGCCATGCTGTGTCCTATGCCGATAGGGTCCCATAGTGAAAGGCAGTCAGCCTTTTGCAGGTGCTTCTTAATCTGTTTGTTCAGTTGAGGGCAGGAGAGAGCAACTGGGTAACTGGGAGACAGCCATTGGGACCTAATTCAGCAGAAGAAGGGAATCATTGAATGCTTGAGACCATAGACAACCATTTCTGAATTTTGAGGGGGAGGTTGCCCATCTATTAAATAATGATTAAGCTCCACAAACTAGCGTGACAGTCTTCCATTGTCCACCATTACGTGTGTGCAATCCCCCCCCCCCCATCATTCTCACTCATATGCACACTCACAAACATGCATCTGCTGCGCCTGAGCTACGGGTTTTCACTCGGTGAATGTAGACTGTGACAATGTGTCAAAAACAGATGGAAATAAGACAGAGTTGGAATCCACTTCCAAATCCACCCCAGAGGGACCCCTTAAAGCTCATGAGGAGGGTTCACTGCACCTTTTCGACACTCAAACTATGCAGCAAACACCTCTACGCCGAGGGAGACGAAATAAGTGGCTCAAAACCAGACGGACAGGTGTAAGCAGCAGAAAGGCTTCAGCAGAAGACCGAAGCTTGGCTATTCCCCCCCAAACAGACAGACATTCTCCCTCTGCCCTTCAGATTTAAAGCTTTAATTAAAAAGTGCCAAGTCAGACAACAAGGAGGGGGTGGGGGCTAGAGGCAGAGATCTCCCCTCGCCTCTGGAGTCTCTGGAGCCAAGCAGGAAATGTTTGTGCTGGTTGCCAGTGTGTGTCTGACCAGGCATTACACACGGATTTGGCCTGAGGGAATGCTGCTGTGATAAGGACCGCCAGCACACAAGATTCTGATGCTGAGAAGAGCTCTTTATTACATTTGGACTGAGGGTGCCACGTAGGTGTATAGGCGATCAGTGATTGGTTGGATGCTTCAATAGGTTTGGAAAGTGCAACTCTGAGCATGGGCTGTTTTTTGTGTTGTTTTTTTCCAGGTAAAGTTTGGCCTGAGACGCACTGAAGCACATTTTATATGTAAAATACATGTCCGACACAAAGAGAGACTTTGGATTAAAGTAAAACTTTGCTTATAAAAGGAAACTTATTTTGTATTTCTCTGTGCATTTTCTATAAATCAGCAACTTGAGGAGAGTACATCTCAAGATGAGGAAGCGAGCACAGCTATATCCAGTGCCATTACCATTTTAATAATGGGCGAACAGAGAAGGAAAGAAAAAAAAAGACAATGAATGACGGCAAAGAAACGCAAAAAATTCTTGAGGGAGGGAAGGCGAACTCATAAAACTCCTCAGAGGAGAAAGCTCCCCATTGGCATTGTATATCATGTTAACTACAAGGTTGGGGGTGGATCTCCTCGCCTGCACCCTTTTACCTTTTATTTCTGTCTTTCCTTCTCCTTTCCCTCCCTGTTTTTATTATTAGTAACTACTAAGAAAACAGTCCGTCACAGAGTGTCCTTAATGGTAAATGACAGTGTTGCTTTTGTCATCCTCTAGCATGCTCTCTCTCTTTTTCTCTCTTCCTCTCTCACTGTCTTTCTTTTTTTTTTGTGGGGGGGGGGGGGGGGGGGGGGGGGTGTTGTTATGTGGCCAGGCCTTTGTATCTTTGCAGGGAAAAGCCTGTGGCAGGGCTCTATTGGACCGATTACCACGCTCCATCTGTAGGAGCCATCAGGGACGCCCGGGCCCGCATTCAGGGGCCTGTCACCTGCCCAGCAGGGGAGTGGAGGGGGCTGAAGGGTGAGATGGGGGCTGTAGAGCCAGGGGCTGAGTGGGGGAATGAAGAGTGGGAGGGAGAAAGGGGGGGGGGGGGGCACAAAGGAGTCTGGAGAAGGGCTACTGAGGGCTGTGGAGGGGCACAGCAGGGGAGCACCCCTTCATCCCCTCCCTCCATGGCCTGAGGGGCACAAAGTTGGGGGATGGGGAGTTGAAGGGTTGACATGGTGAGGAGATGGGAGGCTGAAGGCACCTGAAGAAGATGATGGGGAAGGCGTGCTGGGTGCCAAGCTAAGGCAAATTGGGGTGCTGGTTATTCTTTAGGACCTGTCCCTTAAATCTCATCAATTTACTTCACTGCTCTTGTCTTCTGCTCTCCCATCATTGCATCTGCATCTTTGACTTTTTTTTTTAAAACACTTTCCTGCACTGACATCAGTTTTTAAGGCATGCTGATGCAGAAGCAGGCTTGTTCCCACACATTCCCTGCAACAAAACGACAGAAGAGGATACTAACCGCACAAAGGAAGGCCTCGACCTCCTTACTTAAACACCCAAATCAAATTTTACGCTGGAGCTAAAGCACCGGGGAGCTGAAAATACTCCATCGCTCCTCACAGTTTGGCTCTGGCTCTGACGGGCGTCCTAACAGAAAGATAGATTATTATCCCACAAGCGGAAATTGAGGTTGCTGAAGAATAATCCACGAAACAGTTGTTTCAAAAGAGAGCAAGATGTAGTATAATAAACTAATAAGAAGCTAGTTCAGATAGCAGAACAGATATGACTGTGTTTATCGCAGTTTAAGGAGCTCAACAAGTGAATTCAACAGGTTCCTTTCCCTGATCAGAAATTCAAGACAAAAAAAAACAAAAAAAAAAAAAAACAAGTGTATTCACAGACGAGCGTGCAGGCAGATAAAATGCAGAGGGCAAGGACAGTGCTGCAGACCCACCATGCAAGATAAACCCAACCACATATTGATCGAGAGAGGAGACTGACAGGCAGGGAAGATAAACTCCAGAGGGTCACAGATGTGAACTTGGGGAATGTCCAGTTCCATTAGCTTCACCTGCAGCAGGAGTGCCTCAAACAAGCCAAAAAAACCCAAGAGAGGGTTTCGACTGTTAGGAATAAAGGCTGCTCTTGTGTATTGCAGAAACTACCTCGGCCAGGGCTTGCCTTGCCAAGCATTCACCCCCCCCCCCCCTCCACTTACCCTTTCAAGAGATGTTAATATGAAGAGACACTGCGCTCATACATGCATATAAATTTACACACATGCACTTTGAAACGAGAAACAAACCAAAGAGGTGGAGAGAGAAGTGTGAGAGAGACTCAAAGTACATACTGAAGGAAGGAATAAAGTAAGAAATCAAAAAAGACGAGAAAGTCTCAAATGAAGAGGGAAACGAGGGGATGAGGAAACACAGAGGAAAGAGAAAGCGAAGCAGAGCATATGTGGCAGTTTATAGTCTCATCTTGATAGGGGCTGGCTTAGCCCGTCCTCCAGGGGCTGTTAATAGAGAAGGTAATTGAGCTGGTGACATGTGTTCGCAACACAAAACAAAGGGCAGAAGAGACAAATGAACTAGCTATTTGCCCAAGGAAGTAGATGTGGCCCTTTCAGGCCACAGAGCACAGTGCGAGTGGGCCACTGAATAAAATAGTGGCATGCCACATAGAGCCAGAGCGAGCAGATGCACTGAGGGAAAGAATGGTTAACTGACAGCTTATGGGCTCAGCTGGGGTTAACAGTTAAGGGGGAATTGGGAGTGAGTGGGCTGCTCACTTGACTTGCTAAAGAGCCCCCAGGAACCCGCAGCTGCCTGGGAAAAAAAAAAAAAAAAAAAAGGGGGGGGGGGGGGAGAAAAAGTGAGAGATGATGATGTGATGGACATAGAAAAAAAAATGGAGCGAATAAGCGGAGGAGGTTAGCACTTAACGGACAAAGAAATAGCCGGCAATATGAAGTTGAAAGATGTATCTCTGTCTAATATCGGTGAGGGTGACAAAAAAAGCACAAATGGCCCTGCGTGGCTATTATGTGTGCCCAGTGTGCGGTGGTTATTATTTAGTTCCACCGCAGTGCAGTTAGGTGACAGTTTCACGGTGGCATTTCCACCCTCGGGGCACGGACAAAGCAACTGCAAAGAACCCACGCAGGGCTGCAGCAACAGGCCAGTCTGCCGCACGTTCCAGTCACACAGAGACCAACCAGCAGAGCTCCCCATCAGCTCTGCCCTGTTAGGCAAAACAGACACCCGAACCAATTACCTGACGCAGGACAGCCGGAATATGGTTCTCGGATGCAGGAAAGATGTACGTGTTACAAAAAGAAGGTTATTTGTGCGTCATGGATCCTTCGGTGTAACATCCTGACACTGGTTTGTCCGTTGACAGCTTTTCCCAAACATTATCATAACCTCATTTCCTGGGGCCTGATAGTTTTAACAGTGAAGTGACCCCAGGTTAGCCCCTGACCTTTTCACACACACAGCACCGCAGTGGAGTCAGCCTCGCCACTGACCCTGCAACAAAACTGCACAGATACTCAGAGAGAAAAACCATCAACACATTCCACACTTTAATTTTTCAGACCCTACAAATGTCTATGATTTATTTATTTATTTTTACTTAAATGGTAGGAAATAAGCTGGAAACTAGAACACACATTTCTTTACTTAAAAAAAATGTTGTCTTCCTTGTTCAGAGTGAGAAAAAGAAATAAATCAAAACAGCAGCAGAGTTGCGTTGGCACGTCCGTAATGTGCAATGTGCTGGATGAAACTGCTTCACAAAACCTGAGGCTAAACAAAGTTAAGTGATTGACAACGCTGTCTGGCTTTACTCAATTAACTATCCCATTGTGGCTCTTCTTTGGAGAGTCCCCTCGCTCCCGACCCTTTTCTCTCCTCGCTCCTTTATCCTCCCCATCACAGACTTTTGCTTGGCTAATACTTCCAAGAAAATAGAGAGCTCTTTTTCTACTGGGGCTCCTCTCCTTGACCTTCTATTGCTCGATGCTTCTTTTTCAGTAACTTCACAGTGTCTTTGGGGTTAGTGGGGAGAATGCAGAGAGTACATCAGCGCCGAGGGGCCGGCTCAGGGCAGGACCCCAGCCCATTACTTCAAAGTTGGCCCGCATTCATTAATTGTCCTTTGAATTAATATTGGAGGATCACAATGTGGGTGCCAACAGAGAAAGAGGCTTTAATGAAGCATAGAGTCTGCATTCAGTTGCAGATCAGCCAGTGTGGATTTTTTCCATTCTTTTTTGGAGCAGGAGAGAGCGTTGAGAGTGGTGCCGACTAGCAAAATGTGAAAGTGCTGAGTATTTTAAGTAGAGTAGAAGGGCAAAGAAGTATCTATCCACCCATCCATCTATGAATTTGGGCTGTTTTCCCAGCAGTCTAACAGGATAAATAAGCATCATAAGCACTCTCAACACAGGAAAACACAGAGTGAGCCCCACATATAAATTTTTCCATTATCCAGCCCTGAGAGGAAAATGGAAATGTGGCTATAGCAGACATTCCTCTGGTTGCACTGAGGCCTTCTGTCTCCTGTCTCCTCCAAAACTCCAGTCGCATGTTCTACAAAATCTCTCTCTCTGTTTACAGTTAAGGGTTATTGCTATGTTGCCTGGATGCCTCTGTTCCCTGTGTGTGCCCGAAATGTTATCTGTTTATATACTTAGATGCCTCATGAGAGCCTAAGTTATGAAACTTGAAAATTGGATTAAAGAGCCTGTATGTAGCCGGCTACGTGCGGAAGTTTGTTATTGCAATAGCTTCTCCTTTGTTGGCGGTTCAGATCAACCTATATTACATACGCATTTCTGACCGCTTTAAAATACGGCACAGGCCTGAACGCAGTTGCAGACTTTCTGCTCTCCTCGCTCTCCAAATTTCCCCCTCATTCAAAAGCCATGCCAAAATCACAGGGAGCCAGTAACCCAGTTTATTTACACAAACAAAGTCCTACTCAGCTCCTTTGACAAAAGCAGCTAAATCTTTCATGTTTTGTCAGCACTTGATTCCTCCTGTCCCTCTGGCTATTTGCCTGCCTCTGGACAATAGAGGCAGGAGAATGGCAGCAGATTGTTGGAATGCACCTCAATGAAACCAATTATTACATGTTGACTGCGTTCACCATGGCAGATTTGAAAGAACTGAGCTCATTCATTTTGGCACCACGGGACTCCCTTTTTAAAGAAAAGTTATCCCTTTGACTGTTTGTATTTCTGAGCTTTCTTCCCCCCCGCCTCCTCCTTCTTCTTCTTCTTTTTGCCTTTCACCCCACTGCCATAAATGGATCCTGCAAGACTTGCTGCTCTAGCTTCGATGACTTTGGTTACTTTAATTAATTGTATGACGCTAAAGGCTAAAGTGCTAAGAGTATGGAGGAAAGGATGCTATCAATTAACACATCCCAAGAACGAGAACAGCGTTGCACAATTCAGTGTTCCTGTAAATATCACACACCCAAGATACAATGAGTTGCTTGACTGCTTTATTAACAAATATATATACACACATATATATAAATTGTAAACCAACTTGCTCAACCGTACGCGCTGTTTAAACTTTGTCAAGTCTACTTTCACTTATGCAGGAAATGGAACAATCAAACCCTTTCCCACAATGTTCCAGCCACTCACCAATGCCATTGGCCTTCCTGATATATACTTTAACCCACAAACCTTAGCAGTCCTTTTTTTCCCAGACAAATAAATCTAAATGAGTCAGCTTTGATCTTAGCACTTAAGGAAAGCCAACAATAGTGGTAGAAGAGAAAGGGGCAGAGAGCAACAGGCTTCTCTCTACCACAACAATAGCCTCTACAAACACCTACTTAATCAATATTTGGCCAGAAGACACTCTCTCAGTCCCCAAACCACCCTTTTCACATTCTAATGAAGTCTCATAAAAGAGGGGGGAAAGAAGAAAAACTCAACTACTTCCACAAAGAGACAAGAATGAAATTGTACTTTTCTCTTTAAAGATGATTGCGTGTAGGATGTCACCTATTTGGTGGAGAGAGAGAGAAAGGAGAAACTTCTATTTATTTGTTTATTTTGTTCTGACAATTAAAACAATTCCTAAAAATCATTCAAATTACATTTTAAACATATTTAAACAACTAGGTCTTCGGCTTGGGGCGATGAAGCAAATCAGGGTCAAGAAGAAATTATGCGTATGAAATCATAATTTGCTGGTGTATCCATCTACGATCAGAATCTAATCGGATTTTTATTTTGTATCCCCCCCCCCCCTTCCCTTACAAATGAGTTGAAGAAGTTTAACAAGCAAGCTGGCCTGATCAATACTGTGGATGTTCCTCGTCTGGTGGAGGGAAGTGCCCACAGTCACTCCATTAAATGTATGCGCCCTAGGCGGAAAGGAAAGGGGCGGACTTTTTCTGGGATGAAAGTGGAGAGAAATAAAAGGGTTCGGGTTTAATCTAGTGAAGAGTGAAGAGTTTCCCTGCGCTCGCTCGCTGAAGGCGTCATGCTCGCTGCGCAAAGACAAAAAGCGGCGATAAAAGCTCCGTGCGCAACAGTAACGGAACCGTTCGATTTGACTGGCGTGAATTTAACACATCTCCACATTTCACAAAACTGCGAGCCTTTTGTGAGCTGCGGAATGCGTTAACTCAATGTTAATTTTATTTTCTCCTCTTAGAAGAATTCCCGTCTGGTAAAATAGAACAAGAGTTCGCATTTCAACAGAAATATATTAGGAAACTCTGCATTATTTAGGCTAAAACAGCAGCATAATTACTCCTCGTGTAGCAACTATAAATTCAATCACGTCTCCAATAGCAACAGTTTCATTTCAGTCCTCAACAGGTCGAAAATCAACAGGTGATTGTCTGATTCTGGTTTCTTCCCTTTTTTTCCCCTTTGATGTGATTTGTTCTGTAAACACTGACGAAATCCTCCAAACTGGCACTTTTTTGGAGGAGTCTATAAACCAGGTCGCACTGGGCCTGTTGGTGTCCCTGAATAATTCATCGCTCATTGCGGGTTCATAATGTCTTCTCCCGGCCTTTTGTCAGCGCAGCTTTTTTTTCTCCTCCTCCCTTTCTTTCCCTATTTTGAAAGAGCCTGGCATTTTATTGTACACCACTGAGCCGCTCACTGGAGTTTGGCTTTTTTGTGCGTCATACCGAGGTGTGACTCTAAATGGACTCGCGATGCTTTGTGCTCAGAAGTTCATTCGCAGTGTCCGATTAAGTGTTTAAAAAAAGAAATAAATTCTCAGGCCTGGGAGTTACACAAATGTTTGATTTTGAAAAAACTATTTGTTTAACTCTCACAAGTGTATGCGCATGCGTGAGCATCTGAGATTTTTAAAAATTCAAACATTTCCAGAAAGTAATATCGAAATTATTATTATTATTATTCATTTTCTTTCTGATACAAACAAACGGCAAAGCACAAGCGGATTTCACCAGCCTGAAAAGCCTTGCTCATAAGCTACAGACAACAAAACCGACCACACACAATTAAACATTTAAAAGCCATAAACAACCAGATCTTACTTTTCTACTCAAATTCGTTTCTTAATTTTTTTTTCTTTATCAACATTCTCCTGGACAGTAACATGAGCACACAGCGCATTGAAATCATAAATGAAGAACTTACATCGATCTCCCAGAATGCCATCGATGCTGTGTTTCGTCCGTGGCTCGTTTTCCTCCATCGCCCTCTTCACGACTTCTTCATCCTCCTCCTCATCCTCACCAGCTCCGCCGAATTTGGAGCGCATGACGCGGCTGATGGCGCTCACTGAGTCAGACGGAAAAGTTCGGATAAGTTACAGAAAGAAAGAAAAAAGTAAAATCATTCTTTAAAAAAATACTTCATTATCAAATAATTAACAAAAAAATGTTCAGAATCCTTTACACCAACAAATTTTGCGCTCGTTTTTGTTGATTAAAATGATCCCATCACTTTTAAGCGGGGAAGATGAAATGATTTTTCCACATCGTTCCTTCCGGTTATAGTTACAATATTTTATAATTGTCTGTACCTGAGGGGACGTTGTTTCTGTCGCAGATTCCGTCTTTCAGTAGTTTGTCCCTAATTTCCCAGCTGAACATTCCCGGGTTTTCTCTCTTATACTCTTCGATTTTCTTGTCAATCTCTGGAGAAGCGGTTTGCTTCGGTGGGAAAAGGGAGAAATCATATTTTAAATAAGGGTTATATATATATATATATATATATATATATATATATATATATATATATATATATATATATATATATATATATATATATACACATATTTCTAGACACACGTTTTATTTTGGCTGAATGTCTAAAAAAGAAAAGGTTGGGGGGGGGTTAATATCAGCTGTTGAATTTTTTAATAACGAT
Organism: Maylandia zebra; assembly: GCF_041146795.1. NCBI lineage: Eukaryota > Metazoa > Chordata > Actinopteri > Cichliformes > Cichlidae > Maylandia > Maylandia zebra. Next base: position 20,543,916 of record NC_135184.1, read on the forward strand.
TGCAAATTTCCAGATTATTAAATCTGTGAGTTTAACAACAGTGAAGATTTTTATTTTGACGGGAATGTGTTGTCTGAGCGTGTTCTGAAAAGCTTTGCTGAAATAACCTGTGGACACTGGCTCTTGAATAATAATCAGACACAACCTTAGCCGTCCCGTCTCTCACCTTCGGCTTGCTGCCTCCGATGGCCCCCGGTCTGATAGAACCCGTCTCCTGGTACCGGCAGAGAATTTTGGAGACGCAGCCGTGGGACACCCGCAGCTGACGGGAGATGACGCACGGCCGGATACCGTGATGGGCCATCTCCACTATTTTATGTCGAATGTGGTTGGGAAGAGGTCTGCCGTTTATGAAGACACCACCGAGCTGGTTGACCCGACCCTGTCCTAACGGAGTCGAGACTATAGACAACAAGAGGTTTAGTTTGTGAAACACCTGAAAACTAGACAACTTGCCTCTTATCTTTTCAGCAAAACACTTTGGAAACTGTATATGTATAAAATAAATAAACAAACAACAACTCCTCACAACTCTCATGTGACAGGCTATGTTGGAATAAGAGCAGTGAAATATGTAAAAGCATTTATAAAATATATATTGGCCAGCTGGACAACTGTGTTATTAAACACATCGTTTTTTAAAGGTTACATTTAGACACAAAAACTACACTTATGCTTAAATAGTAGGCATAAAATAGACATGAAATATTACAAATTCAAAACCAATCACCATATAGCGCAGTCAGACTTTCTCTCCAGTAACAGACATTTAAAGTCAAGTTTTTGTTTTTCGTTTTGTTTTGTTTATTTTTGGTTTTGGTTTTTTACAGTTTTAAAGATGTTCCGCAGTCACTTTTTCCACCTTTGCTCAAGTTTTTTTGCTTTAAGTTGAAGTTTAGTTTTAGATGTGCGAGCAGTAGCAGCTGGATGAGGTTTCTTACCTTCTAGAGAGTATCCTCCTCGCGGGTAATTCTGATGGGGAGTCGGCCTCATCATCCTCGGTAAACCTCCTGCAAGTGCTGTCATGTTTCCTGACTTTCTGTCAGGTCGCTTCACACGTTTAACGTAGCTACCTTGGTAGATTTTAATCCAACAAGACGCTCCTTCTTTTGTTAGTTTAGACGCCCTCTTTGCATTCGTTGAGTAACAGGTTGCCTCGACCGCAGCGCACCGAATTCCTCATAAGAGTTACTGGTTGCTTTCCGGTGATCGATGTGGGCTGAGGGGTGAGTTTAAATCAAAGTGCTGGTTGCCCTGGCAGTCCTGCGGGGACTATGAAGATGCTGTGCGAGGATGGATTGAAGTTAAACATTTTATCTGTGCTCGCTGTCCCCTCTGACTCTACCGCGCGCATGCTGATTGGTCAAAGATCCGGACGTTCAGGGCCAGGGGGAGCTGTGTGATTGGACGTCGGGCCCTCTCTTGTCTTTGGACTGACCTCACGAGGTCAGCTTGTCACGTCACAGGCTTCTGTGCGTGAAACTTCTCACAGCGAGAGCAACTCTTAACAAAACAAATTCACCAGATCTGTTCGATTAATAGTTCTTGCCTGGCTCTGCTGAGATGATGATGCCACTGCTGGGCCTCAAATGAACAGCGCGAGACGATTAGCCTACAGAAGCAGCTCGACTGCGGTTAGATTTTACAAATCTGACGATTCTTTTTGAAGTCATCTAAGTTTTCTGCTACCTTGAGAGTTCGCAATGAGTACTTTAAAATCAAATCAGTTAACACAGTCAATCATAACCTTATTTCAACAAAAAACACATTTTTTTATACATATAGATATTTTTATGGACATTTTCTTGGTGTTGTTGTTATTATAGAAGGGGGAGTCTAGTTGGGTTTTTTTTTTTTTTATCTTTTTCTAGGAGTTTCTTCACATACACCGTAATAAGCTCTAATAAGTTATAAGTTGTCATGTAATCGTTGCAGTAATTTAACAATGAATGCAGCGCGGAGCAGTGTAACACATCCGTGCAAATGCTGCATTAGGGACACCCTGAGCCACATGTTGGATCACTTGATTTTTCTAAAGCTTGAGTTGTTGTTGTTGTTTTTAAAATAATTACAAGAAATGGCGATTTTATTATATTTTATTTTATTTTTTATTATTCTGTTCCCCCCAGGAATACGTTATACATTGGGTGACTGAGCTTATGGGACACCTCAGTCTGCTGAATTGAATGACTGATTGGTCAAAACAATATTAGGCAACATCATAACTTACATTTTCTGTGCAATGCAGTGATCACCGTTATATTTGTGAATATTTACCTAAACATGATGATGATCCTGAGGAGCACTGTGAAAATCTCAACTAAATGAAACTAATTTCATTTAATAATAAACGTATTTATTTATTTATTGACTGTTAAATGGAGAAACAATGGATGGGGGCACAGAGATTGTTGTATCGTTATTTCACTTACATCCCAAATTGGTGCAATCTTTCTGGTCCTTTCACTCCCACAGCATGTGGCTCAACATATCTTTAGTCACTCTATAAGACCCTCTGTTTAAAAAAAATCCAATGGACACAGAACATGTGGAAACATTATACGTCCATAAAAGCAGAATGGGGGAGATAGAAAGTTATTATACTAAAGTTCGACTATCATGAAAAGGATATTGGATCTACCATGTCAAATCAATTAGAGGGGTAAGCTGAGTCAGAAATGCGCTGTGGTGGTGGCAGCAGCGGTGAACCTAATGCATCAAAAATATAGAACAAAATGAACCCAAAACTAAATAACATGTAGCATTTACTTGGCAGATACACAGCCAGAGTCTTTTGAGGCTATATTTTGGAATCATACATATTAATGAAACTCAATAACCTTCTATGTCTCCACTAAAGATAAAGTTAGTATAGCTGCCTAATAACCTATAGGCAGTTTTGTTCTTGGCCGATAAGGCCCTCTGCTGAACCACAGCACTGGAAAAATCTCCTTTCTTTGCAAAGCCACTTACAGCATAATAGTCGAGATTAACACAATATCAGTTCAAATATAGGAGGACATCTGGAGGAAATTAAATCATAACTGATAATCTGTCCATGAGCTATAGGGACTCAACTGCTGAGCTAACAAGGTTAAATCATTTTTAAAAAAATTACGTTCCTTAGTTTAAAAAAAATATATTGTAAATGTAACTGCTTACCCTGACAAGCAGAGTGATTGATAACCTTGATTACCCAAATTTGGATTATCCATTGACTTTCTATCATAATTTCAGTGTGTTAAAACAACAGCCAGCTGTAAAACAGCATGTGTTTAACCTTTATTAGGCCTCAGAGAATCATGCCTCTGCTGTGAGTGGGAATTTTTTAAATTAAGTGTAATAATACATGTCTGTAAAGCAGACGCCCGCAAGGGTTTATCTGTGTGTGTGTGTGTGTGTGTGTGTGTGTGTGTGTGTGTGTGTGTGTGTGTGTGTGTGTGTGTGTGTGTGTGTGTGTGATTTCCGTTAAGGACAATATCAATCGTAACTGATTTATTTATTTATCCTGTCTTTTTTTAAGCTCCAAGCATTCAATGGTGATAATTTAATAGAGCTTTACATGAGCGGACATAGTCTGAAAGGTGAGAAACAGAGAATACCCAATTTATCTATTAGATAAACATCTAAGCAGCGTTAGAATGAGGAAATCCATTCTCTGATTAACAGCCTTTGGGATGTTACTGTTACAAGGCACAACCAAAAGACTGCACTGTTTTTCTAGTGTGTTTGATCTTATCAAATATGTGTGGCTCTCCAGACTTCAGTGGGAACTCACGCTGAGTGCAGTTATCATAACAAAGACCTATAAGGTGAGCTTAGGTGAGGGAGCACAAACAAAAAGAGAAGCAAAGCATTTGTTAACCATACAACCTCGGGGCATGCGGGGTTGCTTTAATAGCTGAGTAACTACAGACCCAAACACTGAGATGATGAACCATCATTTGCCACCTTCAGTAAGATTATTATTTAACCTGCAATACACTGTGCTCTTACTTCAATGTGTGTGTGTGTGTGTGTGTGTGTGTGTGTGTGTGTGTGTGTGTGTGTGTGTGTGTGTGTGTGTGTGTGTGTGTGTGTGTGTGTGTGTTTCTCTTTGGCGGATATCTGGTGTTATGACAATACACAGGAGCAGAATTATTGCTTCGCCAAAGAAAGTTTTACATCCAAAGCAAATTCAGTGCAATATAGATTCTTTTAATGATTAGCAATGACTAGTTTTACCCGTGTGATGTGGAAATTCATCATTCAATAGGCTTTTGTTTTAAAATTACAAAATATATAACACAAGCGAATCCTATCCATAATCTGCTCATTTTTGCACATCTTCAAGGATTACATATTCTGAGTTCAGTTTTATTTTCTAATGTACAGGGGGGAAAAGAATAAATATGTCAAACATATTCTGAAGCAGTAACCCAAGACACCATCAAGCCCTAGGGCTTTTTCTTAATTTCCCTGAAAATACATGCAGGATGAATTCAGTCGACTAGAAGGCCAAACAACCTTGTCTCTCTGGATAAGAAACACTCGGGTGACTTTTGCCATAATTAATATGATTTGCAAGAAGTATTTTGGTATGTCATTTTCTCTATCGCAGGGCCAGATTGAGCTTTAAAAAAACAGCAACTGATGTTTCTGCTTAAGACCAATAACAACCATAAGCCAGAGAACCGGAGTGTGATAACAGCCTTAAATGAATGAGTCTGTGATGAGTTACAGTGTTACGTTCTTAGGTGTAACTGTGTGATGGAAGAGAAAAAGAGAACAATGCTAAATCAATTTTAGTCCTAGTATTTCACATCCCCTTTACTGATTTATTAAAAGCAGATACAGAGCAGTCCCAGTACAGGGGGCTACAGAGCTTGAAAGAGTTCAATTATATGCATTTTCCATGTTTTTGTTTAAAAATCTTGGCGCTGACAACATTTCTATTGTCAGAAATTCATCTCATTATGTGTTGACACATTTCTTCTTCATTTATATATTTTACTGATGAATCACTTTACTTCTGAATCATACAGGAACTAAAGCGAAACACCAATCGTCATTAAATCCATGATTAGAATGAAGTTTATAATAGTTTTTATAAAGGAGCACTGATATGCTAGCAATTTAAAGTGTATTCTAACCATTAATGGCTGGAATTACCGCGCTGTTAAAACGTTTTAACTACATGTAAAGTTGTTCATTTATATAGATTAACACTGCTTTCACTAAACATGCAAGCATAAATTCCGCCACAAGAGGGCCCATTGTACGTCGGCACATCCTGCAGGCCAGTGTGTGTGTGCTATCATGTGTAAAGATACAGCCTGAAGACAGAAGCTTGTCCTAACATGTAACACATAGTTTCTGTGTGGAAAGGTCATGAAATCTTCTTCATCTATGTTGGCAGGGAATTCCTTTAAGATGACTCTACTGACTCTGAAACGTTTCAAGTATACTTTAACTCCATATTCAGAGATCCATACTATGGATGGGGATGCAAAACTTTTAAGGACAGACATAACACGTTTGTGCATTATACCAGTGGTCTGACTTTATTTAAATTAAATAATTTCATAATTTCTCATTAAATAAAATAATGATGATAATATTTCTCCACACAAACCAAATAGGGTGTAAATGTATGTAAGTTGAGCAGATACTCCTTGTATTACTAGGGCGGACAAAAGTTTAAAACTGGAATATGAGTCATTATGCTTGCAATAAAAAGAACCATTTCCATGAGAGTCTCCTGGAAATGGTTATTAATATCAAACATGATAATGAAAAAGAACATTCACGAATCTCTAAACCGGCTGCTGGTATGTAACCCATGTGGTGCTCTCTGAGCTAAAACTTGCACAACAGCGGATCAGCGCCGGGCTGAAGGTGTCACCGCTGATCATCCTGCTTGGCGCTGTCCACTGCCTGTGGTGCTGAAGTGTAGAGGAATCAACACATGGTGCCCTTTACTGACACCGCGGGCACTAAATTCTAATTATACGGTTAAATAGGCCTGTTAGATCCAACTTATACACGTGATTCACGCTTGAGACAAATCTGCCAGGTGACAGAGACCAATGGAGAAATCAATTTGACAATGTCTATCGATTTATTAGTATTAGTATTATTATTAGATATATATTTTCGCTTAACAGTTAGTTCCGGTGTTGAGATCACGGCGATGCTCAGAAAGGAACGCGATTTCAACACAACCAGAAATATTATTTATTCCACTTCACACTGCCTTCCTGCAGTCCTCCACTTCAGGAGGTCCTCTTATGTGTGATGGCGAAATGTGAGACTCGGTGTACTGACAGTGTTGTCAATTAAAGCAGTTAATGCGGTCCAATAATGGAGAACATGGCGGAGGCGCTCAGTGCAGGAGGCATCCATGGGGAGGAAAGCGAGTGCAAAATATGCTACAACTACTTCGATTTGGAGCGCCACAGTCCCAAACTGCTGAGCTGCTCCCACACCTTCTGCCTGGAATGCCTCGAAACGTTGCACTTCCGGGAGGGTCGGGGCTGGAGAATCGTTTGTCCCGTGTGTCGCCACCGAACTCCTTTACCGGAACGTCGGGTTCGCAACCTCCCCGACAACACAGCTCTCACCGAGGAGCTCTCGCACAAAAAGCGGGAGCCCGAGGACTCATTAAACGCGGAAAGGCTGCCGGGTCTGCCCGCTTCTCTTGCGACCTCCACGGAGACCGGCCACAGCGGATGGGAGGCGTGCAAACACGTTGCATTCAAGACCAGTTGCGTGTGCGCCATCTTCTCCTTCCTCTCCACGCTGCTGCTCCTGTTTCTGGGCCTCGTCTTTGTGCATAACCTCAGCCACATCAGGTCGCTCGTCCCTGTCTGCTTGTCTGTTGCCAGCATTCTTGCCCTGTTCTCGCTCATCCTGACTTGGTTAGCCTGCATGCTTTATCAGCCTGAAACCGAGGCAAGCGACTCAGTTTATCTCAATATCACGTGATCACCCGGATACACCAACGAAACCCAGCCTGTTGAGAACTATTCAAAGGGAAATGGTTATCATTTTATTTTTTCAGAGTGATTATAAATCCCGTATGGCACTTTAGTAAAAGGTATGTTTGTGGATAATTGTAATAACATCAGTAAACGGTGCACAAACTATGTTTGAACTTGTGCAGACTCTTTGCCACACTGTCATGCTTTACTGGGACACTTTACCTAAACAGAGCCATTAATAATAACTTAAAATTTAAAGCAGGCTTTAGCTTAGCGTCCCAAGGTGCATTGAAACAGCTGTATGAGTAAAGCTAATGGGACATGACAGAATTATTCCTATCTTCTGTGCCCGTTTACCTTAAAACTACCTCTGTGTGATTACACTGACTCCCCATGGTGGGCCGGGGCAGCAGCAGCAGGGGATCCCAGGTCAGTCACCCTGAGGGGACATGGGCCTTAACAAGATGAGAAAAATAACTTTGGGGTTGGGGGCCTAAATAAGTAGTTTTTTGAAGTGATGACATAATGGAAGTGCAGGCTGTCTTAAATAACCTGATGGGGGTTCAGTTATCTTTATCAAATCATTAAAATCATGCTTAGATGGCTTTTAGAGCAAGTGTTTTATTGGATTTTTGTGGATTTGTTGCATGTATTTGCTGTGTCTCATCATCATAAGAACAGCAGCACTTTCAGTGCACTGGGTTTGGGTTATTAAATCCATCCTGATCAAGGAGATGACTCCATTTGGTTTGTGGTATTTGCTGAATCCCAGTAACACAGTAGGCATTTATATCCACTTAGTGTTGTTTTAAGAGGCGACACTGGTCTCTGGAGTTAAAATCCATCTCTTTCAGGTCTCTCAAAGGAACTCCTTCATTTGGTCATCCGGTCAGTGAGTAATGCCACTTAAGTGCCACCATGACAAAAGCCTGAGGAGGAAAAAAAAAAGAGGGATAGCAGGCTTCCACTGGGAGCCATAGGCAACAGTGTGTCTGGGGCAGAGGGCTTCATTTCATGGGGACTGTGGGGCTTAAAGTTAAAGATTACTTTGAAATCTGCATCCCCTGCCATCAAACTCTCCCACCATCTCCCACCCTCCCTCCAGCCATCACTCCCACTCCCGAAAAATAAAAAGCTGTCGCTACAGAGCAGGGGATGAGTCGAGAGCAGATCCTCTTTGATGACAGAGAAGGATCCTTTTGTTCTCTAATCCCTACACAGCACACACACACACACACACACACACACACACACACACACACACACACACACTCCCACCCTCCTCTTCCTTATACGTCCAACTAGATATCAGAGATTTTCATAATCAGATGGGGGGGGGTCAAACATTATTAGTTTACCAGTTTTACCTTTAATTGACATTGACATTGACAGTGGAACATCTCTAACAAAAAGGAACAGGTTTTGAGGTCATCACTCTCTCCACAATTTTGCTCAGTGGGTTTTGGTGTATTTCTCCAAACGTTTTAAATTTTGCAGCCTTGAAGCTCTCCCAAATCTCCCCAGAAATACATGCAGCACAACACTACAGTTAACCTGCAAAAGGTTGTAACTCACTCACAAATGCTCAGGTGTCAAAAAAGAGAATACGTACACAATGCTGCATAGGATTCAGCAGATTTTGACATGGATCATACAGCATGTGACCTTGCAACTGAGAAATCAAACACATGTATAGCCAATAAGTGTTCAAATTGTAAGCAGTTGTGCTTTTTCTTTTAACTTAACCCTTTGTTGACTATGATCTATACATGCTAAAGACCTAATTTGTAATTTTGGCTGTAAAATGAAAAGGGAAATAATTGAGATTTTTCAGAAACCATTTGAATTTTGTCTCTAACTCAAACGTTAACTGAGTTATGGTCATGGTCAAGAATGCCTGTAAAATAGGCCCACTGGCAGGCCTGTGGTAAATAAAGGGTTAACATTCTGAAACCTTTGTAAATGAGAAGTGCTCTTTCTGATGTGCACAAGTAACAGAAAGTTGAGAAGAATTTAAAATACTTCGATTTGAAGTTGAGCAACTCAGAATAACTAAAGTAGCAGGTAATCACGTTGTAATCACACTGGCGGGAAAGAATCACATTTTAAATAACACAGTAGGTGAATCTCCGGGGAACAGTGATTAGACGCCGTGGACACTCAAAAGAGACAGACAGTTGCATGATACATTTTCTCTCTTCCTGTATCGTTTTAAGTGTGTGCAGAGTGTGTCTCTGTGTCATTATCACATTGGACACACATATTTCACAGAGCAGATGAAAGTGATGTGTGTACTTGCAGCATCTGCACCCTGACGGTCCATGTCCCGCCGTGACCTCAAAGACACAGCCCGAGGAGTGAGATTATCACCCTTCTGTGTGCAGTTTGCCTCATCATGTGACCACAAGCTTGTGTGAGTCCAAGTCTGTGTGTAAGTGGTGGAGAAAGTGTGGCTTTGTGTGCACATGTGTCAGAAAATGGCAGTAAAAACATATGGCCCAACAAGCATGCAAAAACTCTAAAGAACAGTGAGAAGAAATCGATGTCCAGGGTCAAAGTGTCGCACGCAGCTCATCTAACCATTTCACTTTCATCGTGTTCCTTTTTAGCAGTCACAGGAGATGTTTCTCTCCTATCTGTCCTCTGCCTCTGTCTCACATGCAGCATTTTGGGATAACGTCTAAGTCAAGTTGAAACAGGAGAGCAATGTGTGGGCCTCACGTAAGAGATGCAACTCCCTCTGGTGTGTAAACATGAGATTGCAGACAAGTTTCTTTTTATAAAATTACATAAAAATATTTAAATATATATGAATTGATTTTTTTTAAAGACACTTAAAAGTCAACCAATGTTGGTGATTATTGTATTTACATGTCTGCCTGTTAGAATAAACCCAACACACACATATTTATGTTTATTATGTGTGTGAAACACAGGAATGAACCACATTATCAAGTCATGTGATCTTTTTAGCAGCAGCTGTTTTTTATTATTCTGATAAGTGAATTCGCAAACTATCCATTAACTGTTTCCCCCAAAAACAGATTTTACATGAATATCAGTGACCACCACAGGCCAGGCTGAACTGATTGCAACAGTAGCACCATTAATTATCAATACATTATTGTAGAAAGCTCTATTAAGAGTGCTGGCTGTCTCTCACATGATACAGGTACATGGAAATAAACCTTTTATAAAGATGAATTTAGTTTGGAGAGGCTGATATGGAACAAGCTTTATCCTAACTTTAATCACTCACTGCAGCTTCATCATCTTCCTCATATTTCTACTCTCTCATTTCTATCCTGTCACACACACTATTGAGAGGAAATAGACCAGAAAAGAACCACGAGTACAACGTTAGCCAGATAGTTTGGAGGAATAGAAACTCCAAAAAAACAATTATGGAGAAGTATGAAACAACAGTTCAGACGCTTCTTTCGTCTTCTTAATTCAGGAAATATATTGTGGCAAAAGTGTGCTATTTTCAAGGATTCAGAACTCTTAAATAAAACTGTGCAACAATCACATGCAGTTAGATATTTGAATTAAATACTTGGGGGGAAACTGACATATCTGGTAGGGTACTGAAATTTTAATAGACTGTGATGTGAGTTAGATTACTCACTAAGTGCTCCTTAGTCTGGTGCTTGAACGCACAGCATCGTGGTTTTAATTCATATACGTTTCAGTGTATCATTTTGATGGTCTGGGATATGTATTAGAATGAAATACAGTCAATCAAAGCTGATAAGGAGGTAGTCAATCTTTACATTCCTAGGTTTTAATAAGCTGTCGACAAAAAGAGGAAGGTAAGGAGTTTCGGTGGTTTTGGTAACCGTTCTTGCTCAAGACAATTATTGCGGTATGTATAGCTTGTTTTCCCTTCGTCTCGTTTCCCTTCGCCCATTTGACAGCTGTCTGTCTCTTCTTTGGCAGATCGCCGACTTGCTTATCAAACACAATAATATGTGACTTGCGGTCACTTAACAGCCCACTAAACCTGTCGCCTCACGGGCGGCCACACTCTGTGTCTACTGCTGTAGGACCGCGTAGACGGCTGTGACCGATAATAACCTCTCTGACGTCTCTGTTGGCCCAAGCACGCGCCACCTCCAGTCTTCCAATCGCAGGTGGAGAAGCGTCGTGACGTCACTTTATATCTTCCGGGCTGGCAGCAGTGGCCCGGTGATGCTCTGATTTACAATTTGACTTAATTTTATATTGGTTTTTAAGCGGACCAACGGTTGTAATTTAGGGACAAGCACGCTGAGTTAGCAGACGATGTCTTCATCCTTCTCAGAGCTGTGGTTGCAGAGGCTAATCTAGCTGATCCGGTGCTTCAGAGACTGAAAGCGCAGCTGCAGAGGAAAGAGGTGAGAATGTGTTGCGGCGTGAGCGCTCTGCAGATGTTGAGGAGAGATGGTCTTATTTTCAGCGACCGGTTTGCTAATCAACGTGGCACGTACCCTTTAATTCTCCTTAGACGTCCATACCGGGCCACGCTTATATGCTGCTTTTTAAATTAATTTCGGTGAATGTCCACCGGGAAAACCGGCTTCACTAAAGGCACCAGTAGTAGTAGCGGCGGTGGAGGCTAGCTATAGCTAAATGCTAGCGCGTCTTTGAGCCGCTAATCTGGATGCTACTTCGCTAGCATCGCAGCATGTGACCTTCTGTGTGTCATCCAGCGGTAGTGTTGCTCAAAAATTATTTTATGTGTGCCGGTTTTATTCAACGATGTTGATACAGAATACTGTTAAGGATCCAAACCAACGCACCGACACCGCACTGTATGTCATGCTTCTCATCTGACTGCTTCAGTCTGAATTACATGATAATTACTAGGTTAAACGCTACACTCGTCACCAGATTAAATCCAGAGTGGGAGTTGCTGAGTTTATACTACTGTCCCGATGCTGATTAACATACTGCCACTATTGCTATCATATTTAGTGTTAAAACAAACAATACTTTAAAATTAAAGTGGCAGCAAGTTGCTGTGTTTGTTAAATTGCGTTACTAAAACAAGCACGAGGTTTTGTGTAGTCTCTGTTGGCTGGCATTAACAAATAAGGTCTAATTTCTGATCAAAAAGTTATTCATTGCAGCTGTGTGTTAAGGGATTGCAGGTTTTTCCCACTGAGACATATTTTTTTCATGCATTATATTGTTGAACTAGTGAGCAGGAGAGGGTGTGTCTCTGTCATTCAAATCCAACAATGGCTGGACCTGTAATACGTGTTGGAGCTGGAAGGACTTCTCAGTGTACTTTGCCCAGATAATGGATGACTTTTATCGGTTGGTTGTGGTATCTGGGTTGCTGTACAACAGGTGAGACATGTTTGTAGCAGGAGCGATTTGAGTTTGGACCTGATTGAAGTAACAGTTAGGATTGTCTTTTCCCCCCAGTAAATATACAGGTACAAAGTGGGGCTGATGCACACACTTGCAGAATGCTTGTCATTTATTTCTTTAGCTTTAACTGTTTATATTTCCCTTTATTTATTTTGTATGTGTTATTTATATCCAGTTTCATTGTACTTGTACAATGAAAATAAAGAGATTCAGATTCTTAAAACCTATGCAGTTATCTAACCTACAGCTACCTGGGATTGTAACTACATGTCGCTTCATCACAGCCTCACAGTTGCAGACTCTGGCTATGGCTCGGGCCACTTGCGCAGTCTGCATAGTAGGCTCTACTCAGATTCAGCACAGAAGTCTTCCAATTCAGCTTCAGGGTGCAACTGTGGAGAGGCTTTCTGAGGACCTTTTCCTCTTGTCTTGTAGCTTCTGTTTGCACATGGTCAGCCCACCTCTTAAATAAATGCTGAAGCGAAAAGATTCTTCTTAGTCATTTTAGAGTTATGTGAGGGTCTGCAAACATCTCTGCATTAAGCTGCAGAATGAGTCACTGCCTGTCACCAACTCTCATGTGGTCTGGCTGTGTGGCAGCAGGGCTACTCTGCAAATTACCCTTTGGCTTTAAGTATATGCTACAAATAGCCAAGCTCTCGTTCTGCAGTTGGTTTTTGTTGTACAGCCAAACGACTTGGAGAAGTACAAAAGTACAGTGCATGTTATGATCCAGTTGGAAACAAGTGGATGCAGTCAGAAATAAAGAAAATTAGAGAGGCATTGTTCTCTGGCTTAAATGCAGCCACTGCTTGATTTTGCCCTCAGCGATTGTGAGGTTAACTGTTGTCATTTCCAGCAATACCAAAGCTTGTTTGGCCTGGTTTATCTATATCTTTATGTAAGACTTCAGCTGTAGCTATCATCTCTATAAGTGTATCTAACGGTGTTCTACAAAATATTGAAAAATGACAAGATGAAAGGAAAGAAATGAGGGCTGTTTCTGTATTGTTTCCAGATCACAAAGTGTTGCCCTCACAATACTAATTTAGCAATTAATGAAATGGGGAAATTAAGCAGTTTCACACATGAGGCAGTCAGTTGTCTTTAAGCTAAGGAGTTAATTACAAGTCCATATCAGCTCTGTTAATAAATCTTTAATTAATAGCTATCTTATAACTGAGCACCATGTTTCCTCTCTAAACAGACCTGCTGGTGAGGTGAATAGTGCTGACTGAAAGTGATACTAAGAATAGGAAGAGATAACCTTCATGCAAGCAAAGATTATTTTACCAGGAAGCAGTTCCTTGCTATCAAAATGTGCTGATACGTCTTTATTCCAGACTATGTTCCTAAAGTTACATGTGGTGTGTGTGTGTGTGTGTGTGTGTGTGTGTGTGTGTGTGTGTGTGTGTGTGTGTGTGTGTGTGTGTCTGTCTCGCATGTCTAGGTGATTTCCTGTGCAGAAAGAAAAAGCACAAAAGAACTCACAGCCTCCAGCCTTCAGCCTCAGCAGCAAGTTGAGGTACTTTCAGGGCAGGTCCAAGTTTTATACATTTCCAGCGCTTACTTCATCTTCAGAGATGAAGTTGAAGGAGGATATGAACCCCCTGCTGCTGCAGGTTTTCCGTTCAGTGGTCTGGGTCTATTCTGTCATCACCTTCATACCCTGGTACTTCTTCTCTGGAGCTGGCAACAACTTGGAACGAGCCCGCAGGATCAAGGCACGCTCGGTTAGCGGGCACCCAGCAGGGCCTTACAGAGCAGTCTACAGCCAAAAGGAGCTAGTTGCGTGGCTCCACCCTGGCGTGGACACCCTGGACAAAATGTTTGAATACGCTGCCAAAAGGTTTCCTAAGAGAGACTGTCTGGGAACCAGGGAGGTGCTCAGTGAGGAGGATGAGCGCCAACCAAACGGCAAGATCTTCAAAAAGGTGAGACATGCTACCCTTATAATTTGTTTAATTAGTTTTATTTAGTTCATGTGAAAATTGAGGTTTGAGTCATGTCAAGATGAAGATCCCCTCATTTCATTTAACTTTAGAAATGTAACACCAGGCGACTCGGTCAGATAACGGGAAGTTTGTTTATAAGAGTGCAGTCAGCTGCTGTGCACAGTGTGATGAATGTGGGTGGAAGTGCAGCAAATTTTCTGCTCCTATGTCTCTGGGCTCAATTAACACCTGCAAAGCAACAGACCCGTAGATGGCACTAGCGGACTGTAAATAATGTGTTATGCTGCCATCAGGAGACACTATCATGTTCGGCTTTTTCAGTATTGCATATAAGAGCAATATCTGCAGCCTCTCATGTGGGTTCAGTGATACCATTTCGTTATTCCTTCTAATAAAAAGCAGCGCCGATCCTACAAATGTGGATATTATGGTTCCGTTTATTCATTTCATATTCTTCCAATTGAATGAAACCGTTCCCGGCCCTGTAGAAAATATGCACCACCATCATTTTTCTTTTAATGTTTGGTGTAGTATGAGGACAAAAATGCTGAAGACTGCATGGTTTCTGCGTGTTCGTTGCAGGTAATTCTCGGGAACTATGACTGGCTGTCGTATGAGGAAGCCTACCAGGCAGCAAAGTGTTTTGGCAGTGGTTTGGCAGCTCTCAATCAGAAGCCTCACTGTAACATCGCCATCTTCTGTGAGACCAGAGCGGAGTGGATTGTCACAGCACAAGCCTGCTTCATGTACAATTTCCCACGTGAGTGGCAGAAGGACAAATGTGTATTATTATTATTATTATTATTATTAATAATAATAATAATAATAATAATAATAATAATAAATATCAAAGACATCCAAGGCACTTTTCAATAAAATATACATTCTCTTTATTTTGCTCTTTTTTGTTTATATTGTCTTAATGTAAAGCTCAGAGGATTCTTACTTTTAGGGACTAATTTCAATACAGATATTTAATGAGTAAAAAATATTTGATATAATTGTTGATAAGAGTTATGAAAAAAGGGGTAGTCATTGTGCCATTGTTTAGAAACTTTCCAGCAATATTTTTCAGACTAGTGAGCATCTTACTATGAAGGTACCATTTGACTGTATCGTAGTCAGCTGTGACGCTACTTCCCACAGACAGTGCTGCGGGTATTGTAGGCAGTAGAGTCAGAGCCTATTTGTTCAATAAAAGGATTTGTATCATTTCAAAATTATCCCAAGCCTATTTTAATGGCACTGTGTTACAGTGGTTAGCAATGTCTCCTCACAACATGAGGGTTCCTGGTTTGAACCTGCCACACAGCTGGGGCCTTTCTGGGAGTTTCCATGTTCTCCCAGTAACTGCACAGGTTCTCTCCAGGTACTTCCCACAGTCCAAAGGTGTCTTTGTTGGTTAATGTTGTGATTCTAAATTGCCCGCCTCTTACATAATGAGAGCTAGGATAGGCTTCAGCCCCGCAATGACCCTGAACTGGAGAAAAGGTTATGAAAATGGACGTATAGAAAAGTTTCTCCTATCAGGCAGCATATAAGCTGATGCCATTATATCTTGTTTTGACTGTGTAACTAAAACGGATGTAATTGAATTTGACAGTTGTGACCTTGTACGCCACTCTCGGACCCGTGGCCATTGCACATGGGCTGAATGAGACCGAAGTCACGCACATCATCACAAGCAAAGACCTGCTGCAGAGCCGTCTCAAGGTAACTGCTTACCTTCTTACACTTATCACATGTACGCTGTTTAACAAAGTCAACCAGCAGCTGCTGGTTTGTTGTGTGCAACATTAGAGTGTGATAACAAGTGTAGCTTAATGACGGTTTCCTCCTCCCTCCCACCTGCATCTATCTCTGTGCCATAGGCCATTCTGTGTGACGTGCCGAGGCTGCAGTATATCATCGTAGTGGACAGTAAACCCACAAGCTGGCCAGACATTCCTAAAGGCATCATGGTCTACAACATGGACACAGTGAAGGAGATGGGATCCAGGCCTGACAATAGTGAGTGTTTGAGCAGGGTGATTGAAAAGTTTTCTAATTTGGTCTGGAAAGTGGAAGTGCTCTGATGGAGGCTTAACACAAAGCCAGCACCCTAATGTGTAATTGGAGTGATGTGCTCTGCGTGACGGAAGGAGGTCAAATCACCACTTACAAAACACACAATGCCATCACAAAGCCTCTTCTCTCTGTCCACCATAGTTGCAGTAGACCGCAGAAAGCCAGAGACCTCAGACATCGCAGTTATCATGTACACCAGCGGCTCCACAGGCATCCCCAAGGGTGTCATGATCTCCCATGGCAACCTCATTGCTGGCATCACAGGCATGGCGGAGCGAATCCCTAACCTCAAGTATGTCAATATCCGATTTCTCGCTGTTCTCTGACATTTTCTCGCTGAGTTTTGCCACGTTCTGGTGCACAGAGTTTCCACTGTCACTTCGTTCTCTGCCAACGTGTGTGGTGATTGTCACTCACACAGAGACAGTTTTGTTGTTTATATCTCAATTTTATGTCAGTATCTAGAGGTAATTAATGAGATCACCTGTGTGCTCGCAGTGAGACGGACACCTATATCGGCTACCTGCCGTTAGCCCACGTTTTGGAGCTCAGCGCGGAACTGGTGTCCATCTCTCACGGGTGTCGCATCGGCTACTCCTCTCCTCAGACTCTAGCAGACCAGGTCAGTGGGGAAACGGGCAGCAGCATCTTTTGGTCAGCGTTTCTTGTCTCTCTAACTGTACACTGCAAATTCACAATCCATTAAAGATTTAAAGAGGTTGCCTTTTGTTTTATTTCACAGTCCACCAAGATCAAGAAGGGCAGTAAAGGTGATACCAGTGTGCTTAAACCCACTCTTATGGCTGCTGTACCAGTAAGTCTGCATTTATCGCAGTACACCTAACACAGTCACACCAGATAAAAGTACTGGGGGCTTTTAAAATGCCAGAAATGTCTACTGAGAGTTCATCTGCTTGGTGTGCAGGAGATCATGGATCGGATTTACAAAAATGTAATGACCAAAGTGGAGGAGATGAGCAAATTCCAGAGGACGCTGTTTGTGCTGGCTTACAACTACAAGATGGAGCAGATCTCCAAGGGCTACAGCACACCTCTCTGTGACCGGTAATACCCATGCACATGACGTAACCCTGAAACAGGACCTTTTATGCTTTTCTGTTTGAATCTGTACGATGAGAGGGTACGTGCAGTGGTGCTGATATCAGGCACACAGTTTAGGTTGTGAGCGACGAAGCCCCGCCCACCTGCTGTTCAGACATTCTGTATTAATGACAGTTGACGCTTGCTTTCTGAGTTATACACAAGCAAACATTTATGTCTGCTCCTTCTTGGCTAATCATAACTAAAGAGCTATTTCTCTGGATCCTGTGTGAGTATTTGGGTAGTATTGACTCTCGTATTGTGCGTGCACACAACATTTTTTAGTACGAATCAATATCTGTTTGCTATGGGGCTTTATGGCTAACTTTTCAAAGCTCTTTTAGTTTCTGGAGTTGCTGTCTGAGTCTCCTCCACTTGCAGTCGTCATCATCACCCTGCTCTGTTTTCTTGTCTTTTTCCTCAGTCTGGTGTTCAAACGTGTGCGTGCGCTCTTGGGAGGGAAAACACGGGTGCTGCTGTCTGGCGGAGCTCCCCTCTCGGCTGCTACACAGAGATTCATGAACATCTGTATGTGCTGCCCTGTGGGGCAAGGCTATGGTCTGACGGAGACTTGTGGAGCTGGCACCATCAGTGAATGTAAGCAAATGTGAAAGAGTAGATGTGTTTTTGCTGTTAGGAGAAACGATTATAAAAAGAACTTAGAAATGACAAGCAAAGTTAATATAAGTCCTTATTTGTATTTTCAGTTTGGGACTACAGCACAGGGCGGGTTGGTGCTCCACTGGTTTGTTCAGAGATCACGCTGAAGGACTGGGAAGAGGGTGAGTACAGAGCTAGAAAATCCGTCCTTAGTTCATTAAAAAAAAAACAAAAAAAACTTTAAGTTGCTTAATAATCAAAAAATCCGGATCTTTTTTAGGTGGTTACTACAGCACAGACAAGCCCAACCCAAGAGGGGAAATTCTGATTGGTGGGCCCAATGTCACAATGGGTTACTACAAAAGCAAAGGCAAGATCCAAGACGACTTCTTTGTGGACAAGAACGGCCAGAGATGGTTCTGCACTGGAGACATTGGAGAATTCCACCCCGACGGATGCCTCAAGATCATCGGTAAGAAATGCAAAAATGAGTTAGACTGCATGTGATACAAGAGGTAACATCAGTCGGGATTCTAATAATTCTTCTTTTCTCACAGACCGTAAGAAAGATCTGGTGAAACTACAGGCAGGCGAATATGTCTCTCTAGGAAAAGTGGAGGCTGTTCTGAAGAACTGCCCACTCATAGACAATATTTGTGCCTATGCCAACAGGTAAAGCCCCGCAGACTTTCTGGATCTGTTTATTTCATTGTTGCTGCCTAATCTGTAATCTAATCTTTTTTGTTGTTGTTTAGTGACCAGTCATATGTGATCAGCTTTGTGGTGCCTAACCACAAGCAGCTAATGGCCCTGGCTGAGCAGATGCAAATAAAGGACTCGTGGGAAGAACTCTGCAACAACTCCCAGATGGAGGAGGTGGTCCTCCGCATCATCACTGAGGCTGCTATCACAGGTAGAGGGAAAAAGTCTTATCTCCCAAGTACAGTATCATTAACAAAACTCAAGTGAGACATCTGAATAGTTTGTTCAGATTTGGTGAGATAGCATCCCGTCCCCTGTGTCAGACTTTGCACTAAGATGACACTTTATCTGTCAGGCTGACTTGTGATTGTGCTCTCTCACATCCAGCAAAATTGGAGCGATTTGAGATTCCCAAGAAGATCCGGCTGAGCGCTGAGCCCTGGACCCCAGAGACGGGCTTGGTCACTGACGCATTCAAACTAAAACGTAAGGAGCTAAAGACACACTACCAGGAAGATATCGAGAGGATGTACGGAGGAAAATAACACGAGACGCACTCCCAGCAACCAGTAAACACATCCACATATATACCTGAAAACACTCACACAGTTCTCAATACTACTTCCAAGACTACTTTCTGAGGAGTTACATTTAAGTTACCAGTAACACATAAATACACACACACACACCCACAGGGATCCATGCACCTCCTTCCCAGCTTCCCTGCAACCAGCTTCGATCAAAGCAGGATGGAGGCGGGGGGGGCGACTCTCGAATCCAGCTTAATGGTTTTTGTCAAAACCTAAGAGGCTGAACAGACAGCTGAGCCAGCCAGACGTGTGCAATGCACCAACCACTCCCTTTCAAGGAATTCAGGTCTTTAAGTTGCTGTGACGACCAAGACAGCGAATGAAGTCAGACCTTTGCATGACTCAAAGTGAAACAAATGTCAAGCTTGATGCAGCTGAACCCATGTCAGCGACCACACTCTGTTTGCTTCTCCTCCCGCTGCCCTGCTTGCTGGAGTGTGCCGCGTGGGGGCCATGAAGTGCGCACCCCTGGCAGAGACATGGTGGGGAGGTAGCATGAGCCCAACAGAGGGGACACCTCCTGGGCTCAAAGTAACATTCAGGTCTGCGGGGATCTCTGTGGTCTTTATTTTATTTTATTTTTTAAATCCGCATTTCAACATTTCCTTCATGTTTGGTTTGTTAGCTTTTAAACCCATCTGATCAGTTTTCTGTGTAAGGAATGGGTGTTCCAAAGCCATGAGAGATTTGAGCATTAGGATGTCTTCAAATACATTTTCATACTTTTACTTTATGGTGGTATTATTTGGTAGGGGGTGGGGGTTCTTTTCCTTTTTTATTATTTGTTTTGTTCATGCTACCTGTACTTTAATGGTCTTTGTTTACAAGCTTTTTCATTTCTTCTTTTGTATCTTTTTTCCTTTATTAGCCCGCGTCATAAGGTCTGTACATTTAAATTCTGACTTACTGACCTGACCTAGTTATAAATGATGGAGTCGTATCCCTTCTGCTGTTCCCTGCCTACACAAGATTGTCAAACATTAGGACCAATTGGGAGTGTTTTTGTTTTTCCTTTCAGTTTTTTTTCTGTGGTTTATTGACATACAGTAGCCATGCCACATGTTCCTCCAGTCACGACCAATGCACCAAACGGATGGTTTCAAGGGAACTTAGTTGCTTACCACAGGAAGAATAGTTATACTAGTTAGCCTTTCATAGACTGCTGTCCCAGTTACTTTGTGGTGCAACTGTACATGTTTTTACCATAGGTCTGTTTACTGTTACTTTAACCTTTTTACCGTACGTATAAAAATGAAATGCAAAGTGAATGTGCAATATTTATACTCAAATATTAAAAGTATCTAAGAAGGAAGACGGAAAAAAAAAGCGCACAGGCAGCGGCCCTTTCGCGGCATGTTAACATTTAGGCCTCAACTTCAGTGCATAATGGAAGGCCTGTAGGACTGTAGAAATGTGGGCGATGGTAGAGAGACACTGATAGAGAAGTGTAGATGTAGCTCCTTTTGAACGTACTGTGCTGCAAATGTAATGTTTTTAATAAGACTGTAAAGTTTAAAAAAAAGTTATATCTGGCGTTGTAGAAAATTGCATGATGTAAAGTGCACATGTACCAAAGCACATCAGTATGAGAGAATCACACTCCATTCAAACAACTGAAGAAATAATTTATTGACCCACTCCTTTTTAAAAAAAAAAAAAAAAAAGTTGGGAGTGTATGCATAGCTGAAGCTCAATTCACATTTCTGTATCTTGAAATTGGTTTATCTGTATAATATTTGTGCAGTGTATATAAAAGGGTCTCCAGTGCTACAGACACCTGACATTTATTTGAAATGTTGTAAAAAAACATGCATTAATTAATGTAGGTTTATGGATTTGGTGCTGGTGGTTGATATACTCTGAATGGCAATAGTGTAAAGTGACTTTTACAAGCTTTGTTATTTCCTTCTTCCCTGTTCTTCGATTTCTTTTATTTTGTTGTAAGGTTTACATCTTTCTTGCAGCCGCCTTTTTCTGAATGCAAACCCTGCTTTGCTTGTAACAAAGATGACATTAATAAAGGGTACAGTAGGGTCCTCCTAATGGCAATGTCATCAGATTTCATACATAAGGACCGTATTTAGCTTTGACCAAACTATCGCGATAAAGTTGGGGGGGGACCCGTGCCTCCCTTTGTGTGTGCTGTTTGCTGCTTTTTCTCTGCCTGGCTCGAGGCGGCTGGTTGCCTTCTGACACACACGAGCTATCTTCAGGGGTCTTTAGAATGTGAAGCACTCCACACATTGTTGGGTTTTTTTGGGGGTTTTTTTCTTGATGACGCACGTCTTCTCATACCAACAAGCATTATCTGAACTAACAAGGCAAAGAATGAGGGGTGGTGCAGAGATCAATTTCACCATTCCTGTTATTTTCTCTTTCTTTGTAAATATCAGGGAGGTGGGGGTGGGTGGGGCAGGTCTCACAGATCAAAGTTCATTAAAAGTACCAATAACTGTACATGTGTAAAGCTTCCTGTTAATATGTTTAGTAATCTTTGTAACTGAACTTTTTTTTTCGGGGTGGGCCTGAAAGCTGAGCTACTGCAAGTGTCTTCTTCCTTTTATTTATTTGTGATTTGGCCTTGGAAATTATGTCATGAAATAAACAAGTTTGTGTTGTAAATACTGCTGGTGTTTGTGTGCTTTGGAGTTCTGTGTGTGTGTCTGTCAGACACCTGAACGTAGTCTGTGAGGTTTAACGTGTGACTAATAATCAGCAGCTTGATTGGAATCATCCTCAAAGCAGAGTTTCTATGGCAACGAAGGCCAGTGTGCGTGTGCGGATGTGGTTTGTGAAAGGCTGTGTGCCGCTTCGACGCAAGCGGAACATCCAGTCCTGGAAGTCGACCTTCATTTAAAGCTAGTAAACAAAGGAAGGTGTTGTTTGTTTGTTTTTTCTTCACCCTTTCTTGAGAAATTGAATCAGAGAAAAAGAAAAAAAGAACTTTTATTGAATTCCTTCTGAACGCACCTGCTGATTAACATAGATGATGTAGTCAGGATCCATTATTCAACACCAGGGCTGCAGATAATCCTTTACTTTTTTGAACTGCTGTTGAGCCTTAGTCTAAAGCAAAAAAACATGACATTGGCAAGTTGTCCCATTCAGTTTCTCTGAGCCTCAGCTGACGTATTTGGATTCTCCAGAATCACAGACTGCACGTATAAAACAACAAGTCACACATGAGTTTATACATGCTGTTATTAAAGCCTGCAGCTGAGCTTTATGGCTGTCACCCTATTGGGTTTTTTTAAATTTATTTTTTTATGTTTATTATTTAAGTTTTGTTTTTGAAGCCAGAAGTGTTAAGCAATACCTCTGTGGGCTTTCTGGAGTTTTTTTCAATTATTATATTTAATAGACCAGGAGTGTCAAACATAAGGCCCAGGGGCCAGAATCAGCCCCCCAGAGACTTATTTTCAAATCAGCCTGTTAGCCAGCTTTGAAAATAAGAAGGAGGGCATACATTGTTGGGGGGCTTTTGTTTTTTTTCCTCCACAGCCATTCATACTACACCAAAGTAGTTAAATAACAGATACACAATTAAATGACAGAAAATCCTGTTTTTCACTATCTGTTATGGATATTTTGGTTAGAAGCCAAACACTTTTTTAAATCAATCTCTAAAAGGTTAACGTTTTATAAATATGGGACAGCCTCGCAATGAGCTACCAGAAATTCTTCTTTTATTAAGTAGAAAAACTGAGATGAGTTTCACTCAACTGGTGATTTCCAAAGAGCTATTAGCCAAAAATCTGGCAATCTGGCATACTTCTGCATGGTTTACAGTGTATCCTTTAAAGAATCTGAAGAAACTGGAGCACAAAAGAAGAAGTGGCAGACCTTAAAAAAAATATTTACAGCTGATGAACAGTATCTGTAAGTGACATCCTTAAGAAATGGGAAAAAATCCAGCAAAGACCTGATCCACCATGTAATACCATCTGGAAATCGTCTAATTGGCAACAGTTTCAATTTTAAGTTTGACAATGATTGCAAACACACTGCTAGTGCAGTGAAACCATACCTAGATAGAAAAACACACATTAGAATTCCATTAGCCATGGATTGGCCTCCCTAGAACCTGAACCCAATAGCAGTGTTGGGTCATATGACAGAGAAAAGTACAAAAGAAGAAGCCCAGAGAACTACTCCTGAACTCTACTTCAGACTGTGTTGAAGAATAAAGGTGCTCAGACCTTTTTTTGCCATATATACCGCATTCCTATACATTTATTTTGCTTGCACATTCCGATATATTACCTCAACTATTTACAATTTTCCTAGGAAAATATGAGAAGTGGCTTGAAACTTTCGCACAGTACTGTACCATCTATCAAGGAAGTGCAGTAAAAAAAATACCCCAAACATCGTTGAGAGGTCCAGAGACTAAAAACAGCTGAATTGAAGCCTCATTCAAAGAACGGCTATTTTGTTCCAGGCTCTAAGTGGGCCTGTACTGCTGTAAACATGGGGATTTTCGTTTGAAAGTATATAGGGACTGATGTGACTGTGGAGACAGCCTCAAGTGGCAATTTCAGAAACAGAATAGAATAGGCTTTTATTGTCGTTGTACATGTACAACAAAATTGTAGAGAAATATATAAAAAAATATATAAAATATAAATATAAAAACAAAAGTGAAAAGCACAACTGCACCCAATTATTCTATACACTAGTTCAGTGTTACCGTCTGGAGTGCTCACTCTGTAAAAGGCCTGATTAGCTAAGCACAAGTTAATAATGGGTGCAAGTAAACTTTACAGTACCAGAGTCTGCATTACAATTCACATCACAGTTCATATCAATTCACACCAAGAGATGAAAACAGATGAAGCGCATGCCAGTCTTTAATGTCAGGGAGAACACTTTTCATTCTGCCGGTACCATGTCTGCTGCTCCTTTATTTAAAACGAATCTACGAGACCACAGAGAGTCAAGCAATTCTTCCAACCCCTCCTCTTCCTCCTCTTTATTCGCTCCATCCAACCCTATGGGACGAGTGAGTGAGTCAGAAGCATAATGCTCCCTTATTAGCCCACTGATTCTGACGCACGCACGCACGCACACACACACACACACACACACACACACACACACACAAACACACACACACGCACACACACACACACACACACACACACACACACACACACAGAAGAGTGGCTCTACCACAAAGACAACAACAGCAAGGAAACAGTGAAGGACATCTTTCACATTATATATGTGGTTAGTTTGTGAGCGTGCGTGTGCGTGTGTGTATATGTGCGTGTTCCCGTGCTTGTCCTCGGTTTGCTCTCTGACACTTTATTCCTACTTCTTTTTTTTTTTGCTCCTTTCTTTCTCCCTCTCCTTGCTTTGCTCGTCTCTCTCTCTCACTCTCTCGCTCTCTCCCTGCCTACTTATGACTCAGAGGTGCGCAAAAAACTTTCTGTGTTCTATGCGCACACACTACTGCAAGCCAATAAGCCATACTGAAGTTTACACAAGGAGCCGAAGCCGAACGTTAGCTGCCTTTATAACTCTGGAGAAGTGGGTGGTGTCTGGAAAAAAAAAAGATTACATCTGAGGCTGAGGACTGGGATTAAGGTATCCCTGCCCACTACTGGCACACAAAGATATACAATGAACTGTGGATTAGAGGCAGCCGAGGAAAAGGTGAAAGAAAAAGTTTGTTTTTTAAATGTAAGCGTTTGACGATGCATTTACATCACTTGAACTCCCAGTGTATGGGTTTAAATAAATAAATAAATAATTTCAATTACATTTAAGAGCCAAGGTTTTACAAGAAAAAAGAAGCAAAAATATCTCATGTTGAAATTCAGTGAAATGTAACACTAATACTAGATATTAGTAGGCCATACCACTTCATTATTAGTGTGGTATAATTGCATTTAAGTCCTGAAACAAACAGATTAGTTGATACTGTTAAATATGAACATGTTTCTTTGGTAAATGGTGACATTTTCCATTGACTAATTGGGAAGTCGATGAATGTGATGCAGTAAAGTTTTGGTTGATCGTGTTAATCCTCTGTTTCATGCTGGTTTTGTTTTTGGGTTTTTTGGCTGGTAATGTGTTAGGTTGACCTCTGGCTTCACACTCTCTGACGGCAGGCTGCTCCGTGCCGGGCATGGGCACCGCGACCTCGGCTTAGCTCAGCTGGGTCATTGTGGAGCTGGGGCCAAAGTGGAGGTGGGAAAATGTGTGAGGTCTGTTAATGAGCTTGAGCAAAGCAATAGCGGGTGGTGGGGGGGTGAGGATGGTGAAGCAGAAAGAAGAGAGAGAGGCAACTGATACGTCTGGGCGATGACTCACCGATGCTGGGTATTTATAGCATCGGGAGGGAGGTGTGGGGGTGGAGGAGCGAAGTTTGTGGGGGTTTGGGAGGCAGCCAGGACAGCATCATCGCACCAACGGGGAGTGGTGAAGGAAGAGACAGAGACTGCAGAGATGAGGAAGCATCGGTGAAGGAAAAGGGCAGGAGAGGAAAGGAAGAGATGGAGGAGAGGTGGAAGAGTGGCAGAAGGGAGTGGTGGCAGGGTCCAAGAATGAGATGGAACTAGGCTAACTAACGGAAAGATCAGAGGACGAACTGTGGGGAGAAGTAGAGGAGGCAGAAATAGCATGCGCATTTAAAATTCTCAGAACAAAGACGGCTTGTCTTGTTGATAGTGCCACGCTGCAGGGACACTGTTAAACATCCAGTGAGCTCCATGTGGTGCGCAAGAAACACAGGCGCTGGCTTTCTAATAGAACAACAAAGCTACAGTAGGCTATTTCTGTGCTGGAGCTGGTATTAGAGCAACACCCAAAACATATTTAATGACTCACATTTGCAACAAAAAAAAACACTTTTCCCAGCAGCTTTGCATTAAAAAAAAAACTGTGTTTGCAGAGGAAGACTGGAAAAGGTGTCACGCTTTAATGAACATGACAATCATCTCTGTTACCAAGACAGTGTGGGTTACAGTTAAGCAAATTAGGAACATATTAGACTGTTAAGAACAACTAATTAGGGAGGCAAAAAGAGCAGCTGGAAAGGCAAAAATGTTGATGGATCATTCCTTTTCTTTTTTCTGTGAATATGTGCATTATTAATTCCAAACAGCTTCTCATATGGCCACAATAAATCTGATTAAATTGAATGTTTTCTGATTCATATTCTACAGTTTTAAAAAACAGGTTACTGTGGCGTGTGCTCGCTCTTATTCTTCTCTCTTCATTGACAGGATTTCTTCATCAATAAACACATCCTCACTGGGCCTCTGGTGACGTCAGCCAGTGCGTCATGCTGAATCCCTCACCATAGACACGAATCTGAGCACGTGTGCTCATATACGCATGCATGCGCAGCCACACACACATACACACATCCTCTCAGTATGATTCAGAACAACATGGCGAGTGCTCGCATTCATTAATATGTACAGTGTAAAGAAGCATGGGGTATGAAAGGTAACAACAAGGAGTGAAAAGAGTGATGCTGAGGTTGAGAGGCTAGTTGGGGGCACTGCTGAAAAGGGCTGAAGAGAAGTTAAAAGGAGAAGGGAAAAAATGTGGTTGCTAAAGAATCAGGCTGTGACGGTGGAGACAGCCAGGTAGGCATGACTAAAATAGCACCTTTGTCAGACGGTAAGAAAAAAAACATGAGATGAGGAGAGGAAAAGAATGGCACAAAGCCTGGTGTTCACTGGTGTTCACTATGCTTAAGTGAGCTAAAAAAAAAGAGGCACAAAATCATCAGAAATATATGTTTTAAATAGAAGTATGCACTTAAATAAGAGTGAAGGGAATCGTTTTTGTTAAACGCGTAGCTGGAAATTGGCAACGTCATGCTTAAACGTAAGTGCATGTTGTTTATCAGTTGGGAGCAAGTTCCCATGAACCCGGCCAAGACTCCAGGGTATTCCTGACACTTAGCCAAGAAACAGTGTTGGCGCACAAAACCTGTGAAATCGCCCCAAACATTCTGGTTTTGTACTGATTAAAGGAACAAGGTATATAATTGATTAGTGGAAGAACGATTTGTTTTGGCAAGACCCCTCATATTTCCAGTCCTTTTCATGAGCTAACTGGAAAAATTAGAGTGGCAACAACACTCTCATATAGCCTAACTCGAGAAAATTAATAAGCACATTTCCAAACATGTCGAACTATTTATTTTTGTTTTTTAATGGAAGGAATCCAAAGATGATCATTAGCAGAGGAGGAATGGAGGCTTGGCTGTTGAAGCCAGTCTCATTAAAGCAGAGATATTTGATCCAATCCCACAGGTCCTCTCCTGCATTCCTGTAGCATTACGTGGGCATTTGCCCTTTTAGAAAGGCTACGCTTGTATTGAATCTCCACCTTGTTTCATTCATTTGTCCTCTGCCCTCCCTATGCTGCTCAGCTAGCATGCTTCCTCTCCTTGTTTCTGTCCTTCCATCCTAATGGCTCAGACAACATATTGTGGCTCTAATCACCATCATCTCTGTTCCTGAAACAACCTGCCTCCTGAAGACAAGGACCATGCTTTACTTGCAGTAATTGGCTCAAGGAGAAGGATGAGCCAGATGGGTACAGCAGAAGGAGAAAATGTAATGAATGCACGTCACTGAGAAAACGGCCAGCTAAACTGGAGAGTCTAATGAAGGAGACAAGGATACCAACCTGTGGGAAGAGATGAAGGTGGAGGCAGATGAAAGGCAAGTGAGACAGCGTCACCATGGAGACGTTGGTTAAAAGGAAGGTGAGCCATGACAACGGGCGCGCCATTGCGCGTGCCCTCCCGCCTCATGATGTGGTGACTGGGGGTGGGTGGGTGAAGAGGTGAGGAGGAGTTAAACAAAACAAAGGAGGAGGAGGGGCTGACTACATGCAGCTCTATCTATATCTTCTTCTTTTTTTCGTTTTTTTTCACACACAACATTATTTAAGCGCACACACTGAATGCTTAGACCATTCCAGGAAATCGGTGTTGATTGCTGAAGATCTCGGCTGAGTCACAGGTCCTTGAGCTGACTGATGCAAGAATCTGAACTCAGAGCATAAAGTAAAGTAAAACCAAACAAACAAAAAGACCATTTGTCACACAGTGTATGTGTTTGAGTTTGTATATGGGTGTGTACTCCTTTATTATAATGACGGAAGCAAGCCATTGTTGAGCTAGTCTAATTTTCTCCCCCCACATCTCTGGTTTATGTGCAAGGAAACAGCAGCGGTATCACCCAGAACAGCAGGGCTGCTGGGTTTAAACAGGAGTGAAAGAAATATATCATTTCATGATTATAGAGAACTTGCATGGTTTTACAGGTTGAAGAAGAAAGGAAGCAAAATGAAGTCACTTGCTGAAAGAATAATATTTTTAACATACAACCAAGACTGTCCATTAAGCAAATCATTTCCTCCTAGAAAAAGAGGCTCATTCTCAGTATTCTCTGACTACAGGTCAGAACATTGTGACTCTACATCTGTTTGCCTTGAAACCTGTAAATGTGTGGTTTTCATGCGTTTCTCTCTCAGGCCTAAAGGACCCCCACCCTGAAAAATACCAGCTCAGTTAATAAAGTCTGCACTGCACATCTGTGATTCTGAGTCTCTGCTTTGTTAGAAAAATGGCACGAGTCCAGAATCTGAAAAATCCACGAGTCATAAAAGGAATTCATGTCATGTTTTCTCTTCTCCCTGAAAAGCACCTTGAGTAAGAGCCGAATACAAAAAAGGTTCACGATCAAAACAGAGACGAAAAACTTTTCCTGCAAAAGTATGTAATTACGGGTCTTTTAAAGGAGGCTCTTTAAGCTCTTTAATTTTTTTACGAGGCTTATTTTTAATGGGGGGTGGGGTTGGGGGAGCTGAAGATGATAACTCTACTTGGTGAGATCTCCAGATCACAATCTGAGGAGCTGTGAAAGAGCTGGGTTGGAACACAGTGCCCTGACCTCAGCTCTTCTGATTTACCAGGACACCCTGACTGCCATGCTGTTGTTGTTTTTAAAATTATTTAGATAGTGCAGAACATCTTTGAGTTATTTTATCTGAAGGCAGAGCAGATGTAGAAGGAGGCTCAGAGAAATATTTCAGTGGAAAGATAAACTTCAGAACTGAATTAATGGAAGGGCGCCTCCAAAGCATACTTCTGTGTAACTTAGCAACCAAAGGAGGGAATGGTATCATCAACACTTTGCCAAAATGATTTCTGTTTTGTCTAATAATGGGCTTTGCTATCGATAGACTTATAGAGTTCAATGGAGAGAAAGAAGAAGAAGGGCACTGAAGAAGCAGGAAACAAAACCCATGAGAGGATGAGAGTGGCACTAAAGACTCGTAATCTAATTACTATCATTTTCTCCGTGCCCTGATGTTACTCTCATTGATAAAGAGAGAAAAAGACAGAGAGAATGCAATAGTGCCGTTCACTGGGAATGTTTATTTTCTTTTTAGCATCTGAAGTAATTAATCAGTACAGAATGATGCACAGAGACAGCACATCACAAGCCCCGGAGACGAATAACAGATTCAGTCAGTGAATCTTTTACCAGCAGCGGCCTGCTGGGATATGAGTTTAGAAACCTCTGATCCATCACTCAGAATCATCACAGTGCCCAGGGGGGTTGGTATAACTTCCACAACAAGAGATAAACACGCAAATAGAAGCGCACACATCCTTTAAACTCTACCAGATATTTAACAGCTCACGTCACAACATCCAGACCACCAGGCTGTTTTTCTTACTGACCCACAGCTCAGACACTGGCAGAGAAATATCTACTAAAATGTTGCTTGTTGCTTAAACATGCATTGCAGAAGTTATATTTAGAAGTTGAATAGCATTTGAGCATTTCTGACACATCGGCGTGCTTGTTTTTACACTGTAAAAGGACAAAAGGCAAAAATTTAAAAGGAGATTGAGCAGGGGACCATTTCCTTCAAACATGATGTGAGACAGCTCTCATTCACCCTGTCACTTTCACTCACGCACACAAGACATCGGCCAGCATCACGGCCAACAAATGAGCCAAAAATTGATCTTCAAGTAGTTCTGTGTGCTTGTTCACTTTCAGCAAAACAGATAGGCGACAGTAAGCATGTTCCATCATCAGTTTCTTAATATGCATGCAGGAAAATGTGCCCTTTTGAAGAGAGACACAGTTCAACTCAATTTATACAGCAGCGATGCGACTGCTGTGACCTCTGACACCGCTGCCGTCCCCCATGGCGATGGCTGTTTCTAAATGGAGAGTCACCACGTCCAGTGTGTGATGCTGAGAGCTAACACATTCTCCAAACACCACCACACCTCTCCTCCTTTCCCTTTAACTGTGTTTTGATCTGTGATTCAGTTTTTTTCCATTTGCTCCCCCCTCTCACACCCACACCCACACCGAGATGGACTTAAACAAGGCAGCAGGCACAGCAGCACAGTGGGTCTTTCAACGTCACGAGGGTCTCTGCAGCTCTTCAGCCGTACGTGACAGGCAGCTGACGGCACAGTCGAGTTTCAAAAGCACCTTCCTCCCTCCCCCATCCCTCTGTGACTTTTGGTACTGAGGATAAAGTAAAAGCAGTTTTTCTTTCTTTAAGAGATGTGAAAGGATGGAAAATATGAAACGATAGAGCAGGACAGCGGATGCAATTAGATGTGAGATGGAAATAGGGCAGGAAAGGCAGAGCTGGGCTGAAATGAAAGAGTACTTGTATGTGTGGGATGTCAGAGGACGCTGACCTGAAGCTCTTTAGAGACTTGAGATGTTGTTGGAGCATCAGAGGAGGGTTGTAAGGAGACACTTGAAACGAAAACATGAAACGGGAATACTACAGGAATGTTACTGTTCACATCAACTTAAATATATTAAGGTATTCAAACATGTGGATAAAGTATAACAAGTCTGTGTGGCATCTGTTCATGTACTGTAGAACCTTGGACACCTCGTGTAGTGCTCTTGATTGGTTTAGCATGAAGGCGTCACTGTGCGATAACAGTGATAGCCCAAGTGTTTAATAAGGCTTTTGATCTCACCATAAACTTCACCTGTCGCCACCTTTTATCTCGTCTGCTGTAGACCTTTACACCTTGTGGTCCTGCGGAATGCCGGAGCTTCTGGCCCCCAACAGAGGCCCAGTGTTTATCACATCTCTGTCATCGAAGGGAGAGAGAAAGAGAGAGCAGGAGAAGGAGGAGGGGTTTGGTGGGGGCTGCTCAACTGCGACAGCAACTCCGCGGTGGTTTTAGCCTGTGAGTCATCGCTAGAGGGTTTAACTCTTCCGATGCCAAGTTGAGAACGTGCAGCGATGTTGTTTTTCATGACCAAAAGTGTATTTTTAAGAACCTCTCGTTACAAAGAGGGATTTGGCGTTGGCACATTTAGTTCTACATCTCATAAAACTGGCGCCTAAGAGTTGGTTTCACTTCAATCAAATCAGCTCTCCTGTACATGCAAAGTTAACATTTTCATTGTTTCCACAGCTGAATCTAACAAACGGCTTTATTTCTTTTTGTTTTTCCCAAGCAGCAGCTCCAAACATCCTTCCTGTCAGCATCTTCTACACAGCGCTGCTGTGCAACAGACAGCGTCCAAGGCTATTTTTAAACGCAGCTATTAGTATGCCATATCATAAACCTGAATCATTTATATGGATTTTTAGGGCCGGTTATTGCGTGTGCTGTGTGATGACGCGGTGGTCAGGTGTTGCCTCATATAACCAGGGGAGCTGTCCGAGTGCTGAAAACAGAAGAGAACAGCACCGCTACTGAGGAGATGTCATACACCCTTACTGCTGTCTGAGCTTTACTGCCAAAGGTAAACCACGATTTCTTTTTTATTTATTTGATTCCGTTTTTTTTTATTCTGATTCACATCTAGACGGGTAAAATTGAAAGACAGTCTTTTTTCTATTTTTTAAATCACAGCTTCTCGCAGATTTCGACACGTTCCGTTAGAACGAATGAAATAGAAAGAAAACTATATCCTTCTACAGTCGGGGATTACAGTGAGTTGTAATAACGGAGGATTGTTTTTAGTTAATGTGGATGCTGACGGGAGGAAATCTGATTTTTTTAAGACGTCAATAACCAGACGGGGAGTGACTCATCCAGCGATGTGAATGTTTCTCCACGCGCACACCGACACATCGTTCAGTTTGCGAAGCGTAACTCCCCGACAGGCGCACAAACCCCAGATCAAAACAGAATTGTTTACGATCGTGCTCGTTGCTTCCTGATAAGCTTTTAGTTAAGATAACCGAAGAGAGGGAAATAATCTATGATCTTTTCCCCCTCCCAGCTGCTTCACCATCATTGTCCTCTCTCTTGTTTTCCAGGTAATAATTTGCCTATAATGCTGCATTTTCACCACAAGTTGCCCGCGGGGGGAGCCGTGGTCCTGCTCGCCTTCCTCCTTCATGGATGCGCCGTGCAGGCTGCGTCTCTCCCCCGTCACTACAGGCTCCGAGGAGGGGAGAGTGAGGGGCAGCCGGCTGCGTATCAACCCAGCGCCGACATGATGAAAGCCCTGGAGTACATTGAAAACCTGAAGCAGCAACGAAACGGGGGCCAGCCTGAACCCGTGGATTACGACGAAGTGGAGAAGTTCAGGGTCCTGCTTCAGCTCGCCTCGCAGCAGGACGAAGGTCCCGGGGATCACCAGCCTTCCCAGGGCATGCAGAGGCAGGACATTACCGCTGAGCAGCTGATGAAAGCTCTGCTCAGGTCCCTCCAGGATCAGACCGGGAAAGACGCAAAGCTTAGCCCCCCAACGCCGCCGAGAAATGACCGCCGAGCTCACAGGCACCGCACCAAAGATACTGAAATGCCTGAGGGCGCACCAGTAG
Source organism: Maylandia zebra (assembly GCF_041146795.1). NCBI lineage: Eukaryota > Metazoa > Chordata > Actinopteri > Cichliformes > Cichlidae > Maylandia > Maylandia zebra. Next base: position 20,577,066 of record NC_135184.1, read on the forward strand.
ATTACGGTAACTTCCCCAGACCCCACAAGAAGTACCCACTGATGTTTGAGGACGAGGAAAATACTGACGCTTCCAAGCGGGCCACCGAGGACCTGGATGAGCAGTACACACCCCAGAGCCTCGCCAATTTGCGGTCCATCTTTGATGAGCTCGGGAGGATGCCCACAATCGGTGGGCAGAAGAGAGACGGGGACGACGGGGAGGAAGAAGAGGACCGACTCAGCCTGAGAAACCAGGCCTATGAGGATGTGGCCGGAGGCGAGGAGTGGGTCCCCATGGAGGAGAGGGAAGAGGCGGAGGAGATGGTCAACGGGAGCCATGAAGAAATGGACAGGGCGCTCAGTGACCAGGAGGAATCAGAGAGGGAGGAGATGCAACGCCGGGCCAGCCAGAACCAAGAGGAGGCTGATGATGACACTAAGCTCGTAGATTACTACCTGCTGAAAGTCCTGGAGATGAGTGACCAGACGCAGAAGAGGGATAGGACCGGTGAGCAGAAAAAGAGACTGATCCGTCCCTCTATCGTGGATCCTCGGACCGTGAAGGAGTTGCTGGAGCTTTCCCTGAAGCTGCACGTCCCTCCACAAGACCTTATCGATATGCTGCTCACCGAGGAGCTCCGAAAGCTCCACCGCGATCCACAAGCCGCGGCTCGTTACACGAATGCTGGCCAAACCCCCAAGATAAGGTACTTCAGCCGCAGACTGCCGCTGAAAAGCAAGACTATCCCTGATGATATGGACAGAGAGGACTTTTTAGACATCATCGGGGTAGAGACAATCAGTAACGAGTACCCCGTGGTGCAGAGACCCATGAAGACCTCTCAGCCCTCAGACAGAATGCCTGCTGCGTCCAACCCTGCTGCAAATTCAGGTCCAGTTAAAATCCCCCCTCCCTCCGGACGTAGGGAGAACCTGTTTCTCTCCGAGCTCAACAAAATGCCCCTGAAGCGTGAGGCTGACAGTGACGACGACGACGGCGGTGACGTGGAAGACGAGGTGACAACATACCTGGCGGCAAAAATTCTCACAGAGTACCCCAACACCATCACCAAGCGGGACACCCAGGCGCAGCTGAAGGCGCAGTTCCCGTACGAGCTGTACGAGCGCGCAATGGACTACTTGGGGCAAGTGGACAATGAGAAAAGGCCACTGGTCAAGAGGGAAACCGAGGAGGCCACAGAGGAGAACGTAAAGCCCACAGAAATGCAGGGGAAAGAAAAGATAACGGCTAAAACCTCGGCCCCTCAAACCGTAAACGAAGAGGAGGAGCACCGTGAAAAAACAGTGGCCGGGATGTAGCCAGATGTCCTGCCAGACGCACGAAATTATGAATTTAGTATATATACTGTCTGAAAAATAAAGTTTGGTGGACGTGATCTAGTTTACAAATTTCTATTATATGAACTATAGCCGGTATGACTAATATCTCCCTAACGAAAATGAACTACAGCACTCTTACAAATCAAATAATAAAAAAATAGTCCCTACTTGCTGCAAGAACCTTATATTATTATTAATATATAGTTATACAAGAGATTTTAGGTTCCTCCCTTAGGTTGCGAACCTCTTGCGAATCTCAAATTGCCAGTTAATAAAGAAAAAGAAAAAAAAGAATTAACAACCAAACCCAAGTTATTAAAGATTTGTGATGTTGTTGAAGGTTTGTTTACATTAAATGTGTTTGTAAACAGCACTATATTTTCAACTGTAATCAAATGAGTAACGGTAAAGATGCTTATTTTTCATCCATGTCAAAACTATTCAATTACATATGTGAATATTCATGTAAATTATTCAGTATGATGCTGACCGGGAATTTAAAAACACAAGTACACGGCGTATTTGGAGTACTATTGGAATATTATAGGAATTTTTCATTAGGGCAGTGTGCTGGCCTCAGAGCGAGTGTTGTTGTGACTCGTGATATATTCAGGGTTAGTGGATTTAATGTTGTTATTACAGATAATTATTTCCAAGTCTCAATATCAGAACGTCGCCTGCCTTCCAGCCCCTTTCATACTGCGAAGCTCTGTATTGTTGGCCTAACAGTGATTGTGCTATGTATGCTCATTTTTAAACCATTTTTGTACATGTTCAACAATGTGTGATCAATCACAGATGAATAAAGCATCAGCGGTATTATTTTTCTTCTTTCTGAGTTGTGTTGCCTTATTAAACAAATATAAATGTTGCATATAAAAGGAAGCCAAAGCAGCATGTGCATTATTTTGGGGGGGCGGGGATGGCGGGATACAGCGACATATATATGAGTATTCATTCAAATTAAACATTCAGCACCAAGATAACAAGTCACTACTCAAAGCAAATTGCTTATCAAAAAACATTTTATTTGTAACATCAGAAAATGTACATCAAATGTATACATTTAAAAAAAAGAAAAAGCAATCACACCCACACTAGCATAACAAGTGCCCTTTCTAAAAGACTAACAGTCAAACACACATTGTATGTCTTGCACATTAAAAACAGCAGGTAATCATTGGTATCAGTGTTATATCAAAACGAGTTCTGTGCTGTAAGTAACTCCGTAAGTTGCTGAGTGATTGGCACACACACAAAAAATATATATATCAGAGACTTCTCAGACAGACTCCAAACATTAATTTCTGACATATTAATACATGATAAATACAGGAAATTTGGAAATCGGAACATCACTTCCTGATCATGATTTTTTTTCCTTTAAATACCCACCATCTTGTTATTACTTCAAATTTAATAACTGCAATTGACATCGAAAAACCCCTCCCAACCCCAACCCATATCCTCCACACAGAAACGCACCCATACAAACTCTCCTTTCACTTGAATGCATTACTGTTAATGTATATTAGAGTCGCCACAAAAGACATGATGCACAAAGCTATGATTTAGGCAGACATTCAAGTAAAGCCAGATTTTTCTCTTCTGAAAATGTTCAGTAGAATCGAAGTTCGCTCGATTTTCAGGTTCAGAAAAGTATGTGACTGCTATATAGCACATCTTGCTCCCGTCTTCTTCTTTGCTGTTAGTTCATGTCCTTTTGTCCCCCACCCCCACAAGCTAAAATGCAGGTTTGCTCATGTACTCCTCCAATGTCTAAGGAAAAAAAAATAGAAAAGAAAGCACAAGGGATGAAAAAAAACAATCAGGTTCCCAGACTCCAAAAAGTGCAGTGTAATACAAAATCATATCCACAGTCACACATCTACACATCACCTGTTACAAAGTGCTGAGCACAGCAATGCACTAACATAAGCGGAACATCTAACCTTTCTGTCCATATTCAAGGTCATCCAAACAGCTCCACCTCATACCACTCACTGATGTCATCCTGAAGCGATAATGGTCAAAATGAATGGGAGACTAAACTGCATCACTCTAGATAAAAAGTGTTAATCACCCTGACTCAGGAGCACCGAACAACACACCCAGCTACGCAGAGAGCCACGAGCCTACAGGGAGAGCAGGAAGCATCAGCGCTAACATTTAAAGAAAATCTGTCTCACGCTAACACCCAGGCAGAGAGAGAGAGAGACATAAGGGGTAAGAAAAACAGCAAAACACAGACCTCTAAAACAAAGAGGGAGCAGCCACTACTATCCACATGCCTTTTAGTTATGAGGAAGACAAAGGCACAACAGGGATCACCACATTTGATTGGATTCTACAATGCACCGACTACTTCGCACGCACACACACATCACGTTCCCATGTCAGAGCCTCACACAATACTCGTGTTGCTTAAAGTAAACAGTAAGCACTAATTTCAGGTATCTGGGCCTTTCAAAATACCCCACAACCATGATTTAAATAAATAAACAAACTTTGTAATACATTTGAAAACATGGCAACATTGCTTTAAAAGGAGACACTACAAGTGAAGTCTGTTAAATACAATGTATCACCATTAACCTTCTCCTGTTGAGCACTTACATTAAGTATAGTTTTTTGGTATTGCAACTTTTTAACTGAACACTGAAGAGAGCTGATACAGATTTATTCCAGCCTGTCATTCTGTAAGGTTTGCTGTATGTAAGTGCTACTGGAATGGGGATTTCTGAGGAAAACAGCATTTCAGTGTCTGTTTTACTAATAAGAATTAACCAACAGATAAACCGTGAAACTTCCTAAGAGCTGCAAGTAAATTTAAATTAAAAAAAAAAAAAAAAAAAGGCACTGCCTCCTTAAACATGCACTAATTTGCACAGTGGATAAAATGTATATTTAAGACATTTTATTTACATTAGTCTGAACAAAATAATAATAATAATAATAATAATAATAATAATAATAATAAAAAAATCCAAATAGGCCAGAATCTCAAAAATCAACCAGTGCATGAAGAAAACACGCCTATGCCTGCAGTGTCTCGCTTTATACACTGAGCCATGCAACAGATGTTACGTGCTCACACCACAGGTGCAAGTCACAGTGTTTTACTAAGTGCATTTGTGCGTGTGTGCGTGCATATCAGTGAATCTCACCTCCTGTAACATGTCTGAGGCTTCAATGGAGCGATTCACAATCTGTTTAGAGGTTTCCTGGATCTCGCCTCCCATTAGAAACTCATCCAGGATAAAATAGGCCTTCTCAAAGTTAAAGATAATGTCCAGCTCACACACCTGAGAGGATGACGCAGTTATTAAATTAGAGAAACTACAGAGCAGAACATATTCTTAGATCCAATCTTTGCAGCCTAGTTGAGCAGCAATGTTATTGATTTTTAGCAACACTTTACTTCAGACTACAGCTGCATAACAAATATGAGAAGGTGAAATACATTGCCAAAGTATTTGTCTAGCAGCTCCACGTAGCGATGAATGATCTCCAGGGCTAGCAGCTCATTTTCCTGGCTCTCTACTCCCAAACAGAAATACAGGCTTGCATACCTGAGGAGAATCAGACACAGATGATTAACAGTGGCATTGTGGGGACCAACACCTATTGGAGAAGTGTCAATAAACACGTGAAGCAATCTTACCGCTTATAAACAATCTTTAGGTCTTTCCACTGCATGAAGTTGCAGGAGCGGGGTTGCCGTGCCAGCACCATGGTGGTCATGTCCCTGATGATCTTCTTCTTCTCACGTTCCGACATTGACGTGAACCACTTCTGCAGACGCAGCTTCCCCTGGCGACTGAAGAGCAGCATGAAGCGCATCTAACGACACAAGAGGGCATTGTCAGAGGGGAAATCCTGGCCCGTGTCGAGGCAGCAATGATGACTCACACAAACAAACAGAAATCCACATCAAGTTAATCCCGAGAAACTTTATTAAGCAGCCGGCGCTGCGCCCACACCAACACACACAGTCACAATCAGGACTGCACAAGTGGCTGTGCTGCTGGCACGGTTCATTAGCGAGTAACTTGACTGACCAAACACGAGGGGAAATAAAGGGCTTGACAGGGAGTAATAGTGAAGATCACTGACAACTGAGGAAGTGGCAGTTTTCAAGTGAGCCAGCGAGTCCAGCTTTTGGATGTTTGGATAACGTGTTTCCGAGCACCGGTCAGGTTTGAGTACATATCCAAACAGACATTAGTCTCCTTCATCCCCACCCCCGCTCTGTCGGGACCACACTGCCATGCCGTTTCCTCTCATTGTTAAAGTTAGGCTTCAAGAATAAATATTACTTTGTCTTCAGGCTTTATGGAGCATTTTTCTCCCAATCAGAAGCGAGAACATGCAAGGCTCTCTGAAATATCATCCTGATTTTAGGTTTCATTTAAAGAAAAAACAAAAATCAGACTCGACTTTAAGAGTACCAGGTTTTTGCTTGCAAGAAAACAAAAGAGGAAAAACAGGGGGTTGTCTCAGTAGTGAGGTCTGTCAATTATTTTCTACCATTCAGGTCACCAGTGAGGCTGTAATGCCTAAACCCTGATGTGCAACAAAGAGCACACTTAAAAGCCAGTGGACACCACTGCAGTCATAAAGAAGTATGTGTAGTATGACACAATTGGCGTGTCCTGCACAACATTTATGATTCAGCCTGCTTATGTGTCATTCAAATGAGCAGCTGAGTTCAAGTATCTGAGAAACCCATTAACTAAAGACAGAAAAAAAAAAAAACAATACACGGTTATACAATGTATAAAGAAGAAACATATTCTTCTATTATAGCCATTCAGGCCAACAAAATGAAGACATACCAGTTCTTCCACTACTAGAAATGAACAATACAGAAGGAGATAACATTATTAGACTGAGTGATAGTCAAGCATTAATCACCAGAGATACAGGAAGACTTGATTGTTTAAGTCTACACACCTGTAGGTCATTTACAGGTGTGTACACCCCTTAAGAACTCACAGGCAAATTAATATGTAAAGCATTAAACAGCCAGCAGGGCAACGCTCGACGAGAAGTCACAAAACCTGTTTTCTTACAGAATAGACCTACTGGTAGAGCACACACCTTACTTCCGAGTTTTATTAAAAGTAGGATACAGACAATATAAGTGGAAACCAAGTAGACTCTCATCAGGCCTGAATCGGAAAACAAACCTGCCCCAGTGTAGCAGGAAGTGCTGTTAGAGGCGCAGTTTCTAGCTTTAGCTACCTGTCAGCGACAGCAGGTGCAACAGGTGAACAGTCGGGGTATTTTTCGCCTACAGTCAAGCGCACAAAACAAACACATTCGCCAGAAACTTACCATTTTCAACACCAGACCGAGGAGCTACAAAACACCGTGAAAATATTTAAAAACGAAGTACTTTAACCCTCACAAAGGGTCAAACTGCCCGGATGGACACATATCTATCCTCCGTGAAGTGAGTACAGGGTGAAACTTGGCTAACTCCGCCCACAATGCCGCTGGGCAGTGACGCGTCATCCGTACTCACAACCATCGTGGATTGGTTATCCTGGGCTTGTATTTCCAGGGATCCGCCCAACCAGGAGCGCCCTTTAAAAAAAACAAAAAAAATCTGCCACGTGACTGTGGGACCCACGTTAATGAATGAACTGATAACTGGCGTCGCTTGACTGCTGTCAGGGTGTGTGTTTAAATGTTATTCCCGGTCAGAGTCGGCAGAGAGCAGCAAGCGCATCCCTCTCCTCCCGCCTCATGTGATTATGATCTATCACACAGCTGCTTGAACAAGGACTGGAAAACTTGATGCACTTTGTTTGGGATTGTTCCTCATTTGAAATCATGTCTCTGTACCGAAATGCCATCTGGTTTTTGAATGGAATCCAGCAATATACAAGGTCAGTAGGATATCATTTTGGTGTTGATCTGCTGTGTGTAGGGATGTTGTCCAAAGATGCCTGGTAAATATCAATCTTTTTACTTGGTATTGTTTTGTTCTGTCTCTCTTTTTTTAAAACTAAAATTAAGATTTCTGCCCTGTGACATGCATTTCATGTTGTTTATTCAACCCTAAAAGCTGCTCCGCAGAGCCATATCAAAGGTCTGATCACTGTGTGGCACAATCATCACACAAACTGCCCTTTATGTACAGTTACAATAGTTCTATTGACAGCTCGTGTGTCTTGAGGATGACAGTCTCATCGTCTCATCATCTCAACAACAATGCAGGCTGTCAATCACAAGCCGCCTTTTGAGAAATGATCAGTCCTCGCCTTGAAGCATTACCTTTATTACATGTTTTCTGCACGCCCGTAGGAAGGGATACGAGGTGGCATCTAAAGAGTTTGATCCCCGGGACCTGGATGTGTCGGTGGTGGGGAGGTCATTTATGATTACTGGAGCCAACAGTGGAATTGGAAAAGCAACAGCCGTGGCTATAGCCAAGAAAGGTACACGCCGGAGGGTTGTGTTATCTGTCAAACATCACCACATAATGATAGCAAATAAAACCTGATGCTTTGTCTCCAGGTGGCACGGTCCACATGGTTTGTAGGAACAAAGATAAAGCAGAAGAAGCCAAAGAAGACATTGTTACTAAATCTGGGAACACGGTGAGAATATTGACTTTGAATACAGAAAGTAAAAAGCAAATAAAAAATCCCCTGATTTATGAGAAACAAAGTGATGCCTAATCTTCATATTCTAGGAAGTATACATCCATACTGTGGACATGTCCCAGTCACGCAAAGTCTGGGAGTTTGCAGAGGCCTTCAAGAAGCAGTATCCATCACTGAATGGTTTGGCATGTATCACCTTTATTCTTTATTACAATAAATAGATTTCATATCCTCTTTCCTAAGCCAACTGTGTTAATGGTTTAGACTAAGTTGTGTGATTGGACTTTTCTCTGCTTTGGCAGATAAACAATGCAGGGTGTATGGTGCACAAGAGAGAGCTGAACACTGAAGGGCTGGAGAAGAACTTTGCCACCAACACTATGGGTGAGATTTTCTTCTGATGGTCAGACTGTTGTCTTGCATAACAATTTTTCAATTTTTTAATTTCCTTTTTCAGGGGTGTATATTCTCACACAGACTCTTATACCACTTTTACAGAAGAGCCGGGATCCAAGAGTGGTATGATTACACGCATAAGTGCACACAAACAAAGTGTTCATCTGTATAGTGCAGACAGCATAATGCCACTCTTGTCCACGTTGTAGTGGGTCATGGTGTTGTAAGCACACTGATGTATTTATTCCCCCTCCTGCCTATTAGATCACTGTGTCCTCAGGAGGCATGCTGGTACAGAAACTCGAGGTCGATGACTTGCAGTCGGCAAAGGGCTACTTTGATGCCGTTATGGTCTACGCACAGAACAAGGTAAGACAGGAAGGTGTGGTCCAGAGTTTTTAAAAATTAAGTTTGAATCTGCTTTACATTGCACAATACCATGTCTGACTGGTTATATACAGTGGGGCAAAAAAGTATTTAGTCAGCAACTGATTGTGCAAGTTCCCCCACCTAAAATGATGACAGAGGTCAGTAATTTGCACCAGAGGTACACTTCCACTGTGAGAGACAGAATGTGAAAAAAAAAATCCATGAATCCACATGGTAGGATTTGTAAAGAATTTATTCGTAAATCAGGGTGGAAAATAAGTATTTGGTCACCTCAAACAAGGAAAATCTCTGGCTCTCACAGACCTGTAACGTCTTCTGTAAGAAGCTTTTCTGTCCCCCACTCGTTACCTGTATGAATGGCACCTGTTTGAACTCATCATCTGTATAAAAGACACCTGTCCACAGCCTCAAACAGTCAGACTCCAAACTCCGCCATGGCCAAGACCAAAGAGCTTTCGAAGGACACCAGGAAAAGTATTGTAGACCTGCACCAGACTGGGAAGAGTGAATCTACAATAGGCAAGCAGCTTGGTGTGAAAAAATCAACTGTGGGAGCAATCATCAGAAAATGGAAGACATACAAGACCACTGATAATCTCCCTCGATCTGGGGCTCCACGCAAGATCTCATCCCGTGGGGTCAAAATGATCATGAGAACGGTGAGCAAAGATCCCAGAACCACACGGGGGGACCTGGTGAATGACCTGCAGAGAGCTGGGACCAAAGTAACAAAGGTCACCATCAGTAACACACTACAACGGCAGGGAATCAAATCCCGCAGTGCCAGACGTGTTCCGCTGCTGAAGCCAGTGCATGTCCAGGCTCGTCTGAAGTTTGCCAGAGAGCACATGGATGATACAGCAGAGGATTGGGAGAATGTCATGTGGTCAGATGAAACCAAAGTAGAACTTTTTGGTATAAACTCAACTCGTCGTGTTTGGAGGAAGAAGAATACTGAGTTGCATCCCAAGAACACCATACCTACTGTGAAGCATGGGGGTGGAAACATCATGCTATGGGGCTGTTTTTCTGCCAAGGGGACAGGACGACTGATCCGTGTTAAGGACAGAATGAATGGGGCCATGTATCGTGAGATTTTGAGCCAAAACCTCCTTCCATCAGTGAGAACTTTGAAGATGAAACGAGGCTGGGTCTTCCAACATGACAATGATCCAAAACACACCGCCCGGGCAACAAAGGAGTGGCTCCATAAGAAGCATTTGAAAGTCCTGGAGTGGCCTAGCCAGTCTCCAGACCTCAACCCCATAGAAAATCTGTGGCGGGAGTTGAAAGTCCGTGTTGCTCGGTGACAGCCCCAAAACATCACTGCTCTCGAGAAGATCTGCATGGAGGAATGGGCCAAAATACCAGCTACTGTGTGTGCAAACCTGGTAAAGACCTATAGTAAACGTTTGACCTCTGTTATTGCCAACAAAGGTTATGTTACAAAGTATTGAGTTGTATTTTTGTTATTGACCAAATACTTATTTTCCACCGATTTACGAATAAATTCTTTACAAATCCTACCATGTGGATTCATGGATTTTTTTTTTTTTTTTTTTTTTTTTTTCACATTCTATCTCTCACAGTTGAAGTGTACCTCTGGTGCAAATTACTGACCTCTGTCATCATTTTAGGTGGGGGAACTTGCACAATCGGTGGCTGACTAAATACTTTTTTGCCCCACTGTAGGTCATTTAAAGTAATGGAGAAGACTGACGTAAGATGTAAAGAGGCCACATTGTGTTGTTCCTTTTCAGAGACAGCAGGTGGTGCTGACAGAACAGTGGGCCAAAGCCAATCCTGTCATTCACTTTTCTGTCATGCATCCAGGCTGGGTAGATACACCAGGTACACTCATTTGAGCAACAGTTGCAGTTTTTCTTGAACTGTATCTTAATTAGTCTTCCTCCTTTCTCAAAAACCACAAATACAATTAACAGCTAGATCTATTTTCTCCTTGTTTCCAGCCGTTTCTACATCAATGCCTCAGTTCCACCGGATGATGGAGGACAGGCTGCGTACTGTAGAACAAGGAGCCGACACAGTCGTGTGGTTGGCTTTGTCCAGGGTGGCTTCCAGAACACGCAGCGGGCAGTTCTTTCAAGGTAAACAACACAAAATGTGACGGGCTCCACCATATTTTCTGTTAACCTTCTCAGGTCAACTCAAGCATCGTCATCGTCTGGCGCCACCAGTTCTGACAGCTTACATGTGTTGCAGATCGGAAGCCTGTTCCCACCCACCTCCCTCTGGCTTGGACTCACAGTTCGGCTGAGGAGATTCAGAGTTTCATGACTCAATTGGAGAATCTATCCAAAGATTTTCAGTTGCAAGCTGACGCAGATCCCGCTGGACCTTGTAGACCACAGTTTGTCTAGTTTGTCTGCTACGTCATAACCATATGACCAGCTACTGGAAAAGGTGTCGTCGATTCTTAACAAGCCTCCTGTCTACAGCAACAGTTGCATGTTTATGAAACTGCGTTCTGTAGTGTCACAAAATATTGATTAAAGACGAAATAACTGACTTGATTGCATGTGCACTCATGTCTTGTATATTTACATTACAAAAACAGATTTCTGACTCGTGCTTTATATTTGGAAATTTGCACAAATGTCAACAGTGCTTAAATCTCAGATGTGCAGTTGATGTTTGATAAAATAGGGAAAAAAATGGCTTTTCTGCACCTGATTGCTCAGTCTCCTTTATGGCGCCACATTGTTACATATTTGCACAATATTACGGCAGTATAAACCCAACCTAACAGATGGAATGTGGTGGGGGGGGGGAAATACCTATTATCTCAAATTCAGATAACTGAACCATGACCAAGCGTGCTGGGAAGGAAACACTTTCTTCTATATAAACACCAGATGACAGCGTTGTGTCCATTGGGAGAAAAGACTGTACTTGTGTTCTTGCAGAGCAGCGGGATAAACTAGATGTTTTCATCCTCAACTGTCTGGGTGTGGATTTAAATGCTATTTCCACAAAGGGTCAGCAGAGAGCAGTAAACGCTCCCTCTCAGCCCGCTTCCTTTCATACTGATCCGTCACAGCTGGTTGACAAACACCAGTAAATTAGTGGACTTTTTGCAATTGCTTGCTTGAAAAACTCCAGCATTTCATAATCGTTATTTTGTAAGAATCCACATTTTCCTTTTTTTTTTCCTTTTTTTTTTTTTTTTAAATAATTTTATTTTTATACAGTATTGAGCCAAAAAAATAAGTGGTGCATTCACATTTTTCCCAAGGGATTCTTTTCAAGTTTGAGCTCTACAAGGGTAAAACAGTGAAAAGCTTGAAGCTGGATCCATCCATGTTAAAACTCTCAGGGAACAGGAAGTTTGGTCAGATTTAAAAATCATCTAGAAGATTTCGATGGATTCTTTTTTTCCTGTAGTAAGATTTTTATTCCCCATTTGTTTTTACTGTATTTTTTTGGAAGGGGCGATGAGTCGGGTTCCCAGTGTCTGTCTCTAAAAGAAACTTCCAGTCCATGCGTAACAACAGTCCAAAGAAAAACAACTACCCCTCCCCCTCCCTCCAGTCCAGTCTCTTCCTCGTCTCCTTCACAGTTCATCTTCTATGCAACGTAGGTGTACACTTTACGGTCCTCTGGTGTCCTCGCCAAGTATTCTCTTTCTATAAGTCCCTCTATCCGCTTTTTGATTACCACAGGGCTCGGAAGAAAACGTGCCCGGAGCTGCTGAGTGACCTGAACAAACACACAAAAAAAAAAAGAAGAACAGAAAGTAACAGCATTAAAATTGTTGTTCATTATTTGAAAAATGAAAATGGATTCTGTAAAATGGACGAGTTCCTTACCTCTGCAACCAGGACATTGTGTTGCATCTTCTTCCTCGACTTCATGATTCGGACAATGGCTGCCTCAATCTCGTGCTTCCTGTCGTCATCCACTTTCTGCCGAGTCTCTTTCCTTTCAGGGTCTGATTCACCTTGTTTAGCAGCAACTGGAAAAATTGGATACAGGAACTGTATTACAGAAAGGAAGTGTCCTAACTCCACTTCAAAGAATGCTATGGTTACACAGCCACCATGTAACAGTAAGTATTTCAGAACAGAAGCCTTTACTTATGCATAGCCCTAAATAAAAAAATTTTTTTTAAAAATTAAAATTAAAGTAAATTATTGTGTTTTTATTTTGAGTTAAAAAGCTGTATGATATTCTACTTGTGGTACTGAATCAGTCAGTATTAGATAATATAAGTACTAATATGAAATACTATTATATTTTTAAAAAGCACAGCGGTGATGACCCATATATCCTGGAGTGTCAGCCGAGACGGACAGAAAGGGTCCCGGAAAAGACACAAGACATCAGCGAGCTCTGGTGCATTACACACAGCCTTTGCTCACCTGTCTGAATTTTGACTCTGTGCAGTCTCGAGGTAAACTGATCGTTGACTGTAAACACGTGTCCATTTTCTATCTCCTTGGACTTGGGCTCCTTAGTGAGAATTCGCTGTGTGGGTTTCCCACATGCTAAAGACTGTAATGCTCGCACCAACTCTCGCTCTGGAATATCTGTCTCCTGCTGAATCTCCTGTAGAAAAAAAAAGAAAATTGGCTTTAAGTCAAAAACTGTGACACCAATATGTACAAAAACACACATATATAAAGACATTAAGTCATATAATGGTAGAGTGCAGCCATATAAAAAGTGTGTTCCCACCTCAAAAGTGCACTTTTCTCTGTTGTTGAAGAGCATGAGGATGGTCATCTGGAAGGTGGAGACCTGTAGAATGTGCTTGCGGGTGTTAGACCCTGTCACCTGGGCACCTCCCATACCCAACTCTGAACCATCCTCCTGCACATGGAGAAGGTTTAAAAAACATGTTTTGCTGCTTAACAGAAAGATTATGAAAATCCTCAATGATACTGATTTTAATTTCAATACTAAAGCAGTTTTGAAATGCAGAATCTACCTTTTTAACAGCTCCATAGAAAGTTGCGTTTAGGTCCGCTCCTCCCATGTGATGTTGTAATGTGAGCTGTCTACCACTGTGCTTAGCTAGGTAAAATCTGGTAAATAAAAACAAAGGCGGTGAAAACCAATAAATTAAAAGTACACTGAGATCTTCTTTGTATTGCAAAACATATGAAGAAAGAGGATTACCGTCTGAAGACTTCAAAGGCGTGTCTGGGAGCAGGGGGGATGGTGCATTTAGGTGTTGCAGACTGTGTGGGCCAGTAGCCAGTAGTTAGGACTCTTACTGTGAGGTCCACACCACTTAAAGATGCCTGGAACACGTACATGAAAAGCAGATAACATGACTACACACCCATTACAGCTTCAATGCAGAATATCTGGTATCAGACAGAGTAAGAGAGCGAGACAGAGAGAGATGGTACTCAACAAATCCTGAATAAAGAAAAAAAAAAAATCAATGGGAGAATTTGGCCCCAAAAGAGACAATCAACAGCTAAATTAATGACCCTATGAGCCAATCATGTTGTTTGACTAACGCATATACACAGTAAAGCCTCCACTGTGTAGTTTAAGGCATGTCTACTATTGTATACCAAGTAAAGATGTGGGTCAGTGTACTTATCTTTCTGAGATTACTGTATTCATGAAGTAAATTAGCATTTGATATGTTCAAATGTTCCTTTGGGGTGAGGCAGAGACGATCACATCAGCACTCTGGACTCGAGAAGAACTTTGACTTCTAATCTAAATGTGCTTTGTGACCACGAGTTAATGCTCTCTAGTCATGCTTTAAAACAGGACTTCTAAATAATAACCTAAACAATGACTTCTTCTTTTTAATTTTATTGTGAGACATGACACCAAACATCACAAAGTGTGGAGATAAGGCACTGACAGAACATATTTCAAAATAAAGTGTGTGCCTAAGTTGAACATGCAAGGATGTGCTGTGTAGCTGTATGAATGTGCAATGCGTGGGTGTATGAGGCTCTATATCTGAAATCCTGCTGTGCTATCATAGAGTTCGTCAGCTGTGCTGGGTTTTTCTGTGTGCCTTGTTTTTCTGACTGACTTACTGATGTAGTTTGTATGTGTTGCCTGAACTCATCCATGGTAGTGTTGGAGATGCTCATGTCTCTGAACATCCCTTCCAGTTTTGAGGTGAACTGACAGCCGCACTCTGTCTGTAACAGAAAGAGATGAAGAAAATGACGTGAACCCTCTGACAAAGATTTAGACAGGTGAAGAGAGGAAGCACGAGATAAATGATATGAGAATGTACAAGTCCCGTGCATAAATTTATATACAAAACTAGGGCTGCTCAATTAATCGAATTTTAATCACGATTACGATCTGGGCTTTCAACGATCATTAAAAATGACTGAGCCGATTATTAGCCCCTCCCTCATTTATCTGCGACACCTTAAAGGCCGGTCCGTGAAAATATTGTCGGGCATAAACCGGTCCGTGGCGCAAAAAAGGTTGGAGACCGCTGATTAAGAGGACCCGAGGGAAGCTCGGAAAGCTAAGCAGAAGTTATTTGGAGAGAAGAGTGACTGCCGTTGGTTGAAAAGAGAGGTAAAAAAAACTTCAGTGGTGTTGCACACTATTTTAATTATTTTTTTAAAGTCATTGTTAACCCTTTAAAGCCGGTCAGAGCAGCACGCTCCGTGTTGTGTAACTATTTTTAAATCCCTGTAGAACCTGAACCGTGTAAGCTAGTGCAATAATTTGTTTTGCATATGAATCCGGAGGAGTTGTACTTACATCTGATGCCATCAGCTCTCGGTCACGGTTTCCTTCCACATATAGCTTTGCAAAAATTGCATAAAAAGCGCTTGCAGGAACAAAAACATAATATTCCAGAAACACGCTTTGCCGATCTGATCAGCTGTTCGTAACACTTCCCACATTGAAACAGACGTCAGCGCGAACTATCACATGTCCGCCATTTCCTGGCCGAAACCGGAAGTGACGTCATTTTCGCGGAAATGTAGTTTTTTACTTGTAGGCCTTAAAAGCCTATACTGGTCATGTTTGACTTTTCTGAATAGTTGCTGGGATGCTTAGAACTCAAACTTCACTGCTGGAAATAGTTTATTTTGATGCACATGCTGTTTTCTTTGCAAATTTGCATCATAGGATTGTTTTTTTTTTTGTTTTTCCTGCAGTATATAAAAATTGGTGTATCTCCAAAATAAAACTATGAAGACACCCAAAATAAGTTTCCTGTTGTTGTAAACTATTTTGTGCAACTTTTTTGTATTTAAAGTTTTGAGGGATAAACCTCTTAAATTTCTCCAAGTAGAAATATATGTAAAAAAAACAAAAACGATTTTCAATTTTTTTGTAGTTTATTGCACTTTTTTGCAATTAATGTAGTTACTATGGACTTAATGCATACATATTATTAAAATATGGGCTATAACAGTTGTATAGCAACTTGAAATGCTCCCACAAATGGCACTACAACATGTAAAAAAAAAATATATAATCTCTGGCGGACTTGGTTCTATAGTAGGTCTTAAAGGGTTAAATAAATATCGTCAAATAATCGAGATCTCAATTTCAGTAAAAATAATCGTGATTATCATTTTTGCCATAATCGAGCAGCCCTATACAAAACTACTACTTTTTGAATGGTTTTTACCTTGAGCTTAGAGATCATGTTCTTTTCTGAGTCGTCTGAGACACTCTTGTTACTGAGCAGCCGACGACCCAAATGCTGCTTGTAGTACCTTTCAAAAACATCCTTCTCCTGCATAAACCGGAACAACACCATGGCCTTGTCAAGAATCGACTCCACTTCCTGTTCCGTCAACTATTCAAACAAGAAAAGGGCAGAAACAAGATAAAAAGTAGAAGTCAACTGCTAACAGAAAACTCTAAATGACTTCCAGATCTACTCAAGGTTTCTGAAGAAGCCACTCACCCCTTTGACTCCCTTCTTGAGCTTGTCATCAATAAAGAGTGAAAGGTACTCTGGAGAGCGGGAGTTGAGGTTCAGGAAATACTCAAAGTCTCCAGCTATAGTTTGTTTGAAGAGTCTGTCGTTGTTGAAGGCCTCGAGGAGGAACCGATCAAATCGTGTTTTCAGGTCTAGCAAACCCTGTTCAAACGGTGGTAACAAAGAAGTTATGTAATCCAGCACGATACAAGTCTCTCTTGGTACTTTAAGCATGATTAACCTGATATTTAAATCTTCTAATGCTACACTTTTTTCAGATACCAGAGGCATACCTGAATGTAGTCAACGGGGTTCTTGCCCTCTCCCTCTTCTGACACCAGAGCTTTGCCTTGCTCTCTCAAGTAAGAGCTCATACACTCGCACATTGTTTTCAGGCCATTTGGCACACGACTAAACAGCTTGTACATGCATGCCAGGTCTGAGAGTGAGACGTGAAGTAAAAAACAATGAGAAAGGAAATTCTTTGCTGTTTTTTAAATTTTTTTTTATTTCTGAATTACGTGCACAGAAAAGTCATGAATGATTTAATGCTTTTACCTTCCGTCTTGCCATTCTTAAGCATATGGACCAAGCCAGAGTTCTCCATCTCCACAATGGTCTTCATGTGTTTTGAAATTAGCTCCCTTTCCACTACTTTGACAATGGGTTCCTCTGTGGACTTGTCCAGGCAATGCATAACTCGCTCAATCTCTTCATTGATTCTGGCCTCTACCTTCTTTATGTAGACACTGGCACAGTTTTCTGCTAAGAACTTTTGGCTTTCCATCTGAAACAAGCACATATTATGTGTTGTTATAGAAATTATTTAGAATAGCAACAAAAAGATGGAGTAAAAAGTGCATAGCACAGACTCACCTGGAAGAATTCTGCTGACATATCTAAGAAAGGACCTTCAAAGTCCTCCTCGTATACAGACCTGCCATCCAGGCCTAGAATCATCAGCATCTGGCAGGCATTTCTGATAGCTCCCCTGCAATGAATTGTAGAGCATTCGAAATAAGGCCAGGAAACTAGCCCATCACTCAATTTTGTACTTGAACAAATTTTCAGTTCTGCAGTAAAAGTGTTCTAAAGACCAAGAAGTGAAGCACTATTCTTTCACACCTGTCTACAACCTCTCCCTTTCTTTCCCGTGCAATCATGTCCAGTAAGGTCTGTCGGAGGTGATCCCGAATGCAGCCGTAGCGCACCACCTGGTCTCTGAATATGATGAGGCCAAGGTTGTAGACATTTTCCACATTGTTTTGCTGAACATAGACCCTGTCCTAGAAGACATGAGAACAGAAGATGCAGTTTTCTATGAAAATATGTACTATGATAAACTATGGTATGAAAAAAGGGATGGATTTGCTGTACTGCGATTATACAAATACATAGTAGCATATGTAAATTTACAAAGTAAGAAGTGGCTTCCAATAAGGTAGGTTATCAGCCTTCAGTAGATTAAAACAAACAAAAAAAACCCACTGTCTGGGCTAAAGAAAGAGGACAGTACAGAACTAAAGAACTCCAGGACAGCTGTGTAGTCTCTGTACTGACGGTGCCATTGTTTACCCTACTGTTTTCTAAGGAGCTTGGAAAGAAAAGCGTCTGGACTTCTTTGAGTTGCTTGAAGACGTTTCACCTCTCATACGAGAAGCTTCTTCAGTTCTAAGGTCAAATGGTGGAGAGTCCCAGATTTAAACCCAGTGGGAGTTTCCCCCCAAAGAGGGACAACGGACCCCCTGATGATTCTCTACCTAATCACATGAGCCAAGGTGTGAAAGCGGGTGTGAGTCACAATCAGCCAGGGTTTCGGGTGAGCTCATTGTGAAACCTGGCCCCACCCTATCATGTGATTTCCTGAGGTCAGATGACCCAGGATGTGAGTAGGCGTTAAGGCGTCTGGGAAGGGATCGCAAAACTGGATTATAGATGGCAGACAGTTGGTGTCGTAAACCACCGCCTCTGTTTAAAGATAGTCGCTCACAGTGGACGTAAATGACTTCTTTCACTCCTCTTTCAAACCATCTGAGGAGTGAAAGAAGCCGTTTACGTCTACTGTTAACACAAATGACCATCCCTTAAATATCACAAAATTATTTCCATGTGCAAAAACACCAAACAAAAGTTACAAATGCTCTATGAAATCTTAAAGATCTTTTACAATTACTGATGTCCAGCTTCAGAACTTTTTACATGAGGAGTATGACTAAAACACAAAAGCATACCTACCATGTACATGAGGATGTCTCTGATCATGACCATGGCAGTCTGGTGGTCATTCCAGGCCTGATTCAGTGTTTGCAGAAAATTATTATTTAAGGAGTTTAGGACATCTTCCCGTACCTGAAGATACAAATAGTCAAATAAAGTCATCTCAACATCTGGTGTGGTATTATGAATAATTGTCTTCTTTTCAGATCGATTCTCATCATTGTCTAAAATACTTTGAAACTGATGAAAGTTTCTTTACCTTGTTGATGAGGTGCTCAGTGACCACCTCCCTCAGGCCTGTGTACAGCTTCTCCCCATGTTTGTGGAGCACCATTGTGTAGGCGTTCCTGTACAGCTCCTCAAAGCTCAGTCCACTGTTGTTTTTCCTCTGAATCTCCTGGATAGCATTCTTTAGAAGGTCCCAGATGTTGTTCACATATTTCTCATCCATTGTCATCTGTGAGAGACAAATATTAAATTCAGATACTTTGATTAATGCCTTTTTTGTTTACAATGAAAAAGGATTAGTCTTTCCAAAGCAGGTCTATCTGATGTATCTCATGTCTTTTGTATACTCTTGCATATGGTCAGTAACTGTTTTGTAAAAATATAAAGACATAACTTTTTTTCTCCCTTCTGTTGGAAATTAGTGTAGGAATGTTGAAAGCCACATCTCTGAACCTGAATATTATGCCAAAAACAAGCAATCAATCAATCAATCAATCAATCAATCAATTTTTATTTATAAAGCACTTTTCATACAGAGAAAATGTAGCACAAAGTGCTTTACATAGTTAAAAGCAGCCCACCCCACCCTCCAACTCACTCCCCACACTCTCAATACACATATATCCCCCCACCCACACACACATACACACGCGCGCACACACATACACACACACACACACACATACACACGCGCGCACACTTAAAGAGTAAAAATTGGGCTGGGCTCGCATGAGCCAAGTGAGGAAACACTATAACAGGGAGCCGTCTGCACCGGGAGCCGGTCACAGACCGCAGCCTCCAGGCTGGGCACACAGCAGGAGGGAGGCAAAGGAGCCCCCCAGCCAGGCTGAGAGGACCCCAGAGACCCAGCAGCCACGGTCAATAACAGCCCCGGTGCAGAGAGCGCCCTCCGAGGAAACACTGGAGATATGACGCAATACAATATATATAGGGTAAAATGATAAAATAAATAAGAACAGGATACAATATAAATATAAATAGAATAAGAAGATTAAAAAATGAATAAGAATAAAATCAAACAAATATTAGGTAAATCCTAAATTAATAATAGAATAACAGGATAGAATAAATAAGCATAAAATAAATAAACGCTAAGTAAAAGCTAAATTAAAAAGGTGGGTCTTGAGCCTGTTCTTAAAAACATGTACATTCTCTGCGGCCCTGAGCTCCTCCGGCAGGCTGTTCCACAGACGAGGACCATTCCACTGAAACGCTGCCTCTCCGTGAGTATGTGTCCTGACTTTAGGGACAATCAAAAGGCCAGTACCAGAGGACCTCAGGGTCCGCGGGGGTTCATATGGTGGCTTGTTTAACAGGTTACCAAACGCCCTGCTTTCTGCTTCATAAAAATAATAATAACTTTTTTTCTTAATTTATGACAAACAATTAAACTCTCTAAATCAAGAAATAAGGCCACTGAGTCATACCATTTGAAAACAACTGTACCTATAAAAGAGGTAGGTAAGTAGGAAGTAGATGTGAATTCTCTCAGCAGAAATCTTAACCTGATTTCAGTGGAGAACAAGAGCCAAGCTGTTCAATCTGCTAGAAATGTTTTCTCAATTTTTTTTTTCCTTCTATAAATACCATTTTTTCTGACAGTTGCATATTACTGGGACTGTAAATGGCGTGGTAAAGCTTTTATCTCTTAAGGGAGTCTATTATGCATTTTGAAAAGGTGTTTAGG
This sequence comes from Maylandia zebra, assembly GCF_041146795.1. Lineage (NCBI taxonomy): Eukaryota > Metazoa > Chordata > Actinopteri > Cichliformes > Cichlidae > Maylandia > Maylandia zebra. Next base: position 20,597,847 of record NC_135184.1, read on the forward strand.
ATCATCATCCATATCTTGATTGTGTGTTCATTAAACAATGGACCATTTCATTTTTTTCTCTTTTTTGGCCAAATATACCTCGCTAGCTACTGACAAAATCATTCTTATTTTTGCTTCATCATCTGTTTTGGGTTTTTCTTTTTCTAAACTGTCCTAAATGTATCAGGCTTGATCAGATGCTTATATGCAAACGTCTAAGTGTGAATTTGTGGTAGGGGTGGCTGTGATGGGTTGGCCAACATCAACACCATAACCTGTTCAAGTTATTTTGACCATGTTTACTTTAGCACCTTGTTGGGATGAAGTTGCGCTAGCTCTCCAGCTAACTCTGCATGACAATGTGTGTTGATATCCTCCGCGGGCGGAAGCAAAAGCATAGCGTGAATAAATAGCAACAAACAACCCTGCTTATCGTTACCATAGCGCACTGATACCTGCAGACTGACTTAGCAAATGTCAAGACAGCTAACACGGCCAGGCCCGCTACTTAGCTAGCAATCTTCTCACTGAAGTTTCAATTAATGCTAACATAAGCTCATGACAAATGACGGTGACATTTACAAACCAATAAGCCAGCTAGCATTAATTAAACTGCACGATAATACGCCCAAGGTAACTGCTGAGATTGAAGCAGTTTTCGCTTGAGTGACATTTTTTTTCTTCGATTGAGCAACTAGTTAGCAGGCAATTACTAGCATAAAGACCTGTCATCCCCTGACTCGTCTCATAGTTTCGGCTCATTTTACAAAGCTCATACAGTTTTCAGTACTCACAGGAAAGGCTCGTATCCTCATCTTGGTGTCCTTCTTGGGGCCGCTTTTTAGGTTGGACATGATTAGTTGCAACGACTATCCTTTCTAAGTTGACTTAAAGACTACATGAAAGGCAGCTGCTAATTTGCTTTCAGCGCCCGGAAAGCGACAGAGAAACTCGGTGACCTCCCCTGTGGGAATTAGGTCGCCCTGTGTGTCTGTTGTGTTGTTGTCAGTCGTTCTCCTCAGTGGTTTTGGCTAGTGTTAGCTTGTATGCAGTGATGGCGGACGGCTGTTCTCCACTGCGCAATCCGAAATCTCGCGAGAGGAGAAAAGTCACTAACAGGTGCATTCCACAGGTTGGAAGTTAGCGGTTCTTTTTTTTTTTTTTTTTTTGAATAAGCTTTATTGACAAAGCACAAAATATAGATCCAAATTACAAAAATACAGTGTCCGGGGGTTTGGTAAAAACCAAAACAGAGCAGTCTAGTAAAGAATCACATAACATTGAACAGGGAACATAGGTTTATGGTTTTGACAGCGTTTACATTTTGGGAATGTTGTATGGTTCTAACATATTGTTTGGTTTCATTTAAAAAGCACTGAAAGGATGGTTTTGCGTTAGAAAATTTCAATTTATGTATATGAAATTTAGCCAGTAATATCAGTAAATTAATAAATTAAAATTTGTTTGCCCTGTCCGTGGGGTACTTAAAGAAACCAAACAGTATTTTCTCATAACAAAGAGAGAACTCAGAAAAGATAAAAGAAACAACAAAAACACAAGCATAAGTTAGACGAGATAATCCCTACGCTTTCATGAGTAAAACTCTCCCTTTACTGGATAAATCCCACTGCAGCTAAGCATTTAGCTTATGTTTTATTCAAAATTGGAGTGAAATTATGGGAGAACCTGGTGGATTGATTTTTATTAATGATGATACCAAGGTAAGTGACAGACTCTTTCACTGGGATGCCAGCAACAGATAGACTGGTACAATTTCTAAGGGCAAGCAGTTCACATTTGCCAATGTTTAAGTGGAGTCCTGAAGCTAAAGTAAAGGCATTAATTGTGTTAATAGCTATCTGCACCTGTGAAGCATGTTTTAAAAAGAGAGTTTGTTTTGCTGCAGATGAGCCATACTCTCTTAAATATGAGGCGGCTTCAAATTCGAAGAGTTCCAAATTTTGACAGAGATGACTGATTAGGGCTTTATCCCAGAAACGTTTCATTAATGACAAAATATCTTCAATCACTTTTTCATGTGTTAGAAGGGAATTATTAAGTTTCTAGTAGCAGCTCCTACAAGTTTGGGCAGCATTAGGATTGAGAAAGACTTGAAGTGATACTGCTTTGTGGTCCGTGAGTGGAGTTGGCATTATATTGACTATAACAGGGCTGCCCAATCCCGGTCCTCGAGAGCTACTATCCTGCAGCTTTTAGATGCATCCCTACTCCAACACAGCTGAATCAAATGGTTTGATTACCTCTTCAGCATGCCATCATGTTTGGCAAAGGCCTGATAACAAGCCATTCATTTGATTCAGCTGTGTGGGAACAAGGATGCATCTAAAAGCTGCAGGACGGTAGCTCTCGAGGACCGGGATTGGGCACCCCTGGACTATAACATTATTTCTAAGTAATCAGAGACTAACCAGAAGTCAATACGGGATTTAGAAGAGTTGGATTTGTTACTCCATGTAAATAGTCTGGCTTTAGGGTTTTTAAATTCTCCAAATGTCTATTAAATGAAATTTTTTGCATAAATGTATTTAAACAACAGGACAGAGTTATTTGAGCTAGGTGGCCATCTGTCTAGTGAAGGATCTGGAGGAATGTTAACATCGCCGAGTTAGATGTCGAGTACTTTTCTGGAGATGTCTTCTTGCTTTTGCTCAGGGACACCTGAGAGCCTGAGGTTCCATCTCCGATGGTATCTTTCAACTTCGTTGACTTTCAGTTCTACTTGAGACAATCTGCTGCTGTTTTTCTTACAAGTAGCTTTAACTGTTTTGGTGACATTCTTCAAAGATTCTACTTCCAAGAACATGAAGCCAATAGACTTCTTCATGACCATAGCCTCCAGATTATCCAGAGCGCTCATTAATTAAAGTAGCAATGTTGTTTTGCACATCAGCAAGAGTTATATCACCTTTGTGTTTTTTACCATCGGAGAACAGCGTCTACCTCGGTCGCCATCTTGGCTCCGTTAGCGATTCATGTCTTACATACCTTGATGGTTACATCGGCAATAATAATTAGACAATAAATAAGTGAAGTATTAAGTAAAGTATTTTATCAACCGTTTCATCTTAAAGTAAAACACAAGAAAGAACAATGTATAGAAAAAATATTCAATTACCTTTTGAATCCTTTATAGTACCCTCAACTTTATCACTTTATTCATCTCTCACTGCCATTTGTAAACGAGGACATAGGTTGCTAGGAGATAGATATTGGAATTTTGTGAAATATATTGTAGTTTGACTCATGGGGGGGGGGGGGCTTACTGGGCTTAAGCCCGGTGTCGGAGGGGGGGTTACTGGGCTTAAGCCCGGGTCAGACTGTAATTTGTTTCATAGTTAGATCCCTGGCTGACAACTGTATAAAACAAAAACTGCACACACTATTCGAAGCACATAGCGCACAGTCGTAAATTCCCCCTAATTTTGGTATGATCCGAGCTCGGACACTAGCCGACTGAGCACAGCATTTAGGCAGGTGAGGGGAAGAAGCTGCTGCGTGCGAATTTGCTATAGGAGAAGTGCAGACAGAGGAGAGCTTAAGTTTGACCAGGTACCAAAGCAAATCATTCGTACTGTACAAATAATGTAAATATGACGGTGTATCACAAAATATTGATATCAAACTGATCACTTGACCCATATTACGTTACTTGCTCTTTGAGTGAATCAACAAATGGCGAAATGAAAAGCTGAACAACAATGCTGGTTTTTTTTTTTTTTTTTAGAGAGTCTTTACTTGTGTTTATTTCATATTTTCAGTTGTTACCCTCCACGGCTAAATAAAGCACTCTAAATCGGTTTCAGTAAATGAAGGAAACGGTTTCCAAGGCCTAATCCGTGGATCGACTTCCTTCGAGGCGTGGACGTCTATCAGCAGAGAATGTACCTTCACCTATCAGCAGAGAATGTCCCTTAGTCTGTAACACAGTCAAATATAGTCTCAAGTAATATTCAAGTATGCCATTCAGCGTGTTAGTACGAGCTCGGGAGCAGCTTGGGAGAACAAGAAAACAGAGACTGCTTTAGATTGTCTTCCCAAAGTGACTCAACTTTATTCACAAGTACAACAGTTTATATAGAGGGTAAAATTCATGAGACAGCAGATTTATCAGTTTAAACCAGTACAGACCAAGATAAGGCAGCGTCTTCCTGCCCATGGGTGAAGAAGCATCCTTTGTGTAGTTTATCAGTTCAGCTACAATTGTGATTATCTCAGCGACATATTTTCAAGGCACAAAACGAAGAGTTCTTTCATTAGTGAAATCTGAAACAAACCATTTGGCCTTCAACAGGCGTCTAAAAGATTAAGAAACTAATGTAGCTGAGGGAGTGATCTCTGTGGTATTTCAACCTTGTACCAGCTTGTGATTCTCACACATCAATTCTTGGGTCAAAGAGAAAAATAACTAAAACAAAGGGGCCTTATTGAATGACAGAGTTTTCCTGTATAATGTCACTATAAAACAATATCCAGTAAATGCTACCATGGTACTAAAATACCTAACAGTAAATGTACTGATTTACACAACAATGGGCATAAGGGGCTTCTTTCAAAGTAAAATCTCAGGTAAATGTCATTTTATATATTATGCTTTGTATGTTGTTTAATATATTTCTTTGCAAACAAGAGGAATTTCAATAGACTTCAGTATATTTACAGTTGAAACCAGACATTTACATACACCTTTGGGGAAATAAACATAAAGCATTTTTTTTTACTGTTGAACATCAAGTAAACTTTTTTGTTTTAGATAAATAAATATTGAAATATCTTTTAAATTAATTAAACGTCAGAATAAAGAGAGAGAGAGCTGTCTATTTTTTTTTTTACCACTTTCATCAAATTTAGGAGTATATATACACTAAGTTTATTGTGTCTTTAAAAAATAAGAAAACTCCAGATGATTCCATTCTGAGCTTAAGAAGCTTCTGATAGGTTAGCAGAGTCCATGAAAAATAAACATTTAGTCTGATTTGATGTTTTACAATTTAAAAAGTGATTGTGTTTATATCTGAAGAGTTTGTAAATATCTGGTTTCAACTGTGTATTTGATGATGGTGGTGTTTGTCTTGATTGTCAGCACAGAGAGGGAGATGGAGAGGAGAATGAGGACAGAAGAGAAATGGAACAAGAGCCAGGTGAGGCAGACATGTTAGTCAAATGGTTGTTTGCCAAAATTCATTAGAACATGTATCTAGTACCTAGTGTATCTTTTTGGAATACTTGAATAATATTGACCCTGAAAGTGTCATTGATAGGTTCGTTCAGTGCTACTATATTTTGATTCTGGTTCTGTCTTGGTTAAGTCCTGAAGTAGTCCTGATTTTGAACTGTTGTAGTCCTGTTTTAATTCCAGGTCAGTTCTGGATCTTGAATTGGGGTTTAGCAACTCCACAGCAACTCCACCCCCCAGCCTCCCACCCCCCTTCCAATCCCACATGCATACCACCCTTTAGGGCTAAACTCTGGGTGTATAAAATGTCTGGCTCCGCCTCTGGTTTGACTATGCTCAGTGTCAGCGTTGCTTCTTTCCGGTCCCTCCCTCACTCTTTGAGATGCCCATGGTCAAATATCGATGATTGACCCGCAGCTGGAAGACTGAATATCGCCTCACTGTCATGACGACACTTTCTGAAAGAGAAAATGAAATTCAACAACACAGAGATAAGAGCACTACGGAAGAGGATTAGGGCCACTGGGGAAAAAGGTGGTAACATCTTTTTTTCTTCCAGAATTCTGAGAAAAAAAAAGTCAGAATTCTTACTTTTTCCCCAGAATTCTGGAAAAGAAAAGAAAGACATTACTGCTCTTTTCCCCAGTGGCCCTAATCCTCTTCCGTAGAGCACTGTTTCAATGTCTGAGGAAATAAATAAATAAACCTATTCACCTCTATAGTGCTGTGAAGAAGTATTATTCCCCTTTCTAATTTTCTGTCATCAAATAAAGTTAGACAAAGGTAACCCGTGTAATTTTCAAAGAATGCAAATTTTCAATTTTCATGATTTTATTTATTAAGAATAAAGCATTATCCAAAACTACCTGGAGTGAAGTAGGCTAAAAGATTTCAAAAAGCAACACAACCGCCACAATCTAAAGAAATTTAAGAACAACTGAGAAACCAAGTCACTGACATCTGTCAGTTTGGAAATGGTTAAAAAGCCATTTCTAAGGCCTGGGGACTCACAGTGAGAGCCATAATCCACCAATGGAGAAAAACTTGGTACACAGGGGATCCTTCCCAGGAGTGTCCATCCTACCAAAATTACTACAAGAGCGCATCAACGACTCCTCCAGGAGTTCACAAACAATCCCAACAGCATCTAAAGGACCTGCAGGCCTTGCTTGCAAAAAATGGCAGCCGTGGGAGTTCCAAGGAAAAAAACACTGCTGAGTAAAAAGGAGCACAAACACTCGTCTCACATTTGCCAAAAAAACATCTTCATGATCCCCAAAATTTGTCTGTGGACTGATGATACAAAAGTTGAACTTTTGGAAGGTTTGAGTTTGATTACATCTGGTGTAAAACTAACACAGCATTTCATAAAAAGAACATCATAACAACAGTCCAATTGATGGTGGTAGTGTGATGGTCTTGGGCTGCCTTGCTTCCTCGGGACTTGGACGAATTGATGAATTCTGCTCTCTACCAGAAAATCCAGAAAGAGAACGTCCGACCATCAGTTTATGCCCTGAAGTTCAAAAACACTTTGGTTATGCAGAAGGACAATGATCTGAAACACAGCAGCAAGTCCACCTCTGAATGGCTCAAACAAACAATATGAAGGTTTTGGAGTGGCTTAGACTTTAATCAGGCTGAAATGCTTTGACTTGACCTCAAATAGGCCATCCATGCTTGAAAACCCTTCAGTGTGGCTCTATTAAATTCTGCAAAGAAGAATGGTCAAAACTCTTCCATGGCCACAGTTACCTCAAACAGTTACCTCAAACTCTTGATTCCAGTTCCTGCTGCCAAGGGTGGCACAACCAGTTATTAGTCTCGGGAGTCATTTTTTTCTCATAGGGCCCTTAATTAATAAAATCATCATCAAAAAATGCATTTTGTATTTGCTTGGGTTTACTTGGGTTACCTTTGTCTAATATTAAAATTGCTTTGGTTTGAAACATTTAATCATGACAACGATGCAATAAACTGAGAAATCAGGAAGGGGCCAGATGTTTTTACACAGCACTGAAAGTCCAAATCAAGTCTGTAGTGAAAACTACATCTATTATCCCCTAAAATGATACTATGAGCTTATCTTAGAGAGCCGTAAAGAGACAAAAACATCTCACGAGCACACATTTTATAGTAAAATCACTCTATTTTTGGACTACCTAATATCACAAAGTAATAATGATATGAGTGTACCTCTGCATTCTGCTGCCATGATGGGAACTGATGCATTCTTTCTGAGATTACTTCCAGCTTTCCTCTTCAGGCCCATGTTTTCCAGCTCCAGCTTTCTGATATCTGCTTGCATGGCGCTGATCACCTGGATAATTCTCCTTTTGCTGTCCATGGTGCTGACCGCAGTCTTTTCCACCCTGTCTGCTTCTCTCTTGAAGGTACTCAGCCCACCTATAGACACACGTTCTATTCCCACAAATATGCTTTCATTTAAGGCTCATTACACAGCTCTCCTTTGGGTCAACAAAGATATAAGCAGCCAATCAGCAGCAGCAATCTAGTCTGTCATCAGACTGTTGGTGGTGGGGTCACCTGGGGTGAGTGCTATTTTCTTCTTAGTGACCTGATGCCTACCACTTTCCCTCCTCCTGTTAAATATTCATCTGCTCTGTCAATGTAAAGGAACAATTGGTGCTTGGGAGAGGCTTGCCTGTGGTCTAACTGTCTGTCAAGAAGATACAGTGAACCTGTTCCCCATGAACTTAGTCTACCTCTCAACATGGTGCAAATTCATATAGACTGAGGAATAAATTATTAAACTTATGGTTTACACTTTTTTTGTGTCTTAACTTTAATAATTATTTTCTGCCCCAAAAGCCTGGACTGGATTATGTGGCAATAGTAGTAATAATTTATTATAACATCAAAATGGCCATCTATGCCCCTTTGCTGATGCTTTCTAAATCATTATGGCTTGCAGAGGTAGTGCAAGTGAAATCACAGAGCTCTGAAAATTGCCTTCATTCATAAAAGAGTGAAAATATATGAAGTGCATTCGCAGATGACTTCTGCTTGTATCCATGAGCTTACAAATGTAAAGATTGATACAATATTTATTGTACAAATGCACCAAATGTGCAAAATTAAAAGGAAAAAATATGTTTAAGAGGGCAAGCCTGGGTTTTATGCTGCTTTGCTGCTCTCTAGTGTCCAGTAGTCCAATAGCATCATGCTTACAAAATAACCTGCATAACACTGACCTCTTTGGTAGAAACTAGTATCTCATATATCTGACTACAGCAAATGATGCTGCTTTAGATTTTCTCATAAGTCTTTTGTAAGCTGAACCCAGCACACTTCAAGTGTAAGCAGGTGCTGCGAAACATGCCAGCTGCTGTGCATCTAACTGAAAATTACACATCATGAGGATGTTACTTCATGATGTCCTCGTGATGTGTGATATTGGAGGTAAGACTCAACAACAATGGCAGATATGAAACTGCACACAGACCTCTGCCTCAATATTAAGCTGTCTGTTTGTTTGTTTTCACACCGCACTACATAATCTAAGTTCCTCCCAGTGTGGTGTGTGAGCTGTTTGTGTGCTGATAACAACCCAACAGATAAGCCCTATGTGCTGCTGACACACTGACACCCTTCAGGTGATTGTGTAAGTGAAGACTGAGTGCAAGACAGCTGTGTCACAACATGGGTTGTGTTTTAACTCTTGGTTGTATACAGAAGAAGGAAAAATCATTTAAAAAAAGAATATTTACTATACATTCCCAAATGTCCAGCAGGTGGCGTGCACTCTAATTTTTGTGACACAAAACTGGGGCTAATGTTGTGAAGCTTCATGTGCAAGCACATGATATCCTCCATCAGCAGCAGGGTAAGCCCAGAGCCCTCTAATAGTAAGAGTCGCAGAGGCAGAGAGGGTTCAGAATGCAGCAAATGCATTGATCTGCAGTAGTTTTTATACCACAGTAAAGTGCATGTGGTTAAGTCTTTGTGTACTCCTCTACCTTTCTGACAATTTTTGAGCTTGTTAATGTGTTTTTAACATTATATGCTAACCAACAGCAGCCACAGTTTAACATTTATTGTTAGGTTTTAGTGAACTTGGGTAAACATTTCAAAATCAGTTGTTTTCTACCTGTCAGGGTTTCTTCATTGTGGCTTCAGTAATGCCACAATAAATTCATACTGCAAATAATCTTAATGGCAGAATGAGACTGACAGGTGACTTTCAATGATAGCATGAGAATAACTGTGTTTGCTTTGGAAATATTTTGGTCTCCAGAGCTTAAAATATTCAAATTCAAAACAAACATCTAGTCCAACTTTCTGTGTGACAGAGACAGGAATTTATATATCTTGCATGTGGACAACAATGCTACTCAACACTTCACATCTACACAGGGCAGATTGCATTAAAACACTCATTATTGTGTATCATGTCTCATAGAGCATGTTTTTTTTCACAGGCATTATAAGACTTTTGCTATTATAAGACACTTTAGTGGGATTAATACATATTCATATTTTTAAAACATGTTTTATCTGCTGTTGTGTGCTGTGCTGCATGGGGACGCTGCACTCACTCAGAGATAAAAGCATACGTGTACATTCATCCCACTGACACCAAGAGGAGAAAAATAGTTGGCTCACTTTAAAAGAACAATGACAATGACTGTAACTATGGATTAAAACATCAACATATACACAAATGCAATCATATTCAAGAACACATTTGCACATTTTTTTATCTTACAAAGTCCAGACCACTGTAAAGGGTAATGTTTAGGTCATTAAAAATTAATAAGTGTAAATCTTGGAAAAACTCAGGGAGATGAATCTCCAGGTTAGGGTGCTGTTTCACTGCAGGGAGTCTTCAGACCTGTGGTTCGTGTGCTGAGAGAGTGTTAACAGAGAGAAAAAAGCAGAAAATGTACATACTTTTTAGACGAGTCAATGCATGATGGCATGCGATGTAGTTGTTATAAATAAAATTTTAGAAATGAATTAGCTGTTGATGTTAAACAAAGTGTGACTAGTGTCGTTAGTTATGAATTCATGGATTTGTATTGACAGTTTACACTAACACTAAAATACAGGATCGGTATGACAACACACACAGAATTCAGTTCTATAAAAATGCATATATTTATTAGATTCTCTATTTAGCCTTATTTGATTATTTTTTTCAGAGCTGGTTTCCATATTTTAAATTTACCTTGTTTTTTTTTCGGTCTGATTTGTTTCCTTTTCCTTCCCTCTGATTTTACCATCTGCTGAGATGCAACATTATACACAGTGTGACAGTCAACAGAACCATAAGCCTAAAAACAGTATTTATGAGACTGCTACAATATGCAAATATACTCTTTATTTTTAACCATGTTTCAGAAAATAGCTAGCTGTTTCCCTGATTATTGTACAATTATTATTTTATTACTCTGAATCTATACATTCGTTAAAACAGACCAGACAACAATAAGCAATAATGTTATTTTCGCACTGACATTCACACCTATCGGTAATTTAAAATTACCAATTGACCTAACCCCATTATCTGCATGTCTTTGGACTGTGGGAGGAAGCTGGAGTGCCGGAGAGAACCCACGCAAACTCCACACAGAAAAACCCCGGCCAGGCAGTGGAATCAAACCCACCAACTTCTTGCTGAGTTTGAGTCCAGGCCTTACCTAGCGTGCTAATCGTCACGCGCCACATTATGTTATATCACAATATAGTAATATTAATTAATATTTAATATAATATTTAGTTATTTAGTTGTGTGTGGGGGGGGGGTATAATATATAAAACATAATTTTGAATTCATTAGGCTACTTGTTCTTGGTTGATATTGTGTGTTTGCTAGCTTAAGCTGGCATATCTACAAATTTATTGGTGGATAATCAATTAACATGTTTCAATGCACACGTTAATTGATTACCCAACAACTTCACAAACTTCTGTGCAGCTAAAAACCTAGTTCCAGGAACTATTTCTGCAAAATAAAATAAAATAAAATAAAATGGTCCATTGGAGTGAACGGAGATGATGCGACTTTTACTAACCGAGGGCTCTGGGTAAGGCCAAAGGGCGACGGTATAAAGTAGAGGTAATTGATTTTTTTTTCTTTGCAAGTGATTACAGAAGCAGAATTTAATACGTGGCTTTTGCAGCCCTTTCATCACTGCTCGTTGCTTTGCAAATTTGACACCAGAGGGTCGGGACAAATGCAGCTCCCTTCAGAATACCGCACTCATCATTTTAGCCAAGTTGCTGTTGACCTGGTGCCAGCACTACAAAACAGGACAAGTAATTTAATTTGTCACCACCGCTGACCTTGAAGCAGGGAATGTAGGCTACCAGAATCCCAATAGGGAGGCTTCAAGAAAATGTCCTGGGAGCTCGGAGAGAGAGAGAGAGTGGGTCGGACTGTTCTGCTTGAAGCATCACACCCGTTCCCTCATGTCTAAAGGAATACATTTGTCCTTCAGGTATGCATGCACAGATTAATGAAGGTCTAATTCTGTTTTAAAGGTACTGGGGCGCTGTCTCTAAGGGCAGAGGTGATCAAATTACCCATGATTTAATTTGAGGTTTAACATCAGATCTTTAAGAGTATAGCAACACAACACTTCAGTCTTTGAACTGAAGTATTCTGTGCTCTGTGTCTAGCTATTTTTGTGGCATAAAATCTGAAAAATGACAAGTATGCAGTGCTTGTCCTTCGTCAAAAATGTTCCTCCTTAAAGTGAAAAAAAAAATACTGTAGCCAGGGAGTAAACACCATCATAGCAACAGATAACACGACTGCCAGAAAGCATACCGTCAGCAGGCAGTACCACCGTAATCCAAGTCAAGATGTCCACCTGCATGAACTTAATAGCGTCATTACTCGGGAGATACATTACACTGAAGTGTCATTTCCCTGTGCAAGAGGCTCTAAATCAAGGAGGGCATGAGAAATGTAGGGTGCATCGGCTTTTATTATGTGATGCATGCCAAGTTCTCTGATGCCTCTGTCTTTCATGTTTACATACCTCACAAAGTGTTGAGGCAGTATTTCATTTGATTGGCTTAAACACATTTAAAGGGTTGTTTCAGAAGGCCTCGCAGTAAATTTAAAAAAAAAAAAGAGGCAGAGAAACTGCTCGGTCATTGTGTTTCTGTGCAGCTGTTTTGTCTCTTTGAGCTGTCGCCACAGTTACCACGATGATATGACACTGATAGGTTAGATAAATTCTCAGATCCCCAAGTGTTCTGTTACTTTATTACACATTAGTAAGGTCCCGAGGGAGAGCGCATTCCCAATCCTATCTCTCATCACCCAGAAGCAACAAATGTACTAATGACCTCTTGCAGCCGTGTGATGTGACGTGATGCGATCTGATGGTAACTGCAGCCCTATCGAGCTGACATCTTATATCACCCTGGTCAGAATTTAATATTGGTCGTAAAGTCTAAATATAAGGCTTCAGCGACTAAGTTGTTTAACATAGAGCTGCTCTAACTGTCTGGCAAAAACACACACGCAGGGGTAAGAAGTCTTGAAGGTGGCGTGTTTACTGCTTGCCGAGATGTTCTGCTTTTGAGATTATTATGATGCGTGTGAAATGTTGCAGCAACTTCGACCAAGCTGTTTAAAAGAAGCTTTTAAGCAGCGTCCTCCTTTTCCAGCATGCCAGTGTTTCAAATAGAGACCTGTAGGTTTTCCAGCCATTTGGCACGGTCTTTAATGACATAGCTCATAGCCACAGTCCCATTTAGCAGCCTTCATTATGACTCACTAATCATAGGCTACATTTGTTTTTCTTTTTCTCTCTTCTCTTTCTCTCTACCTCTTTCTTTCTGAAAACTTTTAGGCCTCTGCCTTCCTTTTACCATTCTGTTTATCTTCATCTTAGCGAGATGAATCCAGTAAGGACGCCAGAGCTGCTACTGGAGAAAGTGTTTGTTGACTTTTCGGCACAGACTGGTGCTCTGTAGGGGAGCAGTCTGTTATTTATGGCTCAGGGCCTCATGTGATTGGCTGAAGAGAGATGTAATTATGTCTGGCGCTTTTTAGAATTGCAATAGGTGCCGTGTTGAGTTCACTGGTTGCTAGGTTACTAAGTGAAAGGATTTGTACTGTATAGAAAAATTTCTTTTTCATATAGCCTTTGCTTGCTGGTCAGTGACTGTTCTTACCCTCGGCCCATTGATGCAATTCTTACTGAGTAACTCATTGTGGCTAATTGTAGATGTGCCCAGATAGTGTGTGGATGTTATCTGTGTCCTGTTAGGGATTAATTCAGAATTTTGTACAAAACAAGGTGAGCAAATGTTATTCCTTCATCAGTTACCTTTGAACTATTTTGAACAAGAGGAATGGAAACAGCAGCCAAAGCCAGTTTCAGTTCTAAAGATGCCTGACTGGTATTTTAAGACAGGCTTGAAATGAAGAGAAAATATTTGGTGTGCAGTCGTTGTCAGGGTGAAAGTACTTTTGAGCTGATAGGAAGTAACACAAATATTCAGCAATGAAGGTATGCAGAAGACCATCTCTGAATGCACAAAATGGACTACAGCAGCAGAAGACCACATCGATTACTGCTTCTGTCAGCTAAGAACAGGAAACTGAGGCTATAACTTGCTCACCAAAACTGAACAAAAAAAGATTGGAGAAATGTTGGTGTGTGAGAGCTTATATGAGGGTTTTTTTCTGTTATCAGAATTTGGTTTGGTCTGTTAGTGACATTTCATCCTTCACATAGATAGTGTTAGTAGGAAAGGAAGTTTTAAATAGCTGCAATGATGTCCAGTGAATTGCTTACATGCAGAGGTGAGAAATATGAGATAAACAAGTCTCAACGACTGCTTTAATAGCCGGTGAGGAGACCGACTCAGAGTCAGACACAAGCAGAAATGATTGGATATTACTTTCAAAATTATAGTATTCAACTCCAGTGAGGGAAGATTAATTCAATTAACAGTTGTCCATAACACAAGAGACGTGCATAATTATCTTCATAAAAACAGTCAGTGATGGGGCCTTTATCTCCTCATTATGTAGGGGTGGTCAGACGGGAACCTTGAATAGGCTGATGGGATTATGTCAGCTTGAATTGGTCTCTGTTGAGGTTATTACACATGCATGCAGTGAAACGGAAGCCAAGTGTTTGTCTGCTCACTATAGGTGGTGGGAACTGAAGACGATACTTGAGCACACCACCATACATAATCCTATTGTGTGCTCCATACCATGGCTTATGTGATCACTGTCTTCAAGAATACATGTGTAGTTATATAAACACAGAGATGCGAAAGCAGTTGGGGCTCAGTGAGTAATCCTCGTCTAATCCATTTATTTTAAATACATGGGCTGTCATGGTTATTAAGTAGTGATGTGTCTATCATTTTCGTGTGTGCACATAGTTGCAACACTGCCTTCGACGTATCTCACACCCCGGTTCCAAAGCAAAAGCTTTGAATGCCAGTGCAAATTTGCATTTCTTTCAGTCATGGGTTTATTTAGTCCACACAAATTGGAAAATACTTATGAACTGAAAAAGAAAATGTTTTCCTGGGTCTCACCAGAGTTGAAGCCAAGTATCTTCCCCTTTTCTCTCTGTCACATGAATATCAGCCAGATCACGATGGGGGGAAAAACAACACTTCCAGGCCTGCAGCATCTAGTTATCTACTTTCTGTGTAGGCTGGAGTTATTAAAGATTGCATGACACAGTGTCTGGACCCGGCTGAGTGGATAGTGTAAGTATAGACGCTGATTAGTTCTCTCTTCTCACCTAATTACTGGTGTGATCCTATTGCAAGCTGTTGTGATCATCGTGTCAAAGTCAGTTACAAAGTCAAGTTGTCCGTGTATCTAATGAAAGCAGTGTAAAGATAAGATGGTTGTAAAAGTGTCTAAACTGGCTTGTTAAATAAACTTTGAGTTGGAGTAATTCAAGTAGGTGGTTTGTTAAAATATTTACGCAGTTCTGTCTGTGATGCTTTATGACGTTCAGATCTAGACAGCCATTTAAATGGCACATCTGTATAACAAATTTTGACTGTCACCCCTTCGCTTCTTTCTCTCTCTCTCTCTCTCCCTCTCTCTCTCTCTCACTCTTTCCAGCTCCTTAGTTTAGTTAGGTATGCAGTAGTGCCACTTGCAGACGGCAGTGTCCTGGTAGCCCTAAAAAGGGAAGGAGTCTCACTCTTACTCCTGGCAGCTCGTGGAGGAGCGAAGGCTAAATTAGGCCTGGTTTCATTGACTTCCAGTCCACCGACTCACAGCAGCCCTTCAGCCCATAGGAGGGGAGGCCCAGTGGTGATCAGTGCTTCTGATCCTTCCTCAGAGCTTTCCCTGACACTGTCTGGGTAACTGAAGTCAGATAGAGAAGTGAGAAATCTGAATACAACAGAAACATTCACAGTTTGTGAGGCTTTTTATTTTAACATCTCTATATCATCATAGTCATGCTGCTTACCAACCATGTAGTAACAGCCTAAAATGACCCTTTTTGATTTTATAAACCTTTATGCCTTATAAAAGCATCTTATCCTCTTAATTTCACAATATTAAGGTTTTGTTTAGAGCCATAAAAGTTGAAGTTCAATATATTATGACTAAATCATGTTGCAAAGCAACCACCTAGCAATGGATTTTAAGGACCTATTTTTAGCGTATAAACAACATCAACAGCCCATGTTTTGTTTTTTTCTCTCTGTGCCATTAAGTGTTACTGGGACATGGGCACGTACCAGTTATTACTGTGTACGTTCTTCTGATTATTTTTGTAAGAATTACTTTGAGAGTCATAGGATGTATTTCAAATTTTGTCATAAGTATGATGATTGTGAACCTGAGGGTGGATAGACACACTTGTTTAATACTAGCAGGTTATCCTAAAGTCTACTAGCTGTTAGCTGGCTGTACAATTACATGTTTCAGTATGCTACAGCTGAATAATTCAGGCCTGGAAGTCTCTTCATGTGAGCCATATTCAAATTGAAATTAGATTGTGAACTTTATCGAGATTGAGATTTAAAAAGTTGAACATATGAAGGTGTTTTCATTTATGGCACACAAAGCCATAAAGGATCTTTGAAATTCTTGCTAAAGAACACCATATATCACTTTTAAATGCTTTGCGGCTCTTTTTACTGTATTGAAAGAGTAGCTTCAAGCAGAGCACAAGCAACGGTAGCACTTTAACAGTGAAGCTAGAACTGCAAATTTTGAAAAGTACTGAAATGAGACAAAGAATGGAAACTGCACTGACCTTATTTTATAGGACTAAATCCTATTTATAATATATATAATTCATGTAATATTGCTAAGTTACATGCAGTCACACTCTGCTGTGAAAGATAAAGCTGTAGCTACTCAGTTGTGTATTTTTGCTGATAAAATGCTTGTTGTTTGTCTCCTACCCTCCTCTGCTCTTTCTCCTGCACTGAGCTGTCCTGTGTGATTGACCGCGTCTCTTTCTCTGTGCTGGCAGTCGGAAACAGGTGCTGAGTGCTGCTGAGTGTTGCTGCGTGTGTGGGCCCCAGGGGCCTGGTTCAACATTCCACTGATAGTTTGATAGACATGGGCTTTCGGGTGGAAGAGGAAGGGCCTGCAACAACCTCGCAGAAGAGGAATCAATGGTGCTCTGTTATGATATACGTGTTTTTAAGGGGATGAGGTCATATTGTCGAGCTGAAACCCCCGTTTCCTTTTGAAGTCAGTCTCACGAACAGCCTCTTCAACACTCCACTTCCTGATTTGTAAAGTCATCTAACTTATCTCTTAGTCTGCAAACTATAATGTCTCAATCAGTTCCTTTTTTCGCACCTTTTCAAGCATTTGTACATGTCATTGCGGATATATACTGTACAATATATGTTGCACAGTGTGTTGACACGTAGTTTTGCAAATGGGCGAAAAGAGGAAGTTACAGAAAGGGGATACAGAGAGAGGCGGGGAGAATAACAAAGCGACCATATTTGGCAAAAGTAGATAATGCAAGCAGAAGATGCAAATGAGATAAAGAGTGGTTGTCATGGAGACTTGATGTTGCGCAGTGATGGTTCGCTGTAAACCTGACCACATTTGTGGTATAGCCGTTGCCAAGCAGAAGGTGCTATTATGAGAGTGAGAGAGAGATCAGAGTTAGAGAAGTAGAGGAAGAGAGAACTGAAGATGTTAGTAAATCCCACAATGCATTGCAGCAGCATGACCTATGCTGAAGTGGCTTTGTCGGTCCCAGAGGCACATCAGCGTTAGACAAACACGCAGGTAAGCTCTCTGTCTGTAAGTTTTCCCTGCAGAATTGATATGATTAGGTTATTTTAACCGGTTCTAAGTGAAATTTGTTTGTAATTTCTATTTAATACTTCCAATTGGTTTGGTTGGTATTTTTAAAAAAATATTTAAACAGCAAGCTGATTGACTTACTTTCTTTTCTGCTTCACAAAGAAGGAAATGTCAGTCTCCGTTTGATGTTAACATGCAATATTTTGTTCTTTGTTCATTTGTCAAATTTGTCTCTTCAGTGGGGTGCGTGTTGAGGGTTTTAAATGGAAGGAGACTTTATATGATAAACACAGCAATACATACCCATAGGCTACATTTAGAAAATTAGATAAAAGCTAAAATGAAAAGGGCCTCTTTGCAGAGGGTGTTTCCATTCGTTTGCTCCAAGATAAGCTTAAAGCCTGAGCTCTGCACACACATACATGTGCACTGTGGTGTCAGATAGGGACAAGACAGCGTGCTATTTCCTCTCTGTGTATTTCAAAACTGACAGCTTGAATTGCACCTGCTTCCCCCACCATGTCAAAATGGAAAGAAGTTAAGAGAAAACCACAAAGTATGCAGTAGGGAAATATGACTGCAAATTTTCACAAGAGGAGGACTCTTTGTTTTGCTTTTTCTCTGTTAAGTTGTTTAAAGTGTAGAAGTTACCTCAAGGGGGTATTTTTGTTTTGTCATTCTGCAGCCTCCAATATATACTCTTGTGAAATCGCTAATGTTAAATGCGATTTCCTGGGGGTTTTTTTGTCTTTCTTAAAGACTTTATACGATTGAGTGTAATTGTTTTTTTCTGCAGTTCTTTTTCAAGGGGGGGAGGACTAAGGAATAAATGAGCTATTTGAGTTTGGCATATAGAAGCTCTGGAACATTTCCACAGAGGAGTGAGAGTTCACATCAGCCAGATACTGTCATTTACAGACAGCTGAGAAATAGCAGAGTGCTGAGATGATAGGGATGCTTAAGGTGGAAAGCTGAGTTCATCAGGGAGGAAGGAAAGGAAATAAAATGTTAGCCATTATGTTTTTTTATGTGACAGAGACAGAAGGGCCATCAAGAAAAGACTGTGTTAGCGTTGAATTGAACTGAATTTTGAAATATTAGGAATATTTTATTATCTTCTTTTCTACTTCAGTAAATGAGGAAGATATGCAAAAGACCGATTTCTTTTCATATATTTATAAATACAAATACACATAAACTGATGTGGCAAAGGGAATTCCCAGGCATTACTTAGGCTACTTTAGAGACTTCCCTAACCGTACAGAACCACAGAAGAAACTATACAAGTGTTTTTACAGGCTGAGTATACTCCCCATGAGTAACTTGATGAACTTAGAGTGTAAAAGTGGTGGAATTCCCCTTCAAGCACATTGAATACACTCTCTCAAGCGTGTGCGCACACACACACACACACACACACACACACACACACACACACCTCTTCCTGTTTTCGGTTTGTACCATAAGTATGTGTGTTAACAGTTTGCTCGACCTCAGTGTGTTTATTCCTGTTGCTTTTTGCGCATCCTTTCGCAGCTCTACAGCTTCACTGATCTAGAGAGCACAACATCTCTGTGAGATACGAGGCATGTGCAGAAAGAAGGCAAATCATTTGGCCGGTGTGACACGAAAAGAAATATGAACTATAAAAGTAGAAGTAAGCTCCTGTTGTGCACTCGATCAGAATGAAACTTGTCAGAAGCAATGAGCGAACATTTGGTAACCGCACAATTTGGCTCTGCACTCGTACTTGAAGTTGGTGAGAGGAGTATGATCGAGGGGATTATTACGAATTGACAAGCACTTATAAAGCCTTTAAGGCAAGTTTAGGGGAATTAAGATGCATTCATAAGTGAGATAAAGCTATGAAAAGACAGATTTAGCGATATCATAAAGAAGAGAAATATGAAAAGGATGCACACAGTGTACACTGAACTGCAGTAGAAGAGGGGAAATTCCACATTAGTGTCTGAGTTTCGCAGAGAGCCCAGATCTTTGGAGGCGTTGCTAATATGTCTCCTATTGAGCCAGATCATCAATCACTGTGTTTCTTTATTATGGGTCAACGAAAGCTCAGTGCCGTCAAACAGATTGGCCTTCTAATCTAAAAGACAACAAGTCTAGCAGGGTTGTTTCCATGCTTGGAAATAGATCCTTCCTTCACTAATGAATGACTGCTGGAAATAGATCAAGGCATGCACGTTACTGTTGTAGTTAATAACGCCACTGTCGATCAGAACTTGCATTAATGCTTTCAGTTCTTTTGTCTGCGGTGCGCACTGTGTTTTTGCTCTCTCTGAGTTTACCAACACATTGCAGAAGTGTTTATATGGCTATAGGTAAAGGGTTAGCCGTGCTGCAGGGGCTCAGCCACAGATTGTCACCCTGGGTTTACAGTGCTGCTGTGTAAATTGGAGATGACTTATCACCAGCTTTGTATTAAACAGAGCTGTGCAGCCATTGAAACAAGTCCAGCAAGATAGCAAGGCTAGGAACAGAGAGACAGTGGAGGTGTGACAGTTTTACATAGGAGAGGCAATGGTTTAAGCAGTCTTTCATGTACGTATAGGCAAATACGCCAAAGAAAGAATGGACCCTTACATCTCCAAGTGAATATGTGTGAGCTCAGTTAATTTACGTTCAGCGCTATGCAGCATTAACATGCTTTGTATATGAAAACACATTGCAAAGATATTTTGGATATAGGGATGCATTTTCCCGGTGATGGCAATCAAATGAAAGTGAGCCACAGACAATATGCACGAACTGGTCGCAAAACTTGGCGTCAGCACACGCTCGAACTTTGCAAGGATTCCTGCAGACGCCAGGGCCACTATCTCCATAGCTACCGGATATTGCAGAATCGGGTCCAAATCAAATTCTTGGAGGCTTCTATTGGATGCATGGGTTGCAGCAGCAGAAGCCTGGTGTCAACAACAATACAGGCGAGTTGGCAGGAACAGCCGCCTCTGTGTTTTCTGAGTTAGCCTTTTTCTTAATATGTTGCTGACCTGCAACCAAACTGCCCTGGTCTGCATCTTTTTTTTAAAGAAGTAATTTTAAAACTATAACCACTTATTGCAGTTTCACTTTGTAGTGCTTTTATAATGTGGGCAGGAGCTAGTGTGAGCTAAGGGTTGCATGCCAAGGACGGAAAGCAGTATGAAAGTGAGAGAGAGGATCTGGACAGAAGCCAGGCCAAATCTGATGCAAAAACCCATCATAACTGTTGGGTCTTTCCATAACTGTTTCCTCCACACCCCATATTCTATTCATTCTTTCCAATTGCCATTTATTCCTTTTCTTCCTGACCTCATTAAGACCCTTCCTTCACCCATTCTTTTCCTTTCTGGTTGTATTTAACATCACTCTCATGACTTTTACTTCTAAAGTCCTCGCTGTGCATGACCTTTCCTCACTGGTATGTTTATCCTGTTACTAATGTTCATCTTTTCTTGTTGCTGGGTTTTCCCAATCTTTCCTACCTGCCTCTTCCCTCTCTCCTACCTCAGCCTCACTGAATAGGCAAGGACAGTGCTGCTGTAACTGAGCCAGCACTTCCTGGTGTTTTTGGAGGGGGGGCGTGGCCAGCTTCAGTGGGAAAGAAAAGGAGGGAGAGGGAACTGCAGGATCTGTATGCCCAGTGCAGTCCGGTCTCCCTCCCTCCTCCTCTTCGTCGTCATCCTCCTCCTCCTCCACAGCTGTTGCCACTGCCGCCCAGTGAGCACTACTTTCCTGCAGCAGACAGATGATCCAGAGGCAGGGGAGTCAGTAAAGACACAGCCCAGCCCCGTCTCAGCACAGCTCTGCACAACCCAGCTTAGCCACTTGGAGAGGCAGGGGAGGGGAGACACTAGCGCACACAGCCAACGCTGCAACGCATACACACACAACCGCACAGACAAACACTCCTCCTCTCTCTCTCTTGCTTTCTCCCTATCCGCTCTCCCTCACTCTGGGTGCTCGGCTCCGCGCACAGCTCCTTTACTCATTCGCTGCTGATTCACTCGCTCACTCGCTTGCCTCCTCTTCTGCCAGTCGCTCTGCCTTGCTGTGTTCTGCCTGCCTGCCTGAGAATGGTCCAGCCGGTGCCTGGGGGTCTGCTGTCGCGGCCTGTCTGAATACACGCATAAACATACAGAGCCAGTCGACACGCGGAAGCACGCACACACAAACTGGAGGGCAATGTGAGAGGTAAGAGCTTGGTTCATAACCCTCCTCCCTGCCTCACTGGTTTATCTAGATCTTTCCTCCTGTGTGTGTGTGTGTGTGTGTGTGTGTGTGTGTGTGTGTGTGTGTGTGTGTGTGTGTGTGTGTGTGTGTGTGTGTGTGTGTGTGTGTGTGCTGCCTTTACTTTCCAAAGTAGGCACTTGTGCAATGGAGAATAGGTAGAGATGTGGAGATTGCTTGCCTTGGTGTCTGCTCTCTCTGTGTGTGTGTGTAGGTGTGTGTGTACCACATGGCTAACTTCCATTTGTTATGGCTTGTTGTGTGTGTGTGTGTGTGTGTGTGTGTATCTGTGTGTGTATTTATATATGTGTGTGTGTGTGTGTGTGTATATATATATATATATATATATATATATATATATATATAGAGAGAGAGAGAGAGAGAGAGAGAGAGAGAGAGAGAGAGAGAGAGGCACGCACACATTTAGACACATTCTTGGCTCACACCAGACAGTCACACAATAGCTCGTTCCTGAGGGTAGCGCTAGTTAGCAAGAAAATTTGCTTGTGTGTGTGTTTAGAGGGCCGTGGTTGTTCCAGGAAGCAGTGGAGAGGATCAATAGATCGCCCACTCAGCTTTCATTCCCTCTGCCTGACTCAACATAGGACATGTTTGGAGTTATCCTTCAGGGCTTGGTTAACAGGGAGAATGGTATCATTTGACTCTCCTATACGTCTTCCCTCTTTCTTGCTGTGTCAGCCCAAAGCGAAAGCATGGATCTACCACATGTGTGTTTCCTTAACATGAGTGACCTGTGTAAGGCAAACTCCCGCCCCGCCGTATGTAAATTATGTGTGACATGTGAAGCTGGTGCTACCTTATATGGCAAGCAGTATTTCAGTACGTTAGAATGTTTGCCAAGCATTTCGGGTCGCGGGAGGAGAGAGTGTGTGAGGGGGTGACTCTGTCTGTGGGAGTGTGTGTGTGTGTCTCTAAGTAAGTGTTTGCATGCGTCTGACAGAGGGGGGAGTAACCGAGAGAGAGAGAGAGGAAGAAAGTTACAAAGAGAAGGGAAGAGGGGAAAGAAGGACAGAGAAACATGGGAGAAGGAGACCGCGTAAATGGAGAAGGTTTTACTTGTTGATCTTTAAACGGGAGTGAAAGTAAGTCGACTTAAGAGTTTACTTTGTTTGGGTGACTTGCAGTGTACTGTAATACCTTTTTTCCAAGCGATTACAGACCAGGCTGGTTTGTCCGTGTAGATCAGACTGGTTTATAAGGAACGAAAAGCATTTTAATTCATACAATAATATCTTTTAGCACCAATTACATTAATTTCGCTGTTTGTTTGTTGCTTTAAAACAATTTGTGAACAGCAGCTGGTCACGGTTTTATTTCTAAAAGTATCTGACGCCTTCATTCCTTCTCCTCCCGTCTTTGTCCTTCTCCTCATGATCTCTGAGTATACCCTCGGTGGCTTGTTGGTGGTTGGTGCAATGATGAGGAATGTTGTTGTTGTGACTTAGAGGGATTCATGGTGGCTCAGACAGTAGCACACACACCCAAGTATGTGCACACATGTGAGCAGTCGCAGCAAAGACAGATGTGTGGCAGATTACTTAGTAGAGACTTTGGAAAAATCTCCACAATAGGTGCACTGCAGGTAGACTGTTAATTTCTGTCTGGCTAAAGAACGTGTCACTGTGATTATGGCAGATAAGGAAGTCGTAAGATCATGTTGCTCTCTCGGCGTCGAGTCGCATACGTGCATACATTCAGGTGCAAATTACTCTGCATTTATATGTGCTTCCTATCATTTAGAATCTGCCCTACAGAAAGGATAATGTGCCTGGCTGATTGTGCGCTGACAGGTTAAGCCTTTATTACACGAGGGCTTCTCTGTATGCTTCTGGTGATACAACCACATTTCATCCTCTCTGAGGAAGTTTGACACCGTTTTGCCCGAGCATGACACACTTTAAGCTAAGCTAAAAATAAGAAATGCCCTTAGCAAAGTAATACACCAGTAATAAATGAGGTTTTAACCTGACTTGATACATGTTTCTTCCTGTTCTTATTTTCAGGCTTCTGTTTTAGACATCACACGATAGCAGCAGTGCCCATTTTATCAGAGCTACACAGCAGCGCTAATATGTGGGATGACTGATGTGTCAAAGCTGCTGTTTGTGCTGCCAGTAATAAGGGTCTAGATATTTCATTATTGTTCTGTCCGGAGGTACACATGTCAACACAAGCTTCTACTTGTTTCTCTTGACAGCCATGACTTCTTAGGCCTCTTCATCTCCGACAGCGTGTCAGATGGCTGTAACATTTATAACGCTGCCGTCCCACTAGTCTGATTCTGTCGCTCGGGCTTTTTCTAGCAACCTTTGCCTCAGTCTAGCAGAGAAGGGGCCCCAATAATATTCGGTCAATGCAAGCATGAGACATTGCATGACGTGGTCACTGGTGATTAGGGCAGAAGATAAAATTGGTGACTGGTAATGTGTCTTTGCATAAAATACACAGATAACGCAGCCAAATATAGGTGCTTAGCGTGGGATTAGTAGTGGAACACATGATTAGATGCCTTAGTGTTTGTCCAGGAATGAAAATTTTGTTCTGCAAATATTTAAATGAAAAATATAGCAGACAGTTGCAGAGTTGTGACCTTAAAAGGAAATAATGAGGAGAGAAATTTCAGACTGACAGTTTGTGCTACTTTGCAGGGGGAAAAAAGATTTAGCAATATTGCTGTGGTCTTATTGGGCAAAATCACACAGTCACGGCAACACTTCCTGATCATCGGCTGAAACAAATTAAAGTATGCATTTTTTTGTTGTAGGTGTAATGCACCTAGGTTAAGCAGTGCTTTTGTATAATTTGGGGATTCAGTAACTTCTTAAATAGGGTCTTATTAAGTAGTGAGTAAGGGTATAAGTTCAAAATATCCTGGATTTTACACTTTCTGAACACCCAGAGGAATCAACACTGCAGTTCTAAAGGATATTTTTCCATATACCCACCCAGAATCTTCCACGATTGCTCAGTCAGATTGAGATCCGGTGACTGCAAAGGTCAGAGCATATGATTCTCTTGTTTTGAAACTTGTGAATTGTTCACTTGTTATCTTACTTTACTTTTGGCTATTTGCAATCGTCTTAGTGCGTTTCAGTAGAAATTAGCCCCTGTCTCTCTGTGTACTGATACAGACGACATAAACGCGAGCCAGCGAGCCACTCTATAAACCATAAGGCCCGCCATTATCCTCACTGTCTGTTGATTTCACAACATCCTTACACACACATGTGCACACAAAGATGCAGTGTTGCCCACAATCAGATATTCACCACAGTTTAAGAATGCCCAGTGTCGAGTCGGATAGAGGTTTGTGTGTTTACACAGGTTCTCGCTTATGTATGTTGTCAGCGTGTGTGTGTGTTTAGCGCTGTCCATGTGTGCCACACAAGAGCTCTCATTGTCTCCAGAGGTTTGCTCCTCTAGAGAATCAATAGGCATTGTTAGTTTTGCGTTTCTAGCCAAAGAGTTACTTTCAGGAAACCTTAATCAAATACATAACTTGATGCGACTAATAAATAAGACAAGTTAATGACTTTATGATGAGGACGAGCATGCCAATGAAGTTGATAAGAGTAACAGATGTGGCACAGCTCAGAACAGCAATGTTATATTTGCACAGCTCTCTGTCCATGTGATCTGTACTCACATTAAACCAAACTAATAAATGAAGTGTAAGTAAATAGTGTCCTGTATACACTTGCACGAATTTTTTTGGATACCTTACTGAATGCAGTCTCTCAACCAACTGAGATCTGAGCAGCATCATTTAGCCTCTACATTTGTGCATCAATGCAGAAAAGATAAAGAAAGTATCAATATGTGTCCAGATATGCACCGGTGTGTAAGTGTGTGTAAAGGTCAACGAGGGCAGTATTGGAATGCTAGCTTCTGAGCAGCAAGTCCAGAGGTGTTGTGTTTCGTACAGCGTGATGACCTGTATCAGCACACTGTCACCCTGACACCACCTCTGGCAAAATGCTGAAACCACTCCCTGCGCTGAACAGCAGCGAACCAAAAGGGATGACTGCGTCTTTCTCCGCTGTCACAGTCGAAAATAGAAGCTCCGCCTCGAAGCTGTGGTTTGCTAATTAGGTAGCCATACCAGATGGTGCAATATAACCAGTAGCATACGTGCATTTTCTTGAGATTAATCTCTGTTAATACTGCGCTAGTTATTCCATTTTATGCGTCTATGCAATAAAGAGCCTTAAGTATTTCGTGGCCATGAAGTCAAGCCACGTTTATCTAAACTAATAATGTGTCGCTCATTTTTTCAGGAAGTCTTATCATAACTGTGAGCCACACCTTATTTCTTGTTTTCTCGGCCCTGCTGAGTTTTCCAGTTGCAATAAGGACTCCAAAATCCCAAAACCAGCTGCCAGATTAGCATGTGTCTTTGGTAGATTCCACTTTTCAGTCAGCTGAGGCATGTTTTCATGCACGACTGCCATTCAGCACCATTCACCATGCACATCAGTGTCAGGTTTTATGATTTGTAGGGGCTTTCGGCGTAGGGTGAATATTGACAGTTTGTTCTGTTTTTTCATAGCGAGAACAGATTTGTTTCATGGCTCAAAAGGAAGAGAAAGTAAAAGATGTGGAGGCTTGATTTTCAAAACTGTTTATGCCATAAAAGTGTATGCTGTTGTCACAGGACCGATTCTTCTTCCGCTTCCTCTTCTTGTCGGCCCATAGTCTTACTACCACGTGTCCTAAAAGAGCGATAGGAAGAATGTCTTGCTTGCGCTCTCTCGCTGTCTCCCCTTCCACCACTCTGATCGACCTTGCACCAGCTTACAAGACCTTGGAGTCTAAGGGACGGCTGCCGAGGATGCTGAACGAGAACATAGGCCAGATAATCACACCGAGGGCACGAAGGCAGAGACGTGGGTGGAGTTGAGGTGGCTGAAACAATAGGAAGGAAATCACAGATCCACCTGTTCAAATTATATTACTGTTAGAAATTTTGTGGAAAGAGCAGAGAAGAAGATAATGTTAAACACTCGCTGATTTGAAATGGATACTCGAAGAGCACTGACAGTTAAAGTGGAATTAGATAGAGGGAGTGGCACACCAACAGAAAAAAACTGTAGAGATGAGGAAATCAATAAGGGAAGGAGGCCCTTGTCCAGACATGATGGATCATAATGAGGATTCATTATTACTCTGGCTCGTCTTACACCATATTACATTGTTTCTCCCTCATAGCTGTGTTCTCATCTGACCAAAACCACAGAAACTGATTAGGCAAGCCGACAGACTCAGGGGGCTGTCAGCTTTTAATGCATCAAGTCGTCACACCCTCGCATTTGATTGAAGACAGTTCCAGGTGCCTTTAGTTAAAAAAAAAAAAAAGAATTAGATGTCTCTGTTCCACCTCATTAGTGTCCAGACAACATGGTTCAGCTGAACCCCACAAAGTGTACTTGGTAGTAAAAGTGTGTCACTAAATGCCTCATCAGACTCAATTGTAATAGGTACATGTAAGGTCAACATTTAGTGATAATAACAGACCATTCATGAACACACATAAAGATTACTCTCGACTGACTTGACATTTATGTAGCAGTGTGCGCAAGTTGATGAATGACTTCACGTGAATAGAGTTCATGGGAACAGAAATGTGGCCCGAGTCACACAAACAAAAGTATGACATGCAGCATGCTGGAAGAGTTGCACTCTGACGAAGATATTCAATCGAAGTTCTGTTACTCAAAAATGTTTTTTGGCATAAAAGAGTTTTTAAACCGGCAGGAAAACTATTGCTTCTTGCGCAACATTTGCTAAGATAAGAGAGGTGTGCAGATCGATCCAAATATCGTTAGTATTCATACCAACGCTGGTGTTGGTATCAGAGTGATACTTTGTTTCTAACCTCTCAATATGTAGCCCACTGAATTGTGTCACATCACATTTAAACAACAGAAGTTGATCCAAAGTGCTTCAGATACAGGCACATTTACATTCCAGGTCTAAAGAAAAATAGTTTTAAAATAGATGAAAAAGCTGAAAAGTGTGCTTTGTTGTATCAACTAATTACTGTGGAAAGTAAAAAATCATAACGATTTAGGGGTCATTAAAATATGCTGAAATTATTAAAATATGAATAGATGATGATTCAGCTCATAAATCACAACACACTGCTTTCCACTACATAAACTCCCGCTATAGGTTATCGTTACTGGTATCGGCAATACTGGCCATGTATATGTATTCCTTTGGTATCGGAATCGATCCAAAAACTGACACAGCACTAGTTATAGTGAAGAGACAGATGTTTTATGTTTGTGTTTCATTGGAAAGTTAATTTATTTTGATCTCCATATAACGCGTGATATGAAAGATAATTGTCTGGGTATGTGTGTAGTCGTCGAGTATGGTCGTTGCAGGATTTGCGTTCCGAATACACGCCAAAGGTCATTTCTAATGCTACATTGCTACATTTGCTATCATAAGGGTCATCCAAGGTGAAACTGAAATGTTTTGTCATTCTCTCTCTCTCTCTCTCTTTCTCTAAATACACTGTTTATCTATGTTGCTGGCTCATCATAGGCTGCGCTGCGCTGCTGCAGGGCTCTGATATAGTGCGTTGCAGTGTTGTAAAGTTAGCAGTGGTTGGTTGGTGGCATTGCTGAGGGTGCACATGCTTTTCTGGGGAAAGCGATTTCACTACACAGGGTGTGGTGACTTACTCTGGCTTAGCGATAAGGGCAGGATGGGCCCCTGGGATCCCAATCATGCAGATTCCCCCAACAGACCCCATACAATGGATTCACCAAAAATAGAAACCACTGGCAGCAATGCAAAATTTAAACAAACAATCAAAACAAACGCAAAGCAAAAAACGACTCATTTAAATGTATAAACTCATTTAAAAGTGATAAATGGGAAAATTCTGACAGTGAAATAATAACCAGGCTGTTTCATTCAATCGTGTTCTGCACAATTACTGCGTGCGAGCTTGCATTTGTGCGAGACCTTTGCAATATGCATTGCCTTACTGCAACGGTGGTATTTCCTATTTAAAAATAAAACGACATTATCTCTGGAGTCCATGAATTTTATTGTTTTGATAAGGAAACAGGTTATCTTGTGAGGCAGAAACAGTTCAGCCTGTGTGTCTTTCAACAGCAAGCGGGCAGGTCAGCCTCCTGTTCGCTCCTCCCCCTTGCTCTCACCTGGCGCTCGGCCCAGAATGTTGCTGCAACTCCGCAAGCTCTCATTGGCCACCGCTCTCACAAGGCTTCGCAAGAAAGGAAATGACTAAACTCTTCTCCCTCATGCCCAGCCTCAACTTCCCCCTTGCTTTCACTCTCTTCCTTTCTTTCACCTCTAAACACATTTGCAATGGCCGGCTTTGCTGTACTGGACTGTAAGTGATACGGGATTTGATGTGCTTTTCTCTGCGTTGTCCAGATGATGTGGAAAGTTGTGAATGGCTGCTTTGTGCATTTCTCTCTCTATGTGTGTGTGTCTGTTTGTGCGTAGCATGGCCTGATGAAGGTGTGCTTGCACTATGTGTGTTTAGAGCGCAGAGCGGGTGAAAGTTTTATTTGTTTTCGCTGACACCCCTGCATTTCTGAGATTTTTACATATTCTTCACTCCCACAGCTGCATAGCTCAGCAGTGTCACGACTTTAAAAATCCTGCAGGTCAGAATCTTCTCTGAAAGACACACGAGCGGGAAAACAAACATGATAGTTGTTATCTTCTTTTTGTTAACGTGTTGTATATAGACTAATCTTTCGTTCCTTTTTTCCCCTTTCTTCTATCTCTCTCTTTATCTCCCCAGAGGAAGTGCCTTCCCTGATGTCTGCTGCAGCTTTGACCTGCTTCTACAGCTGAAGCTCCACCCTCCCCCCTGCCTCGCTCGCTTGCTGCCACAGCAACACGAGTACAAGGACAGCAGCCACACCCTCCTCGCAGCCTTCGCTCCGACCCCATCCACTGTACCATCATCATCCACTCCACGCAGCCTGACTCCAAACTCCGCTCTCCTCACTGTAAGACGGCCCTGCTGCCAGCAACTATCCACCAGCTGACCAGCCTTACCACAGCAGCCCAACACACCACCAGGCCCACACAGCATCACCTTGCCTTTCACCTTCGCCTTCAACGCTCTAAAGCCTCCACTTAGTCCTCAGTGTCCTTAACCTTCTTGTAGCAGGCTACACCTAGACTGTCACCTTTGTTGCCTGCTTCACTGCACCTAACCAGAGGGCTCTCAGTTCGGCTGTCACCTTCGCCTGGGAATGTTATAGATGACGCAGTTCAGTAAGCAATAACAAGTGAGAGAGAGAAGTCTAACCAAGAGAGGCAGCTTGACTGTTAAGCTAAGTAGTCTCCCCTGGATATAATAACTCTATCAGCCGCTGTCTGATCAAGAATAGGACCTGCTTACATCCACAGCCATCCTGCAACATTTTACTTTGGAGAAGGAGCCCAGTCAATCAGTAGGAACTTTTCTTTTTGAGTGTTTCATTTCATCTTCACAGACAAGTATCCCAGACAGTGACAACACTGATAAGTAAACAGAAAAAGAAAAAGATTGTGGATAACAACACTATAGGTACTTAATTTGAACAGATTTCGAAGAGTTTTCGAACAGATCTCCGCTCGGAATACTTTTTTCTGCCGGCGTCTTGAGATGGCAATGAACATAACACACATCCGTGACACAAAGTGGCTGACACTGGAAGTATGTCGGGAGTTCCAGAGGGGCACCTGCTCACGCTCCGACCAGGAGTGCAAGTTCGCTCACCCAGCCAAGAGCTGCCAGGTGGACAACGGACGGGTCATCGCTTGCTTCGACTCGCTCAAGGTAAGAAAGGAGAAGTGGCGAGCAGGAAATCTGGAGTCGATAAAGAGATACAGATAAGAGACTGAGCACATTCGGTCTGACAGGCAGTTTGAGGGAATTTATGGTGTTGCAAACTGGAAATAACAAACTGGAGTGCACCATCTGGCCACAGCATGTGCTCTCCTTGGTCCGACCTATTTCTGGTCAGGTGACTGGAACATGTGATGAAGGGTGCAGAATGGAGGGGGGTGGGTGTTTTGGCGGTGGGGTTAGGTGAGGCAGTTCGGCATATTTAACACAGAGCTGTGGAATTTTCTGGCGCAGTCCGAAATGTTTTGAGTAGTGTTTACTTCCAAATGGAATTCATTCAAGAATCGGCTGCTTTTCCGACTGATTACACTGCACATAAACACAGTTGCATGAATTTACTACAATAGCGCAGTTATTCTGGAAGTGATCATGTTTGCTGTGGGGCAGTGTTTGAATAGAAAAGCAGACAAACAGTCTGATGAATAGCCAGATGTACAAACTCATACGGATGCCCTAAGCAAAGCTCAGCTGCTAGAAACGAACAAGGCGATAGCGTCATCATGTAGCTCTCATTCGCTGAAACCACTTCCTGTTCAGAGGCCTAAGGGCAGTTATAAGGGGTTTGTGTGTGTTTCTATATGTGTATCTGCTTTAGAGCAGAGTTGGGGAACTGTATGCAGTAATTTTCCATTTTTAGGCAGCAGCAGGAAAGCAAACACCTCTTTTTTTCTCTCTCTCACTCTCGTCGATTCTCTCGCTCTTTCACAATGACTCTTTTTATCGGAGCACAAGATCTCTGGAGATGGGTGGACCTCAACCCAAAGTTTCCAGCATTGACTTGGCACTGTATGTTTTTCGTGTTTGTATTGTCCAGCAGATACTGGTGACTCGTGGTCATTGACTGCATGTGAGCAGGGTTAGGATGAGGACAGCGTGTGCGCAGTGCAACTCAGGGGAAGAGTTGTTACAGCCAGATGTGGACAAAAGAACATTGTCAGGCCCAAGCTGACTGTTCAGCAGCTTCTTCACCTGTGCACATGAAAATTACAAGAAAAGTTTAATATATTTTCACAGCTTAATCTCCTGAAATCTTCTCAAAACACTGCAACTTTGCAAAAGTGGGACATAAGGCACTCATAATACTCATAAGCAGTTTAGTTTACTCAGCCTCACATAGTTAAAATATTGTGTTGCCAGATGTCAGAAAATAATTTGGATTAACATTTTAAAATAGCCAAAACAAAAAAAAGGTGGCATCCAGTTATATTCAAGTTTTAGCAAACTGAAGACCTGCTGCAGCAGCATAACTGCTACAGACATAACACAACGTTACCTACATGTCACAGACTCCTGAGTTCAGTGTTACCCACTGCGAGAGGATATTGACTGAGAGAGCAGTGGTGCTTTTATCTGCAGGCGGATGTTTAAATTGTCACACTGAGGTAGAGGTTGCCATTAAAAAGGAGTGACTGGCAAGTATACGGTGGCTTTTTGAAGGACTCTGAAGTCCTTTTTTAGTAGTTTAGACTCATTTTCCACTAGGATATGTGTATTAATGGAGATGGGTAATACTTTTTTTTTTTTAAACCACTCGCCCCATTTTTTCCACTGGTAATGAAAAACAGAGCAGGTCTCCGAAACCCACAATGGAAAGAGAAGCAGAAAGTAAAAAGACAGAGAAAGAGCAAAAGAGGATAGAGGAAATATCAGAAAGAAAACCTGTGGATTTGTCAGATAATTGTTCACACTATATGATAAGGCATAAACCTCTAGTTCTGCACACGCACACACACACACACTCTCTCTGCATTAGTCTTTCTAAACAGACCCGCAGCAGCACTGAGTGAAAAATCAGCTGCCCTAATTCTCTTTAACACAGATTGAGAGGTTGAAATAGGACTAACTCTCGAATGAGTTGTGTTACATGAAGCCACATTGCCCACTCCCAACACGCAGACACTAATGCAGCCTCCTGGACACATGTGCACATGTTTTCTGCCCATGAGAGAGGATCGACCTTCTTCTTGAGAAGTGTATAATTAGCACAGGTCTCACATGATCACTAGTGCATAGCTGAGCAGGTCACACCCAAAGCCAGTCATTTCCCCAACAGCCACTCTCGCTCTCTTTTCGGCCTTTTTCTTTTTTTTTTTATGTCACGGTCACGGCCTCACAAACATCTGTCCGGCACTAAATGACATTGTACATAATATATTGATACCAGAAATAGTAAAAAGGAGTTAAATCATGATTTCTCATGGCAGTAATCATATGTGCACCACATTCCCTCAAGCTAGAAAATCAATTACAACCACGTATCCATCTAGGCCACAGACCCGTAACAGAGTGGAGGTGCTTTTGAATCTGCCCGTGCTTGAACAAGATGCTTGTGGGTGTTTGCTGGCCTTACACTTGGCCTTAACCTCAGAGTGCAGCCGTTTCTGTTGCCTGTCTATCTGGTTGGTGCAGCACAGACAGCTCAGCTATGTCGAAGCAGGGTAAATATTTAGAGAGGGATAATGGTAGCCTGGACTCCCTGATTTAAAGTCAGCTTTGTAACTTTGCCCGTCAATGATTAACTGCAGAGCAGATAGGTGAGGTGTAATAAATTGGAATCTTAATAAACAACGGGCCTCATAGCTAAAACTAATCTAAGCAACAGATTAACTGATGAGGCAGATGTTTAAAATATACCCGATACTTCGAGGAGGTACAGCGTAGTAACTTACTTTTAACTCACTCTAGTTGATACCACTTGTTCTCTCTGCTTGTACACTAAAGCTGATAGGAGTGTAACAGGGGCTTAATGTTGCAGAAACAAGCGCGCAACTTGCCTCATTAGTATATGAGGCAAGTTGTTCTCTGCTGTAAATGAACTTGTTGTTGCTTGTTTTTAATGCTCATTAAAAGCGCCTTCTGTGCTGTTCCACTCGGTCTGTCTGTTGCATCAGGACACACCCATTCCTGGGCAAGATGGGTCACATTACACCTGGATAACTACCCTACTAGCACAGCTATTACCACACACGTATCGTACAACACAAACCCGTGTGGAATTAGGTCAGGAGCAGGTCCTTGTTTAACCCCGGATGGCATCCCAAATGTTTAAAAATGCAAGCAGTTGATCGTCTACCACAGAGAACCATTTGAAGATACACACACACACATGCTTTCACACAGCATAGACTTTGTGCTTTGTCTACCTGCCAGCCTGACACACCCACTGTCATCACGTTTCTGAGCACATGCACGTGCATTACATCGGGATTTGTGGTGCTGTTGCGGCCGCTTCGTTTGTGTTGCTGCACTGTTTGAGGCGAGCTGGATGTTAAATGAGAAATATTTGCTTGTTTACCATCTGCACACCAATTATTTGTTCAGGGACCGTTTTTTCTCACTTCGGCACATTAAATTCGACATAAAGCAGGTGCTACTGTAAAAGGCCAAGTCTCAAGTATGCTTTACATCCGTGTAAAAAGAACTGTGTGACTGAGGTTGGCAATTAGACTCAATATGGGTTAAGAGTTCACTTTAACTTGAAGAAAACAATAATAGGGGTTAACAAAAGAAAAAAATCTATCAGAGGTACACAAAAGGTAATCGGTTTGCCAAAGTCAGCTGCTAGAAATGTTGAAAAAAAAAAAAGCAGAAGTACTCATGTAAATGCCTAACAAGCTGCTAGACAGAGGATGTAGGCATACATGTTTCCCCGTTGTTCATGATACCTCCCACGTGAGCCGAAAATCCAGAAAAAACAGATTGCAGTTCAAAAATATACAAAAAAGTAACAAGTGAACTACAGGAATGAGGAAAGAAAAAAGTTGCTGAAAGAAAAAAGCAATTACCTATAAGTCACAGCACGAGCATCACCTGATATCAGTCTGATTGCAGATGGTTTCCCCCTGCTGAGACTAATCACGGAAAGATGCCACAACAAGCAGCGGTAAAAGGCTGAGGGAGCGTCCCCAGTGAAGATATATCGTGTGTTAATATCTATGGACTGAATATTTAAATTAGTCATTTTCCCCACAGGATTTTCCACAATCTGTTAAATATGCTGGTTTATTTGACTTTATGCATTGCTGTCCAGCTACTTTTCAACGCCTCACGCTGGTGGTAATTCTTTTTATTAGGCCGCTTACATTTCCCCACATGGCTCTGTCTACGTCAATGTAAACACGCATAAAAGCTGCGACCTGACACTTTGTTTTAGCCATTATTTTACACCTGATTTACAACTTCTGGTCTGGACTGCATCTGTCTGGCTTTTTCTCCCGTTCATTCTCTTTCCTCTATCTGCCTTTCCTCTCGTTTCGCTGGTCATATTTTGACAGCACGTTTAGATCCAGTACAGTGAGGTTAAATACACACAGACACACCAGACAGACTTTTCTGGTAAATATTAACCATGTTGCTAGCTGACGGCATTTTTGTGATTTCAAACAAATTTTTCTGCCAGTCTCCGCAATGACTGACTGTATATGGCCACGTGCATTCAATACCTGTCACTTTTTTTGGCCAGCGATAACCTGAGGAACACTCTGCCACGTTAAATCAACTGCAAGGGTTAACGTAAGCACACCACACACGCTAAAGACAGACAGATGTGCCATTTTCCAACACAGCAGCCACAGATGAGCACGTGGAATCCAAAGTCGGTCATAGGTCAGCCGTACTCACTTTGCTTTTGATACACTGACTTTCAAAAAGTGCAAGCCATAGTCATCAAGGTTTGTTTTCAGTGGCATGGTGCAGATTTTCAGTCGGATTCTGGCAGGAATGATGTAACTCCTCTTGCAGACTTTTCATCTTAATTGCATTCCTAATGGGATTTCTATGACTGCATACAGAAAAGCTCTTTCTCCTCTTTAAATATATTTAAGGGGTAGATTTATTCATCTGTACGATACAGCTTCTGCTAAACGGATGCTGTGCGTGGCTGTGCTCAGTCTTTCCTCTAGCTTATTAAAATAAACTGAGACCCATAACTGGGATTTTATTTCAGTAAGTAGGCGTTTTTAGTTTTCTTTCTCCTGGCATCAATGGGCCTATTCTTAAGTCTTTGTCACATTCATGCTTGGACCACGCTAATCCTGGTTGATGCACACACTAAACCACATAGAGCCTTTTCCTTGGCCTGCTTGTTTTAGGTTGTGTGTGCATCCTTGTCACATCAGCGCATCTATGCATCTTGTCTGTGAGCTTATGTGACAGAAGATCAGCAACAACAGTCTTTTCTTCTCGGTGTCAGCCGTCCCTGTCCCGGCATCACACTGGGCCCATTTATAACACCAGTGATACAATGATTACTTCTCTAGCTGCCCTTTCTGAATCTGTCTTTAACGTACAGACTTAACAGAAAGCTACAAATAGCCCGAGGGTTTGTTTGCTCCACCCAGTAGCAAATATTGACAGATCAAAGTCAGGATTCAAGCGTTAAATTATCCGAAACTCGTAAAACATAATCTGTACTGAGTCCACCCCTCATTTCTTTATATTTTGTTGGGAAAATGGGAAGTAGGTGCAGCGATTTACTGAAATGTGTGAATATATGGAAACACAGTATATAAGGCAAAAAAGTGGTTTTTACAATTCTAACAAGCTCAAAAGTCAATATTTGGTGTGACCACCTTTATTCTTCGACACAGCCTGAACTCTGGCTGGCAAACCTTTTTGTAATTTCTTTAAGTAGTCTTTAGGAATAGTTCTCCAGGCTTCTCGAAGGACATTCAAGGCTATTCTTTGGATCTTAGCTGCGTTTTGTTCTGTTATCTGTCAAGATGATCCCGAGCTGCTTCAGTCATATGAGATCTGGGCTCTGGGGAGGCCAGGTATGCTTTTACTGTATTAACAGTATGTTTGGGATTATTGTCATGCTAAAGCGTGAAGCTGTTGACAATCAGATGCTTTCTAGATGGTATCAGAATCTGATGGTACTTTTCTGTGTTCATAATTCCATCAAATTGGCAAGATCTCCAACCCCACTGGCGGAAATGATAAAGCCTCCACCATGTTTTACAGATGACCGTAGACACTCACCTCCCAACTTCCTCTGTTCTTAGGGACAATATTTGAACCAGGAATTTCACATTTGGATTCATAGTAACTTCGTGAGCAGTCCACTTGTTGTTTAAATTGGCATACCTCGCCCTTTTCTTCCTGTTTGATTTCATTAAGAATGGCTTCTTGACACCCAGTCTTCCACTAAGACTGTTATAGACAGTTTTGTTGTTAATGTATGTTCGGGGGCGTTGCATCCCGGAACCTTCAGAGGTTTTTCAGGGTTCTCCCTGCCGGAATGTTATGCGTGGGACAGTTTCCTGTATGTGTGCGACTAGCTGTGGTTGTTTCTAAAAGTGGTCAGTAAACGTCCTAAAACTGGCACTTGAGTTTCCGAGCATTTTTATCCTGAGGTTATAACAAAGACCATTTCTGTTTAAGGCTTCAGTGAACAGTAGATGGATCAACTGAAAGATCTGTGTCTCAGGTTCTGTGTTGGGTCTGGTGGATTTTTATTTTGCCTTGTTGATGCAAAATTAGTATTTTATCTCATTAAAGCTGCTGTTATCTTTGGTATTTTTCAATTCATATCAGTCAAATTCAACTCAACTATGTGTTTTTGTGCAGTAACAAAGTTAGTATTGAAGTGTTTTTTGCAAAATTGTCCTTTGCATGTAGACACAACGCTGGTTCATCCCTTGAATTAGGTGGCCTTATAATTTTTGAATGACTTATAGGTCAGTCTAAAGTGGCTTAATTCCTCTGAAAATGGTCAGGCACAAGGACTGGACTGAAAACAAGCCAAAGTCTAAGTAAAGAAACTTGGAAAGAGCTTCAGAAACCCTGGAGAAGTATTGATCTAGCCCACCTTTAAAAAGTTACAAAAATTCGGGCTCCTTGGAAGCAAAATATTTTAAAAAAAATGGAGAGGTGGGTCAAGACTTTGGCACAATACTTTATAATTAGTGTTGGTAATGCCACTGGTCCGTGATTCAAATCAATAGAAAACACAATGAACTGCAAGGTGTGCCCATTCGGTTACATTTTTCACGCTATATAGTTTATAACAAAGAAACAAAATTATATCAACTTTATTAATAGTTACTGATAACAGTACTAGCAGATGCTACAGTTAGCTAGGCTATCATCAATCCCACAAGACAGGTGAGCGCGTAGCTTGAGGGCACAGCCGCTCACTTAGATTCAATTCTCTTAACACCTTTTCACTCTGCCACTCCCTCTCCTCGGTCCAGCTGTCACGTTTACCCTGCCTCTTTTCTCTCCGTCGATGCCAAAACATTAAGGAGGCTATGTCAGGCGCTGCACACTCACATGCTTTTTAGAAGTGACTGTGAGGCAAAAAGGGGAAAAAAATAGTTGATAGCTGTCCATGTGTTTTTCTCTTTCTCAATTGCTCTCTGTGTGCCTGTCTTGTTTTTCTTTAAGTGCATTCCTTCTCAGAATCGCAGTGTCTGGGCCTGTCAGACTCATGGCAACAGTCTTAATCACTTTCTGCTTGTCTTCAATTCAGTTTTCATTGTCATCGCAAGGAAAACCTTCTTTTACCTTATTTGGCGAATCTGAAACTTAAAATATTCTCCATTATGCATTCGTTTATTTCATTATATGTTATTGAGCAATGAGTCACAGTCAACACCCTCAAATGTAGGCTTAATTTAGGCAGGATAATTCATGTGTTGTTGTTTTCTTGACCTGGAACAGTGACACAATCTGAACACCAATTATTAGCCCTAATTACTTTATATGATGGTCACAGACAGCAGAATATAGCGTATGACTTGCATTTGTGGCTGTAGCCTTGCTTGCAAAATCTTTTAGGCTGGATTTAATTCTGAAGTTGCAAGTTAGCTGTTGCTAGTTCCAGCTGTTGTTTTTGCAAACTTTATGAATATCAGAATATAATCTTCCATAATAGAAAGAGTATGAGGCTAAACCACTTGATAAAATGCTGTAGGAGAGGAAGAGGGTGAAATCGTCCTCGTGCTGGTGCCAAGCCCGAAAGGCATAATCACACACAGAAACAGGATTAGGCCAGTTGACAGTGGGATTAGAGCCGTGGATAGGATTACAGACTGTGAGATCAGATTAGCATAATACATACCAGATTAAATCTGTTAGTGCTGCAAACTAAACTAATCATTATTACTTGGCTACTGATAGAAGAGGCTTTTTTCCCCCTGTTGTCTGAGACTTGTGCAGATGGTGGCGGGAGTGACAAGGGTTAAAAAAGGGAGAGCAGAAAGCTGGGACTAAAGGAAGGTATATAAAAGAGAAAAAGGACCCCTTTAAACTTTTTTTCCTTCTTTTATAGGTCTTGCTTAGGGTTGAAATGCATCACAACGCTGCCACTCTGAAGTGATAGAGATAATGATGGAGTCTTGGTTGAAAGACAAAAAAATGTGGAAGGAGATTGGTACACGTAACTCATCCCAGGCTAAGGGGCTTTATTTGTAGGTGACTTTGTTTTCTCTGTATTAAGATCACTTCCCCATTTTCTTTGTCTGTCTCCAGATTGCTTTTGTAATCTAAGCTCATTATACACCACGACTGTATTATATATTTTATAACAAATAAATAAATATGTATATATATATACAGGGCATTGTAAGTCTACTTGTCATTCTTTAGTGAGAATATATTGCATCCCACTGCATTACTCATGCTTTAAGTTTTGAAATGTCTCATTTAGATAAAAGAAAGTCTTTATTTCTCAACCCAGAAGGCCCAATATTAGAAAAAGAGCCCACCTCAGTCATTTCAGAAACAGTGTTGCTATTGATGCGTCATTGCTGCCTCAGACTTGCGATTTCTGCTCAGCGACTCTTCTTTCTCACTCTGAGGCAGAGCTCGGAGATGATTAAATGAATGTTACCGGGCTACGTCGCGAGCACTGGATGGCTTTCATAAAGTGCTGCGGCTCAAATCAATACTCGTGTGATTGCTCTGTTATCACGGATAATGAAAAGCAAGAAACTGACCTCGCAGGAGGAGAAGCATCGCTAAACTGAGAAAGGGGGACATTAATGTAAACGAAGTCACATGAAAGTTGGTTTGTGTATCAAGAGATAGCAAGAGAGAGAGAGGCAGACAGGGAGAGGAGGGGGGCATGTGAGAAAAAAACAAAAAAACAGAGGGAGGTCTAAGTTTGGATCCAGAGCTCCTGTGTACGTGACATCTGACCTGAGGGATTTCTGAGAACCAACACCCTCTCGAGTGTGAATAACTCATTGCTCAGCCTGCATTTTGTGTGTCTGTCTGTGTCTATATGAATAGTTTTATGTGGATGCTACTGTGTCACATGCATGTGGGTGTTTACATTTGAACCACAGCTGCAATTTGCGAAATATTTTTCTCCTAAAACCCAGAAAATCCGCTGATGCATTCTGCTCACATTTTTCCCACAGCCACACGACGTACCTTATCGCACTCTGTGTGGTCCGTGTTGTAACTCTATTCTAGCCTGTAATCCTCATTCTCTCTGCCGTTGTTGGGTGAGGGCGGGGATGCGTCACCGTAACCAGTATGGCTATTATCATAGATTGACACTCCCTCTTTTCTTCATATCTCCACAAGGCCCGCTGGTCACATCAACTCTCTGACCACTAATCTTCACTTCACAGATTACTGGGTGCATTGAGCCCCAATAAGGAGATGTGGGCATGAGTACGAGTGCGTGTTTATGGTCTGATATAGACATGCAGGCCTCAGCAAAGAAACGGCACTACATCACTAAGACTCCAAAGACCTCTGCCGTCTTCTTCGCTGTCTTCAAAATCTGCTGTTAATTTGATGCTAAATTAAGTGACTGAAAAGAAAAGAAAATCTATTTTTCTCTTCTCTAAATGGGTGTTATTGATTGTGAATTGCTAATTACTTAATGCTTGCAAATTTAGCAGGGATAAGATGAGACTATCACATCGGAATATTTCTGGCTCGCTCTTTTTTCCAGTAATTTGGGTGCTTGCTGTTTTACCAGGAAATTCCAGTCAACGTGTACATTAGTATATTGACTGAATTAGCTGTATTTTATGTTTTATGCCATATTTGGGTGCATGGTAGACAAAGAGACCAACTGCTGGGTCCGGTCCTTTGAGTCTGTGCTATTCCCCAGCAGAACAAAGCTTCATTCAGAGTGTGTGTGAAGAGAAAGGGCTTTCATCTCTGTGTATGTTTAGACAGAAGTCAGTGGAACGCAGTACAGAGAACAGAGTAGCTTCACAGCACAACTCAACACAACTGAATCTTACACCATAACATCACGCCACAACGCTGGAGCATCAAAGATAAGAGGGGAAGTGAAGTTGGATCAACTGTAACTGTCTCTGTAGTGTGTTTAAAAGGATGTAGGTTAACGGTATGCAGGATATAAATACATCCACGGTCACGCTTCAAATGGGTTAGCCTGCAGTAACTAGAATATTGTGTGTTTGTTTTTAG
Organism: Maylandia zebra; assembly: GCF_041146795.1. Lineage (NCBI taxonomy): Eukaryota > Metazoa > Chordata > Actinopteri > Cichliformes > Cichlidae > Maylandia > Maylandia zebra. The sequence goes on from NC_135184.1 coordinate 20,638,815, forward strand.
GTATTTATTTTTTTAGTAAAAGGTTTGGACAGATTGATGTCCTCAGGAAATTATGCTGCAGAGTTTCCAGTTATTTTTTTGAGGGGGCCAAAGTACAGTGGCCCTGAGAGGACAAATACAACAGAAGTGTTGATCGACCAGCTGCGCAAATGACAAGCTAACAGTAAACGGATAATAGCAAACATGTGTCTACAGTATCATCTGAGTCATGTGATTAAAACACACATCTCAGATGAGTCCTCTGCTTCTTTTAAACGTGTCTCAGTGCAGTCTTTCACGTGCTTCGGTTTCTGTCACTTCTGTAGCTCGTCAGTCACGTAATTGTCTCCCCAAAACCGCGTCCATTGTGCTTTGTGTTCTTTAGTGGCGTTTTACCTCTCAGGGCCACCATACCAAAAGATCACAAAATGAATTCAAGTGATTGTGATGTATTTAAATTACAAAATTTGAACTATAAAAAATATAGACCAGCTCCTATTTCACTAGCATCTGGCAAACATATAGTTAGTCTGGGTTAAATATAGTCCAAACAGAATCACTGTTTCAGTTGATTAAATTTTAACCTTTAGGGGAATCTTTGAAAAAGTTTAATAAACTGGAGACTGAGTGGTTCCGCTGATGTTTGCATCTTGACATATACGAAATGTAAACCTACCAAGTAGGGCTGTCACTAAATCAGAACGTTGATACCAGAAATAAGACAGTAAAAACTGAAACAATCAAGTGACCATGTTGAATATGTTAGAAAAATAAAATAAAACCAAAAACAATAAAGCTAGGAATCTCCTTAGCCTCACTTTAAAAGACCTTGAAGTTACAGTTTACCTGTTTTCTGCAGGCGTTTTCCTGAAAAGAGCAGAATTATAACTGAATGCTGCATATCGCTGTTTAGCTGTGCCACATGCAAGAATAGCTGGCTCGTCTAAGACATGTGTGGACAGTTCATAATGTAGCAGCAGTTCAGAGATGATCTGGTTTTTCGGCCTTAATCCATTCAGACTTTTATAACAAACTATATTTAAAGGTTGCAAGTCAAATGGATACAAAAGCCCCCATTTTACTGAATACTTTTAACTATAGTCTTCACGGGAGAGACGTTTTTCTTCACCTGTCTCGTGTTTCCCTCCTTCTTGCTGGCTCGCGCACATGCACAGTGCAACATCTTGCTGCATGCTTCACGTCTGCTCCTTAAAAGGATGGGATACAGCCCCACCCAGCATTCTTTACTCATTGGTTCATTGTTTGTTTAAATCCCACACAATCACCAAAGCTGGGTGTGTGTCTACGAGTGTGAGACAGAGAGCTAGAAGAGAGTGCGCTCAGGGTGGGACATGTTATTGCAACTTATCATCAAACAGCCTGCCCAGTAGCCAGTGGGATTATTGTTCCCAGTTTGGCCTGGATTTTGGCAAGTCTGAGCTCACCGGGGGAAGTGCAGACTCTCACTATTAAAATAAAACATGGCCTGGATTGAACTTAAAGAAGGCAGGGAAAGTTCAGTAGTGCAGCGGCTGCTTGGTGAAAAAGCCCCGCTGTATTAACGTCGTATTATTCTACTAAATCATGACCTATAATATGTAGTTTAACCCCCCTCATAGTTCTTATCACCTGAACTTGGAAGCACTTTCCTGAAACACACTTTGAACAATGAAGACAAATATGCCCTCTGCTCATCAGCCTACACTGATTCTAGGGAAAGAGAATGAGGGAAACAGCTAATGATGTGGATGAATCATTTTTGATTGTTTTTACATGTCTTGCATGAAGCAGTGACAAACTCATCTATTCACTCATTATCAGGTATTATGAAAAATCCCTAAAAAGAAGAATTTGAAGCTTCCATAGCCCAGCCCACGTTTGATTTGCATAATTATCCTTAAATCCCGTCATTATCATGAGACAGTGCAATGTCCTGCTCAGACTGAGATCCCATGGTGGAGTCGAAAGAGCTGGTCAGTGATAAGAATTATCGGAGGTGATGTATCTATCTTTCGTCGACATAGTTTGAATTTTTTCGCGATGGAAACGCAGACAAGCAGTGAAAGATGCTCCTTAACTAGTCGTGGCTGCAGGGCAAGCTCTATCTGTAGCGTTTCCTTTGGCGAGCTTCTCTCTCTGGCAGCGATCGGGCGGATTTCAGGAGTCACTGTGTATTAGAGGAGAAGTGTCTGACTGCTCTGTTACCGTGGACACCATCTGTAGCTGCTCCTCGAGGCTGGTGATGTCACAGTAACAGACAAAAACACGACGCGAGGGGCTACGTTTTCCTCTCATCCCTGTCTGCATCTCTTTTCTTTTTTTCTTCCCACCCTGCTTGCGACAGCTCGCAATGGTCTAAACTGATCACTTCTGCAACTTCTAAAATTTCACTGTTACAGCCGTTGAGTCACCATGACTTTCATTTTACACTCTCCGTCTCTCTCTCTCTCTCCATGCGATCAGAGTGCTTTCTCTTATGTGACCTGCTTTTTTTAAATTCAAAATGGCTGCTAGTGATGGTTGATGACATTTTCTTTTCTCAAAATGATTGAACTAAAAATCAAAGCAGCATTTTATTTTCTGCCCGCCTTAACACAAAAACACGTCCATATACAAAACTGCAATAACAAATCCAGCAGTTGACGGTTGAGGTCATATGAGGTGAGCGCAACATGATCTTTTATGCCTTTACAACCACCCCGCTTCACCTACCCCTCACCCTCACCCACACCCACACACACACACACACACACACACACACACACTCTCCCTCCCCTCTCTGGATGTTGTTGTCACTCTCTGGATGAGTGCTATTAGAACCTGCTTTCAGCTCCTCTTTTTTTGAACACACACCTTAGTGCCAAATTTAAAATCCTTCTCCTCACATTTAAGGTCTTGAATATTCAGACCTTATCTTAAAGATCTCATAGTACCATATCACCCCAATAGAGCGTTTCACTTTCAGACTGCTGGTTAATTTGTGGTGCCTGGGGCATTTAAAAGTAGAATGGGAGGCTTTCAGGCCTATCCCAGTTTAGATTTCTGGAGACACTACTTTTAAGAACTTAAAACTTTCCTTTTTGATAGTATATATTTAGGGCTGGATCATGTGACCTGAATCCTCCATAGTTATGCTGCAATAGTCCTTGGCTGCTGGTGCACTGAGTGTTTCTTCTTCATTCACCTTTTTCCACTGACTTTGTGTTTATACAGCACTCTGCATTTAATCCTAACAGGTCACAGCAGATGGCCACTCCTCCCTTGGGCTGATTATATGGAGGTTTCTGCCTATTAAAAGGGAGTTTTTCCTTCCCACTGTTACCAAGTGCTTGCTCATGAGGGGTTGTTTAGTCTTTGTCTTACAATATAAAACAGCTTGAGGTGACTGTTGTTGTGATTTGGCACTATATAAATAAAACTGAATGCGAATTCAAAATGAATGAATTGAATGTGTCAGAATTTTCGAGGCCAGCTCAGCTAACATATAGCCTGGCCTGTCCTAGATGTTTGAGCACATGGGCTAACAGTTGCTCAAAGACACATCTATATAAAAGATGAAAGTGTCACGGTCTGGCTGGGGCAGACCGTATGTGTTGCAGAGGAGGACTCAAACGCAGACCAAAACGTAGTGTGGATAAACAAAACAAGCCGTTTATTGAGGCTAGCAATGAGGGTAAAAATAATCGGGCATCGGTGAAAACTAAACAATAACCTAAACTGGGTGAACTAATAACAAAACATGAAAAAGCTTAACCATAGTGAAATTACATGGGTACCTGGGGATGAGACATGGATGAGCAGACGACCTGACAACAAATGACTGAAAGCACACGGACTAAATACACACAGGATGATGAGGGAAGTGGGAACACATGGGGAAACAGCTGGCACACATGAACATAATGACGTCACCGTGGGAGAGTAAAACTGAACACGATGAACACAGAAACACCAGACCTCTTCACAATAAAACAGGAAACATAAAGAGACATAGACATGACAACCCGAACTTGACAACGTAAGACACAGACATGAAACGCATGAAGAGCAGGGGAGATTTAACATAGTTGGAAACACGAGGGGGAAATAATAAGAACTAGAAACACCTAGGCATGATAACAAATGAACTTAGGAAACCTGACGGGCTTACATAAACTAAAACTCAAAACGCTGGGTCAACAGACCCAGGATCATGACAGAAAGGAATAAAAACAAAAAAAGAAAAAGAGTATAATGTGTTTTAGATCAGTATGAAACTTTTAAGTTGATTCAAACATCTATTTTGCCCTGCGCATTAGGAAATAGCCACACATTTTTTGACTCATTGACACTGTGTGACATAAAATGTGAATAGCTAATCTGCATAAGCCATTTTTATGGCTCTGTCTTTGTGTCTGTTTGTCTTCTCACTAAATAAATGAGTCCTATGTTCATTTTTATTCAACTTTAGCAAATCTTTACTCTCTGCTATCACTGCTAGAATTTCATAGCAAGTTTAACACATTTTCTGAATGACACAGTGCTGTCTCATAGCTGTTCATCAGATTTTTGATATAAAAAGAGAAATAATGAAAATATCAGGCCCCTTATCTGTGCGCTCCATTTTGTTATCTAAGCAGAAGAGAAGATAGCAGGCACAGAGCATAAGGGAGATGTGTAGGTAGTCATAGTCCATGCATCTGTCTTAATTGCTCTTAACCAGCTATCTGCAACACAATCTGCTGTCATTTTAAAAGGAGCTCCAAGTAGAACTTGAGATCACAATTTCAGACAAGTGGATACAACAAAATACCTTCAAAAGGACCCCCTGCCATTAAATTTCCCCTCAGTGCTCCTTCCTGTTTCCTTTGCACCTGTCCGGTGCTCCAGTGTCAGTGAAAGCAAAGGAGATGGAAAAGTGAGATGAAGTCATGACAGAGTATAGAAATGAATCCCAGTGGGGTCAGCTCTGTCAGCGAGGGAGAGCACAGTCAGATCAGCTGTACCGCAGAGCTGAAAGGAAATACGCGCCTTTCCTAAACTGCGGACGTGTTTTGTGTGCGCGCTCTCATGTTTGCGTGACATACATCTGCCACCTGTTAGAGGAACCTGACCCCAATGTGCATGCATTAATGCATATGCATTCTTGCCTGCACAAGAATGCGCTTGAGTGTGTCAGACCTTTTCCTAGACTACTCCTCTCCAGACTGAATATATAATTGGATACTCGCAACAGGCAGCAGAAAGGGATCCCTGTCTTAGATTATTATTCAGAGGCTTTGAAGCGTGACCTCCGGATGACTGCTGATATAATATAGACAGATCATATGAGTGGACGGTATTTTTAGCACCATTTAGACATGTAGCCAAGCTGGATGTCTGGAGAAAAGCAGCGCAGCATCAGTTGACCTCCTGGGGCTAGTGTACACATACACACATGTCCCAGCTGGGACTGGCAGAAATAGCAAGCTGTTAACAATTAGTGATAGACTCAGGCCAGACCCAATGTGAAACTGAGTGTCTGACGTTGAAGTAGCTATAAACAAGGATGCAGGATTTCACTAGTATTAGTATTTAGTATTTATTTATTTATTGTCATTGTCAAGAACAATGAAATTGCGTTTGGGGCTTCCATACAACCCAAAAAAAAGAAGAAAATAATAAATACCCCTTAAAACCCAAGTGTACATATTTAACCCAGTGTGACTCCAATGCAATAAGACAATCCTTAGCAATAATGTTCGTAGAAATTCAGACAAAGACCTGAGAAACATGACAAAATACAACAATGCAACCCATTCAATATTATTGTACTGTGAGATATGATATCAGATATGATAGTTATCTATTTAAGAAAGAGGGGGGGGGGGGCAGGAGGGGGAAGAGAATAAAGATATGATGCACCAATGCAGACCAGTTCATTGCTATTAAGAAGTTGGATATGGTTATTGTCCGTGAGAGGGGGCAGAGAGTTCAGGAGCCTCACAGCCTGTGGATACAGGCTGTTGGCCAGTCTGGATGTTCTGGCCTGTATAGACCTGTACCTTCTCCCTGAGGGCAGCAGATGGAAAAGGTGGCGCGCAGGGTGATGTTGGTCCCGCAGGATACTGTGCACCCTCCTCAGACAGCGAGTGGGGAAGATATTACTGATCTCTGGCAGACTTGTTCCAATAATTCTGCCAGCTTCTTTCACCACCCGCTGGAGTGCTTGCTGATCGGCCTTGGTGCAGCTGGGGAACCACACTAGAAATCCATACGTCAGAACGCTGCTGATGGCACAGTTGTAGAAGTTCAACATCAGAGATCTGGGAATGTGTGCGCTCCGCAGTCTCCTCAGGTAGTAGAGGCGCTGTTGGGCCTTCCGTACAACTGAGGTGATATGGTTGCCCCAGGACAGGTCCTCGGTCACAGTTACCCCCAAGAATTTAAAACTGCTCACCCTCTCCACCGCCTCACTGCCAATGAAGAGAGGCAGATGGTTATTATGACCCCTCTTCCAGAAATCTACAATGATCTCCTTGGTCTTTTTGGTGTTTAAGACCAAGTTATTGTCGTGGCACCATGACTCTAGTTGTTGCACCTCTGTCCTATAGTTTGTCTCATCATTGTTGGATATAAGTCCGAGCACTGTGGTGTCATCTGCAAACTTAACAATGAGATTGGACGCGCAGGAGGAAATACAGTCATGGGTGAAGAGAGTGTATAGCAGAGGGCTCAGAACACACCCCTGAGGGGCACCGGTGTTGACCACAAGGGTGGAAGAAGTGTTCTTACCCACTCTGACACTCTGTCTACGGTTAGTGAGGAAGTCCACAATCCAGTTGCACAGAGAGGAGTTAAGTCCCAGTTGGTGGAGTTTGGGACGGAGTTTGTATGGCCGGATGGTATTAAAAGCCGAGCTGTAGTCTACAAAGAGGAGCCGTGCATAGGTGTTCCTGTGTTCCAAGTGCTTCAGTAATGTGTGCAGCACTGTGGCGATCGCATCCTCGGTTGACCGGTTCTCCCTGTATGCAAACTGGTGCGAGTCCAGGGATGGTGGAAAAGCAGCTCTGATGTGTTTAATGACCAGTCTCTCCAGGCATTTGGCGAGAATGGGGGTGAGTGCCACAGGTCTGAAATCGTTCAGACATGTGACATTTGACTGTTTTGGGATGGGAACGATGGTTGCTGCTTTGAAACAGGATGGTACCAGTGAACAGGACAGCGAGGTGTTATATATAGAGGTGAAGACGTCCGCCAGGTCCGCAGCACAGTCTTTTAGCACCCGGCCCAGCACTCCATCCGGCCCGGCCGCCTTCCTGGTGTTAGTGCTCCGGAACACAAGCCTCAGCTCATGAGTGCTCAGGACCGGAGCAGGGTCGGTTGAGGGGAGAGGGGACAGGACAGGGTCGGTGTTCTCCCTGTCAAAACGGGCATAAAAGAGATTTAGATCCTCAGCCAGAGTAGAACTGTCGGCTGAGGGTGATGGTGTTCTTCTTTTGTAGTCCGTGATAGCCCTGATGCCCTCCCAGACCTGCCTTGGGTTTGTGTTGTTCTCAAACCTGGCCTCGATACGCCTCCTGTGCTGCTGCTTGGCAGTCTTGATGCCTCTTCTCAGGTTGGCCCTGGCAGCACTGTATGCCTCCTGGTCCCCGACAAAAGTGTAGGAGCTCCGGGCCGCTGCGTCTGTGCGCGCCGCCATCTGGTCATGGTGTAACTAGATTGAACATGCACCATGTGTTCATTTTTCATATTTTATTGTTACATGCAAAAGGTGGTGCGCAGTGTAGTGGTTTACAAGGTTTACAAGTGAAAGCTTGTTTAGATCTACGAGGAGACACAAATCCCTTTAGGGTGTCTGGATTGAAAAATTCTGCCAAATCGAACACACCATGCTGCTGTGGTGACCCCTTGTGAATAATGAGAGGTTTTTTGGTTTTTTTAGTCTGCCAAGCCTTGAAGTAATGCTGATATAATGTTTAGCACCCTCACCAAGCCGAGAGTGTTAGGAATGACATTAGTTTAGCAGGTATTTGGTTGTTAGGCCAATTACCTGGGTAAACCTTGGCATCGTGACAATCGTACAGGAGCTGGCGATCCTCACAGTTGTTACTCAAGACTATGGATGTCTATACAAATTTTATAACGGCCAGTTTGGTAGCTGCCAAGACATTAGGCACCAATAACTGTTGATGTAAATCAGCGTCAATTCCAATAAAAGAATGTTGCCATAAACCTTAAAACGCTGAAATCTGCGAATTTTTGGCACAGGCAAACTACTCCAGCTGATCAATTTAAAGTCAATATAAAGTCAATAATGTTTGTCTGTACCCTGTTGCCATATAAGCATCTTTCTGAATCTGGCGTTAAATGCTGTCACTTCTCTCCACTCCTCTCAGGGCCGTTGTTCCAGGGAGAATTGCAAGTACCTGCACCCTCCTCCCCATCTAAAGACCCAACTGGAGATCAATGGCAGGAACAATCTGATCCAGCAGAAGAATATGGCCATGCTCGCCCAACAGATGCAGCTCGCCAATGCCATGATGCCTGGCACGCAGCTACCACCTATGGTGAGAGGACACACACGTATGAACACACCACAGCTACTGCCCACGGTGAGATTACGTACATGTAAAAGCTCACACATATATGGCTCCTTCTTGTCTGCGTGGCTCTTTCCCGTCTTTTGAGTCCCCTTCATGTCAGTGCGTGTCTTTACGGAAAGATCGCAGTTTGCGCTCCCCGCTGTCCTTTAATTCCTCTGCCTTTATTTTGTTTTGCTCCAGCCGATGTTCTCGGTGACACCAGGCCTGGCCACCAATGCAAGCGCAGCAGCAGCTGCAGCTGCAGCCTTTAATCCCTACTTAAGCCCTGTGTCACCAAGCCTGATGCCTCCAGAGATCCTGCCCAGCACCCCTGTCCTCATGGCCTCCAGCCCTGCAGTCAGCCAAGTCCCCAACGCTGCCGCTGCAGCCCAGAAACTGCTGAGAACAGACAGACTTGAGGTAAAACACAAACTGACTGAGTGTGATCTCATCTCTTCTATGAAAAACTTTCCATTACAAACTCTTCCTCGTGGTGTATCTCTTTGTTAGTCAGAGTAGAGTTAACCTCAATGATAATGAGCCTGTAAACAAGACAGATATTGATGGCAAGCAGCTTAACAAGCATAAGAATAATGGTGCCCTTACTTGATTTGCATAAACAGTTTCTGAAACGGAATTGAATTATAATAGCTGGTGCAATTATGCAAAGTAGAAACCAAACTGAAAGAAAATAAAAAACAGGTTGATAAACTGTGATGAAATGTCATCGGTTTATCACTCGTATAATCCTGATGAACTGCATCTCAATTAAGTTCCCGTGGAGATGGTGCTTTCGCTCATTGCGTTTCACACAATGGCACAAGACGAGCATAACAACAGAGGCGTGTTATTTAGAAGAGAGTGCTGAAGCTATAATCAGCGCTCAACGTATACAAACCGCACTTAAATTACACTTTTGTCACGTTGTCGTTAAATAGCACCTTTTATGTGTCAATATCACACAGCCACCATTTAAAATAGCAGTTTTGTGTGTTTAATAGCATCATGTCACAAAAGTAGCATAGTGCGGTATAAAGCATGTTCAGTCACACACTGCTGAAACGCTCACAGGAGTAAGGCAGAGTTGATGTCAGGAAAGCAACAGCCGTTATGTGTGCCTAATTTAAAAGAAAGTGCTGCCCTCTGGTGTCTCTCGTACTTACAAATGTCTGAGATGCAACACATAGCTGTGTATAGGGGATAAAATGTATTATGAGATTATACGTATTTGTGTTAATGTAGAAATGGTTCAACATAGTGTGGACCTTTCTGAATGCATTACAGGATCTCACTAATAGTTGAACAGGAAGTATCCAGATATATCTTGTGATGATGGATAGAGGAAGGCTCAGCACAGGCTGAAAGAATTTCACGGGTTAACTGGTTTAGATCAAATCACTTCAATTTGTATTATAATATTAATATTTGAGATTTTAGTGCATAAAACATGATTTTTTTTCTGTGTTCTGTGCAAATCTGAATTTAAGGCAATTTTAAGTGAACTGGACATAGACTATTACTTTTACTAAGGTCATCATTTTTATTGACAGTGAACTTTATAGATTTTGGTTGTTTTTGTGTTTTAGTTTTATTTTTTGCCTGGGTGGATTTGGCAGATGTGTGTGTGTTAGTTTTTTATGCGACTTATTGTTGGACTGAGCCTTTTCTTAGCTGGGACACTCTTGTAAAATAGATTTTTTTTATCTCAAAGGTCTTATTTTTCCTGGTTAAATAAGGTTTGAATTAAAAATAAATAAAGAAATCTCATATAAATATTCTGTACAACGTTTTCTCCCGCGGTGGTGAATTTGGACATGGAGCCTGCACGTTATCATTCGCCTCATCCCATTTGTCTGTAGGTCTGTCGGGAGTATCAAAGGGGCAACTGCTCTCGGGGGGAGAACGACTGTCGCTTCGCTCACCCCGCAGACAGCACTATGATCGACACCAACGACAACACCGTCACTGTATGCATGGACTACATCAAGGGTCGGTGCTCCCGAGAAAAGTGCAAGTACTTCCACCCGCCGGCTCACCTGCAGGCCAAAATAAAGGCTGCCCAGCACCAGGTGAACCAGGCCACAGCCGCCGCAGCCATGGTGAGCAGTCTGCAGAAGCACACTCATTTACCACCCACACAACTGGCTTTATATTTACGTTAGGGTTAGCGACTGTAGAGCAGATGTGTTCTGTGTTTCGTACTCAACTTGCGTAACCTTCCTGGTTGGTATAATGTAGCGTTCTCAGTTCTGCTTTTGCCAGGCCAACCTTAAAGGTCTGCATGTTCATGTAGGTGAAACCTGCTCATATCTGGATGATAAGAAGAAGGATCGGACAATAGTGCATTAGTAGCTTCGTTATTCCCATGCTAAGCCTTTTTTTGATTGTTGTTCCTTTTTCTATCATCGCAGAACACGAGTAGAGAGTCCAGTTCCTCTCTGTCTCTGTCTCTGATGGCCTGGCCTTAATTGTGACTCCATTGTTTCTGTGCTTCCTTACCTATAACTTCTCTTCCTCTTGACATTATTATAAAGGATTCATTGTGCTTTCAGTCCTGTCTTACAGTAACAGCACGGGTGAATAATAGTGCTGATCAAAGTGTTTTCTACATGCTTTTATTGACGTAGCGAAACAGAAAGCTCGGGGTGAAGCGTTGCAATGTGAACCTGACTGATGTGCACAGTGAAATGGAAACCTGTGAATATGTGCTTCCATATGATTTCCTGTTCAGTCACTGAGAATCGCTTACAGTAATGGTTGAATAATTTTTCTCCTCGCTATATTCATCCATCTCTGTGTGACAATGACTAATGTAGATGAGTAGCTGTCATCGATTCCTGATGATCATTTAACTGTCGAGCAGTAGAGCTAGTGTCCACACTGTGCATGCCTTAGTCCTGTTATCCCCTTGTATATTTGCATTCCAATGATTTGTTTTTTTATTTGTTTTTGTTTTTCTCACCTATACCCAAACTGCACTGCTGCCCCCATGATGCACCTCTGCTTGCTGGTTTATGTTAATGCGCTTGAACCCCATTGGCCCATTGCCATCATGTGCTCGCTGCCTGCTAATTAAGACTCAGTCGGCTGTCAAATCACTGAAGCGACCCCTCGACGCAACCTTTGACCTGGTACTATGACCTTTCACCTTTTAGCTTGGCATGTGGCTTTGTTGTAGCGCAGTGTTTTAACCAATGATACCTAGCTATTTCTGTTGTTGTTGTCTCAGTGCAATGTCTGTCTTTTCCTCTTGTTGATCTGTCATGATTGGCTGTGATAAAGTGATTGTGGCTTTCCGGGGTTACAAAAAAAACCCAACGGTCGCATCCAAAACAGCTTTTCTTCTTGTACAGATCACCTCAAGCACCAAGTCTAAATGCGTCATTTTTCTCGGAGCCACAATCAGTTCATCACCCGTAGCTTTTCTAACAACAGTCAGTGAGGGCTAAGGAAGTAGAATTTCTATAAACGGTGGCATGGCTTCAGTGTAACGTCTTAAGTCAGTGTTCAGTGTTGTGGAGCAGCTCAATCAAATGTGTGCATGTCTGTGTCGCTAGTGCATGTCAGATGGATAAGGGTGGGGGTGGTGATGGTGGTGGTGGTGAGCGGGCTAAGAGGGAAAGCCTTTAAAACCATACAGGAGTGATCCCACCGTAACAGATTATTACAGTTCAAATGATAGTTCACTCCATCACCAAATGTTGTCACGGATATTCAGACCTCAAGAATGGCCTCAAGCCAAGATGAAGCCCGCACGCGAGAGCACTCATGGTTTTTAAACAGCAGGGATCCGCTTTCTGAGTTACGTCCCTTGGCCTAAGACCATTTTTGACGTTTTTGTCTGCGAGTGAACCATCACTTAAACATGCTTACACAGTTTATCATGGAGCTAGCAGTGCAGCCTCCCTTTTCTCTGTGCTTCTTACCTGTTACACCACTTGTTAGCAGCCTTATTGTTTTAATAGTTAATGCTTGCTTATGTTGCACTTAGTCAGCCTTAAGACTGCAGAGTTAACAATCCAATGTAATGAACATATGAATGCTTGTTAGCTAGTAGCTCCAGTAGGCACCATGCTCCTGCTTGTGTAGTACTTGTGTCAGACTGCTGCTTGCTTGCTACTGATGATATAATGATATTGTTATTGTTGTACACACAAGGATGTTGTGACAGTGCTCCTCGGATGTCCTCTAACGTATGTACCTTCTTTTGTTTTCTTTCCTGTTTTTGCCTCTTTCAACACACCCTCTCTCTCTCTTTCTCTCTCTCTGTCTTACTTTTTCCTCTTTTTTTTTTTTTTTTTAACCTCTGTCTCTCTCTGGCTTTTTTATTTTCCTTTTCACTGACCTCCCTCCTTCTGGATGGGCAGGGCATCGCCCCTAGTGTCATGGCTCCCCTGCCAAAGCGGGCAGCCCTGGAGAAGGCCAACGGGGCCTCTGCCGTGTTTAACACCGGCATGCTCCAGTACCAACAGGCCCTGGCCAGCATGCAGTTTCAGCAGCAGGCTGCTTTCCTCCCATCAGGTATGGCTCCCAAAGCGACCACAACGAGTGCTCTTACCAACTGAGTGGATGCCTGGATCAGTCTAACCTGGCTCCTGCTTGGCTGGGGTCGGACAGAGTGGTAGATTGCAGTACAGAGCAGATTTTGTTTTTCTTTTATAAAGAGGGATTTAAAAAAAAAAAAAAAATAGGCAAGTGATAACTCTAGATTTTAATCTAGGCTTGCAGGGATTGCATGTGTGTATTTCAGTGTTAAAAGAGAGCTTTGAAAAAATGTGCTTTATGCTTTGTCCGGCTTTGCATGGCCAGTAGGTATTAAAATGGGTTACTATTTCAATCTGTCAACTAATTGCCTTAATATAATTCTTTATAGCTACCTTCACCCCATATTAAATGCAGGCCCAGGATGATAGGTATGAATACTAGTAATCCAAATAATTTGTATTAGTTTAGTTTTTTTTTTTAGTAGGTTGTTAGACTTTTCACGGTGTGATCACTCATATTTCGAAGAGGGGCTTCGGCTTGGGCTGGGATGAATGGGGCTGGGTAATGGTATCTGGTAACAAACACCAGTTTGAAGAGTCTGGCTTCTGCACACATCTGCTGTTCCTCTCACTTCTTTTTAGAGTATGTACGTAATGTTTAATGCTCTGTAGTTACACTCATAGCCCTGCTCTCACTCTGTCATTCGCACCAAAGATGAAACTGTAGATTCACTTAATTAACTGGTTTTCTGATGATGAGTTTACCTCTTCGCCTTTTCCAATCACTGATGTCTGTGTCCAAGAGATATTAACCTTTTTTTCCCCCACGTTATCTCTCCCTTCGCTCTAATGAACCTTGTGATGGGCTGTTTTGATTTCTCTTCCCTATCCAATCCACTTCCTGTTGCACTGCATGATGGACAGGCTCAATATTGTGCATGACACCTGCAGCCAGCGTTGGTAGGTCCCGGCTTTCCTTCTTTAGTTGTTGTTTGTTTGAGTCGCAGTTTTAGTGAAATGTACTTTGTTGTGTTCATAGACAATTTGTAAGCATTTTTGTTTGGTGACCTGAGAGTCAGTCCTTTGGTTCCGTGATTTGAGGCAAAAGCAAATAATGTTTTATATAAATGTTGTTTATTTCATGTATAAAAACATCCTCATGGTTTAACTGAGCTTCGTTATTTTGACCTCTCTGCCGTATATATTGCTCGACCACACTTGTCCTCATGCTCGTTCTAAACTTGGCTTTTGGCTAGTTTAACCTGACACCTGTAGAAACCCTTTGAAAACATTAAACAAAACTGAGGGGGGTTTGTTAGAGTGGTGACCTTTGTCTCCCTCTGCCACATTCTAGTTTTTGTTTTTCTTTACTGGAAGAGTACAGCAGCAGTTTACTATTATTACATGCAAATATGGAAGTAAGTTGCTGCTGCCAGACTGCGATCTCAGACTGTTTGATCCTTATCAGTGCTGGCAGAGGGAAGAAAGGGAACCAGTTAAATCGAACCCTTCTCTGACCTCCTCTCTCTCTCCTTCTCCTTCCCTCATTTGCCTGGTGTGTATGTGGCTACACTGCTCCTCCTGTATATTTTTTGCTTACATGATTTTCCCTCCAAAAAAGTTCCCATGATGCACGGTGGTACTCCAGCCACTGTGTCTGCAGCCACCACATCTGCCACAAGCGTTCCCTTCGCAACTGCCTCCACCAATCAGGTTTGCACCTCTACCTCCTCAGTCTCTCCCTCTCTCCCTCTCTCCCTCTCTATCTATCTATCTATCTATCTATCTATCTATCTATCTATCTATCTATCTATCTATCTATCTATCTATCTATCTATCTATCTATCTATCTATCTATCTATCTATCTATCTATCTATCTATCTATCTATCTATCTATCTATCTATCTATCTATCTCAGTGCACATGGATAATCTGGGAATGCTTGTGTGTTAATGCAAGGGGTAAACAGCAGGACTCCCTCTTGTTGGCCTACACTACAGTCCAACATAAAGTTTTGTGAACACAAGCAGTGCTATAAACTAGTAGTACTTGTCCATTTTAACTATAACTCTTTTTCTTAGATTATATACCTGTGTTTAAAAAGAGCAAACAACAACAACAACAACAAAAACATGCTGTATTGTATTTTAATGTGTGTCCTCATTGTAACCTCGATTTTTGTCCTTTCCCATTTTGAGGACTCTTCCTTATCAAAGTTGACTTCCAACGAATACATGCAATTGGTATGTATGAGGCAGTGTTTTTTCCCCACATTTTTAGAGCCATTTGCACAGCTTGTGCAATAGTTGCTATCTGTGCCCTTTGGTGCTTTGCTTTTTTTTTTCCTCTCTTTTTTTTTCTGCTGCTTCTTCCAGCACGTAAAGCAAAGCTTTACCATATTCTTTGTGTTAAAAAGCTGGACATACTCATTATTAATGTCAGGAAAAAAAGTTATAAAATCAGTCTGTAAGATGACTTGCTGCGTGTTTAAGTTCAGTTCTGTTGGAGGCGTTTTTTTGTAAGCAGCAAGCTGCATTGCATAATCATAGGTTTCCATTAAACAAGATTGATGAACAGTCGAGATGAACCATTATGCAGCTGTTCTTCATCCTGGACTAGTTTTATGCATTTTACCGAGGCGTGCAGGTCAACAACATGGAGGACTTAGATTTGCATGGGGGAAGCCACCTTACTGACAGTTTCCCATCCACCTCCCCCGCCCCAAACTCCCACCTCGTGTCTCCCTTCCTTTTACTCCTCCTCTCTCCCTGCTATCCAGAAGTGTCTGCATCAGTTGTGCCACAACTGTAGCCAAATTGCTTTTTTTTCCCCAGCTTGTCATATTTGTCTTTGTTTTTTCCAGCAATAACTTCATCTTAATGCGAGGAGATGATGTTAAAATATGTTGATCTGTACTTATTTGCGCCGGCCAGCCTCAGCTTTGTCCGTTTTCGCGTCAGCATCCTTCATTTGATCTCTTGTCTGTTGTTCTATCCCCAGATTCCAATAATATCTGCAGATCATCTGAGTAGTCACAAGTACTTGACTCAGATGTAGTTCCTCTCAAGAACAGTGAGTTCCTATTTCAACCCTCACATTTTCTCTATTCATCACAAGTTGTTTGGTTTTTTTTCTCCATTTGTGTGACTCATATTATCTGCTTCAAGTTTCCCTTGAATTTGTATGCACACAGAGCTTCTAACCACACTTTACCATCAGTTTGATTTAAGCTAAATCCACCGTCTCTTGCAGATCAAATGAATGTGTGCTGGCACCGTCCAAGCCAAAATAAAAGAGTTCAGCCTTTATGTACATAACCTTCAGAATGTCAAGCAGTGGGACAAGGAGGGTCTGCCACGTCTCATCACACGTGAAAACATCAAGGGTACAACACATGATCTGTGCCATCTTCCCACATATCAATGTCAAGAAGAATTTGCTGTCAAATTCAACATCCAGCTGAGAGAAGAGCATATCTTGTTGCCAGGGTCGGCGTGTCTCTCTCCCCCCCTCGGCGGGGGAAACGTTCACATGATACCTCTGTGTCGGATTGAATCATAGCACTCAGTTTCTTCTAGTTATTATTATTATTACCGCATGCACAGAAGGTCAAGAGCGTTGTTACATGAGACGACATCAAGTGCTGGTACAATAGTAGACCAAGATTTCCTTTCCTTTTTTATTTGTTCTGCTTTATTATTATTATTATTTTTCATTTTTTTTAATTGATAGCCATATTTCAGCGTTTACAAGAGTAATGCAAACATGCACCTTGAATTTGAATTGAAATCTGAAAGGCACAATGATTTTAACAGGATTTTATTCGCCAAATGAATTAGGCATGTACAGTATTGTGTTTTTACAGCTACTAGTGAAACTAGATGTTGACATGAGGGTCTTGGACATATGAATGTTCTGGGTAAACCAACATACCTGTGTACCTTGAAAGCACAGCCAGGCTAGCTTTTCTCACCTCGTTATGTGCTATAAAGGCCATACAGCTAAAACCAGAGTGTTATCTCAGCAGTGTTATTTGTTTACCGAAGGTAAAAGTTTTGTATGGCTCTTTTTTTTTCCTTTTTTTGTATTGTTTTGTTTTTAAAAATCTCCATTGTGAGTGTTTTTTAACTTTTTCTTTTCTCAAATTAATCAGTTTTAGAAGTGGGTTTCTTGCCAAATCAATTTGTTTGGTATTTGATGTTTTTTTTGTTCCTTTTTGTTTGTTTAGAATCAGTAATGGAGGGTTTTTCTAAAGTTTGTCATAACTCTTTTTCATAGACTAGTGTTGTTTTTCCTTCTTGGAATTAAGTCGCTGGACAAGTCCATTGACTCTAAAGCCTGGCAAAGTAGAGGGTGTAGCTTCAATTGACATTGCGTTACCATGTTTCCCCCTCTTGTAAAGAGGAGCAGCTCTTAAACTGTGTCTCCCAAGAAGCACTGTTGAGCCATGTGTGGATGCGAACTTTAAACAACAAGCCCAAAGGTCTAGTAGGTCACATGTGCACTTGAACGATTATTTGTCCAGTCGCCATATTTTAATTTCACATCCCATCCCAAGTGAACTTTCATTTTTGATTTTCTGAGGAAGTACAACACGTTCAAACGTTTGCCTTGTATCTCATGCAAAAACACAAAGGTTTTCATCCACGCATAGATCTGACTATGGAAACCAAAGCACAGTTTGTTTTTTTTCTCTCAAACTTATCCACTGTGGGTGAATACAGAGACATCTCTGCAGAGGCTGAAACAATTAAGGAAAAAGGTTTATCATCTTTCATTCATGTGTCTTGATTTATGTTTTTCACAGCAGCGTGTCTTTACCGATTGTAATGTACCTAACAAAGCCTTAGATTACAGTTAATGGGTCCTCGCCCAATCAAATGTACTCTCAATCACCGTGCAGGTAAAGAACACCAATGATGTTTTATAGTTCTCTCACATGCCGCTTATGATCTTTTTTTTCTCTCTCTCGCTCTGTAACAATAACAATTACTCTCTTAAATTTCATTGAACTTATGTGTTATGTACTACTTAAGAATTTGAATCTATTTGATGTATGTAGTTTTAGATTATTTTTCTTTTTTTTTGTTGTTTTGTTTTTGCCTTACTATATATTACTTGACAACATTGATATAGCCGTTGTAGATGTTGAGGTAGAATGACATTCATAACTTTTTTTCAAACCATATAAATGATAATGTGTTAGTTTTAAATATTCACTTCATTCATATAGCTGGATGTCTTTTTCAGTTGTGTTACATTGTCAGTTAATTTTTTGTTGTTGTTGTTGATGAGAAGACTTTTTGATACGAGGAACGAGATCAATTGATTTGCTGCACGGCAGCGGTCTCTGAGTTTAACAAGAAAAAAACAACAAAAAAATCAAACACAAACACACACACACACAAAAACTATTTTAACCAACTTAAATTTTTCCTTGTAACATGTCGAGATCATGTTTGAAAATACTATATTGTACTGAAATTCAGACTGTCCATGTTTTAGAGTAAAAATTATTTTCTACTGTATCCATTTCAAAGAGATATGTAATTTTGTTTTTGTTTGAATATTTCTTAAGTTTGCCCTGAATGTCAGGCCAAAACGAGCATTGAGATTTGACGGGTGTTCGGATGTTCGATAGATAGCGAGATTAGGAGCGAGGAAGCAGAGGCGTCTGTTTTCCCGAGGAATCAGAAATGCTGCAGATTATGAGTTCGAACCTAAGGGACGAAGGTTGTCTTTTTGCACTTCTGTATATAGTCAAATGAACAGAGAAAAAAATGTGTATCATATTGAGATATTATTTTGAATAAAAAAAGATCTATAATTATAAGGAATTTTGTTAGATTAATTTAAATTCTTAAATTAGAAGACCAGCTAAAAGAAAAAAAAATGCTTGCAAAGAAGGGCACTAGTTTCTTGGCCAATGCATTCAGAGAAAGCTATGCGCTTTTTGTCTTATTTTATAAGTGGCTAGTATTGCCAGGGAATGTTGTAGGGGAGTAGATATCCCCATATCATGCTAACTCCACCCCTCTTGTAGGATGACATATCCAGTAACATTCATATACCATGTGTTGGACTTGGTCACGCAGTATTGCTGCTCCCATGGTACAGCTGATACATGAACCTGTCAAAAATGTGTATTCTATTATAGTTTGATTTGACTGCATGTAAAAGTACAAACACGTAAACAAAAGATAGATATGTAAGGTAATAAGATAACACCTTCAGACTACAGAATACACAACATTTGTTCTTTGTTTTTCAAATTATCCATGCAGTAGATAACATCCACAGTGGGAAGAAGTGATACTTTAGAACAAGTCATCTTACTCTTGTGTGATTAAAATAAAATATTGTCCAAGCAAACTTGTTATTTAAAGAATGAGAAAACATTAGCACTCATCCACCCCCCGGATACATTCTCATAGCCGTATAATTACAGTCCACGCTGACTCACGGGGCAGTTGTTCCTGCTCTTAGCTGTGCACTCAGCAGGTGAAGGCTCATCACACCAAATGCTTATTTGGCAAATTTAGTCTTTAAAAAAATGAATGTAACAGTCGCCAGACAACATCAGATGTGTTTCTGACTCGAGGCTGCTTTGTATAGTTGCTACAGAACCAAAGCACCATTTTCTCCAAACCACACGTTCAGTCTTCAGGCTGCAACCGAGGTCTCGCTTCCCTGCTGGGCGCACATGTACGCTTTGACTGCTTTTTACTTGTAAGTGCACCCACCCAGTTATGTATTTGCTAACAGTTGCCACACAATAATGTACTATTCTGTCTTCATATTTGTTTATGCACATTTTATTGTTAATTGACTCTTGCTGTATGGATGAAAAAAAAAATCTGAATAAAACAATATTTGATTTGCTCACGCAACCCTCTGTGTGGTTCTCTGCATCGATGTGAGCGAATGCCACAAAGGTGGAAATTTCAAGTGATGCAAAATCAAATCCACTCATCATCTGATTTCACTTTTAGCAGGGATTTCTTAGGTGAAGAGGACAGCTTATAGTCATTACAGCTGTCTTCTTCTCAAGGGTTCAGGCAATCAAGATAACAATTCTGGAGCAGCTCCGTGGAGAGCAATATATGACATGTTGAAGGTTGCATTAATTATGCTCAAGGCGATTTTCATGAGATCGCGTGTATTATCTGGGTCAGAAATGATAGTGGTGCTTTTGAATGACACCTATATAATCTCACATAAAGACCTGTGCTTCCTAGTGCATGTAGTTCCCGAGCACCTAACAGGAAGATGTTTGCACACTTTATAATTTAAATCTCACCATAGTTAGCCCTGCTGTGTTCCACATGTCAGATACCTTGCAGCTAACACAGAGCTGGTGCACAGCTTTCCTGCTTCCTCTTGACTTTCAAGAAGTAGCCTGTATTTGGACAGGTTTAAAAGCAAATGGGGGAAGTTGGATGTGGATAGGTTCCATGAGCTCCATCTATCTATCAATGGTGGACTTGTAGTAGCCCCTCAGCCACTGATGCGGTCAGAGGTTCCAACTCTGGGCTCACAGACACCTTATTGGTGCATAAGAGTTATCAGTTTTTTGGTTTCTGTGCAAATTATCCAGGAAACCCCACTAAGACCTGCACTACTGTAGCCAGCATGTAAGTCAGTATTCCCTGAATTTGTCCAAGGGTCTAACTTGTGGTCATTGTTTACTCAGAAGCAGACAGCAGGAGGAATTGGTATCAACAGGAGCCCAAAACAGTTTCACATTACATAAGTTACCCAACAGAGAGCGAGATGGGTGTTTTATGTAACTGTGGACAGTCTAAGGGTTTCTATCTGAACATATGTGTCTTATTTATGTTGATTTAGGCTTTAAAAACAGTGTTGTGTGATTTGTACTTCCTATGACCCAGGGGCGATTCTAGGATCAGAGCTTTGGGGGTGCTGAGCACTGCCCAGCCAGGCAAGATAAACTTTACTCGTCACGATGAGACTTCTTCCCTGTCTCTGTCAGTCCCTGCATCCTTAAATGTCTCCAGTTGTCCTGAGTTCTCTCTGACTGTCTCCTTGGTGCATTTAAACCCCTGTTCCTCCCTGTCCTCGTCCTCCGTTGTCTTCGTTTCCGTTATCAGTCATCATAATTTTACCATCTCTGTGCAAGTCTGCAAATTTCTTTATTAAATCATAAGATTCTTAAATTCATCAAGTCTCTCTGTGCCTGGGTCCTCGTCACAAAACATGACATCACTGTTTTGTACATTTTAACACAATTGAATCCCCACATTTGTAAAAGAAAAGCAAAACACTTTTTAAAAGTCTGTAACAAAACCATCAAATCTGATCAAGGTTATTTAAATGCTGCAAATGAAGAATGGATTGCAATTTAAAAAAAAATACATATCCTAACCTTAATTACTGGGGGAAAATTATGCTCATAGTAAATGAGAAGTAAACTGAGTGGATTTTTTGGACAGAGGTTCACTTTTAATGTGTATGTATAATACAATACAGATATATAAAAATACACTCCAAAAATAGAGTCCTTGAAATGTACAAATGTACAAAATATTGATAAAAAAAATTATAATAATGGAGGCAACTTTTCCTATGGTACAATGTATACAATGTATGAAAAGATCTTTACTGCAGATACTACTATGGTTCTGCAGATTTATTTTTCTTTTATTTTAACCTATGTGGCCTCACCTTGAGGTTGGCAAATCTGTCTATCACTTTTGGTGGTCAAGTCTCTCAAGCAGTTTAACAGTTTCTGTTGTGCCTGTCACTGTTCCCTCTCTGTTTCCTTACCTGGTTCTTCCTGACCTTGTACTTTCTCCTCATGTTCCCCTCTTTCCTCTCTCCCTCTTTGGACTCACAATCATACACAAATAGATTATATTCAATTAGATAAAAAAAATTACATTAATATGAAAAAAAATATTATTAAGATCACTAATAAAAAAGTCCTATCTCCGTGTACTTTCAACCAAAAGGCAAATAACCAAACCACATGAACATCTAATAAAATATCTAAATATTGAAACACTGATCCAACATTATTCTTGATTGACGGATCATTTGTTCTTACACGTTTACCTGAATGTGGCTCCTGGGTTTAATATAGGCACATATGACAAAATAAGCAGCTTCTCTCATTCTATTTCAAACAGGACAGTGGCAACAACAGTAGGCTAAAACAATTTTAAGTTTTAGATTTTAAATAGACTGTATAAATTTCAATGGGAGCAACAGGGCGGTCAGAGCAGGACGGATTGTAGGGTAGCAAATATCGTGGGGAAAATGTTAGGTATTTTAGTACCATGGTAGCATTTACTGGATATTGTTTTATAGTGACATTATACAGGAAAACTCTGTCATTCAATAAGGCCCCTTTGTTTTAGTTATTTTTCTCTTTGACCCAAGAATTGATGTGTGAGAATCACAGGCTGGTACAAGGTTGAAATACCACAGAGATCACTCCCTCAGCTACATTAGTTTCTTAATCTTTTAGACGCCTGTTGAAGGCCAAATGGTTTGTTTCAGATTTCACTAATGAAAGAACTCTTCGTTTTGTGCCTTGAAAATATGTCGCTGAGATAATCACAATTGTAGCTGAACTGATAAACTACACAAAGGATGCTTCTTCACCCATGGGCAGGAAGACGCTGCCTTATCTTGGTCTGTACTGGTTTAAACTGATAAATCTGCTGTCTCATGAATTTTACCCTCTATATAAACTGTTGTACTTGTGAATAAAGTTGAGTCAATTTGGGAAGACAACCTGAAGCAGTCTCTGTTTTCTTGTTCTCCCAAGCTGCTCCCGAGCTCGTACTAACACGCTGAATGGCATGCTTGAATGTTGCTTGAGAATATATTTGACTGTGTTACAGACTAAGGGACATTCTCTGCTGATAGGTGAAGGTACATTCTCTGCTGATAGACGTCCACGCCTCGAAGGAAGTCGATCCACGGATTAGGCCCTGGAAACCGTTTCCTTCAGAAAACACATGGGGTGGCTGTAGCTCAGGTGGCAGAGCAGGTCAGCCACTAATCAGAAGGTGGTTCGATCCCAGGCTGCCTCCTGGCTGCATGCCAAATATCCTTGGGCAAGATACTAACTCCATGTCTGCCTACTGGTGGTGGTCAGAGGGCCCGGTGGCGCCAGTGTCCGGCAGCCTCGCCTCTGTCAGTGCGCCCCAGGGCAGCTGTGGCTACAATGTAGCTTGCCATTGCCAGTGTGTGAATGTGTGGGTGAATGACTGAATGTAGTGTAAAGCGCTTTGGGGTCCTTAGGGACTAGTAAAGCGCTATACAAATGCAGGCCATTTTTTTTTACCATGTTTAGGTTACCTGGGTGTAATGTTTTTCAGCTAAAAAGAAACATGGTGTGACTCCTACCTAACTATATAAAGAGTAACTGAAGGTTAAATGCAGCTAATATGTCCTGTTTTAAGCCAGGCACTTAAACCTCCGCTCTGCTATGTCTCAGCCAACATCCTCTGGCAGCGCTAGAGCCAGAGCAGGGGAGAGCCGAGCTGGAACAAACCATTTTGGGAGAGGGGGGGGGGGGATATCTATACTTTTGTTGTTAAAATGTTACGTCTCAACCAAGTACTGTCTGCTTTTTATATTTTTAGTAGTGTGTCACACAAACAGCAAATATTGTCAGAAAGGTAAGAAATCTTTGGGGGTGCTTTGATTCATTTTGGGGGTGCTGAAACACCCCCCCGAAAATGGGCTAAAATCGCCCCTGCTATGACCGTACATCCTCATGATGGTTTGATCTTTTCAGGTTATAGCAGCTGATGAGGAACAACAAATGACATAATTCACCTGCATTTGCATTTATTTAAACAGAACTGGAAGAAAATGTGGGAATTTTGAAGTGCACAGAAGAGCCACACAGCTCTGCAGTGTATCACAGAATGGGCGGGGACACAGAAACACTGACTTTTCAGCATAACTGTGATTAGCAGCACATTAGCAGCCCCATGCATATGCACATTGACATTTTATTTTAGTCGTTTTTATTTTATTTTGTGTGATTACGGTGCCAGCGTTCCCTATAAACTATGCAAAGTGGTTACAACTCTTGCATTGTGCATACTGCTTGTTGGTGTATAATTACACCCTTTGCAATACCTACACTTAACACACAAAGCATACAATGCAAACACCCTGGGCCAGCACTGAGTGATGTGACTCCGTCACTTCCCTGCTGCCCTGTTATGTTTCAGGTTTTGTGCTTTGCAAGCTACTGGATTTCCTTTGTGATCAGTTAACTATGTATCTATGCCCATGTGGCGCACATGGCGCACACTGACATATGCGCACCGATTACCGACTAACTGGATAATCCCATTACCAGACACATAATTACAGAGTCTACAGCTGCGAGCAGTGACCGCGAATATGAATATGAGGGCAGAGGTCACGCCGATCGGGCCACAGACGTGCATACGACTGCAGTATCGTTCTGTCTGGTCATCTGATTGCTGTGACTGAAGGGTGTCGGCTCCTTTAAGAAAACGGAACTGAAGCCTCGGCTTTTGACGCTGCTCAGGATGTGGGCAGGAAACGCCATGCAAGAGCAGTGAAGCGATCACGCTTCACGGCCGCCGTTGCACAATACAGCGCTATCAAAAATGTGTCTTAATTGAGCCCGCTGATGCCCAGGAGCGGCCATTCTCCCCGGATCCGTGCTCCGCGGCCCTTACAGCGCACGAGAGGGCGATTTGCCGGCGTGGGATTTGAATCCTATCCAAGCCAGAGGGCACTCTTCTCAGCCTGCTCGGCTTGAAAACATCGGGGCTGGCCAGCGGGTGGCAGAGAGAGGAGGCTTCGTCGCGGAAAAGGAGGTGTCTGCCTTTTCTTTTTTAAGAATATATATACATATACCTCTCCGCGGCCATGAGGGAGTACAAAGTGGTTGTTTTGGGGTCGGGCGGAGTCGGCAAATCCGCGCTCACGGTCCAGTTCGTGACGGGCTCCTTCATCGAAAAGTACGACCCCACCATAGAGGATTTCTACAGGAAGGAGATCGAGGTGGACTCGTCCCCGTCTGTGCTGGAGATCCTGGACACGGCGGGGACCGAGCAGTTCGCCTCCATGCGAGACCTGTACATCAAGAACGGCCAGGGCTTTATTCTGGTCTACAGCCTGGTGAACCAGCAGAGCTTTCAGGACATCAAGCCCATGAGAGACCAGATCATCCGAGTAAAGAGGTACGAGAGGGTACCCATGATCCTGGTGGGAAACAAGGTGGACCTGGAGGGGGAGAGAGAGGTGTCTTCCGGGGAGGGCAAGGCTCTGGCCCAAGAGTGGAACTGCCCGTTTATGGAAACTTCAGCCAAAAATAAAGGATCAGTCGACGAACTGTTTGCAGAGATAGTCAGACAGATGAACTATACAAATGTCCCCAGCGGTGGAGACAAGTGCTGTTCATGTGTCGTGCTCTAAAAGACAAACAAACAAACAAACAAACAAACAAACAGAAACTGTGCATCCGGGCTGTTTGAGCTTTCAAAGTTGTCCTGCAGGCTTTCTTTTTTGTTTTGTTTTTGCAAAAGTATTCTCTCTCCTCACACTGTTGTCTTATTGTTGCACACAAACACACACAGACACACACACAAAATCCACGACAACAATCAAATATGTATCATATTCTGGAAAAGTGTTTACATGAAAAAGTACTTGAATGTTTGGGGATTTTTTTATAGCTTTGTATATGACACTTCTCTGGAAATGTGCCTCAGTGGGGATGTCTTATTGTGAAACCTAAGAGACACGTGATTTCTGGTTATTTTTGTGTTTTTTCTTCTTTTCAGTTGTACTGTTTATATCTTCTGGGCTAGGGTCTTCTGTCTTGGAGACTGGTTGTTCTTGTGTTTTGGGGCTACTACACCAAATCCCTAGGCTTAAATGGGATTGTTTACCTTTAGGGTCTTTTGGAAGGCCTGAAAGTGTAAAAAAAAAATAAAAAATACAAATCTGATTAAATTATCAGTCACCGCTCAAGCCTTGGACAGGTTGCTCGAATCAATGTCCCGTTATCTCTCCAGACAGTAAAGCGTGATCCCAGAGGCACAGACCCACCCGCTAATACTGAAGCCGTGGACTGTGGTGGAGTTCTTTTGCCAGCAATTTTTTTATTTGTTTTCTTCCCGCCCCCCCTTGTCTCTGGTTTGGTGAAAATGGATTTATCGTGGAACTTGCACTTAGCTGACGGTGTCCCTCCCCAGTGTGCACAAACAAGGACCTTAGTGCATTGCTGTCGCTGCATGGGGGACGCCGTGACCCCGTGTCAAGTGCCTTCCTAAGAAATCTGTGACTGTGCCAACTCATGAGCCCTACTTCCTCTGCAGTGAGTCATGATGGCAATCAGAACTTTTCTAGCAGTTTTCAATTTACAGTCTAGTTTCACTTGTGCTGAGAATGGGAGGCGCTTCTTCCTACTTGACTGTAAGGAAGCTTCGCTTGTCCTCGACCTGCTGTCCAAAGGGTCAGATTCAGGCCGTTTCTTGAGGTACTACTCCAAGAAGAACAACAGAATAACTTTACCTACTGCAATTCTGGTTCAGTGAATGGAAGCCATGTCTGTATGTATTATCTAGCTGTTTTGTTTAGTTTTTTTCCCTTTCTAAAATGTGACATTCTTTGACTTACCATAATTGTATTTCTCTCTTTGGACAAATCTGCCAATCCAGCTGTCAGTTTGGAAGACTTGTAATACAAAACAGATTTTACGTAACGCTGTGTGCTGTGCCCGTCTGTGCTGAGGATATGTATATGCGTTATACTTTCGGGGTGTTTTCAATTTGACTCTCACTGTAAACAACTTTAGGGCTGAAACAGGTAGTTGATTAATCCATAAGCAACCGACTGATAATCACAAATCACTGATAACATATGAACTGTGTAGTGGTGCACGGAAATGGGTATAGGATGAGCTGTAAAATAAA
Source organism: Maylandia zebra (assembly GCF_041146795.1). Lineage (NCBI taxonomy): Eukaryota > Metazoa > Chordata > Actinopteri > Cichliformes > Cichlidae > Maylandia > Maylandia zebra. The sequence goes on from NC_135184.1 coordinate 20,665,762, forward strand.
TAAGAACATGATGCTATGATTTGCTAATCATTTTAAAAAAAAAGTAAATTAAAAGTAAAGCAAAGACAAGTGAAACAGAATTTGAATTTTATGTGGATAAAGCAATAATTTTCCACTTGGAATTTGATGCCAGCTGGTTACAAAAAAGTTGTGACTGTGTTGCATCACCTCTTTCTTTTCTTTTTCTTTTTTAACACTTTTAAGTGTTTGGCAACCAGAGAAGACAAAATGTTTCATCGTGCTTGCTTGATATGAGAATTAAGCAGTTAAGTGCCAACTTTGTCATATATTATTTTATATGCTGCCAGATGTTTTGTCTGGACTAAAGGAAGGCCAGGTTTGGCATCCATACTCCTACCACAATCACTGGTGATGGATTTCAGAACATGTTTCTGAGCTCACGCGGTCGCTTCTGCTGCAGAATGTTCTGTATTAAAATGCAGTGCCTCCTGCGGGCCTGAAAATAACAGCCATTCAATAATTGTTTCCAACACTGACGCACGTGCAGACGTTTCTTTTTTTTCCAGATTCTCAGAGTCTTTTAGCAACGCACAGCTTTTCCAGTTTTTTGTTGTTTCTATCACTTAACTAACACACACACAAACAAACATACATACATACATATATATACGTATAATTACGTGCAACATTTTAGAACTTGTCTTTGTACTATTTGCACATATAACAGTGTTTAAATGATTTGCAAATGAGTGCATTGTGCTTTTATTTACATTTTACAGCAATTTAAAAAGGAACTCGCAGTGACCGTGGGATTCAGTGGGATGTGCAAAGGGGATATCTTTCAGTTTTGTTGCTTTGTGTTGGTCACACAAAGCAAGTGATTTAAGGATGTCAGTGAATCTGTCAAGCATATTTTTCAGTGCTTTTGGATTTTTATACATATCAATAAAATATTGATTTACAGTATAAACAATCATTAGCTGCACCGCTTAAGCTTTTCTACTATTATTTTCCATGTTAAACAACTGTAACCTTTCTTTGTATTTATACAATGTGTGATTATGTATTTTATTAGGTACACTTTACAAGGATTAGGATGGGCCCTCTTTTACTTTCAGAACAGCTTTAATTCTCCATGGCAAAAAACTTCTCGAACCATTGCTCAGAGATGGTCCATGTTGACATGAGAGCATCACACAGTTGCTGCAGATTTGTCGGCTGCACATCAATATTGTGGATCTCTTGTTCTGGAAGACAGTGAGCACTTTTTGTGTCAGTATCCAACCTAAATCAACCATACATGCTCAAGACTGACATTTGGTAAGTCTTTCTCAGTCTGCCCAATGAGCTGTTGTAATAAGTGTCCAGAAACCACAAAGCTTCATGGTCTAATTAGGAAAACAAATTTGAGAATGTGACTGCAGTATTCAGGTTCTATTGAAAGAAAATGTTCCCTTTTGTAAAAATACTTACTGTTCGCTGTTGCTGCCTCTGTCATCAGAATCTGGGCCACTAAAGCATTTACTTATAATTCACAAAATGCAGTCCTGTAGTTCTTCTGAAGTTTACGAACAGTTCATGTTCATCTCAGTGATTATTTATAAATAAGTGGTTCATGTTTTTTTTTTAATAATGACTGTAAAAATGTTGCTTTAAAATGAGTTATGACTCAATTCAGCCAATCAGAACAGGAACACAAAAGAATGTGAACTTACTGTAAAAATGGCAACTAAGATCAATCTGATAATAATTTCATCAGGTTTTTCTATATTCACTTTTTTATATTAAAAGAACAACACAAAAATCAGTCCAAGGTGAGGAGTCAGACTGATTTAGTGTAATACCTTGCATCACTACTAAGTGATTTTCTTACACATATTTAACTCTCTTATTTCTTTCATATGTGTAAAATACTCCAGCTAAAGCCCCTCACGGCCTGTTAGAGGGACTTCATTAGTATATATTATATAAGTAAAAGCTTCATACTTCTATACATCTAATGGGAACAGACATTTTACTCGCTTTTATTTATGTAAAAGCTGGAGTTTAACTCTTCAGCTGGAAATCACTGTATAAAATAAGTACTCAATGTTAAGTGAATCCAAGGGGTCACAGTCATCTTGGTTTGTAAGCACTTATAAAACAAGCAGCGTATGTACAGCTGTTGAAGAGTTTTCCTCAGAACAACTCCAATATTTTAAAGGCCCAACATGGTCATATTGTTCCACATGTTATGTAAATGTGCAAAATTAAAGACCAGTGTGTATGGATGGCAGATGGCTGCCCCTCCCTGAGCCTGGTTCTGCTGGAGGCTTCTTCCTGTTAAAAGGTAGTGTTTCCTTCCCAGCTTGCTCATAGGGGGTCATATTATTGTTGGGGTTTTCTTGTATTATTGCAGGGTCTTTAAGCTACAGTATAAAGAACCTTACAACTAAGTGCACCAATCCCAGTTATAACAATATTTATGGTTTATGGTTATGGTAAAACCTCAGATGATGAAGTAACGAGTTAACACGGGGCAGATTTTAGTGGCGTTACAATGGGAGAATCAGTCTGAGGTGTTTTCCCATCTTGCCATAATTCTCAGATTAGTTACACACCTGCAGGGATTTAGTCACATGACCTGGCAGGTTTATCAGTCTGGTGGACTATACAATCCACTATGCATAAATGCCTGAAACAGAAACTTGACAATGCTGCAAATACAGGTTGCCACAGTCAAATCACATTTGTTTTTGCTTATCTGACTGTGTATAAATTATATAAAGCTAAAATAACAAATACACTGTTCCAGCTGTTGAAGTACAACCCAGAGCTGGAGGTTTGCCTAAACCCTGACACCATTTCTTACTGCTGTTGCACAAGCACACTCTTCATCCTCAATTTCACAAGCTGCCTGGCAAAGTAAAATAAATGTAGTACATGCAAGCTCACTTTATCTCCTGCAAGTTCTACAGCTGAAGGTTATGAGCTGACACATATGTTGGGCTTTTTTTGGCATGTAGAATGACAGGAAGGGTGGATGAACTGTTGCTTCCTGTGCAGATTCACCTCAGATCTATGAAATGCTGAAAAAGGCAATCAGTTCCTTTTTGTTATTTAGAAATAGTAGCTTATTGTCACACTCTGTTCCCCCCTAGGTGCACACAAAGCACACACAGGGCATGACCTCAGTTTTGTAATGTTCCAAGAAATATGTTTTACATCATTATCAAACCAAACCAAAATAGAGAAGTAAGCAGAGTAAAGGGCTGGGGCATGGGTGGAAACATTGCACTTGTGTGACTGGGGTGTCTGAATTGTGCAGTGCTTTCTGTGATTTGATATGAGAAGAAGTTGGTACGATCATATGACACCAATTTGCTGTTATCGTGGTTGGTTATCGGTAAGCTGTTTGGAAACACTCAGCTGGATCAATTAAACCACCTTCCAGCCACTGCAAACACTCCTTCCTGGAAACACTGCAAATACCTCACAGTATCTGAATGAAGGGCTATAATGTCTGTATTACTGTTAAACCACTGAATTACATAAACTTGAATCACTGTGACAAATGAGACACAGACACACACTTTCAGAGTGAGCCCAGTTAGTTTGCTTTCATGTCTTCTCCTGTTTTTCAATGGTATTCTGTTTAGTGTTTTTATGGATAGCTTACAGTGACAACAGTTCTCACATTTCAGCATAAAGATTAAAGAAAATACAATTTTATATCTTTATGTCCTGAACTTTAATTTAGATAATTTTTTTGCATGTTAGGATTGATTGTGAAGTATTCACAGCTCTTCACTTGTTCTACATTTTGTCATTTTACAGACTTATTCCAAAACTGATTAAATTCATTTTTCACATCAAAACTCTACACATAAACCCCCCAAAACAGGTTTGCTTTCATTTCTTGCAAGTTTATTAAAAGTATACATGTACATAACTATTCACACTCAAAATTGAGCTGAGGTGCATCCTGTTTCCAATGATCACTTGTGAGATGTGTCTACAACTTGACTGGAGTCTATCTGTGGCAAATTCAGTTGATTGGACATGATTTGGAAAGGCACACACCTGTTTATATAGGGGCCCGCAGTTCACAGTGCATGTCAGATCACAAACTACTCCAAGGAATTGTCTGTAGACCTCCGAGGCAGGATTTTATTGATGCACAGATCTGGGGAAGAGTACAGAAAACATTCTACAGCATGACCATGAGAAACAAAATTCTCTGGTCTGATGAAACAAAGACTGAGCTATTTAGCCTGAATGCCAGAAAGCAGCTAGAGTCAAAAGTCATATCTAGAAGAAGCCATGCACTACTCATCTCGTGGCCAATACCATAACTGCAGCGATGCATGGTGCTGGCAGCATCACGATGTGCTGTTTGGTTTTCAGGAGCAGGAACTGAGAGACTAGTCAAGGTAGAGCAAAAGATTAGTGGAGCAATGTACAGAGACATCTTTGATGACAACCTGCTCCAGAGTTCTCTGGATCTCGAAGGTTCATCTTCCAACAGGAGAACAACAACAAAACAAAAGAATAGCTGTAGGAGCACTCTATGGCTACGTTCACACTGCAGGCGAAAGCGCATCAAATCCGATTTTTTTGACCCTATGCGACCCATATCCGATCATGCTATGACAGTGTGAACGGCGCAAATCCGATATTTTCAAATCCGATCTGGGTCACTTTCGTATGTGGTACTGAATCCGATACATATCCGATGTTTTAGAAAGCGACTGCTGTGTGAACGGTCAAGTCGCATTAAATCCGCCTTTTACGTCACCGACACAAGACTGAAGCCAATTATCAGCGCCCGAGAAGACATCGCGAACGCTTCCTAGCCATCCAGTGTAGATGTCAGTGAAACTGTTGGGAAGACAACGTAAACATTTTATTTGTACTGTATAATCTGCAGATTCTGACAGAAATCTGCAGCTATCCTTTGAAGCACCGCTCCTCTCTTAAACAGCAATAAGGATCATTATTAGGTTATTTACATTATTATGTAAATAACAAAATAACTTAAAGCAAAAATTGGGAAACGTAAAGTCCGAAGTCTTTATATTAACGGCCATCAGTCAAACAATACTGTTTGTTCTTGGTCTAAACAGAGCGCGTTGTGTGTGACATCTTCTTTTGCGCATGCGGGCCGCTTTGAGCGTTCACACTAGAGCGCGTTTGCTGTCGCATTTTATTTGTAGTGTGAACGAGGAGACAAAAAAATCGGATTTGATCAAAAAATCGGAATTGAGCATTAAGACCTGCAGTGTGAACGTAGCCTATGTATGTGCTTGTGCGGACCAATTAGATCCCAGACTTAAACGCTATTGAACATCTCTGGAGAGCTCTAAAAATCGTCCATCCAACCTGATGGAGCTTGAATAGTTCTGCAAAGAAGGAGAAGCTGCCCAATAATAGGTGTGCCCAGCTTGCAGCATCATACTCAGAAAGACTTGAGGCAGTATAATTGCTGCCAAAAGTGCTTAAACAAATTATTGAGCAAAGGCTGTAAATACTTATGAAAATGTTCTTTTTTGTTTTTATATTTTTAATAAATTTGCAAGAATTCAAGAAAACATTTCTCATGTTGTCGTTTTGGGGTATTTTGTGTAGAATTTTGAGGTGAAAAATGAATTGAGCCCATTTTGAAATAAGGCTTTAAAAAATGTGGAACAAGTGATGCACTGTGAGTACTTTCTGGATGCACTGTACCAATCTCACATCCGCCTGTAAGATTGAGCTGGTTAGATAAGCGGAGCATCATAACTTCACACAAGAAGAAACTAAACAAAAAGTCCACTAAATCCCATTTTCTTTGTTTAATTGGAAAATGGAAATATAAAAACTTTTGTACAAAGGGATTTTTGAGCAAGTTAATCATTTTGGTCTCAAGAGCTTAACTCTAAGGCTAATATGTAAACAGCTGATCACACTCACTCATTTATTGTATTAATGTTATGGAAGTTCAGAAATGCTTGACAAAAAAAAATCATGCTCATATATCAGACATCTTTAATTTATTTTCTTTATTTTCACACTTTTAGATTGTCCATCCATCCATCCATCCATCCATCCATCCATCCATCCATTTTCATCCGCTTTGTCCGAGGCCGGGTCGCGGGGGCAGCAGCCTAAGCAAAGAGGCCCAGACCTCCCTCTCCCCAGCCACCTCCTCCAGCTTATCCGGGGGAATACCAAGGCGTTCCCAGGCCAGCCGAGAGATATAATCTCTCCAGCGTGTCCTGGGTCTGCCCCGGGGCCTCCTCCCGGTGGGACATGCCTGGAACACCTCACCCAGGAGGCGCCCAGGGGGCATCCTTGTCAGATGCCCGAACCACCTCAGCTGGCTCCTTTCGATGTGGAGCAGCAGCTGCTCTACTCTGAGCCCCTCCCGGATGGCCGAACTTCTCACCCTATCTCTAAGGGAGAGGCCAGCCACCCTTCGGAGGAAGCTCATTTCTGCCGCTTGTATCCGCGATCTCGTTCTTTCGGTCACTACCCACAGCTCGTGGCCATAGGTGAGGGTAGGGACGTAGATCGACCAGTAAATTGAGAGCTTCGCTTTTACACTCAGCTCCCTCTTCACCACGACGGACCGGTGCAGCGTCCGCATTACTGCAGCTGCAGCCCCAATCCGTCTGTCGATCTCCGGCTCCCTTCTCCCATCACTCGCGAACAAGACCCCGAGATACTTGAACTCCTCCACTTGGGGCAGGAACTCATCCCCGACCTGGAGTGGGCACTCCACCCTTTTCCGGCTGAGAACCATGGCCTCAGATTTGGAGGTGCTGATCCTCATTCCCGCTGCTTCACACTCGGCTGCGAACCGCTCCAGTGCGAGCTGGAGGCCCTCACCCGATGAAGCCAACAGAACCACATCATCTGCAAAAATCAGAGATGAGATTCTGAGGCCACCAAAGCGAAAGCCCTCCGCCACTTGGCTGCGCCTAGAAATCCTGTCCATAAAAATTATGAACAGAACCGGAGACAAAGGGCAGCCCTGGCGGAGCCCATCACCCACCGGGAACGAGTCCGACTTATTGCCGGCAATGCGAACCAAGCTCTTGCAACGGTTGTATAGGGATCGAATGGCCCGTAGCAATGGGCCAGACACCCCATATTCCCGCAACACCTCCCACAGGACACCCCGAGGGACACGGTCGAATGCCTTCTCCAAGTCCACAAAACACATGTAGACTGGTTGGGCAAACTCCCATGCACCCTCAAGTATCCTGGAGAGGATAAAGAGCTGGTCCAGTGTTCCGCGACCAGGACGAAAACCGCATTGTTCCTCCTGTATCCGAGGTTCGACTAACGGACGAACTCTCCTTTCCAGCACCCTGGCATAGACTTTCCCAGGGAGGCTGAGGAGTGTGATCCCCCTGTAGTTGGAACACACCCTCCGGTCCCCTTTCTTGAAGATGGGGACCACCACCCCGGTCTGCCAGTCCACAGGTACTGCCCCTGATCTCCACGCAACATTGCAGAGGCGTGTCAACCAGGACAGCCCTACAACGTCCAGAGCCTTCAGGAACTCGGGGCGGACCTCATCAACACCAGGGGCTCTGCCACCAAGGAGTTGTTTAACTGCCTCAGTGACCTCGCCCCCGGAAATTGGCGGGTCATTTCCCTCATCCCCAGACTCTGCTTCCTCCTCGGAAGACGTGTCAGTGGGATTAAGGAGGTCCTCGAAGTATTCCTTCCACCGCCTGACAATTTTCTCAGTCGACGTCAGCAGCGCTCCGCCAGCACTACACACAGTGCAGGTAGAGCACCGCTTTCCCCTCCTGAGACGTCTGACTGTTTGCCAGAATCTCTTCGAGGCAGCCCAAAAGTCTTTTTCCATGGCCTCTCCGAACTCCTCCCACACCCGAGTTTTTGCTTCAGCCACTGCCCGAGCCGCATTCCGCTTGGCCTGTCGATATCTGTCGGCTGCCTCCGGAGTCGCACAGGCTAACCAAGCCCGATAGGACTCCTTCAGCCTGGTGGCTCCCTTCACCTCTGGTGTCCACCATTTGGTTCGGGGATTACCACCACGGCAGGCACCAACCACCTTGCGGCCGCAGCTCAATGCAGCAGCTTCGGCAATGGAGACGCTGAACATGGTCCATTCGGACTCAATGTCCCCAGTCTCCCTCGGAATGCTGTTGAAGCTCTGCCGGAGGTGTGCGTTGAAGATCTCGCGGACTGGGGCCTCTGCTAGACGTTCCCAGCACACCCTCACTACGCGTTTAGGTGCACCAGGTCTGTCCAGCGTCTTCCCCCGCCACCTGATCCAACTCACCACCAGGTGGTGATCAGTTGACAGCTCAGCCCCTCTCTTTACCCGAGTGTCCAGAACATATGGTCGCAGGTCTGCTGATACGATTACAAAATCGATCATCGACCTACGGCCTAGAGCATCCTGGTGCCACGTGCACTTATGGACACTCTTATGTTCGAACAGGGTGTTCGTTATGGCCAAACTGTGATTAGCACAGAAGTCCAATAACAGAGCACCGCTCGGGTTCAGATCAGGGAGGCCGTTCCTCCCAATCACGCCCCTCCAGGTCTCGCTGTCGTTACCCACGTGAGCATTGAAGTCTCCCAGCAGGACAACAGAGTCTCCAGGTGGAGCACCCTCCAGCACCCCCCCCCCCCCCCCAGGGACTCTAAGAAGGCTGGGTACTCTGAACTGCCACTCGGCGCATAAGCGCAGATGACAGTCAGGACCCGTTCCCCGACCCTAAGGCGCAGGGAACAAACCCTCTCGTCCACCGGGAAAAACCCCAACGTACCGGCAGCAAGCCGAGGGGATATTAGGATACCCACCCCAGCCCGCCGCCTCTCACCAGGGGCAACTCCAGACTGAGACAGAGTCCAGCCCCTCTCCAGGAGACTGGTTCCAGAGCCCAAGCCATGTGTAGAGGTGAGCCCGACTATATCTAGCCGGTACCTCTCAACCTCACGCACTAACTCAGGCTCCTTCCCCACCAGAGAGGTGACATTCCATGTCCCTATTGCCAGTCTTGGCAGCCGGGGGTCAGTCCGCCAGGGCCTCCGCTCCTGGCCGCCACCCGGCACACAATGCACCCGACCCCTATGGCGCCTCCTGCGGGTGGTGGGCCTGCGGGAGGATGGGCCCATGTCTCCTCTTCGGGCCGTGCCCGGCCGGGCCCCATGGACTAAGGCCCGGCCACCAGACGCTCGCCCTCGGGCACCCTCCCCGGGCCTGGCTCCAGGGCGGGGCCCCGGTAACCCTATCCCGGGCAAGGTAAACTGTTCCCTCGATGTCCTTTTCATAAGGGTCTTATGAATCGCTCTTTTAGATTGTTTTTTACCTAAATGTAAAGATGTAAATGTAGCTGTGAGCGGAGATCTTCAAATATCCTCTGAACTGTGTTTCAATATCTTACAGTTTGATTACATTTGCATTTTCATTAGAATTTCTCTATGTGGCTAGACTGTCACGACATGTGCTGCACTAATTTACACCCCTCCTCAGCACAGTCATCCCCTGGCTTCGTCTAGTGCCGTCATCAGATCAAAGATCTCAGTATTTCAACATCAATGTGTTTATGATGCATGCTTATATCCTGAACTACAACATGTACATGCCTAACGTTAAATAGACATGGACGAACATGCAACAAGCAGGAGGCAGCAGGTTCAGGCAAAAGCAAATTAACCGCATTTGTACTTTCAAAGGAGACGATGCACAAAGAGTCTGAAACAGCTGGCAGACAATCAAAGTAAAAAAAACCAAAAAATCAAACAAAAACAGGTAATACAGCAGGTGAGAGTAATTTCAAATACTCACAGCAGCAAAGAGCAAGTAAAACCCCTAAGGGTGAAACAGACAATCACAAAGGAAAAACAACTGTCAGACATGCATAAAGACCGTGATTAACAAAATAAAACAGGTTACTCATTCAGAAACACAAACAGCACACATCGGCACATAAAGAAAAGGTTAAGCACATGATTAAATAAGACCCAAAAACTCACCATGGTGAGTGTCCAACTAGAGTTATTATGTTTTGATAAAGCTAATAGTATTCAGATAATATTAACAGCCTGTAAATGAGCCCACGGTGATGGATCATAAAACAACCTGTGTCTGTGTCTGTAGCTCGACTGAGCATTCAAGCAGCTTGGAACTGGTTTTATTAGTAATTTATTAATTTAACAAGTTCCTGTTTCCGACATTTATTTTTGGTTACAAAATTGCTGTAAAATGGAAAAAGTCAAAAATGCAACATCAACCTTCATGGTTTCTTAGTTTGTTGCATATTTGTCATACTTACCTGTTTAAAATGATTATGTTTCATATTTAATATTAGACGAAGATAACTCTACTAAATACAAAATGCAGTTTTTAAATGATAAAATGTGGCAAATATTCAAAAAACTAAGAAATCGGGGAGGTCCAAATACTTTTTGTATTTTTGTGTGATCTCTCAATTAAGGTGAGCAGTTGATTTAATGGTGCCTCACATGGTGCAGCAGTCTTTAGCCTTCCTCTCTTTTCTTTAGCAAGACCAGTGATAACATTACTCTTGACTTACAGTAAAATGTTTAGCAAATACAATGTTTGAAAAGACAGAACTGACATCGGCTCAGTAAATGTATCTGAAAAATAGAGTAACAAACATCAGACAACATAAAGGTGGCTCAGTATTACTGTGTGATGTGTTGGAAGAGTGCATTGTTGAAATGATCTGTTCAACATCCTGTCCCAGCATAGGCACAGGTCATGTGACCATGTTCTCCATTCTGAAGTTGATCACCATCTCTCTGGTTAAAGAAAAACATCCTCTACTGTAGCTCCGAAACATCCAACCACAACCGAAACCTCTGTGGGATTTAAAAAATAAATGTTTTTATGTTGTTTTATTGTTTTACAACATTGTATTACAACACGTTTTCTGGGAAGTATTTTTTAATTAGTTAGTTAGACTTGAATAACAAGTACATTTAAGTAAGTTAAGTAAGTAAAAGGCTGTTTCACATTCATGATTCACTTGGGATTTATTTTATTTTAGCTACGCAGTTTTCCTCTGCTTAGAGTCGTTTTCCCCAGCAACATTTTCCAGTTTCCTCTGGAGGATCCTGAGTTATTCCCAGACTAGCTCTGCTTAAGCCTCATCTTTAGATAGAGTCTGTTATGCTGTGTAGTTATTTTGAGAAATTAAATAAATAAAGCCCACATTCTTCTTTACTTCTTCTAAAAACTAATATTTATAACTCTAATTTGTTTCAGTCTAAGTGAAACAAATTAGAGTTAGGAAACACTTAGCTATACAATGAACAGCAGGCACTGATGGAATCAACATCTGCACAAACGGGGGCGCTACAGTCCTTCTAAGGAAGATTTGAGCAGTCAATACTTAATCTTCTGCATTCTGGTGAATTTTTAGCACCAATCTGGGTGAGATAGTTTTGTAAAGTAAAACCCAAAAATCAGGCTCAAAAGCTGAAATCGCATGCAGTGATGCTTTCGGGTTTTCTGTATTGCTACTAAAGAGGTATTTTTAAAAAAAATTCTTATTTAATCTTATCCCTACAGAGATGTCATTTCTTCTTCTGTTCTTGTTTCTGTTTGCATTTAAAACAGCCCACATTTGAATTGAATACAATTTGTAAATTCGAGACATCAGTGGATGGATTTGCACTTTTTTTTTTTCATGTCATCCCAGCGAGGATTTACTCCTCTGTTATATTTTGTATTTGTCTGGTACCAAACTAGAAGTCAGAGTGCAATGTGTTGACTTTCCAGTCTGACATCAGCTCATTTCAGCAGAAAATGAATTAACTGTAATTTATCAGCCCCTGTTTCTGCAGTATTTCTGTTCTGTTCATGTTCAAAGGTTTCTGCACTTTTATGTCACATGTCACACAGATCTGTGTTTTAGGATCCTCTTTAGGTCTCATGCACTTCTCAGCTTGTTATTGGGTCTGAAAAAAGAAGTGAGAAAACATTAAGTTATTATTTAGTTAGAAAGCTAGTAAGTACACCAATTACACATCCTAACATCAGACCTCTGCCTCCCTTTCCTTCTCGCTTCCTGATGAATCACAGTGGAGATCTGTGTGTGCCTGGCAGTGACAACTGCTTTCAGCACAAAATATACAGTGTGCTTGTGATGACTAATGATTCATATCCAAGTTTTGCAACACAACCATTCCTGATGATAAAAGGAAAAAAAATCACCGGTGTTTGATTAATAGTAGCATGTTTTTAGTCCTCTCCTTTCATTCTAAGACAGGGGTGTCAAACATAAGGCCTAGGGGCCAGAATTGGCCTGGCAAATACTTTAATCCAATCCACTGGTCCACATGATGGCTTTGGGAAATGTGAAGGAGGACAGAAATTTTATACTTTTAATTGCATTTTCATGCAATTAAAAATAAGACCCATGGCCATTTATGCTAAACCAAAGAAATAAAGTTATAGATGTTATAGATTTCTGTTAACAAAACAGAACAAAAAGTATAAAACCCAAAGAAATTAGGGGTTTCCACAATGAGGAGCCTGAAGCCACACTGAAAAAACACAGGAACTCAAACAAGAGATTTGAGGAGCGTTGCAAACACTTTGACAAAGCAAAAGGGGAAGACAGGATTACATATAGCCAAGGGAAAGACACAAATACAATGCAAGTCATTAAAAACAGCTGAGCAGGATTAGGAGAACAGGAGGGAAGGCAGGAAGTCAAAATAGAATGAGATATAAGAGAAAACCGACCTTCAAATAAGAAAAATAAAATGAAAAAGGCAAAAAGAAATGACTTACAAATATATGGCTACGTTCTACAGTTAAAGTGTGCATACATGTGTCTGAACTTTTTTGTCTTGTGTTTGAGTTATGGTGTCATTATAGTTCCAGTAATGTTCAGCTTTTGTTCTTGTGGAAGTATTTGACTTCTTGTTCCTGTTTGTTTATTCACTGTTCTAGTATTTATGCTTTCAAATGTATCACTTCCTATTTTGAGTTTAGTATTTTTTCTCATTTTTCTAGTTACGTGATTGTTTTCCTGTCTATGGTCCATCCACTCTGTTATCATGCTCTCTCGTTTCCCAGGTTCTACGTCCTCAGGCGAACTTCTGCTTGGTCCCTCCCATCAACGATGCAAGCTGACTAAGCGAAGAAGAGACAGATGTTCCTCCAAAGACATTTATTGTGTTATGAAAAGTTAATGCAGGAACTTTTAGTTATCTTTTAGATTGAGATGTTATCTTTATGCGGTGCTGTCAACATAAGGTTTGCACTTATCATAAAATAACTACTGATCTATGTGAGCCCCTTTCTGTTGGTGTGAAGGATGGATGACTAACAATCTAACAAAAAAAGCAGATACACAGGAGAGCAACTAAAACATAAAACCTGAAACCCTGGCATCCCAAAGGAAGGGGGTGAGAAGAGAGTGGGCTATTTTAGGAGGAGAGAGGTGATGAGGGGTGCCTCTATTTGGAAACGGAGGTGGATGTTGGAGGTGGAAAATGAAAGAGGAAGGCCCGATGGGACATGGAGGTTTTTGTTGGTTGAATCATACGTCACAGCTTTAGTCAGAACACCTGATGCTGACGTGCAAACAGTGGCACACACACACACACACACACTGAACTGCTGACAAACAGAATATGGAGGGACAAAACTTAGAGGAACCTTTTGCATAACACCACAGAAAAAAGGAAAGACTGTGAAAGAGTAACCAAAGTAAAGGAGGAGGACCAGGAGTAAAGCCAGAGAAAATACATTTCATTTCAGGGGCATTACAGTTTGTTGAGTATAGGCACTTCTGAATCTTACAATCCATTTTTTGAAGGATTTTCTTTTAACTGAAATGAAGACACCACATGTGAAATGATCACATGACATCATCATAACAACTAGAGTTTATCAACTAGGATTTTTACTAATTTTTCTGTTTAACTGTAACGTGTAGAAGCTGCTGGGACATTACAGAACTGCAGGGGGTGTTAGAGCTTTAAAACACGCACACACACACACACACACACACACACAACCACACAACCACACCCATATACACAAGGAAAAAACACATAGCATCCTCAGCTGCACCAAAGAATAAAACTCTCTCTCTTCTAAGTCCCTTTTAGTAAAGGATATAATAATTCATATAAATATTAATAAAAATATTTTATTAATATTTTATTCAGGTTAAGCTACTGAAACAGTCTTCTTGGATCTCTAATTCACCGCACATGAGAGATGCTTGAAGAAGAACCCAATTGGTAAATTTGCCTAATTATTTTCTTAGAAAAAATATTATTAATATTAATTTACTCTGACTTACAGAAACCTGGTTAGAGCAGAATGATTATGTTAGTTTAAATAGATCACTATGAGTTATACTAATAGTCCGAATCCACAAAACACAGGCCGGGGAGGGGGTGTGGCAGCAATCCTTCACTCCAGCTTGTTAATCAACCACAGGCCCTCTTATTTCCTGCTTCTAAATTCACATAAACCTAAGGGTTGTCATACTCAGCCCTTAATAATTTGGAAACATGGTGTCTAACCAGATGTTTACTCTGGATGGCATTACCTTGGCCTCCAGTAACACTGTGAGGAGTCTTGGGGTTGTTTATGACCAGGTCCTTCAATGTACATATTAAATAAATATGTAGGACTGCTTTCTCTAAAAATAGAAAAATCCTGTCTCAGAGTGACACTAAAGAAATACATCTGCATTTATTACTTCTAGGCTGGACTACTGTAATTCTTCATTATCAGGATGCCTTAAAAACTCCCTGAAAAGCTTTCAGATCATCCAAAATGCTGCAGCAAGAGTACTGACAAGGACTTGGCTTCTCTTCATTGGATCCCTGTTAAATCTAGAATCAAATTTTAAATCCTTCTCCTACAATGTCTTGAATAATTAAGCCCCATCTTATCTTAAAGACCTCATAGTACAGTATCACCCCAATAGAGTACTCCTCTCAGGCTGCAGGGTTACTTGTGGTCATTTATTTAAAGGTAGAATTGGAGGTGGGGTCTTCAGCTTTCAGGCCCCTCTTCTGTGGAACCAGCTCCCAGTTTAGATTTTAAGATTTTAAGACTTTTAAGATTAGGCTTAAAACTTTCCTTTTCAATAAAGGTTATAGTTAGGGCTGGATCAGGTGACCCTGAATCCTCCCTTAGTTATGCTGCAATACGTGTAGGCTGCTGGGGGCTTCCCATGATGCACTGTGTTTCTTCTTCACTCACCTTTGGATGGATGGATGTTTGCCACTGTTACCAAAGCACTTGCTCACAGGAGGTCATCTGATAGTTGGAGGTCTTAAACTTAGGTCTTAAACTTACAAAATAAAGCTCCTTGAGGCAACTGTTGTGATTAACAGTATATATAAAAGTACAGTATATATACATATAAAAGTACCATTGAATTGAATTGAATTTTCTCCTTTTCATTAGAGGTCATTAAAAATCTGAACCTGTTCTCTCCACAGCACTTTATATTTCCTTGCTTTTCTGCTGTTCTGTTATAACTGAAAGCGTGAACTGCATGTCTTAACATGAATGATGATCGAAGGATTGAAAAACCTGATTTTTCAAACCTATGAACACTTGCTGTTAACCTCTGTGTAAGTAAGAGCTCATTTTAGCACAATGTCACTCAGTAGCTTTTAAAACAACAAATAAAATTGCAAAACTTTTAAATGTGGCATCCTTCTCATTTGGCATCAGTTGCGCAAGTAGCTGTAAGTACATTTCACCTATACCCTACCTCCCTACAGCAGCATTGAACAGAGTCTGTGAGTCTGCCTTGTAAGGTGAGCTTAGTCTTTGAAATCAACATGTAAGTTGATCAGAGAACTAAAAATTTACTTTCACACTTGAGATTATATTTTTCATTTTTGCAGAGCACCTATAATTTGACTCAGCGCTGTGAAGAAAGTATAACATACTGGTACTATGTTAACCTCTGTTCACTTAAGCTTCATTTGTTTTAGTTACATTTCTGTATCATTAAGCAACAATGTAAACCTTGTGTAAAATACAATAAAGTAGGTTTATTTAAGAGGTCACAACAACTACTATGGGTTTAAAGCCAAAACTAGCTGTTTATTAAGACCTTTGATGAAACTTTAAAGGTCAATAAACATAATTTATGGATTGATTTCTTTGCATTGGATGTGTTGTTACTGACATCTGCTGAGAATTTCATGTCAAAAGCACCTTTAGAAATACTTTTGGTGATGTGTTCAATACTTACTTTATCCACTGTATAATTTTAAACCAGTGTCCATTAATTGTAACGTTTGCATCATAAATAGTCTTGTTATATTACAGTTCAGTTTTATTTTACTATTGTATATTGTATTATTGTATTTCAAATTTATGTTGGTAAACTTTGTAACTTTGTCACAATCAAAAAAAAATCCTGCTTGCTCCATTTCATAAGCTGAAAATTTCCTAATATGTTTTTAATTAATCATTAAACTGATTTTTGTAATAATTTTTAAAAAAGGATCTACATTTGGGATCCAAGAAAAATTATTTTAATACAACACATCTCTAAGAAACTATGACCACCTTGACCTCTGGTTGTGTCGTGTTGAACACTGGGCAGATGGACCCAAAGGTTTGACATTTCAACAGAGCTGAATGGTATTTTATTTAACCAATAGAAATTTTACACACATGCGTCCTTGTCTCCACTGTTCTCCATCCTTCAATCTGGGTACAAAATGCTGAAGGATGGCGTATTTCCTTAAATGCATGTTGAGAGCAGAGGAACAGAGGATCTATAATGCGGGATGAATCGTTACCTTCAGCATATAAGAGGCGGCACACATACGAACCATTAAACAACTAAGTTTATGTCTTTAAGGTTTTGTCAAGGGTGGGCAGGTAGGACACAGATGTAGGTCTCTCAAACAAGAATGAACCTTTGTTGTATTTTCTCTAGTTCTTTTCACAGGTTTCCATTTGTTGCTGTGTGCTGTTTGTGTCTCTCTTTCATTCATTTCCTGTTATTTACACAATAACTTGTTGGTTTGTGCTTTCTCTCTTTGATGTTAGTTCAATTCACTTCAATTCATTTTTATTTATATAGCGCCAAATCACTACAACAGTCGCCTCAAGGCTCTTTATGTTGTACAGTATATCCTATAATAATAGATACAGAGAAAAACCTAAGAATCAGCGCAGATAAATTCTGTAATTAAAGCTAGTTTTTGTAATTTGATGCTTTCATCCAGGATCAAGTCCGCTTTAACTTTAAAATTTTTGAACGTCTCTTTCATGCTTTTATCACAACACGTGTGGACTACTGTAACACTCTCTATTTCGGCCTTTACTGAAGCTTTCCTTGCTTGCTGCTTCACACTCGGCTGCGAACCGTTCCAGTGCGAGCTGGAGGCCCTCACCCAATGAAGCCAACAGAACCACATCATCCGCAAAAAGCAGAGATGAGATTCTGAGGCCACCGAAGTAAAAGCCCTCCGCCACTTGGCTGCGCCTAGAAATCCTGTCCATAAAAATTATGAACAGAATTGTTTACTATGCGTTTCTAAAATATTTAATGGATCAGCTCCACCATAAATATCTGAGCTGCTGACTCCATATGTTCCCTTAAGGTTGCTGAGGTCCATAGACCAACTGAAAACCAGGGGCAATCGATTTTCAGTTATTGCCCCCAAACTGTGAAATGACCATGTTACAATTCCCTAATCATTTCCTGGTTTTAGGTGACAGAAGGAGACATGTGGCCTGGTCAAAACACAGAGAGCTGCACTCTAAAAGATCTTTAAATATAGTAAACATACCTTGTGTGCCACAGACTGCTCCCAAACACAAGGGGGCAAATAATACCTCTAAAACACTTACGTTGGCTTTATTAAACGTTAGATCTTTAGCTGGGAAAACATTTTTAATTAATGATTTCATCACTGAGCACAGCCTTTTTCATGTTTTTAACTGAAACTTGGTTGGACCAAAGTAACAGTGGAGCTGTTCTCATCGAGACGACCCCTCCTAACTACAGTTTTATCAGTGAGGTCAGGGCGAGCAGGAGAGGAGGAGGGGTTGCTGTCTTATTTAATGAATCATTTCAATGGAAGCAGCTATCTCCTGGAAGTTTTCAGTCTTTTGAATATGTGGCTTTACAGCTGAAGGCCCCATCCAAGGTTGTGTTTCTTAATGTTTACAGGCCTCCCAAATACTGCACAGACTTTTTTAATGACCTCAGTGAACTGCTGTCTGTGATCTGTGTTGATTTTGACTGTGTAATTATTGTTGGGGATTTTAACATCCATGTGTACAACCCTCAGGACAAAGGGACTAAAGACCTGAGTAACATTCTGGGCAACTTTGGGCTGACTCAGCATGTAACAGAGGCCACACATAATAGAGGACACACTCTTGACCTACTGATCTCCAAGGGCCTGAGCATTTCAAAGGTTACTGTGTCTGATGTGGGCGTGTCTGATCATTACTGTTTTCTTTGAAGGCAAAATTTCAGCACACAACAAATATGTCAACAGCAGTGATCACAAAACGGTGTATAACTGAAAACAGTAGTGAGATCTTTAACCAGGTCTTCCCATTAACACCTGACCTGTCCAGAGGTTCAGTCAATGAGCTCGTCAATAGCTTCAATGCTAAAATATTAAATGTAATGGACACTATTGCTCCCATTAAGGTGAAGGTTATCTCTGGAAGGAAAAAGTCTCCATGGAGAAACTCCACACTGGTGAAAAATGAAAAAAGAGAGTGTAGGAAAGCTGAGCGCAGATGGAGAAAAACAAACCTCCAGGTTCATTATGACATCTATAAAGAGAAACTTCACAATTATAATTTACAACTGAGGAATGCAAGGAAGTCCTACTTCTCTGACAAATATCTTTTCTCTAGTTCTTTAGCAGTAGCCTCATGTTGAAATTCCACAATAATCTGACCACCAGTTGGTAGCTTAATCTGCCTACTGACAGGACCGAAAGCTTCTAAGAACTCAATTATTTCTTTATCAATGTCTGTGTTAGTTAAACCACTGACCAAGACAGCATTTTGAACTTTAACATTCTCTGTTTTCACAACTTCCATGGTTAGGACACGTAAAAGTACCAGTAGAAAAAAATACAAGTCACTGTGAAGCTCCAGGCACTCTTAATCGTTTTATTAAATTTTGGGTGGACTAACAACTCTGCAAACCCTCCTGGCTGGCTCGCCACTTTCTGTAGCCAAGTACAGGATAGGGTAGGGGAAATTAAAGTAAGATGGAGAGAATGGGCCAATAGCTAGATTCGCAGGAGGGATAAAGGGAGTTGCGTGGAGAAGAATGACTGGAGCCACAGGTAAAGTTGCTATGAATTGTATTAAACTATTTAGCAACAATTTAACAGCATTTTATGAACAGGAATGAAAACATAAAATAAAATACAGTGACAGCAATAATAATAACAGTCAGAATCCTATCTGAGCTCAGATATGTCAGTCTTGCCGGCTTAATAGTCAGTGTTCAGTCAAGTCAAATCCAACAGGTCAAAAGTTTGTGATTGGTGCGATTTCGTCCTACCGCACTGTTGCAATTGTTCGTGAGAGAAGAGCAACCTGCCCTTCTGGGCCAACTCAGAATGGCTGTGGTTCGGTTCGGTTCAAAGGGAAAGGCTCGCCATCTTCCTCGTCAGGAAGAGATCCAGGTCTCACGATCCCATAAAAAAACCTAGCCTGTAAACAACAGGACTATTACTAATTCAGTTCACACTCTAATGATATACATGGCCATATGTAAATAATGTAAGTGCTATAACAAAACAAGCACAAAACATTAATTCTAATTTCTAACTATAGTCTATACAGTGCATCTTAATCATGAATGCAATCTTTAAATCACAATCAGCTTATTCTATCGTCAAGGTGCACATTTCTATCAGAAATCAGAAATAAACCATAAACTATGGTAGATTATTTTTTTACAGTATTGCCCTTTAACTGAATTACAGGAGCATTGCTTTACACTGCATAGCAATGAAGCAATATATTATTTACACTCAATGTACAGAATAAAATTACCAAAAGAATATACAAAAACCCACAGGCTGTAGTTTTACAGTATGTGGTAACGTATCAGCACAGTAAGAATACACACGGACATCTATCCAGTGCCGCTCGAGCATCAAATGTAACAAAATAAAGTAGATTCATGACCTTTAAGATCAACATTAACTTATTCCATCATCTAATTTTAGTGCATTTAATATTCAACAAGTAATACTAGAACATCATCAGCACACAAGCTGAGTGCTCAAAATGGCTGAACTCAGTGAGAAACCCCGTGTGTTCTCCCACAGTGAAAACGTGGTCAGCTACAGCTATGAGCATTAGGCTAGTTAGCTTTTCAATTAGCCTGATTCGCCCAGTCCCAGTTTAACTCACCAGCACACTTCTAATGTTCAACTCTCAGAGAGGATCTTGTTCAACTCTCAGAGAGGATCTTGTTCAACTCTCAGAGAGGATCTTGTCCACTTCATCCGCTCCCGCGCAGATCTACAACATTGAAATCGGGCCATTATATTCCCTGTTAACTTCTTGTTAGCTTTTTAGCTTCAAGGTTAGCTTAACAGCTTCTGACTCACCGCGATGGTTTCAAGGTCCGAAATGTTCACAATAAATCAGGTCCGTTTCTCCAAGGTCCATGCAGATCTCCGGTATGGATATTTGCTCAATTTATCAAGTTAATAGTTATTTTCCAGCGAAAAGCTTGGCGGTGAAAATCAGTGATGGTCTCGTGCACCTCCGTCTCTCTCTGTGTCTGAGCACGTGACGGTACAGAGCAGGGGAAGGCGGGGCTTGTTCCTTCCTAACCAGTAGGGGTGTTAAATATACTCTTTGGGTTTTATTCTTATATTTATAGTATTTATCTTTTATTATTGATTTATTTTTGATCAACTCAGTGATTAACAGAGTAATGATAAATCCCAATTAACAATAACATGTTGTAGTGCATTACTGAGTCGTGTAAACTCACTGGGTTACATAACCACCAAAACTAATCAAACAAACTCTGCATGTCAATATTGTTCTGTGTACATTTGCTATTCAAACTATGCTTGTCTGAGCTTACAGAGGGAATAACAAATGGCCAATGAAGGTGCTGTGGTTGTTGACATTATCATAAATCCAGGTGTCCGGACGGAGCATGTACACCTGGTCTCCTGCAGCCAGCTGCAGAGTCATGCCATTGGTGGCTGTCTCATAGCGATTTCCAGCAATATGGTTGTACACTGTCACCATCTGCTCTCCATTCTTCATCAGACGCAGCCCCATCGGTCTAGTTGTTATATTAGTGTTATGACCCAGGTCATTGTTGCCGTGTGGTGCTGTTACTTGCCACACCATGCTGTTACTTGCCACAGCATGCGGGGGCATTGTTTGTACTCTGTGATGTCTGTTTCCAGGTGGAGGCTAACCATTGGTGGAAGAGGGAATGAGGCCAGCTACAAATTGGGACCTGACTGGGCCGGCAGCCCCTCCTACTACTTCCTGTTTCCAGTGAGCTGCGCGTTTGGGGCCCTTCGTGGCGTGTGACAGAGCTGGGCTGCAGTAAAAACAGTTTAGAGAGTCATATCTGGACATGGTAGCTGTAGGGGTGGGAAGCCGTTTCTTTTACAACCTTTTTCTCCTGTTTCGGGTAGGGAGACAGGTTAGAGGTTTGTATTTTCTTTTGGGGTTGATTCACTATTGGTAAGTTAGTTCTGATTCATTTCCAGTGTGTTTTGTTTGTTGTTTTGGCCATGCCCACCCTGACGCTCGCTACCTGTCAAGTTAATAAAACGACTAGTCATTGTAAAGCTGTGGCCGTGTGATTTACTTCTTTTTATAATTTTTCTTGTGTTGCAGTCCAGCCCCCCCCCCCCCCCCCCCCAGCCCCCCCCCAGGCCGTTGTGTAACATTAGCACCAAAGAAACTGAAGTAATAAACTCCTCTGACAGGAGCAGTGAAAATACCTGGAGATGATGGACACAGTTACAGCTTATATAACATCAAGAATCACAATAGCAGTTGAGAAATGCAGCACTTATCTAACAAATAAACCCATAAATGTAAGAATACGTATAATTATTGTAAGTTTACCTGTTGCAGGGTTGTAAGAACCTGAGTTAAAGAAGACATATTTGTAAGTCAGTGTGATCTCTGCATTCATTGGTCCAGTATTTCCAACATTGCCGATAGATGCTCCAAATGCCACACGGCTGCCTGGAGATGCATGAAAATATGGGATTATTTCTTTGGTTTGACAACAACAAAACCTGAACCTGTATCAGTACACTGATAAAGATCTTTACATGTCAGAATAAAAACCTCCAGCTGTGTTATGTTCTTACCTTGGATTGATGATTTCAGATCTGCCAGCTGTTCCTCAGCATTATTCAGCTTGGTTTCTAGTTGTCGTAATATTAGGAAAAGTTGTTCATTTGTCCCAGCACAGGGAGGGTGTCCGCCTGATCTCGACATGTATGAGCATTTCTCACATTCTTATAGCTTCAGCCCACCTCCACCTAGTCATAAGACCTAAGCATCCACATTCTTTCTCTCTCTCAATGAGTTATGACCTGCCTAAGTTATGCAGTATGTTCTGTTCTTTTCTAATCAGACAAATAAGGCCATGGAAACAATATTTCTTATAACTCAGCAGTGTAATGCATCATAAAACAATTTCATACATTCACAATAAATCAGCAGTCTAATGTAATACAAATCAGTCTAATAAATCTAATAGTTATCACCTTTTTCTAAGTCAGGAGAATAATGCAAACTAAAACTACATAATGATTTCACAATCTTTAATTAGGGATATACCGTGGCATAAGATAATATAATAATCTCACAATGTGCTTGGGAAAATAGACGATTTTATTGCATAAAACTGTGCTGAGTGGATTTTGTGAATACCTGCTCTGACAGCTGATTGTACCATTTGGTCTCTACATACAACCCGATGAGTTCAAATCAAACACATAGTGAATAGTGTCAGACTTCAGCTTCTCGGTCTTGTGACCCACAAGTTCACCTAACTCACCTGACTAACAGGTAGAAATTTTCATTTCAGTGGAGCTAGCAAACAATAAGGAAGTTAATGAGGGTTGAATACCATAACTGTCTGTTTATCGAAAACCCGCTGTTTGAGTAGCATTTCTACTGCATACCTTAGCTCTTCTTAAAAACAAAACAAAAGATAAATGTCATAAGAAGGTCACATCTAACCTTCACTAATGCTGTTTATGCGACACAGGGAAACAAAAGTCTTCAAATGAACTTTTTCCTTTATAGATAATCATCCAACTGGTCTATACTGGTCTGTATTCAGCTAAGAAAGGTGGATCAAATAAGGGCTTTTTAAGTATTGGCTTAATTGCTGCAACATTGAAAGCCTGTGGTGCATAATCTGTGAATACCAATAATACGGTCAAATTTCAAATTGAAGCATTAACTCATGATAAGACTGTCATGGTCCGGGTGAATGGCGGCATTTTACTATAATGTGTGAAACATGTTTCACATGTATCCCTCATGAATGATATCAAGTCATCTTGAGTCACAAACAACATTCCTGTAAGAAGGTAGTTAGTTTTTTGCCAGTGACTTTTATATATCCTTTATTTATCGAGTTTAAAAAAAATATCATTGACATTACAAATGTCTTTTTTAAGAGTAATCTGGCCAAGGCAACAGCAGAAATTGCAACAAATATAACAATAGTTCTGTAAACATATTTTAATTTGACAAAAAGGACCGCATTGGTTATAATGTAAGTACAATATCACAAAGTTATAAAGATACTTTAAAAAGAGGGAATTTTATATATTTTATATATAACCCATCTGTAGACCTAGTTCACCAAAGTCTATTTACCAACATATGTAAAGACATTACTCATAAAAAACACATGGAAGCATTCGAAATCATTTTTTGGCAGGTGATCACTTTTTGGCACAACGGCTTCCACCTGCAAAGACTGTAAGACACTCAAAGTAATGCACCTCTTCCTGCCTGACCAATCACAGGCACACCCTCTTTGTGTCCTAGTGTCTCTGACCTTCACTGCCTGAGTCACGACCCTCTCCCTGAGACTACCTTTTCCCTTCTGCTGTGTAGTTCACAGCCCCGTCTGACATTTTAGTTCATAGTTTTGTGTTTGATATCGTAGTTCATGGTTGACACTTTAACTCCCAGTCACATTTACTTCATTGTTCATAGTTCATGTTTTTATTATTGATGTTTGGAACACTTCAGGTCTCACTTTGCACTCTGTTAATTAAGAGTCACATTTTTGTTAATAATGTTTTTGTCTTCTTGTTCTAACCTCGCCTCTGTGCTGTCTGCATTTGGGTCCACTTACCTAATTCATGCAGTAATCACTAGTTAATGCAATGTTTTTTTGACAGCCTGGCTACAGTGGTGAAAAGAAACCTGATGTGGCTCCTATTTTAATCTACCAGTGATGAACAGTAAGAAGTGCTAGCTTTACACAGGGAATTTTATACAGTGATAAACAATTTTTCCAGGACAAACAAAGGTCTTGTAGATTAGTGTTATGGGATTTCTACTTTGTAATCAGCACCATGGGAGTCAAGCATTTCTGATTTGTTGCTTTCTTTGTGAAAGGAGCCCCAGTATAAAGAGTTGTGGAGGAAGAGTTTAGGTAGCACGTCTAAACAACTACTGTAGTTTTAAAGCCAAAACTAGCTGTTTATTAAGACCTTTGATAAAACTTTAAAGGTCAATAAACATAATTTATGGATTGATTTCTTTGCATTGGGTGTGTTGTTACTGACATCTGCTGAGAATTTCATGTCAAAAGCACCTTTAGAAATACTTTGGTGATGCGTTCAATATTTTTTTTATCCTCTGTATAATTTTAAACCAGTTAACTAATATTTTTTTAATCAATCTTTAAACTGATTTTAGCAATCATAAAAAAATATCTACATTTGGGATCCAAGAAAAATATTATTTTAATACAAAAAATCACCAAGAAACTTTGGCCACCTTGACCTCTGGTTGTGTCATATTGAACACTGGGCAGATGGACTCAAAGGTTTGACATTTCTACAGAGCTGAATGGTATTTTATTTAACCAATAGAAATTTTACACACATTGTCTCCATTGTTTACCAGCCATCGATCTGGGTACAAAATGCTGAAGGATGGCATATTTTCTTAAATGCATGTTGAGAGCAGTGGCACACAGGAGCTATAATGCGGGATGAATCCTTACCTTCAGCATTTAAGAGAGGCGGCACGCATAAAAACACTTAAATAACTAATTTTATGTCTCTTAGGTTTTGTCAGGGGTGGGCAGGTAGGACACAGATGTAGGTCTCTCAGACAAGAATGAACCTTTGTCGTATTTTCTGTAGTTCTTTGTGCAGGTTTCCATTTGTTGTTGTGCACTGTTTGTGTCTCGCGTTTATGCATTTCCTGTTATTTACTCAGTAACTTTTTTGCTATTGGTTTTTGCTTTCTCTCTTTGATGTTCTCTTTGATCCCCCTAAATCACCACAGTGCTCAAGTTTACCTACTCCTTCATAATGTTTGTGGCTAACATATTGTGGCGAGCTTAGACAAGGAGGAGACAGAGGTTTCGTTCGGTCTTGCTTCCCCGCCGTCCTAGCCAGGAAGCACAGCCGTTTATTTATATCTGACAGAAGAACGCTGCCGCTAGCCAACTGCTCAGCGTGGCACCAGCACAACAACAACAACAAAAAAAAGGCGCTTTCTCACCGGAAACACACAGTCGCAGAGAGAGTGTCACCTGTAACCATGGCAATAGAACAACAAAACATAACTGTCAAAACAAAACCCCGAACAGCCCTGACCCGCTACATAGCCCCCACCTAAGGGGTCAGTCGTCCCCGACAACCCCATTACCCAACAAAGTCCTGCAAATGTCCAGGTGTCTTCTTCTGGCGCACCGGCCGATCTCGGCCGGCGGGGGAACAGTCACTCGGATCAGAGCATGAGGTGCCACCAGCATCCCCTGCCCCGACGTCTGCTGGAGTGAGCGGTCGGTACGGTGAGAGTCTGTCCTGGTGCAACACCACCATGCGCCCGGGCCCGGCATGCGGATACGGTACACCACTTCTGTTAACCGCTCCACGACCTCCGCCGGCCCTTGCCAGTGACTGCAGAGTTTGGGGGACACTCCTCTCTTGCGAACCGGGCAGTACACCCAAACCTTGTCGCCAGGCATGAAAACCCCCCCTTGGCACTTGGTGTCGTAGGGCCTGGCGGGTGTAGTCATGAACCACCTGCAGCCGCTCCCTCAGCCTCCTGTAGTAATCCATCTCTGGCCCACCATCAATCTCCGGCTCGGGGGGGGACCCGAACACCAGATCCACAGGCGTCCGGAGCTCCCATCCAAACATCAGAGCGGCAGGTGTGCACTGGCTGGACTCCTGAACCGCAATCCGATACGACCAAAGGACCAGGGGCAGATGTCGGTCCCAATACCGCTGGTGGTGGCTGGTGAGAATGGCGAGCTGGGTGGCCAGCGTGCGGTTAAAGCGCTCAACCAAGCCGTCGCTTTGCGGGTGGAGTGGTGTGGTTCTCGTCTTCTCCACCAACACATACTGGTTCCCTGACTCTGTAACGGGGAAAGGCCCTTGGATGTCCACTCCCACTCACTCCATTGGGGCCCCCACCAGGTACTGCTGAAGGGGGGTAGTGGAGCGTGGAGTTGGGCCCTTCTGTGCCGTGCAGGTGTCACAGCAGTGCACATGAAGTTCCACATCCCGTCGACAGCCAGGCCAGTAGAACCGTCCTCTGAGACGGCGGAGAGTTTTGGCATTCCCATAGTGGCCGGCCCCCACCGAGCTGTGGACAAACTCGAGCACCTGCGACCGCAGCGACAGATGCACCAACAGCTGCAGGAGATCTCGTACCTGACCGGGGGCCCGCCATATCAAGGTACAGGAGGCCGTCGTGGGTCTCCAGGTTGTTGTACTGGGAGTAGTAGGCCTTCACCTCCTGTCCCGACACCCCCGTCCAGTCTGGGCGTTGCGCCGCCTCCAGCCAGGCCCCCACCTGAGCCAACGTCACGTCGGCCTCCTGCTCCCGCTTCAGCTGCTGCATGGTCAATGGGAGCCATCCCCCTCCGCTGGCCGCGGCCTGAGCAGTAGCCACCCCAAGCGCCTCCTGGGCCGCTCCTCCTGTCGCAGACAGTAGCGGCACTCGACAGCCATGCAGGGCCGTCTAGAGAGGGCATCAGCGTTGCCATGCTGTCGACCTGCCCGATGCTGGATCTCAAAGTCGTAGCCCTGAAGGACCTCCAACCAGCGGGCCACCTGACCTTCTGGATGTTTGAAGTTCAGGAGCCAAGTCAGAGATGCATAGTCAGTGCGCAGGAGAAACCGGCAGCCGTGCAGGTATGGCCGGAAGTGCCGCACCGCCAGCACTACGGCCAGCAGCTCCCGCTGAGTTACGCAGTAGTTCCTCTCGGCTCGCCCCAGGGCACGGCTGAAGTATGCCACCACCTGTTCTCCGGCCTCGTCCTGCTGGGAAAGGACCGCCCCGACTCCTACATTGCTAGCGTCAGTGTCCACAATGAAAGGTTGCCGGGCGTCGGGGTAGACCAGGAATGGAGCTCTGGTGACGGCCTCCTTCAGCTGCGCAAAAGCTGCAGCGCAGGCATCACCCCAGCCAAACGGCTGGCCCTTGTCAGTCAGGCGGTGGAGGGGGCTGTTTATCATCGCGAACCCCTTGATGAACCGATGGTAGTACGAGGCTAGGCCCAGGAAGCTCTGCAGTTCTTTGACGTTCGAGGGAGTCGGCCAGTCCCGGACCGCAGCCACCTTTGAGGGGTCGGTGGCGATACCTTGAGCGCTGATCACATGGCCAAAGAACGTGGTCTCTCCCACCAACAGCCGGCATTTCGCAGGGTTGAGCCGCAGCCCAGCTCGTCGGATGGTACTCAAGACCTCACTCAGGTGAGACAGTGCACTGTCGAAGTCGCCACCGTGCACCAACTGGTCATCCAGGTACACAATGCAGCGGCTACAAGGGATGTCTACGAGCACCCTCTCCATCAGCCTCTCAAACGTCGCTGGCGCATTGCAAAGCCCAAATGGCATGACCCTGAACTGCCACAGCCCCTGTCCAATGGTGAATGCAGTCTTAGGCCTTGCTTCGGGGGCTAGCTCCACCTGCCAGTAACCGCTGCGTAGCTCGAGGGAGCTGAACCAGCTGGAGCCGGTAACGTAATCTAGGGCCTCGTCGATCAGTGGAAGCGGGTACGAGTCCTTCTTGGTGACTGCATTGAGACGGCAAAAGTCCACGCAGAACCTCGGGCTGCCATCCTTCTTTCCCACCAGAACCACGGGTGCCGCCCATGGGCTGTTGGATGGCTCGATCAGCCATCTCACGGATCTTTTCTTCCGCCACCTGCCGTTTTGAGAGGGGCAGCCGGTTTGGGCGCAGACGGATGGGTTGAGCAGAGCCGGTGTCGATGGTGTGCTGGACCAGCCCCGTCTGCCTGCAGTCTTTGTCACTGGCAGCAAAGATGTCCACATTCTCGTCCAGGAGGCACCTCAACCGCTGGTGCTGGTCAACGTTGAGACCTACACTGCTGTGCTGCCACAGGTCATCAACAGCCTCGATTGTCTCGGTCGAGGGAGATTTGTTGGGCTGAGAGGCTGAGGCTGAGGTGAGTAGAGATGACACAGAGCCACCGGCACCCGAAATCTGCTGAGTGGCAGCTGCCTAATGCCTGTCTCGTCTGGCTCTGGTCCCCTCCACTCCCTGCTTTTGACCACACTGGAGGGCAAGCGTCTCTGTGCCAAGAGTGATAGCCAACTTTGCAGGCCCCCCAGCGGGTCAGCAGATCCAGGCCGATGATGCACCGGTTTTGAATGTCAGCAAGCCAGATATCGTGCACCAGCTCCAGATCCTTCACTCGGATCCGCAACAGTTTCTTCCCCCGCATAACAGTTCTCTCCCCCGTCACTGTCATCAGCTGGGTGTCTGTGGGCAACCAACCCTTCACCAGTGGCCTGGACGTTCCAGGGAGCACGCCAGGTTGTATTAGGGAAATGGTAGACCCCGTGTCCACCAGGGCCGGGCATGGCTGGTCCTCAACACAGCAGCTCAGGTAGAGTCCCTTGAGGTGCCCAACTTGGCCCACCACCGTGCATCGTCCTTGGAAGGGGGCAGGAAGCTGGAGCGGTGGTCCCCTCGCTACACCGCTCCCACCCCATTTCCCTGAGGCTGCATAGTTCCGGCCTTCGGGGCAGGTGCTGGGCAGTCACGTGCTACGTGGCCAGGCTCATCGCACCGGTAGCAGCGGTTGGTCGGTTGACGGGGACGCCTCCGGGGCACTGAAGACTGCAGCTGGCATATCTCCGCGACCTCCCCGTCGCAGTCTGCGGCTCTGATTTGGGGGTAGTTCGGGGGGGGGGGGGGGGCACCTGCTGGTTAGGTCGCGAGGTGAGCACCAGCTCGGCCCTTTCAGCCTCAAGGAGCACCTCACGGTGGGTTTGAGGCATGGCCAGGTGGACGTGTTGGCGTAGTCGCTCTGGAAAAAGTCCTCGCAGAAAAGCATGCAGGCTAAGCTCCTCAAGGGCTGCTGCTGGGAACTCCGGGTAGCCACGACGAGCATACAGCAACACGTCCGCTGCAAAGGTGCCCAGGCTCTCCCCCAGCCAACGGCTCCGGTTGGTCAACTGCTCTCTGCTCTGATCAGTGGAGTGCCGCTGCCCGAATCGCCTCTCGAGTGCCGCGGTGAGGGCCTGGAGCTCATGCTGCTCTGCCGGGGCTAGGTCAAGGAGTATCTGCAGTGCATCTCCCTCCAACGCTAGCGCTAGGTGTGTAGCAGCCTCCTCTTCGCTCCAGCCACTATGCCTGGCGGCTAGCCGGACTTGTGAGAGGTAGGCCTCTAGCGGGGTTAGCCCGCCGGTGTGTGGGTCGACAGAGGCAGCCCATGAAGCATTGTCCTAGCGTCTGTCGCGACAGGCCGCCGCCGCAGTGCGCTTGCACCATCGGGACCCGTCGGGGGAGTTACATGGCCGCTCGCTTCCTCTCTCTTCAATCGCCAGCTTCCCAAGCAGTGAATGTTCTCCTCGACAGCTTGCTCCAGCCTCTGAATGTCTCTCTCCATTACGGTGAGGGTGAGCTATCCCACTTCTGACACCAATGTGGCGAGCTCAGACAAGGAGGAGACAGAGGTTTCGTTCGGTCTTGCTTCCCCACCGTCCTAGCCAGGGAGCACAGCCGTTTATTTATATCTTACAGAAGAACACTGCCGCTAGCCAACTGCTCAGCGTGGCACCAGCACAACAACAACAAAAAAAAGGCGCTCTCTCACCGCAAACACACAGTCGCAGAGAGAGCATCACCTGTAACCATGGCAACAGAACAACAAAACATAACTGTCAAAACAAAACCCAGAACAACCCTGACCCGCTACAATATTATAATGTGACCCACGATTAAGTGCATAGTTCCCCAGTAATTAAATGGAATTTAAATGTATTTTAATTGAAATAACAATCTAACTATAATTATAAAATTTAAAAGCATGCTCAATAATCAAGGTAAGGAGAGTTTATTCTCTTCATCTGGACGTAGCATTTTCGGTGTATCTTGGTGTATCTGTGGGGATGGTGTTCTGCTCATGTTGGTAATCCAAACACTTGACACTTCTGGTTTTGTGTAATGGCTTCAGTAAACAAAAAATAAAATTATCTAAATAAAAGTATTTTTTTAAAAATAAAATGTTAGCACAATAGCACCAGCAAACTATTGATTTTTTATTTATTTATTTTTTTACTAAAAATATACCCCATTTGTTCAGTTCACATTTTATACAAATTTTCTTCAAACTACAAAGTATTTATACAGATAAGGATCAACTCTATAGCCATCCATCCTTTTTGATCACTTTCCACCAGAAAAGAGGTTTGATGTTTTCCATGTTTTTGTTTCATTACCAAAAACTTTCAGAGCAGTTGTTTTTTATGTTTTTTATGCTACATGCTAACATGCAAAACCACAATGCAGTTATTTAATACTTGTATATAAAAAAAATGTTTTGTATTTTGTTTTTTCAAGTGTATATCATTCTACTTATTGATATAATTAATAAAGATTAATAGTACACATGACTTAATTTTGGATTATTAATTGTCATCAATTAGTTAATTAATTATTAACAAATAGCAATAATTGTTGTGTTTAATTTTCTTCATATTCTTAATTTTATTTATAGCTGTTATAACAGAATAATTTAGAAAAACGTGTCCAGATGTAGCTAGAACTTTAGTGAACTTAACTCAGCCCAAGTCTAGATGGGTTTGCACATAATAATAAAAATAAAAATACACCGACATAAATCAGAAAACCTCTTTTATTGATTATAACTGAGAAATCACTTTTAGACATCAAACATACACACACATATATATATATTTATGTTTACCTTAAAATGAGTCAGAGGAGCCTAACTCACTAAAAAAAAGAAAAGTGGAATTGCTGCACATATTCAGACTTTATTGTTCCATTGAGACAAACTTTAAAATACTGGTTTTAATTCTGACACCACCACCAAGTTCTAAATCTGTAGATTGTTACTGTAACCCTGCCACCTCTGTCACCACCAAAAATAATCAACCAAAACCTGCATGTCAATATTGTTCTGTTTACTCATTTGCTATTCAAATCATGCTTGTCTGAGCTTACAGAGGGAATAACAAATGGCCAATGAAGGTGCTGTGGTTGTTGTCATTATCATAGATCCAGGTGTCCGGACGGAGCCTCATGTACACCTGGTCTCCTGCAGCCAGCTGCAGAGTCATGCCATTGGTGGCTGTCTCATAGCGATTTCCAGCTGCATGGTTGTACACTGTCACCATCTGCTCTCCATTCTTCATCAGACGCAGCCCCATCGGTCTAGTTGATATATTATGACCAGAGAAGCTGAAGTAATAAACTCCTCTGACCGGAGCAGTAAAAATACCTGGAGATGATGGACACAGTTACAGCTTATAAAGCAGAGCAGAAGATCAGTGGTAGTGAAATGCAGTACTTATCTAATAAATAAACTCACATGTGTATAAATACACATAATTATGGTAAGTTTACCTGTTGCAGGGTTGTAAGAACCTGAGTTAAAGTAGACATTTTTGTAAGTCAGTGTGATCTCTGCACTCATTGGTCCAGTATTTCCAACATTGCCGATAGATGCTCCAAATGCCACACGGTTGCCTGGAGTTGCATGGAAATATGGGATTATTTGTTTGGTTTGACAACAACAAAACCTGAACCTGTATCATTACACTGATAAAAATCTATACATGTCAGAATAAAAACCTCCAGCTGTGTTATGTTCTTACCTTGGATTGATGATTTCAGATCTGCCAGCTGTTTCTCAGCATTATTCAGCTTGGATTCTAGTTGTCGTAATATTAGGAAAAGTTGTTCATTTGTCCCAGCACAGAGTTGAGGTGTCTCAACAAGGGAGCCTTCATTTTCAGATGCTTGGCCATCCACCTGAGGGAAGGCAGCTGCACACAGAAAGAAGAGGCATAAGGTTAAGACTGCAGTCTTCATCTTTTCAGAATTTCTCTTCATCTGTGTTAGTTCCCCCCACAAGGCTCTAGATATATACTGTATCACAAAGACGGAAGTGTCCCTATTTTTTTCCTATCCAATAAACAAGCACAAAGAAAACTCAGAGATAATAATTATCTGCAATGTGATTGAGACAAGATAACACTTCACGAAAAACCTGTTTTAAGCCCCATGAATGATCCTTCTCTTTATAAGCGGTGTAACATGAGTGGTTAACTGAAATAACAGCAGAAATAGCAAAAGCAACTGTCTGTCAGTACGCAGTGAGTAATGTTGGACTTCTCGCTGGAAATCAGCAGCAGTAGTAGTCGACATTATAAATAGCAATTTCAGCTACATTCTAAGGTGAACTTGAACTCAACATTTAAACTGAGAATTTTTATACTGGAGAATACAAAGTAAAAGTTGTGAAAGCATGCAAATGCAATACAATAGTCTAACAAGCAAACCTACTGTTAGAATTAAGGCACCCAGCTGTCCTGCTCTTCTTTAGGGCATGTGCAGGACCATCTTGTGCCAGTACAGAATGTGATGTCACTAGCTTGGTCAGTTGGTTACTACTTATAAACCCAATTAATTAATTTAAGTTAGCTAACTAATGACAGAACTGAGCGTTTAACAATGAAACTAAAAAATAGGAGGTTTTATGTTAAAAACCAACTACATACTGCCCACTTTCATTCAGTTTGTTAAGTAGAAAGTGGCCGTTTTTTTCTTGCTGGTATGCTGATGGATACTGGGATTCCCTTTTGTGCTTTGGTGACAAGTATATGTTTGTGGTGTGATGCATGTGTAGAAACATGTTAATTGTCTGGATGTGCTTGGGAAAACAGACGATTTTATTGCATAAAACTGTGCTGAGCGGATTTTGTGAATACCTGCTCTGACAGCTGATTGTACCATTTGGTCTCTACATACAACCCGATGAGTTCAAATCAAACACATAGTGAATAGTGTCAGACTTCAGCTTCTCGGTCTTGTGACCCACAAGTTCACCTAACTCACCTGACTAACAGGTAGAAATTTTCATTTCAGTGGAGCTAGCAAACAATAAGGAAGTTAATGAGGGTTGAATACCATAACTGTCTGTTTATCGAAAACCCGCTGTTTGAGTAGCATTTCTACCGCATACCTTAGCTCTTCTTAAAAACAAAACAAAAGATAAATGTCATAAGAAGGTCACATCTAACCTTCACTAATGCTGTTTATGCGACACAGGGAAACAAAAGTCTTCAAATGAACTTTTTCCTTTATAGATAATCATCCAACTGGTCTATACTGGTCTGTATTCAGCTAAGAAAGGTGGATCAAATAAGGGCTTTTTAAGTAATGGCTTAATTGCTGCAACATTGAAAGCCTGTGGTGCATAATCTGTGAATACAAATAATACGGTCAAATTTCAAATTGAAGCATTAACTCATGATAAGACTGTCATAGTCCGGGTGAATGGCGGCATTTTACTATAATGTGTGAAACATGTTTCACATGTATCCCTCATGAATGATATCAAGTCATCTTGAGTCACAAACAACATTCCTGTAAGAAGGTAGTTAGTTTTTTGCCAGTGACTTTTATATATCCTTTATTTATCGAGTTTAAAAAAAAATATCATTGACATTACAAATGTCTTTTTTAAGAGTAATCTGGCCAAGGCAACAGCAGAAATTGCAACAAATATAACAATAGTTCTGTAAACATATTTTAATTTGACAAAAAGGACCGCATTGGTTATAATGTAAGTACAATATCACAAAGTTATAAAGATACTTTAAAAAGAGGGAATTTTATATATAACCCATCTGTAGACCTAGTTCACCAAAGTCTATTTACCAACATATGTAAAGACATTACTCATAAAAAACACACGGAAGCATTGGAAATCATTTTTTGGCAGGTGATCACTTTTTGGCACAACAGCTTCCACCTGCAAAGACTGTAAGACACTCAAAGTAATGCACCTCTTCCTGCCTGACCAATCACAGGCACACCCTCTTTGTGTCCTAGTGTCTCTGACCTTCACTGCCTGAGTCACGACCCTCTCCCTGAGACTACCTTTTCCCTTCTGCTGTGTAGTTCACAGCCCCGTCTGACATTTTAGTTCATAGTTTTGTGTTTGATATCGTAGTTCATGGTTGACACTTTAACTCCCAGTCACGTTTACTTCATTGTTCATAGTTCATGTTTTTATTATTGATGTTTGGAACACTTCAGGTCTCACTTTGCACTCTGTTAATTAAGAGTCACATTTTTGTTAATAATGTTTTTGTCTTCTTGTTCTAACCTCGCCTCTGTGCTGTCTGCATTTGGGTCCACTTACCTAATTCATGCAGTAATCACTAGTTAATGCAATGGTTTTTTTTGACAGCCTGGCTACAGTGGTGAAAAGAAACCTGATGTGGCTCCTATTTTAATCTACCAGTGATGAACAGTAAGCTTTACACAGGGAATTTTATACAGTGATAAACAATTTTTCCAGGACAAACAAAGGTCTTGTAGATTAGTGTTATGGGATTTCTACTTTGTAATCAGCACCATGGGAGTCAAGCATTTCTGATTTGTTGCTTTCTTTGTGAAAGGAGCCCCAGTATAAAGAGTTGTGGAGGAAGAGTTTAGGTAGCACGTCTAAACAACTACTGTAGTTTTAAAGCCAAAACTAGCTGTTTATTAAGACCTTTGATAAAACTTTAAAGGTCAATAAACATAATTTATGGATTGATTTCTTTGCATTGGGTGTTTTGTTACTGACATCTGCTGAGAATTTCATGTCAAAAGCACCTTTAGAAATACTTTGGTGATGCGTTCAATATTTTTTTTATCCTCTGTATAATTTTAAACCAGTTAACTAATATTTTTGTAATCAATCTTTAAACTGATTTTAGCAATCATAAAAAAATATCTACATTTGGGATCCAAGAAAAATATTATTTTAATACAAAAAATCATCAAGAAACTTTGGCCACCTTGACCTCCGGTTGTGTCATATTGAACACTGGGCAGATGGACTCAAAGGTTTGACATTTCAACAGAGCTGAATGGTATTTTATTTAACCAATAGAAATTTTACACACATTGTCTCCATTGTTTACCAGCCATCGATCTGGGTACAAAATGCTGAAGGATGGCATATTTTCTTAAATGCATGTTGAGAGCAGTGGCACACGGGAGCTATAATGCGGGATGAATCCTTACCTTCAGCATTTAAGAGAGGCGGCACGCATAAAAACACTTAAATAACTAATTTTATGTCTCTTAGGTTTTGTCAGAGGTGGGCAGGTAGGACACAGATGTAGGTCTCTCAGACAAGAATGAACCTTTGTCGTATTTTCTGTAGTTCTTTGTGCAGGTTTCCATTTGTTGTTGTGCACTGTTTGTGTCTCGCGTTTATGCATTTCCTGTTATTTACTCAGTAACTTTTTTGCTATTGGTTTTTGCTTTCTCTCTTTGATGTTCTCTTTGATCCCCCTAAATCACCACAATGCTCAAGTTTACCTACTCCTTCATAATGTTTGTGGCTAACATATTGTGGCGAGCTTAGACAAGGAGGAGACAGAGTTAATAATGTTTTTGTCTTCTTGTTCTAACCTCGCCTCCGTGCTGTCTGCATTTGGGTCCACTTACCTGGTCCGGCTACTTCACCATAACCAAGACTTCTTTGAGTGTCTTGTAAAGATGGGGTCTAATAGGCATGTTGCCAATGTAGAGATACAAAATTACTGAAGCCTGTTTTGAAACATCGATAGGAGAGAGGAAGTCTAAAGAAATAGCAGTTTTGCTGTACAGCACATCTGCGGGACGGCTGTGAATAGTTATTTGTCCTAATGGTTAGAAAAATATTTGCAAAGAAATTCATGCAGTAATCACTAGTTAATGCAATGTTTCTTTGACAGCCTGGCTACAGTGGTGAAAAGAAACTTGATGTGGCTCCTATTTTAATCTACCAGTGATGAACAGTAAGAAGTGCTAGCTTTATGCACGCTTTTATGTAGTGACAAATTATTTTTCCAGGGGGTTTCCAAAGGTTTTGTAGATTAGTGTAATGCCATATATACACAAAGGGATAATGAGTGAATGAAACACAGAGGGAGAGCACAGCTGGGAGTAATTGGGCAAGACAAGACAAGGAAGTAAAACAGGAAACGTAAACTGACAGAACTCAGAGACACAACACTGACGGAGATCGAAGGGAACACAGGCTGTATCCCAATTCAGGGTCTGCAGCCTTAAAGTATGCAGCCTTAACAGTCCACAAGGGCCGCGTACTCAAAGACCACTAAGGCCGGAAATGCGAGGCTTGTGAAATGGGACGGTCTAGCCTCCGTTGCGCTGCCCAGGTTGCCTAGCAACCATGATACTAACAGCTGGAAACGTTTCATACAGCTTTGTTTGACAGAAATGAAGGAGAAAATCTTTTGTTCATTTGTTTGTTTCTTTCTACATGAGCTTTGACCATTCTCTGTAAGATTAAGCTCAGCTATTGAACGGCGTATATTTTAAAGTAAAGGCTTTAAAACCAAGTTAGTAGAAACGTCACAAATGTCACATAACTTTGCCGACATGTGGCCAACAGGAATCTTTTAATGTTCTTCGTTATTAAACATTTGCACATAAATAAGTGACATAGTATTCAGTACTTACTTAAAGTTTACTCTTCGGCTGCCCCTCATCCGCTGTTTGTTTTCAGCAAAATTATCCACACCCACCGCCGTGCTATGCATTCTGGGCCACATATGTTGAGCCACGAAGTCTACACTGCCACAGCCTTAAAGTTCAGGGAAATGAAGGATGCATTTGAGGGCCGCATTTCGAGCAGCCTTTGAATTGGGACAGCCTTCGTCGCGTTGCTGTGACGTAATCGGACTTAAAATGCGGCCTTTAAGGCTGCAGACCCTGAATTGGCCACAGAGTACAGGTTCCAATGAAGGTGCTGTGTTTGTTGTCATTATCAAAAATCCAGGTGTCCGGACGGAGCCTCATGTACACCTGGTCTCCTGCAGCCAGCAGCAGAGAAATGCCATTGGTGGCTGTCTCATAGCAATTTCAGCTGCATGGTTGTGCACTGTAACCATCTGCTCTCCATTCTTCATCAGACGCAGCCCCATCGGTCTAGTTGATAAATTATGACCAGAGAAGCTGAAGTAATAAACTCCTCTGACCGGAGCAGTAAAAATACCTGGAGATGATGGACACAGTTACAGCTTATATACCATCAAGAATAATCAAATCAGTTGAGAAATGCAGTACTTATCTAACAAATAAACTCACATGTGTATAAATACACATAATTATGATAAGTTTACCTGTTGCAGGGTTGTAAGAGCCTGAGTTAAAGTAGACATTTTTGTAAGTCTTTGAAAGGAAAATCTCAGCCCACACAAATATATCAACAACAGTGATCACAAAACGGTGTATAACTGAACACAGTAGTGCAATTTTTAACCAGGTCTTCCCATTAACACCTGACCTGCCCAGAGGGTCAGTCAATGAGCTCGTCAATAGCTTCAATGCTAACATGTTAAATGTAATGGACACTATTGCTCTCATTAAGGTGAAGGTTATCTCTGGAAGGAAAAAGTCTCCATGGAGAAACTCCACACTGGTGAAAAATGAAAAAAGAGAGTGTAGGAAAGCTGAGCGCAGATGGAGAAAAACAAACCTCCAGGTTCATTATGACATTTATAAAGAGAAACTTCACAATTATAATTTACAACTGAGGAATGCAAGGAGGTCCTACTTCTCTGACATCATCACTAAAAACAGCCATAATGCTCGGGTCTTATTTTCTACAGTTGACAGGCTAACAAACCCTCCTGTGTCAGTGGCAGCTGAACTTCATTCGACCATGGCCTGCAATGACTTTGCCAAATTCTTCACAGAAAAAATCCAAAAAATTAGACAAGCAATTGGTACATCAACAGCAGATCCAGGATATGTACTGTGTCCACCAAAAAACTGTTTAAACACCATGAAACAGTTTCAACCTATTAACAGCAAAGACCTGGAGGACATCTTAGGTCAACTGAACTCCTCCTCCTGCTGTTTAGATGTCCTGCCAACAAGTTTTTTCAAAAAGGTCTCAAAGACTTTAGAGTCAGACCTGTTACAGATCGTCAACTTTTCTTTATTATCAGGTGTGTTTCCAGAATCACTAAAAACTGCTGTAATCAAACCTATACTGAAAAAGGACAATCTTGACAAGACACAAATGAACAACTACAGGCCGATCTCAAATCTCCCGTTTTTAAGTAAGATCATTGAAAAAGCAGTTTCTCAACAGCTCAGTTACTTCTTAAAACAGAATAATTGCTACGATGCCTTCCAGTCAGGTTTTAGACAGAACCACAGCACTGAAACCGCTCTGACCAAAGTGTTTAATGACATATGTCTGAATACAGACAGTGGAAAAATGTCAGTCCTAGTTTTACTGGATCTCAGTGCAGCATTTGATACAGTTGACCACAACATATTACTCAAACGACTGGAGAACTGGACAGGTCTTTCAGGAACTGTACTAAACTGGTTCAAAACATACGTAGAAAACAGGAAATACTTTGTATCAATAGGTAACTTCACATCTGAGCAGACAAGTATCACATGTGGAGTTCCCCAAGGTTCCATCTTGGGACCCCTTCTGTTTAACATCTACATGCTCCCACTGGCACAGATTATAAACAACAACAAAATAAACTATCACAGCTATGCAGATGACACACAAATATATATCACAATGTCACCAGGAGACCGAGGCCCTGTACAGGCTCTTGGTAAATGCATTGAGGAAATCAATGACTGGTTGTGCCACAATTTTCTCCAGCTAAACAAAAACAAAACTGAGGTAATAGTCTTTGGCGCCAAAGAAAAACGATTACAGGTCACCAGAGAACTTCAATCTATACATCTAAAAACCACAAACCAGGCGAGAAATTTGGGTGTAGTGATGGATGCAGCCCTAAACTTAGAAAAACACATTAAGACAATAACAAAGTCAGCTTACTATCACCTCAAGAATATATCAAGGATAAAAGATCTGATGTCTCAACAGGACCTGGAAAAACTAGTCCATGCATTCATCTTTAGTAGGCTTGATTACTGTAACAGCATCTTTACAGGTCTACCTAAAAAATCAGTCAGACAACTACAGCTCATTCAGAACTCTGCTGCTCGAGTCCTCACTAAGACCAAAAAAGTGGACCACATCAGTCCAGCTCTGAGGTCCTTACACTGGCTGCCTGTCCGTCAGAGGATAGACTTTAAAGTTCTGATGCTGGCCTATAAAGCTCTGAATGGTTTAGGACCAAAATACATCAATGACCTCCTGACCCAGTATGAACCATCCAGATCCCTCAGGTCATCTGGATCCGGTCTTTTATCAGTTCCCAGAGTCAGAACCAGACACGGAGAAGCTGCATTCAGCTTTTATGCTCCTTATATCTGGAACAAACTCCCAGAAAGCCTCAGATCAGCTGAAACACTCAGTTTATTTAAATCCAGGTTGAAGACTCACCTGTTCTCAGCTGCATTTGAATAAAGCACCAAATCCACACTTTAAGCTTAAATTTCAAAACTTACATTTAACTACTGATTTTATCTACTGTTCTGATTTTATCTGTTTTGATTTTATATACTGTTGTTTGTTTGTTTGTTAATTAGTTAGTTAGTTTATTTGCTTGTTTTATTCAATTTTAAATCATGCTTTTTATTTGTTCTTGTTTCTAATGTCTCTGTAAAGCACTTTGAATCACCTTGTTGTTGAATTGTGCTATACAAATAAACTTGCCTTGCCTTGCCTTGCCTAAGTCAGTGTGATCTCTGCATTCATTGGTCCAGTATTTTCAACATTGCCAATTGATGCTCCAAATGCCACACGGTTGCCTGGAGTTGCATGGAAATATGGAATTATTTGGGCTTTTTTTACAACGACAAAACCTGAACCTGTATCAGTACACTGATAAAGATCTTTACATGTCAGAATGAAAACTTCCAGCAGTGTTATGTTCTTACCTTGGATTGATGATTTCAGATCTGCCAGCTGTTTCTCAGCATTATTCAGCTTGGATTCTAGTTGTCGTAATATTAGGAAAAGTTGTTCATTTGTCCCAGCAGACAGATGAGGTTTCTCAACAATGGAGCCTTCACTTTCAGATGCTTTGCCTGCTTGGCCATCCACCTGAGGGAAGGCAGCTGCACACAGATAGAAGAGGCACAAGGTTAGCACAGCTACTGCGATCTTCATCCTTTAAAAATTTCTGTTCATTAGCATCAATCTGTGTTAGTTCTCCCCACAAGGCTCTCTCTCTATATATATATATATAAATATATATCACAAAGACAGAAGTTTCCTATTTTCTTCAGTTCCGATAAACAAGAACAAAGAAAACTCAGAGACAATATTTATTTTGAATTATACTTCATGAAAAAACAAGTTTTAAGCGCCATGAATGTAATTGTAAAAGTGTGCAATACAATAGTCTATTAGTCTTCTTGCTGGTATGCTCGTGGATAACAACATTTCCTATTGTGCTTTGGTGACAAAACTAGTTATATTTGTGGTGTGATGCATGTAGAAACCTATTGTTATCAAAGTACAATAAAACAGTGAAACGAACATGAGGAAATGAAACCTAGTTTAATTTTCCCAGTAAGATAATGTTACAGGATGTTAAAAACAGTCTGGAGAAACAAGCTGTTTGTGTTGTATTTCTTACCTTTTCTAAAAAGCAAAAACAAAAAATAGATGTAATTAGAAGGGCTTTCAAACCTTCACTAATGTTGTTTATGTGATATGGGGAATTCTCAATCCCAAATAAAGCCCTTCAAATGAACCATTTCTCTGCAGATAATCATCCAGCTGGTCTATATCAGTATGTATTGAGCTAAGAAAGGTGGATCAAATAAGGGCTTTTTAAAATGGCTTAATTACTGCAACTTTGAATGTCTGTGGTGCAAAGTCTGGTAGTACCAAAAATATGATTAAATTTATAATTGAATCATGAATTCATGGTAAGACTTCTTTGAGTGTCTTTTAGCGATGGGGTCTAATGTTGGCAATTTAGACAAAGATATTTTTGAAGTCTGCTTTGAAACATTGATCGGAGAGAGAAAGTCTAAAGAAATAGCAGTTTTAGTGTACCACACATCTGCGGGACGGCTGTGAATAATTATTTTTCGTAGTGGTTAGAAAATATTTGCAAAGAAGTTCATGCAGTAATCACTAGTTAACATAATGTTTTTTTGACAGCCTGGCTACAGTGGTGAAAAGAAACCTGATGTGGCTCCTATTTTAATCTACCAGTGATGAACAGAAAGAAGTGCTAGCTTTACACGGGAAATTTTATACAGTGATAAACAATTTTTCCAGGACAAACAAAGGTCTTGTAGATTAGTGTTATGGGATTTCTACTTTGTAATCAGCACCATGGGAGTCGAGCATTTCTGATTTGTTGCTTTTTTGTGAAAGGAGCCCCAGTATAAAGAGTTGTGGAGGAAGAGTTTAGGTAGGACGTCTACATTGTGTTAGCACGTATCGTTGAAGAAGATAACATCACAGGAATTACTTTTCATGAACCTAAGGATAGGATGCACAAAACTAAGAGTCAGGCTTTTGAATGAATTAAAACTCTCTGAGTCTTTGGTAAATTAAGAAACCAGAGTGGAAACTGTTGCCTCTCCTCCTCCTCGCCCTGTAGTTTGAGGCTTCTGAGATTTAGTAGGACTCTTGTGTGCTGATTGATTTTAACTAAAGTATAAACCTAGATAATGTGTAACCAGGTTTCTGTAAGGCAACATAAATCAGTGTGTTGATCAGTTATTAAATCATATGATATCAGGAACTTAGAAGAAAGTGACCTAATGTTTAATAATCTATATTTAACTGATCTACTGTTTGGTGTATTTCAGGATGATATTTGTAACTCTTCCCTTTAATTATTATTATCATTTTCTTTTTACAATTTCATTACTATACTTAGTTTGTTTTTTGTCAGTCTTTTGGGTTTTAGGGAGATGACAGGAGGAGGGAAGCTGCAGAGAGGCACGTGAGACTGCACCTCTGCTTCCTGGTCCCAACTTTGAATAGTCACATTGTGGGAGGTTAATAATTTCTAAAATGAATGCTGCACCATTCAATGTATAGCATAGGTGTTATCTTTCCTAACAAGACCAGGACTTCCCTGTCTGTCAGTTATCTTAAAAGACCTCATTGGGTCGTTTTTTTGTTTTCTCTTGGAAATAGTCTACATAGCTAGAAGCTGAAGGACTATTTCCTCTACAGCATCAAACTGATTTTAACCTAGTGGAGTAACAATGAGACACAAAAAGACAATACCATTAGTGTTCCCATAACTGGTGCTTATTATTACAGTCAAATAATGTACTGGTGTTAATAGGCTGTTCTTGCAGTACTTGAG
This sequence comes from Maylandia zebra, assembly GCF_041146795.1. NCBI lineage: Eukaryota > Metazoa > Chordata > Actinopteri > Cichliformes > Cichlidae > Maylandia > Maylandia zebra. Next base: position 20,708,695 of record NC_135184.1, read on the forward strand.
CATCTACTGAGGACCAAAAAAGAAGAAGAGCAAGTGGTAGTACATATTTTTTGGCAGCAGGTAATTTTAGATGTAAATTTTGTTACAAGCTCAGCAAGAATCTGCTAACATGTGTAACATGCAGTGGAGAAGAATGCAGCCACGCAGGTGTGCAGGTGGATAGCAAATGGACAGCATCTTCTAACTTTCCACAAGTACTCATTTATTTTAAATATCAAAAATCAGATCAATGGAAATACCAAAGTAAAAGCTTTACGAAAACCTCCGGTGCAAAAGTATGCCGCTAGTGGTCAGGTTGTGTCTGCTCTCCTGTTACGGCTGTGGCCATGAGGACCCTGTGTGGGCTGTTTTCTTTCTGTGTTTCTGTACTGTGCTTAAGACTCTTTCCAGGTCCCTCCCCTAATGAAGAGTAGTGAGCGGCTGATTGGACCATGGAGCAGGTGACTACCTTCAAAAAGCCGCTCTGACAGATCCACAGAGAGAGGGAGAGAGAGTGGAGCGAGCGAGTAGCTTGACAGCCGACCCTTGACCCTGACCCTGGTTTTCCCAGCCTGTATTCTTATTGTGTGTTTGTGTGAGCGTGAATTGTGAAAGCCGCTCCTAGTGCATTAGCTGAGAGCGTAGGCACTCTTGGGGCTGAAGCGGAAGGGGTGAGCCGCCTTTTCTTTTGGAACCGTTTTCTCCTGTTTTCCGGGTAGGGAGCGAGGGATAGCTCTGTCATTTGTTTGTTCTGTTTCTTTCCTAGGGTTTAGTTAGTTTTTCTCTGGTGGGACTTAGTTGGTTTTGTTTATTATTTTGGCCTGGGCTCACCCTGGAGCTATGCTTCTTTTCCTTAAATAAAATCACCTTTTTACTCACAACTGGTTTGGATGCTTGGCTTGGGAACCAGGGCGGGGATTTGTCTCTCTCTCCTCCAACCTTTATGTGCGTCCCTACACGCCTAGACTAGGGGCATAACATCTCCCCTGATGGTCACTTCTCAATGCCATGAGCTGCTTCACTTCTTGCCTACCAGCATGTCCAGTGATTTAGCTGGACATGAACAACTCATTCTACTACAGGGTTTGATTTAGGTGACAAAGACACAGGGCCCAGACAGGTAAAGCTGAAGAGCTATCCACATGATACTTTTGGTACACAGAAGCGAGCATTTAACCACAGCTGGTTTGAAAAGCACAACTGGTTAGAATATTCAGTCAACTAGAATGCAGCTTTCTGCTTCCCATGTAGAGTGTTTGGCAAAAACATCAAACATGATAGTTTGGTCAGTAGCGGTTGCAAGAACTGGAAGAAAGCTTTAGTCATCTTTGGCAAGCATGAGATGGCACAAACACATAAGGACAGTGTTGTTACCTGGAAAAGCTACCAGGGAACTAGCAAACAGGGAAACGTTGCACAGATGATAGCAACTGCAAATGTGAGTGAGATAGTCGAAAGAAGAGAGTATCTCAGACGAATTGTTGCAGTCACCTCTATGTTAGGGAGACAGGGACTCCCTTTTCGTGGCCATGATGAAGGTGAAGACAGCCCAAACAGAGGGAATTTTCTTACGTGCATAGAGCTTTTAAAGGAGTTTGATCCTTTTCTTCAAAAACATAATCCCCCATCAAATGCACAGTATATCTCGCCAATATCCCAGAATGACATGATTGACTGTTGTGCCCAGGAAGTTACTAGTGTCATTGTATCTGAAATGACAAAGTCTAAAGTCTATTCCATCATGGCAGATGAGGCAAGGGATGAAAAGGCAGAGCAGTTAGCTGTTTGTGTCAGGTACGTGTCAGAGGGGGCAGTGAAGGAGCGTTTCCTTGCACTTGCAGAGATAAAATCATTTGATGCCCAGTCCATTGCAAATGAGATTCAGCAGCAGATCCAAAACTATGGTCTTGCAGAGCTTAAGTGTGTAGCACAAACATATGATGGTGCAGCCGTTATGAGTGGCTCCACTGGAGGTGTACAAGCACATTTTAGAAGGCTCCATCCTGAGGCTATCTATGTGCATTGTTATGCTCATCAACTCAACCTGGTTTTGTGCAATACTTGCAAGGCTGCCCCAGAGGCTGTGGAGCTTTTCAGCTTGTTGGAGTGTGTGTATTCTTTCTTCAGCACCTCCCTAGTCAGTCATCATAAGTTCATGGAGACTGAGGCAAAGCTTGGATTGACAAAAACTGAGCTTGTGCAACTTTCAAACACTCACTGAGCATGTCAGTTGCGATCAGTCAGTGCAGTTCTTGAGATATTGCCTGCGATTTTGGAGTGCCTATCTGCAATTGGATCTCCCATAGCTGTAGGTCTCAGAGCAAAGCTCTACAAGTACTCAGCAGTCTATGCACTACTGATGTTTCAGTCGATTCTGTCTGTAACTGAAGGACTCCACAAATTCCTGCAGAAAGAGACTTTAGACCTGGCAGAAGCTTTTATCTGCAAACAAGCTGTGTGTGACACACTTAAGGGCAAACACTCAGATGCATTTGCTACAGAGTTGTATGAGAAAACCAAGGCCCTGTGTAACACCCACAGTATCCCTGAACCAGGTGCCAAGACAAGGCACAAACAGAGGAAAATGGAGGATTTTGTCCTGGAGGCAACTGTGGGTTCACGCACTGAATTGAACAACTCAGACACATTGAAAAGAGAGTTACTTTTCCCTTGTGTGGATCGGATGGTTGGCGAGCTTGATCAAAGATTTTGCAGTGTAGATGCAGGGCTAAAAGGCATTCAGGCATGCAGTCCTAAATCTGAGAACTTCTTGAGTGAACCACACTTGAATGAACTTGCAAAGCACTACAGACTTGACCTGAAAAAAGAGGAGGTTCTGGTGGCCAGAAACTTTCTTACCCAGAAAACAGAGGCTGGATGTCCACCCAAAGATATGTTGTCTATGCACAACCTCCTTGATTCAGACATGTTTCCCTCTCTGAAGGCAACCATCCAAGTTGCCCTAACAGTGCCTGTTAGCAGCTGCTCGTGCGAAAGGTCCTTTAGTGCACTGCGTCGGCTGCACTCCTGGCTGTGTCAAACAATGGGTCAGAAAAGACTTCACAGTCTTGCAGTCATGTCTATTGAAAAAGACACGCTTCAGCATCTGAGTCACAACAGAGTGATTGACCGATTTGCCACTCTTAAAAACAGACGTCATTCTTTGATGCTTCCACCTACCAAGTAACTGGTGATTGCAGCCATAAAAATTATGTACTTTTTTATTTTCATTTTTTTTGTCTTGTTATTGATGCAACAAACACATTTCCTCTGTTTTCTTGTTGTACTGTATTATAAAACAGACTGAAATAAAACAATAGATCTATTGGTGGCCTAGGATGTTTAATCTGTCCAAAGAAGTAGGAAAACAATTTCCCAGTCTTTGTTTTCTGTTTGTGAAATTTTATGCTCATTCACTACGTTGATTCATATCGTGTGCATCTCTTGGGGGCTAAGCCCCCCCTGTCCTTAAAACCTAGTGACGCCCCTGATTTAAAAGTAGAATGGGAGGCAGAGCCTTCAGTTTTCAGGCCCCTCTTCTGTGGAACCAGCTTCCAGTTTGGATTCGGGAGACAGACACTATGTCTACTTTTAAGATCAGGCTTAAAACTCTCCTTTTTGCTAAAGCATATAGTTAGGGCTGGACCAGGTGACCCTGAATCCTCCCTTAGTTATGCTGCAATAGACATAGGCTTCCGGGGATTCCCATGATGCACTGAGTTTTTCCTTTCCAGTCACCTTTCTCACTCATTATGTGTTAATAGACCTCTCTGCATCGAATCATATCTGTTATTAACCTGTCTCTCTTCCACAGCATGTCTTTCATCCTGTTTTCCTTCTCTCACCCCAACCGGTGGCAGCAGATGGCCCCGCCCCTCCCTGAGCCTGGTCCTGCCGGAGGTTTCTTCCTGTTAAAAGGGAGTTTTTCCTTCCCACTGTCGCCAAAGTGCTTGCTCATAGGGGGTCATATGATTGTTGGGTTTTTCTCTGTATCTATGAATCACAAATCACTTTTGTTGTGATTTGGCACTATATAAATAAAATTGAATTGAATTAACAGTATATATAAAAGTACCATTGAATTGAATTGAATTGAAATTTTTCCTGTTCATTAGAGGTCATTAAAAATCTGAACCTGTTCTCTCCACAGCACTTTATATTTCCTTGCTTTTCTGCTGTTCTATTATAACTGAAAGCGTGAACTGCATGTCTTAACATGAATGATGATCGAAGGATTGAAAAACCTGATTTTTTCAAACCTAAGAACACTTGCTGTTAACCTCTGTGTAAGTAAGAGCTCATTTTAGCACAATGTCACTCAGTAGCTTTTAAAACAACAAATAAAATTGTGAAATTCTGAAAATTTCACCTATACCCTACCTCCCTACAGCAGCATTGAACAGAGTCTGTGAGTCTGCCTTGTAAGGTGAGCTTAGTCTTTGAAATCAACATGTAAGTTGATCAGAGAACTAAACATTTACTTTCACACTTGAGATTATATTTTTCATTTTTGCAGAGCACCTATAATTTGACTCAGCGCTGTGAAGAAAGTATAACATACTGGTACTATGTTAACCTCTGTTCACTTAAGCTTCATTTGTTTTAGTTACATTTCTGTATCATTAAGCAACAATGTAAACCTTGTGTAAAATACAATAAAGTAGGTTTATTTAAGAGGTCACAACAACTACTATGGGTTTAAAGCCAAAACTAGCTGTTTATTAAGACCTTTGATGAAACTTTAAAGGTCAATAAACTTAATTTATAGATTGATTTCTTTGCATTGGATTGGTTGTTACTGACATCTGCTGAGAATTTCATGTCAAAAGCACCTTTAGAAATACTTTTGGTGATGTGTTCAATACTTATTTTATTCACTGTCCATTAAGAGCTGAATGGTATTTTATTTAACAAATAGAAATTTTAAACACTCCACTGTTTTCCATCCTTCAATCTGGGTACAAAATGCTTAAGGATGGCGTATTTCCTTAAATGCATGTTGAGAGCAGAGGATCTATAATGCGGGATGAATCGTTACCTTCAGCATATAAGAGGCGGCACGCATACGAACCATTAAACAACTAATTTTATGTCTTTAAGGTTTTGTCAAGGGTGGGCAAGTAGGACACAGATGCAGGTCTCTCAAACAAGAATGAACCTTGTATTTTCTCTAGTTCTTTTCACAGGTTTCCATTTGTTGCTGTGTGCTGTTTGTGTCTCTCTTTCATTCATTTCCTGTTATTTACACAATAACTTGTTGGTTTGTGCTTTCTCTCTTTGATGTTTGCTCCCTGTAAACCACTACCACAATGTCAGAAGAAAATAAAGCATGGATGGCATTAAATCTTTTAAATGCCAATGAAAGTAAGGTCATTGTGTTCAGACCTTTAGTGTCTGTGCTGCTCCTCTTTTGGTCCTTGGCCTGCTGCATCATAATGTTCAACCCACAGTGACTATCCTTGGTGTCAAACCGTACTGTGATTTTTTTTTTTTTTTTTGTGTCCTGTTTGGATCTTTAGCCATCAGAATTGTTGTCTTAAGGCCAAGAAAGATGCCAAGCGGATTTATTTTACCCAGTGGATCATCATGGCCTTGCCATATTGACTGGGGGATAGGACAGGGAGAAAGAATGAAAGAAAGAGAGGGAGAGAAAGAAAACCAAAGGGGAGAAAAGACGGTGAGAAAGGGTGGAAGAAAGAAAGAAAAACAAACAAAACACCTGGATCACCTGTATGGAGAAAAAAAAAACAGAAGAGAAAACAAATAAGAAAGAGCAACACTGTGATTTTTTAATACTAGATAAACAGATAAATTCTGTAATTAAAGCTAGTTTTTGTAATTTGATGCTTTCATCCAGGATCAAGTCTTAACTTTAAATTTTTTGAACGTCTGTTTCATGCTTTTATCACAACATGTGAGGACTACTGTAACACTCTCTATTTCGGCCTTACCAAAGCTTTCCTTGCTTGCCTGCACTTAGACCAAAAAGCTAAGGCTCGTCTTTTACATGATACTCGCAAACGCCAGCACAGTTCCTCCATCCTGGCCTTCCTCCTCTGGTCCCCATGCTTGTTTCAGGATCCATTTCAAGATTTTACTGTGTGTTTCTAAAACAGTTAATAAATCAGCTCCACCATAAATATCTGAGCTGCTGACTCCATATGTTCCTTTAAGGTTGCTGAGGTCCATAGACCAGCTGAAAACCAGGGGCGATCGATTTTCAGTTATTGCCCCCAAACTGTGAAATGACCGTGTTACGATGCCCTAATCATTTCCTGGTTTTAATACATTTCTTAAAACTAATTTTTATTCCTTGGGTTTTAACTCAGAATGAGAGTGGTGCGTTCTTAACTTCTATTATATTTGTCATTGTTGTTGTTTTTTTATTGTTTCGCTGAATTGTTGTGTAGTGTTTTGGTGCTTTGTAAAGCACTTTGGCAAAGTTGTGTACAATACGCTGTGTACGGTTGTACAATATTACATAATAAGCTCAACTTTTTCATATTGTTCCAATCCAGTACCATTGATATATCCATTACCTACTCCTTCATAATGTTTGTGGGTAACACTTCATAATATGGCCATGATTAAGTAGTCTAACTATAATCATAATAATTATACAGTCAGTAAATTTACGTAATGTGAACCTTTTTTTTTAATTTTTACATCTTTATTTAATATTCATTATTTTGATGTGTCACAAAACAGCTGGAGGCCGAGTACCAAAAATCAAAACCACATGCAGAAAATCCAAAGCGGATGCTGAGGAAAGGGTTTAACAAAGGTTTATTAACTAGCACAAGAATGATGGTTACGATGGCACTTGACTTAAGGCTTGACACATGGGGCTTAAAGGTCTTGGCCAGGGGAGAGGGATAAAGCAAGGGGACAGGTCCAAGAAAGCAACGGCAGCTGGCTGGTGATTAGGTACGTACTGGAAGAGAGGAGAGCAGTGTTAAAGCGGTAGCCAATGTGGAGTTCTGGAGAGGGTGGAAGCTATGAAAATCTTCGTCTTGGTGGGAGATGGAAGCGTTAAAGGAGAGGTGGTGCGGTCCAGTTGGGTTTGGTGATGATTCTGAAAGCAGGCAGGTTAACCAGATTTCCAAGATGAGTTGTTCAGTGTGATGGGATTTCCAGGAGTAACTAGAACACAAGATTGCAAGGTTAGTAAAGCACTTGAAAATCATAGACATGAAGAGTGAGGCCTGGGGCCCGTTCTTCGTACCTCGCTAAGTAGGTTAGCCGGATTAGATTGTTGACGATTTCGCGTGATCCTGGATCAGTCGGTTCCCCGAAGCTCATCCGGGACTTGCTGTCATAGCAACAGAGCCGTAAGCGTAAACCTGCTCGGGAGCAGGTTTACTTTATGTAAACAGGATTAGATCGCGGCCACGCAGGTATGTCCGCTTCATTTATACGAAAGCAACAGCGATATTTTTCCACTGTTTCACCATAAATAAATATTATCAATGTAACTAAAGATAATGCAGCACTTGATCCTTTTATTGATGTCACACAGATACATACAGGTCATTTCCTAAAAAAGGGAAATGAACTATTAACATTCTATTACATGTATGTGATTATTACAGATGTAATTCATATTTTAGAGTAGTAATTGTAAATTACTTCGTGTAATCAAGATGAGAGACCACGGCTATAAAAGCGAAGGTGGATTTGGGAAGCCTGTCGCAGCCATGTCCTGTCCGTATACGCGACCAACCCATTGCGGAAGGTGCAAGATTGATAAGGAGAGTCCTCAGAATTCAGCGTATATTGCGGGATAGACAGGATCCTTTAGCTCAGCGCGACAGTGTGCTCATAGAGAGATATCGATTTTCCCGTGAGGGTATTATTTACTTAACCAACTTGTTGACGAGGGGGTGCAGGACCACCACCTGTCTTTTTTTCCTCTGCCCTTTTCTTGGTTGCTGTTATGAACAAACTAACAGAGTATTACAGGCCAGTATTACCTTGCCAAGAGACGCAAAGCAATCTAAGAGATAAATATTACCATTCTGTAGAATACTCCTGTATTCCACTTTTACTTGTTCCCATGTTCTTGTGGGTCCTGTTGTGGCTCTAATGTGAAAGGGGATATAATATAACATATTATAATATAATATAATGCCATATGATATTGGACAATATAGTGTCATATGATAGATCTACCCTACCGCCTACTGGTGTTGGCCAGAGGGGCCGATGGCGCGATATGGCAGCCTGGCTACAACCGTAGCTGCCTCCACCAGTGTGTGAATGTGGGAGTGAATGAATAGTGGTATCGTAAAGCGCTTTGGGTGCCTTGGAAAGCGCTATATAAACCCAATCCATTATTATTATTATTATTAAATTACCTACGAGTTTGATTTGTCAGCAACTTTCTGCCAGCCCTCTCTCCTTGCTTTTGCAGCCTTTGCAGTGTTCTCTTGCGTTTTAATTAAACTCTGAAACTCCTGAAATCCCTCACTCATGAGTTCTTGCTCTGCTGCCGGAAAATACCGAGCACGCCCCTTCGACATTTTCGCCGACCAATCAGCGGGTTGCCGATCAATGTTTCTACTATCGATGCGTAGCCCCTTTTACGACACCCAGTGATGTCACATTCCTGCGTCCAGCTGTAGTAATCGTCAACAGCAGGTGTGTTCGGGGAACCGGATTAGCGAGCTCACGGTTAGCGCGATGATTTGATCTTGGATGTGTCATTTGATCTTGGATGTAGTAAGCGACGTACGAAGAACGGGCCCCTGGTTACCAACATAGGGTAGTTGACAAACTGGCAAGGAAGCAGTGTCAGCAAGCAGTTTAAATCTCCAACCTAATTGCCTCAATCAGCTTCAGGTGAAGGAGGCTGTAGGCCCTGCCCATGAGTGGATATCAGGGAGGTCCAGACCTTCAGTGGACTTCTACAGCCACACACCCAGACCATGACATGATGTGTATGATGAATGGTCTATTATTTAAATGTAAAACTGTAACATTTATTAATAATATAAATAAGACTAATATAAATCTGATTTAAAAAAAACTTCTCCCTTTCTAGCTCAAAAAGAAAAATAAATACCATCCTGGTATGGCGGTGCTGTGGTTTGTTTGTTTTAAACTTAAAGTTTGATTGCTTTTAATTTAAATGTTATTCTAATGTTTGATAATTTTTTTTATTATTATTGTGTGGGTGTGGTAGCTGATGTGTTTTTGGCTCATGAAGTGGGTTCTGCCCGATTGTCAGCTAGGACTGGCTGCAGTCCCACTGAACTCCTGGCTGGATAAACAGTTTAAAAACAAACTATTATTTCAGACATTCATTTCTCACATATGGTCAATTCTGCTCATTTTGGTTATCCAAACACTTGACACTTCTGGCTTTGTCAATCCGTAATGAGAAAGTGAAACGATTTCTGTAAACAAAAAATAAAATCATCTAAGTAAAAGTGATCAGTACAATAGCACCAGCAAACTCTTGTTTAATGTTTTTTTTCACCTAAAATATACCATATTTGTTAAATTATAATTTTATGCGTGAACAATTTTTCTTCAAACTTCAGAGCATTTATACTGATAACCTAAGAATGAACTGTATGAGGATCTTTTATTTTTTATGTTTTTTTGTTCATGAGTAAATTTGAATATGCAAACGTGCAAAACCACATTGTAAATTTTACAGTTATTTAATATTTGCAATTAAATTTAAATGTATTTTATTTCATGGGGGGTATTTTATGTTTTTTTATTACGATATTTGTTTTGTATTTTGTTTTATTCAGTTATATATCATTCTACTTGATATATTTAATGTGGATAAATAGTATACATTACTTACCTTTGGATAATTAGTTGTTATGATTTAATTATTTACAGGGAGTGCAGAATTATTAGGCAAATGAGTATTTTGTCCACATCATCCTCTTCATGCATGTTGTCTTACTCCAAGCTGTATAGGCTCGAAAGCCTACTACACTGTAAAAAGAATAACCCTATTCAAATAAAAAAAAAATGATGTCCAATTGTCACATCCAAAATATTTGACTTCATAGAATCCACATTGAGTCACTTGATATGACCTGATACTTTTATGTTGATATAAACAATATTACTAGACTTGACTGAAACTTTAAATTTTGCATTGATCCAAATTGATTTTTTTACATAGAACCATATTTTAATTATTGAACCAAGCTAATGTATTCGCATCGAACCAAATTAACATGAACTAATATGTTTGTGTAGAAGCCAGGTAATTGATTTACATATATTCAAACTATATTTTTTACATTTCATTTTATTTCAGTTCGAAAATGCTCTGCATTTCCTACAAAAAACAAGACAGTTGGCCAACCAATTATTTCAAAATTATTTATTGTTCCAAACCATTTTAACTATAATCAATAGAGAGGATTAGTAATATACAGATTTAGTGCTACGACAGAAATGATTAGAGAAATGTTTGTTTTATAAAACCTGCAACCTTTTGAAAACCAGTATAAAACCTGAAATCTTTTTAGAACTGGTATAAAACCTGCAACCTGTCTAAAACTGGCATAAAACCATTATAAAAACTCTTTTAAAACCAATTTGCAAGTACTCAAAAATGTTTATATGTGCACTGTGCCTGTACAATGTAAAAAAAAATCTAAACATGTATCAATGAAATCAACTTAAATCTCCCTTTCAAATGGGTGTTCTTATAATTTTTGAATGTAGAATACCACTGCAGGCCAACCAAGCAAAATAACCAAGCACACATGCACATGCATGTGCACATACACATTCACACATGCATGCAAACACACTACTGTGCAGTGTTAAGTTCACAATTAAGTTTGCGAATCTTAGAGGTCATCTTGTTAAAGTCAAGCTCCATCAGAATCTTTTGAAGAGCCTCAAAGGTGAACCTGAATCCTCGTGGATATTCCATATTAAGAGCATAACAGAGTCCAAAGACCATTGCCACTCCAGCTGCCACAGAAGGCAACTCATTCAGGACTTCCACACCATCAATGATTATCCTGATGTCTCGAGGCTGATGTAGGAGGCTTGAGTTGTCCCTGAAGACGAAGAGTGCCATGGTGGTACTCTGCAGCTCTTCCTCAGCTTCATCTTTCTGGGATATCTTGAGGTAAAATATGGAACAAAATGTACAAGTGAAGAACTGAAGTCTGGCACACCTGATAAATCTTTGACCATAATAAACTACTATTTTGATAGTTGTTTGGTCACAGACTATTAGAACAATTATTTGACTAATCAGATTGTGAATTGCATAATCAATGGTGGAACATTTTCATAAATGTTCCACAAAGCCCAAGAAAAAAAAGAAAACAATACAGAACCCTAAGATATTAACTTGATGAGTTGATTAATCGTTGCTGTCCTACATTAATCACTGCATTTAATAGCAGAGTTGTCAAATTTACATCAAGAGACTGCGTCTCATGTAGAGACAGAACAGATATGGACATACCATGTATTCTTTTATCAAGTCCTCAACACATTCTCCAAGGTAGATAATGAGAGATTTAAGTATACACTCCCTCCTAATGTCAGCATCAGCATCCTGCAGGAACAGTTAAAATTGTTACTATGCAATATGGAGAGTATGCTGCGTGAGAGGAATTTTTTTTTCACCTCTCTATCCTCATAAGGTGACTAATGCACCTTTTCCACCGACAAATCGACACGGTGCGCTTGAGAGCAGTTCAGTTTAGCGTGGATGAACTCGCTTGTTGCGGTGGAAACATAAAGCGGACGTAACTGGGAACAGGGGCGAACCCATCTGGCTATGAAAAGTCACGCGCAAAAGTCTTTGTCCGCAACGTCACAGCCCGAAGAACAACAACAATCGCGATATATGTGTGTTTTTGTACTTTGCTCTGTCTGTGGTTTATTTTGATTGGTTTGATTTTTGGTTCTTGTGGAGGAAGTCGCCATGGTCCAAAGTCAATGGAGTATGGTTGCTGGGAGTTTTTTTTAAAGCCTTTTGTGGGAGGGCTTCTATATCACATCACGTGGGCACCACACACACCCGGGCCAATCAGGTGTAAAGGTGGTGGAAAAGCGTCCGCAGGGGGCTAAAGTGAACTGAGCCACACCGTGTTCTGTCGGTGGAAAAGCGGCATATGCTTTCTTGTCCCTAAATAAAAGTTTATACGTATATATGTATGTATGTGTATCTGGCGAGTGAGAGTGAAAATGTGTCTCCAAAATAAATTTTGTTGTAGTTGTGCTCTGTACTTGCATAATGACAATAAATCTCTTCATTCATTCAAGGACAAAGCCCACACTTCCTTTCAACATTTTTAAAGGTCACAGACATAATCACTGACGTTACCAAAATAAAACTGTAACAGGATACAAATTCTCATTAGATACAGGGGTTAAAATGCTAATTGTCATGTTAATAGTTAATTATATACACCCTACCTGATCAAGAAACTCTAGGATTATGGCAGTTTTTGCTTTGGTTGTCCCTCCTTTCTTTCTGATTATTTTAAGTAGCTGTGGGGAGTGCTTGTCCAGCTGGGCCATGAATCTGGTTAGCAGGGGAACTGCAGTAACCCGCAGAAACTCTGCATTAATCTGTACATGAGTAGACAGTGTACAATACATTTTTTTAAAGACCAACTTCCAACAAGAAAAAGTCAAAACATATATTTCCCATTTCCAAACTATGATAAAAGGCATTAGTACAAAAAAGTTAAAATTATACCTCTTCCATCTGAAATAGACCTGGCCATCTTTCCAAGAGGTTCTTGATGTCAGGCTTCTTATCCACAGCCTCTTTCCTCCTGAATTTGAAGGTCCTGGCCATCAAACGTGCGCGCACAAACACAAGCTTGTGTCTAGAAACTGCGAGCTCACCAGAAAAATTCAAACGAAGCGGAGCACGGAGTTATACTATGAATGTTATGAACTATGAACTTATGCTAGCTAGCTGTATCCACCACCGATGCATCGTGGTAACGCTAGCTAGTTAGTATACTGGTAAAAAACGGCTTTTTGCCTAACTTGCATTCCCGACTGTGATAGTCGGTTGCTGGTAACCAGTTCTAACGTCGCGCCGGATAACTAGCTAGCTTGTAGCTAGCAGCTACAATCATGCAAAAATTGGGGGTGGCTGTCGAACAGTGTTGGTCAAGTTGCTTGAAAAAAGTAATCAGTAACTAATTACTGATTACGTCCCCCAAAAAGTAATCCAGTTACTTTACTGATTACTTATTTTCAAAAGTAATTAATTACTTAGTTACTTAGTTACTTTTTAAAAACACGATTTACAACCTGAATAGGTAATAAAGCGATAGATCTTTCAGCCCAATTCTACTTTTTCTGCATAATCCATCATACAAAATGTAATGGAAAAGTCCCTTTTTAAAACTTGTTTTATTAGTTTTAATCTTTTAACTTTATGCATCAAGCAAAAATTTAATTATATGCAACATTCTCTGACTGGAAGAAATTTATTTAATATTTAAACCTATTTTCTGCACATTCCAGCACATTAAATAATTTTTTGTGTGTGTTTACACTCACTCTTTCAAATAGATGCAAGTAAAACACAGCAGAAAATAAATGAAGTCAAAGACTAGCGTTCATTTGTATGGAGTGCCAGGACTGCCATAATGAATTAATTAAATACACCATTAAATAATTAATTAAATGTGGCAATAATTAATTAAAATTGGATATAATTAATTAAATAAATAGTTATGACACATGTAATTAATTAATTATTGACACGTTTAATTAATTAATTATTGACACATTTAATTAATTAGTTATTGACACATTTAATTAATTAGTTATGTATTTCACATTTTAATTAATTATTGACACATTTAATTAATTATTGACACATTTAATTAATTATTTAATGATACATTTATTTATTTCATTTTGGCAGTCCTGGCGCCTGGCTCTCATCATGAAATAATTTTATCTGTCAGCCTCACCCATCAAACTCAGGGGGCGGGGTTAACGCTGCCCATGCAGCTTCTCTAACATTTGATTGGTTGCCGTGCAAAGTAAGTCAAAACAGGTCGATCCTAGATAATCGATTGCTTGTGTAGACTTGGGGCAGCCAGGTATCCCAGAATGCAGATCAAATCACAGGCAGCAATGGTGGTGGTGTAGTTTTAAAATACCCCGTTTTTCTGTCACCAGCTACACTTTTAACAGTGTTTTAGCCGCAAATGTCGCGACGTATGTCTGGTCAGGTTGTCAACATAGAACATGTTTGCAAAAGTGCTCAGATGTTTTCAGAGATTTCACTAGCTCTGCTAACAATTAGCATGCAGAGTGCACCGAGGGGGTTACGTTAACCGGTTTGTTTAGATATTCCACTCTCCGTGTTCCACATGTTGCATTCGCGATTCTCATTTTCACCGAACGATCGTCTCTTTCCGCCTGGTCTTGTGTCTCTGTGCTTCTGTAACATAAAGAACGAGCTGACATTTTTCTCACGAAACCAGCGATCAGCTCAACAGACCCTCAGTTTACCTGCATGCATTCTCCTCCTCATCTGTCAGCTGTTTAACACCTGCTCCTAATTCAAGAAACACGCCTACGTTACCTGGTGATAGTCACAGTTTAACTGGGCAGCCGGTACTCGATATAAAGCAATGTCAGCGCATTTTTCTGCACAAGATAAGTAAATATAGTGTTTTCCCCGAGCGCAGAGCTGCTGGAGCTTGTTTCCTTACAGAGCACTTTATAGGCGAACCAGCTTCATCAGCGGCTGATGTCCAATCACCGGCACACAGCTTTGAAACCTCAGCTGAGTTTTAGCTCTCAGTGGTTAAACGCTGGACTTCATTCACTCAGGTTCTGTCTGTCGGGTCACGTTTACTTCGCTGTTTTATTTACAACTGAGCAAATCGGTTTGGCTGAGGTTAAAGTTACGTTTCATAACTGCATAGTTTCACAGACGTTTAATGGTTCACTGGCACATGTGTTAGACTGAACTATCATCTAAATATCATCTGTTTTTTAATAGTTATTCAACTGTATTCTAAGCACCAGCTGTCTGTTAGAATGTGATTTTTTTCTCTCTCTGTTGGCAGAGGTATAAAAATGCGCAGGAAAATCTGACGTGCATGGCAAACTTCACCGACGATATTTAGGGAGGAATAAACACACATCAAACATAAATGAACCATTTGCCTGTCTCCATAATTGAGAGCATTTTCTTTTTTTCTTTTTTTTTTTTTCTAAATGACATCAGAAACAGCAGTATGCGACATTACGTGATGGCAGAGCTTCAGTTCATCCTTTGTCATTTTTTTTTTTTTTTTTTTTTTTTAATAAATAGGACAGGGGGAATGAATGAGAGAGAGAGGGGGAGAGAAAGAAAGAAAACCAAAGGGGAGAAGAGACGGTGAGAAGGGGGGGGAAGAGAGAGAAAAAAAAAAAAAAAAAACTCCTGGGTCACCTGTATGGAGAAAAAAAACAAACAAACAAACAAACAAAAACAAACAGAGGAGACAGCAAACAACAAAGAGCAACATAATAATAGAGAAAACAAAGCACCATCACAATAAACTAGCTAGTCATAGATATCAGTATTTACTAAGTAATAAACGATATTGTGCAGCACGCAAGATAGACAGCGCACAGTGTGCTTTGAGGCAGCAGCCAAGAAAGCTTTAGTCCGCGTCTGTGAATACCCATGTGTGCATACCTGTGTGGATCAGCATGCTTGCATTCCAAAGGTTTCTCCATGTAATTCTCTGTGGTGGGGTTGGGTGGACTGTCCAGGGCTCTGTGGAGCCGGGGGGCGCTACTGCACTGGGCCCCGGTCTGATGGGCCTGGGCCCCCCTTCCCTGGCGGGTCGCGGAGGGTGGGAGTGTCTACTGGGGTCAGCGGGGGAGCTGGCCCCAGGGAGGGGTTACCTGCCCCCCCCTTCCTTCCCTCCCCATCTCCAGCTGCCTCCCTCTTCCCGCTCCTCCACAACCACCCACACATGCAGGGCCTTGGAGTGGGGGTATGTCACCAGGGTGCAGAGGAGGCTACCCCCCCCCCCCCCCCCCCCCGTCCCCTTCTGGCTGCCTCTGCCTCAATTTTATCCCACAACTTAGACATTCACATTACTCACACTCTCATTACACATACATATAGGATCTTGGGGGTGGGCACAATCACGGAGTCCAAATCACCATCAGGGTGTACACCTCACCCCTGACGTCGTTGCCCACCTCTCAATTTTAAATACACTTAGTCATTGAGGGTTAGCAGGAGGGACTATGCGCTTACCTGCTGCTCCTTGGCAGGTAGCTCCATGCCCTCCTGGGTTTTAATTGCACCTTAGAACACATATGCATCAACACTACAATGAGCGGGTGGAGGGAGGTTTGGAGTCTTCTCCCACCCCCATTCTCTGCGGCCTGCTGGAGCGGGAGGGCTAGTAGGAGGAGTTGGCCGTCCGACTGCGGTCTGGGGTGTGGGGCCTCCCTGCTGCTGCGGAGTCGGGGTGGTCTGCCTCTCCCCACCGCAGGGATAAGGGTAACACCACCTGGGTCTGGGTGCAATTCCCCCCTCCAGGGGCAAGGGTACCTAGACCCGGTTTGTAGAGTACGCTTGGGGAGTGTGATTGTGTGTACAGCGTCTCTTTATGTCTGTCTCCACGTTGGTTGAGTGTGGAGTGAGTGCATATGAGAGCATGAGGGTGGGAATGGATGTTTGTGTCTGTGTGTGCCTGTATGTCTGTGTCTATATGTCAGGTTGGGTATCAGACGCCACCTCTCTGGGGACACCTCAGGCCCTCCAAGGTTTGGAGGCCTATCTCCACCCACCACCACTTCCCCTGCCGGTGGCGGACTCCCTCAGGTGTCGGTGTGTTGGTGGTTCTTTGTGTCTGGGGGTGGGCGTCCGGGTACACACCGGCTCACTCCTTGGCGGCCGCTTGTCGGGGCCTGGGGCCTGGGGCTCGCTCGGGCCCCTTTGGAGGTGGGGTGCCCCCAGCCTCTCGGCCTAGGGCTCGGTCACTCAGGCGCAGCTGGGGGCCGGCGGAGCTCACGGGCGCGTCACTGCAACTCCCCCTGACTTCTGCTCCGCGGCTGCTGGGCGAGCCCTCATCTGGGACTCTCCTCAGCTCTTACTGGGACAGTGGCGCGGCTGCCCCTCTGTTGGTCTTCCATGGTCTCTTGTGTTCTGGGGGCCTCTGGATGTCTGGAGTTTTGATCTCCTCCATACCCGCTTCACACCCTGGAGGACGGGGCTGTGGCCCCCCCACACTCCCTAGCAGATCATTACATGGAGAATTGAGAGCATTTTCTCTTCTTATGTCAATACTCTCGCTCTCTTTTTTTTTTTTTTTTTTTTTTGCTTTTTCGGTCATGTTATGTTTACCTGTCAAAGGCTTGTTACAAACTATGAAACACATTGTGCAGACTTCTGGATGTTAGAAGAAAACTAATACTGCTCATGAAGGAGACTAAAGGCAGGAAGGTGTCCTTTAAAACTAAACATGTTAATAGGACCTCCCTATTTATATCATAGTTTATGATATAGCACGTGTATTTCTGATTTCAGTGTAGTGGTGAACAGTCGCACAGCTCACATAGGCGTTATCTGTGATGCTCCTTAACTATAATTTATCCAAGTTAACTTCAGTTAACCATTCAGACAGTTCTTTTGCAATGAAAAACATAAACACCCATGCTGCCGGTAGGTTTTCTCAGTGCCAGCTGTTAACATTATAGCTGCTTATGCAGTAACCATGGTAACCACGGACTCTGAGCGGCTGGATCGACGGAGGTCAGACAACAATTTTACATGTATGATCTTAAAACAGGACACAGCCACTATACGTGCTGGCCTCATATCAAATGTGAAGGCAGACTGAGTCTATGTTTGACGTTTGTTTATATCTAATCTTCCTTTTCAAACATTTAAACAGCAGCGAGTCTGCAGCTGAGGGAACACAAACTCAAATTGTCGGAACAGGTTTGCTCGTTTCTTGGATTCATTTGGTGATTTATTAAATGTATAACTGTTATTCTAATCTGCTGCTGAGTCTCTTACACTTTTCTTTATGCTGTATATTTTCACGTCTCTGGAATAGTTGGAAGTTAGATAGTCAGCTGGGAAACTTTGTGTTAACTCATGGAGCTGAGGATATCGTGGATATGCTGACCTCGCTGCGTGGTGTACAGAGCGAGGTCAGCGTGATTAATATTCACAATAAAAATATTAGCCGAACATCATGAAGTCTGTATGTGTTTCATAGTGTCGAACAACCTTTGTACAGTTAAAGCCAGCAGTTACTACATGACGGAAACACCAACGTTATCTCTTTTATGTGTTTATACACAGGTCACGCTGATTACTGAACAAAAACCCAAAGATCAGATGTTAAACAGATTTATTTGCTCTCTCTCCTCCTTAAACATGTTTTTAATGTTAGTTATAATTCAGAATTGGCGACTGAAACACGTAGGACACATAAGAACATCAGGAAATAAAACACCGATAAATATAACCTCAGTAAAAGAAGTCAGCGGGGGTTACTACAGCTGTGTACCGGGGCCTGCGCTTTGTCGGTGGGATTGCTTGCGAGGCGAGCGGGTCTATCCCACGCTTTGCCGTGAGACTGGGACGACATCTCCGAAATCATCGAAGCACTTTTGCAAAGAGGCTGTATCTTGACAAACCGACCAGACACATGAAGATTAAACCACTACATTCTCGGCTAAAAAAATATTAAAACGGTATTTGGTGACACACAAACAGGGTTTTTCAAAGTTCAGTTCTGTTAGCTTCCACATGCTGGTTGTTGTGTGCTAGAAACAATGGCCACCAGGCCAAAGCAATGGTTTTGACTCGATCAGCGTTAACCCCGCCCCCTGAGTTTGATGGGTGAGGCTGACAGATAAAATTATTTCATGATGAGAGCCAGGCGCCAAGACTGCCAAAATGAAATAAATAAATATATCATTAAATAATTAATTAAATGTGTCAATAATTAATTAAATGTGTCAATAATTAATTAAAATGTGAAATACATAAATAATTAATTAAATATGTCAATAATTAATTAATTAAATGTGTCAATAATTAATTAAAACGTGAAATACATAAATAATTAATTAAATGTGTCAATAATTAATTACCGTATTTCCCGGACTACAAAGCGCACCTGAATATTAGCCGCACAAGCTAAAATCAGGGGAAAATCCTGTTTTGTACATACATTAGCCGCACCTGACTAAAAGCCGCAGGTGTTTCAGTGTTGACTTATCATATGTAAGAGAATATGCACAAAGGGAATTGTCAGGAAAGAGATGGCTGTTTGGAGACACACCCCTTTTATTAATATTTTGAAAAACAAGTTATGGGTACATATTTGCACATGTAGTACATAACAGTAACCTACAGCACACCAGAAAAATAGATTCGGACTACCTTTTAGGCTCAGGTGCAGTGACACGGCTTTAACAAGAAGAAAAGTCAGTCATTCACCATCTTTCTCTTCTTCCTGCGCACTAAAACCACCAAAGTCCTCTTCTCCAATGTCGGAAACGAACAGGCTCAGGATGGCTTCGTCATCCACTCTCCGCTTCTCTCCTTCGTTGTCACTTTCAAAACCAAAGAAATCCTCGTTGTCAGTGTCAGAGTCGAACACCCTCAGAAGGGCCGTGGCGGTGTCCTCCTCTCCATCATGCAGCAGTCCAGCCCTTCAAAATCCGTTGGTGATCGTGGATGTTTTCGCACTTTTCCACGCTGTCAGAATCCACCGGTGGAGTTGGGCATAACTTGGTTTTCGCAAGTTTATCGCCGCTCGTCATCCACGCCTCCCGCTGAACGCGTAGCGCTACTTTGAAGTTTGTTTTTCGCGCTACTTCGTACGGCACTACGTTGCCTGGCGGACGGACATGTGACTAACATACCACTCTTGAACCCCGATCCTTCCGCCAGGCAACGTAGTGCCGTACAACAGCGGAACAAACAAAACAAATCGTCTTACGATATGACAAAAATCATGGACAATCCATAGAAAAGCCGCACCTGACTAAAAGCCGCAGGGTTCAAAGCTTGTGCAAAAAGTTAATTAAAATGTGAAATACATAAATAATTAATTAAATGTGTCAATAATTAATTAATTAAATGTGTCAATAATTAATTAATTAAATGTGTCAATAATTAATAAAAATGTGAAATACATAAATAATTAATTAAATGTGTCGATAATTAATTAATCACATGTGTCATAACTATTTATTTAATTAATTAATTCCAATTTTAATTAATTATTGCCACATTTAATTAATTATTTAATGGTGTATTTAATTAATTCATTATGGCAGTCCTGGCACTCCATACCTTTTGCTCTATTTTCACCTGTAAAGCAGGAGCGGGGTAGGCGGAGGTTTATCCTGGTGCAGGTGTGCCGCAGCAGTCAGTTGAAGAATCCGCGAGTTTCTCTGAGTTTCCCATTACGTGGTAGCGCACTCGGTGCTTGCTTGGAAGTTTAGGGGGGGGCTTTTCGCAGTAAAAATAAGTTTTCTTCCCATACACAATGCTAATGGACGCTAATGTTTTTGCCACTTTTTATGGAATCAAACTCAAAATAAGGTCAGTACTTCCACACTTTAAACGCTGCACGCTCATACTCTCTCCCGCACTCGATATATGATCCGTTGTTGCTCTGCACACAGCTGTTGTCACGAACGTCGCACTTGCTTACGTCACTGTCATGAGACATTCTTGCAAAAAAAATCACTGTTTTAGTAACGCAGTAACGCAGCGTTCCTACGGCAAAGTAACGGTAATCTAATTACCGTTTTTGCAATAGTAATCCCTTACTTTACTCGTTACTTGAAAAAAGTAATCGGATTACAGTAAAGCGTTACAAGTAACACGTTACTGCCCATCTCTGCTGTCGACCCAGCTTAAATGGGGTTATTTTCTGCAATTTTGGCAATACAAATTATAAAAGCTTTTGTAACACACTTGGCTTTACTTACGTTTATTTTCAGATGAAATTAATCAAAGATGTGACACGATGTTTCCAGCAGCCATGCAGAATAAAAATGGGTCCCGGTCTATTTCTGGTGGGCGTGTTCAAGTGCAAATTACTTTGACTCAAATTAAAGATATTATCTGTTCAACATGAAAAGAATTATATGTTTTGAGAGAAATCAAAAACTTTGCGTTGTGTCCTTTGTACAGATATTTAGTTTCATCCAAATCAAAAGTGGTATTTTAAAATGCAAAAAGAAAGGGTTTCACAATCAAATCAATGATTTTATTCTGTTTTGAATGGCACTTATTAGATTGAATGAATGACTGCATGTTAGACTTTTTTCCGTGTACCAATTAAGCATATTAGGTGATGTGCATCTTTGTAATGAGAAGGGGTGTGGTCTAATGACATCAACACCCTATATCAGGTGTGCATAATTATTAGGCAACTTCCTTTCCTTTGGCAAAATGGGTCAAAAGAAGGACTTGACAGGCTCAGAAAAGTCAAAAATAGTGAGATATCTTGCAGAGGGATGCAGCAGTCTCAAAATTGCAAAGCTTCTGAAGCGTGATCATCGAACAATCAAGCGTTTCATTCAAAATAGTCAACAGGGTCGCAAGAAGGGTGTGGAAAAACCAAGGCGCAAAATAACTGCCCATGAACTGAGAAAAGTCAAGCGTGCAGCTGCCAAGATGCCACTTGCCACCAGTTTGGCCATATTTCAGAGCTGCAACATCACTGGAGAGCCCAAAAGCACAAGGTGTGCAATACTCAGAGACATGGCCAAGGTAAGAAAGGCTGAAAGACGACCACCACTGAACAAGACACACAAGCTGAAACGTCAAGACTGGGCCAAGAAATATCTCAAGACTGGTTTTTCTAAGGTTTTATGGACTGGCGAAATGAGAGTGAGTCTTGATGGGCCAGATGGATGGGCCCGTGGCTGGACTGGTAAAGGGCAGAGAGCTCCAGTCCGACTCAGACGCCAGCAAGGTGGAGGTGGAGTACTGGTTTGGGCTGGTATCATCAAAGATGAGCTTGTGGGGCCTTTTTGGGTTGAGGATGGAGTCAAGCTCAACTCCCAGTCCTACTGCCAGTTTCTGGAAGACACCTTCTTCAAGCAGTGGTACAGGAAGAAATCTGCATCCTTCAAGAAAAACATGATTTTCATGCAGGACAATGCTCCATCACACGCGTCCAAGTACTCCACAGCGTGGCTGGCAAGAAAGGGTATAAAAGAAGAAAAACTAATGACATGGCCACCTTGTTCACCTGATCTGAACCCCATTGAGAACCTGTGGTCCATCATCAAATGTAAGATTTACAAGGAGGGAAAACAGTACACCTCTCTGAACAGTGTCTGGGAGGCTGTGGTTGCTGCTGCACGCAATGTTGATGGTGAACAGATCAAAACACCGACAGAATCCTTGGATGGCAGGCTTTTGAGTGTCCTTGCAAAGAAAGGTGGCTATATTGGTCGCTGATTTGTTTTTGTTTTGTTTTTGAATGTCAGAAATGTATATTTGTGGATGTGGAGATGTTATATTGGTGTCACTGGTAAAAATAAATAATTGAAATGGGTATGTATTTGTTTTTTGTTAAGTTGCCTAATAATTATGCACAGTAATAGTCACCTGCACACACAGATATCCCCCTAAAATAGCTCAAACTAAAAACAAACTAAAAACTACTTCCAAAAACATTCAGCTTTGATATTAATGAGTTTTTTGGGTTCATTAAAACATTGTTCAATAATAAAATTATTCCTCAAAAATACAACTTGCCTAATAATTCTGCACTCCCTATAATAACAAATAATAATTGTTGTGGCGTTTTATGTGTTTTTTCTTTGCTGTTATAACAGAATAATTTGAACAAACGTGTCCAGATGTAGCTTGAACTTTAGTGACCTTAACTCAAGTCTGGATGGATTTGCACATAATTTAAAAAAAGAAATACACACTTAAATCAGAATACTTCTATTATTGATTTTGACCAAGAAATCACCTCAAAACAGCACACACAAATGTATATTTATGTTAACCTTAAAATGAGTCAGAGGAGCCTACCTGACTAAAAAAGAAGAGAAGTGAAATTGCTGCACGTATTCAGACTTTATTGTTCATTTGAGACACAAACTCCTATAAAATATTGGTTTTAATTCTGACACCGCCACCATGTTCTAAAGCTGCAGATTGTTACTGTAACCCATGAGGGTCTTGGCCAGGGGAGAGGGCCAAGACCCTCTTTCGGTGGGAAAGTCACCACCGAAAGTAATCAACCAAACTCTACATGTCAATGTTGTTCTGTTTACTCATTTGCTATTCAAACTATGCTTGTCTGAGCTTACAGAGGGAATAACAAATGGCCAATGAAGGTGCTGTGGTTGTTGTTATTATCAAAAATCCAGGTGTCCGGACGGAGCCTCATGTACACCTGGTCTCCTGCAGCCAGCTGCAGAGTCATGCCATTGGTGGCTGACTCATAGCGATTTCCAGCAGCATGGTTGTACACTGTCACCATCTGCTCTCCATTCTTCATCAGACGCAGCCCCATCGGTCTAGTTGATAAATTATGACCAGAGAAGCTGAAGTAATAAACTCCTCTGACCGGAGCAGTGAAAATACCTGGAGATGATGGACACAGTTACAACTTATATGGCTTAGTGGTAGTGAAAGCACTTATCTAACAAATAAACTCATAAATGTAAGAATACATATAATTATTGTAAGTTTACCTGTTGCAGGGTTGTAAGAGCCTGAGTTAAAGTAGACATTTTTGTAAGTCAGTGTGATCTCTGCACTCATTGGTCCAGTATTTCCAACATTGCCGATAGATGCTCCAAATGCCACACGGCTGCCTGGAGATGCATGGAAATATGGGATTATTTGTTTGGTTTGACAACAACAAAACCTGAACCTGTATCAGTACACTGATAAAGATCTATACATGTCAGAATAAAACCTCCAGCTGTGTTATGTTCTTACCTTGGATTGATGATTTCAGATCTGCCAGCTGTTTCTCAGCATTATTCAGCTTGGATTCTAGTTGTCGTAATATTAGGAAAAGTTGTTCATTTGTCCCAGCACAGAGTTGAGGTGTCTCAACAAGGGAGCCTTCACTTTCAGATGCTTGGCCATCCACCTGAGGGAAGGCAGCTGCACACAGAAAGAAGAGGCATAAGGTTAAGACTGCAGTCTTCATCTTTTCAGAATTTCTGTTCATCTGTGTTAGTTCCCCCCACAAGGCTCTAGATATATACTGTATCACAAAGACGGAAGTGTCCCTATTTTTTTCCTTTCCGATAAACAAGCACAAAGAAAACTGGGAGACAATAATTATGTGATTGAGACAAGATAACAATTCATGAAAAACCTGTTTTAAGCCCCATGAATGATCCTTCTCTTTATAAGCGGTGTAACATGAGTGGTTCATTGAAATAACAGCAGAAAAAGCAACTGTCTGTCAGTACGCAGTGAGTAATGTTGGACTTCTCGCTGGAAATCAGCAGCAGTAGTAGTCAACATTATAAATAGCAATTTCAGCTACATTCTAAGGTGAACTTGAACGCAACATTTAAACTGAGAATTTTTATACTGGAGATTACAAAGTAAAAGTTGTGAAAGCATGCAAATGCAATACAATAGTCTAACAAGCAAACCTACTGTTAGAATTAAGGCATCCAGCTGTCCTGCTCTTCTTTATCACTCATGCTCCTTCTTGTTTGAGGTTATTTCTCTGCATGCTTATAGAAGGCAGTGTGAAACAATACATGTATTAAGGCTAATTTACACCACGGAGCACTGCTCCAAGGAGTCTGGCGTAGCTTTAACAGTGTCTGTGAAGCTGGATTCAAGAAAAAAAACACAAGTTTTTTTAGGGCATGTGTAGGACCATCTTGTGCCAGTACAGAATGTGATGTCACTAGCTTGGTTGGTTGTTTACTACTAATAAACCCAATTAATTAATTTAAGTTAACTAGTGACAGAACTGGGTGTTTAACAAGGAAGCTAAAAAATAGGAGTTTACATTTACGCTGCCCCTGGTTGCAGCAATGAGTTTTATGTTAAAAACCAACTACATACTTTCACTCAGTTTGTTAAGTAGAAAGTGGTCGTTTTTTCTTGCTGGTATGCTGATGGATACTGGGAGTCCCTTTTGTGCTTTGGTGACAAGTAATGTTTGTGGTGTGATGCATGTGTAGAAACATGTTAACTGTTTGGATGTGCTTGGGAAAACAGACGATTTTATTGCATAAAACTGTGCTGAGCGGATTTTGTGAATACCTGCTCTGACAGCTGATTGTACCATTTGGTCTCTACATACAACCCGATGAGTTCATAGTGAATAGTGTGCTTATATGGTGCTAAGAAGTTTAGTGGTAGTGAAATGCAGCACTTATCTAACAAATAAACTCATAAATGTAAGAATACGTATAATTATGTTAAGTTTACCTGTTGCAGGGCTGTAAGAACCTGAGTTAAAGTAGACATTCCTGTAGAGCAGTGTGATCTCTGCACTTATTGGTCCAGTATTTCCAACATTGCCGATAGATGCTCCAAATGCCACACGGCTGCCTGGAGTTGCATGGAAATATGGGATTATTTCTTTGGTTTGACAACAACAAAACATGAACCTGTATCAGTACACTGATAAAGATCTATACATGTAAGAATAAAAACCTCCAGCTGTGTTATGTTCTTACCTTGGATTGATGATTTCAGATCTGCCAGCTGCCAGCCAGAGTAAAAATGAACACAGGGAGGCTCTCAAGCAACACACACACACACACACGCTGCCCAAACCACTGTCGCTCACAGCTGTGGCAAAATGGGGAAGTGGAAGGGGCGTGGCTGTTTGGGATGGCAGATTGTGGTCGTGTCCAAATTCATGGGCTGCATCCTCCTGAGGACCCGGCCTTCACGGTCTACGTGGGCCGGGTCCTCAGAAGGTCGGGTAGGCCGGAAGTAAACGGCCTAGCCTTCAGATTAGCGTCACCGCTGTCTCGGTGGAGTTTAATAAACTTGGCCGTCTGCTCCTTGCTATCTAAAATATAATAGGACATTGGCTTAAATTCTCGACTGTCTCATACTTATGTTTAATCAGTTTTCTGTTTGACGTTTAGTCAGCTGTGTAAAAACCAAGGAGGAACCCACCCGGGGGATTAATAAAGTTTTATTTTATCTAATCTAATAACTAATCTCAGCCAAACCGATTTACTCACGAACAAACAAAACACTGAAAAAAGCCCAACAATAACATTTTTAGGTTGTCTAAGTGAATTAAATATTACGTTTAACCCGAGTAGCGAAAGTCCGCGGTGATCTGAAAATGATGTGCCGGGAGTTGTGCCGTTCTCGGCCGCATCAGTAACCCTCGATCTCCCGGCTTGCTATCGAGCTGGTGGGTAGCAGACGCCTCCGAAAACGTCGAAGCACTTTGGCAAATATGCGATATCTTGATGAAACGAGCAGATATTTGATGTTTACACAGCTACTTTCTCGCCTGAAAATATGTTAAAAGTTTATTTTGTGACCCAGAAAGATTAGTATGAGTAATTTTAAAACTTAGTAGCGGCCGCCATTGTTGGAAACTGGAGTTTGGCTGGGCCGCGCTATGAATTCTGGGATATGGTGGGCCATGAAGGACACACCCGACCCATCCTTCAAATTCGGGGAAAAGGAGGACGCATCTGTCGGCCGCATTCGGAGGAGTCTATGAATTTGGACAGCCTTCGGCGCGTTGCTGTGACGTAATTGGTCTACAAATGCGGCCTCAGGAGGATGTAGCCCATGAATTTGGACACGACATATATGCCGTGGCTGACGAGCTGCAACACACCTCAGCTGTGGCTCATGAGGCAGACCTGGAACACAGGAAGGGGAGAAAAAAAAGAGGGAGAGGCACTAGAGGTCAGCGACCGTAACACGGTATTCCTATTTTTTTCAGTTCTAATAATCAAGACAAAGACAACTCAGAGACAATGTTTATCTTGAATTACACTTCATGAAAATGCAGTTTCAAGCCCTATTGTTGTAATTGTGAAAGCATACAATACAATAGTCTAATTAACCTGTTGTTATCAAAGAAAAGTGTTCTCAAGTTCATCTCCCTGTTGGAGCTCAGTCTGGGTGGAGTTCTTTTTTTCTCCTCGTCTTTCTTCATATTGTGCATTTTCTATGGTTTCGGTTCGTATCTTAAATGCCCCATGGGGATAGAAAAAAGTCTTTTTGACTTTGAAAATAGGGAAACCAACATGAGGAAATGAGACCTAGTTTAATTTTCCCAGTGAGATAATATCAAACAAATCACAAACTTTGTAATCAGTACAATCGGAGTCGAGCATTTCTGATTTGTTGCTTTTTTGTGAAAGGAGCCCCAGTATAAAGTGTTGTGGAGGAAGAGTTTAGGTAGGACGTCTACATTGTGTTTATCGTTGAAGAAGATAACATCACAGGAATTACTTATCATGAACCTAAGGATAGGATGCACAAAACTAAGAGTCAGGATTTTGAATGAATTAAAACTCTCTGAGTCTTTGGTAAATTAAGAAACCAGAGTGGAAGCTGTTGCCTCTCCTCCTCCTCGCCCTGTAGTTTGAGGCTTCTGAGACTTAGGCTACATCCACACGTACAGTGGGGCAAAAAAGTATTTAGTCAGCCACCGATTGTGCAAGTTCCCCCACCTAAAATGATGACAGAGGTCAGTAATTTGCACCAGAGGTACACTTCAACTGTGAGAGACAGAATGTGAAAAAAAAATCCATGAATCCACATGGTAGGATTTGTAAAGAATTTATTCGTAAATCAGGGTGGAAAATAAGTATTTGGTCACCTCAAACAAGGAAAATCTCTGGCTCTCACAGACCTGTAACGTCTTCTGTAAGAAGCTTTTCTGTCTCCCACTCGTTACCTGTATGAATGGCACCTGTTTGAACTCATCATCTGTATAAAAGACACCTGTCCACAGCCTCAAACAGTCAGACTCCAAACTCCACCATGGCCAAGACCAAAGAGCTTTCGAAGGACACCAGGAAAAGTATTGTAGACCTGCACCAGACTGGGAAGAGTGAATCTACAATAGGCAAGCAGCTTGGTGTGAAAAAATCAACTGTGGGAGCAATCATCAGAAAATGGAAGACATACAAGACCACTGATAATCTCCCTCGATCTGGGGCTCCACGCAAGATCTCATCCCGTGGGGTCAAAATGATCATGAGAACGGTGAGCAAAGATCCCAGAACCACACGGGGGGACCTGGTGAATGACCTGCAGAGAGCTGGGACCAAAGTAACAAAGGTCACCATCAGTAACACACTACAACGGCAGGGAATCAAATCCCGCAGTGCCAGACGTGTTCCGCTGCTGAAGCCAGTGCATGTCCAGGCCCGTCTGAAGTTTGCCAGAGAGCACATGGATGATACAGCAGAGGATTGGGAGAATGTCATGTGGTCAGATGAAACCAAAGTAGAACTTTTTGGTATAAACTCAACTCGTCGTGTTTGGAGGAAGAAGAATACTGAGTTGCATCCCAAGAACACCATACCTACTGTGAAGCATGGGGGTGGAAACATCATGCTATGGGGCTGTTTTTCTGCCAAGGGGACAGGACGACTGATCCGTGTTAAGGACAGAATGAATGGGGCCATGTATCGTGAGATTTTGAGCCAAAACCTCCTTCCATCAGTGAGAACTTTGAAGATGAAACGAGGCTGGGTCTTCCAACATGACAATGATCCAAAACACACCGCCCGGGCAACAAAGGAGTGGCTCCGTAAGAAGCATTTGAAAGTCCTGGAGTGGCCTAGCCAGTCTCCAGACCTCAACCCCATAGAAAATCTGTGGCGGGAGTTGAAAGTCCGTGTTGCTCGGCGACAGCCCCAAAACATCGCTGCTCTCGAGAAGATCTGCATGGAGGAATGGGCCAAAATACCAGCTACTGTGTGTGCAAACCTGGTAAAGACCTATAGTAAACGTTTGACCTCTGTTATTGCCAACAAAGGTTATGTTACAAAGTATTGAGTTGTATTTTTGTTATTGACCAAATACTTATTTTCCACCCTGATTTACGAATAAATTCTTTACAAATCCTACCATGTGAATTCATGGATTTTTTTTTTTTCACATTCTGTCTCTCACAGTTGAAGTGTACCTCTGGTGCAAATTACTGACCTCTGTCATCATTTTAGGTGGGGGAACTTGCACAATCGGTGGCTGACTAAATACTTTTTTGCCCCACTATACACGGGTATTTTTGATAACGGAGATTTTCCGTTTTCGTTTTAAAAAATAATCCCGTCCACACGTAAACGCAGAAATGAAGGAAAATGCTGCTAGGAACATGCCAAAGCAACAGGTGGCAATATATTCCTAACCGTGTTGGCCAATCAGAAGTCTAGAAGCCTCGTGGGAAATAGTAAACAAGGATGGGGCATAGAAGCAGAACTGAGTCGTATGTGTGGAGGGACAGTAACTGTGTGTGTATATATGTAAGCATTTAAACACTGCGGAGAGTACAATTAACAGTAATAGTATTGTAGAAATTCATTTCACCGAAACAATAACGTGGCGCACAGTGTGACGTCAAAAAAGGCGCACACCTTTGACGCTGCGTTTTCTCAGTTTTCTCAGTTTTTCTCGTCCACACGTAAATGCAAAAACGGAGTTTTCAAAAATATCCACCCTGGCCAGAGTTTTTAAAAATCTCAGTTTTCAGTGACCGAAAACAGCGTTTACGTGTGGACGAAAGGTGCAAACGCATAGAAAAATCTGCGTTTTCAAAAATACCCGGGTACGTGTGGACGTAGCCTTAGTAGGACTCCTGTGTGCTGATTGATTTTAACTAAAGTATAAACCTAGATAATGTGTAACCAGGTTTCCGTAAGGCAAGATAAATCAGTATGTTGATCAGTTATTAAATCATATGATATCAGGAACTTAGAAGAAAGTGACCTAATGTTTAATAATCTATATTTAACTGATCTACTGTTTGGTGTATTTCAGGATGATATTTGTAACTCTTCCCTTTAATTATTATTATCATTTTCTTTTTACAATTTCATTACTATACTGTAGCGGGTCAGGGCTGTTCGGGGTTCTGTTTGTACAGTTATATTTTGTTTATGTTGCCAAAGTGACAGGTGACGCCCTCTCGCTGCGACGGTGTGTCCTTCCGGGGTCAGAGGGCGCCCTGTGTGTTGTTGTTGTTGTTTTTCGCTGTGTGTGGCCGCGCTGAGCATTAGCTAGCGGCAGTGTTTTTCTAGAATTGTTAATAAACGGCTGTGCTCCCTGGCTAGCTCACGGAAGCAAGACCAAACGACTCCTTTTCTGAGCTCGCCACAATACTTTGTTTTTTGTCAGTCTTTTGGGTTTTAGGGAGATGACAGGAGGAGGGAAGCTGCAGAGAGGCACGTGAGACTGCACCTCTGCTTCCTGGTCCCAACTTTGAATAGTCACATTGTGGGAGGTTAATAAATGAGCCAAATTTCTAAAATGAGAGCTGCACCATTCAATGTATAGCATAGGTGTTATCTTTCCTAACAAGACCAGGACTTCCCTGTCTGTCAGTTATCTTAAAAGACCTCATTGGGTCGTTTTTTTGTTTTCTCTTGGAAATAGTCTACATAGCTAGAATGATGAGGATGTACACATCCGGGACAGGGAGGAACGCTGGTTTGAACACGGAGTCAAGGAAGCCATTTACGTGAAAGGGGAAAGTCCATCTCTGAATCGAGGAGTGGACCTAAGGGTACATCTTTCGCCATCTTACAATGCTGTGATTGCAGCCATTCCCCAACTCTCTGTGAATGGTACTCATGGCCATTGATCAATGGTCTTTGATCAGTGGTTGTTGATCAATGTTCATGAGAATTTGCACAAATATTTTGAAGGAACTGACCTCCCAGCCCATTGTTCCTTCACTGGGCTGGTTTCAGTCATTATGCAAATGTACTGTTTATAAGATTGGGGAAACCTGCAGTCAGCTGAGACTGAAGAAGTCACTTGGATGAATGATGAAACGTTTCTCCCACTGAAAACGTTACATCCAGATGAACAGAATCAACTTTTGGAGATTTGAAAAAACATGTTGTTGTAAGGTTTTGAGCTAAATGTGGAAAAATGTTGCTGTTAATTTCAACATGTTTCACTTTACAAAAGGCACCCCATACACAATCCTTCAAAAAATATTAGACTCCACGATATTATTTATTAATAATCTTGCTTTTATAAGGCTTTTCAAATGATCCAGTTGTGCAGCAGTGTTTTTAAAATATCTTCAGGGTAATTTGGGGAAAAAAATTAATAAATAACAAATAACAGGTGTAAATAACATTATTTTTCTTATGAAAAATAAAACACTCCATGAATACAGATACATTTTCAGCAGATTATTTTAAATGAGTGGGGGCTATGTTTTGTTTGGTTGGGTTGACTCTCTCCTGTTGTGTCTGGCGAGCAACTCAGAGCACCATCATACCAGTATAAATATTTCAAAAGGATGCCAGTCACGGTGGATAATAAAACAGGCCTTGGGACCCTGGTGGTGGTCTTGTTGTCTTGTTTGCTTTAGTGTGGGCCAGAGACTGATAAGAGGCAAGCTCCCTCGGAGTACCATTGATCATTTAATTAAAAAAAAAAACACACTTTAGTCAAAATGATTTTATTGAGAAAAAATGTTAATTTCACCAGTGAAATACAATATTTTACACCTACTATACACTAATTCATATTTATACCTCAGTTGTTGTTGGGGGGGGGGTTGTCTCACAATAGCTAGTAATACATTTTAAAGCTGAAGACACAAAACTATTCATTTTTAAAAATGTGTTATTTTTAGCTGTATTGAAATAGACTTCTCTCCACACCTTCACTAATAAAAAACAAAATGTTTTAAGGTTTTTCTCCTCACTCATATATGACTTTTCAACTATGCTTGTCTGAACTTCATCTTAGTCACAGAGGGAATAACAAATGGCCAATGAAGGTGCTGTGGTTGTTGTTATTATCATAAATCCAGGTGTTTGCACAGAGCCTCATGTACACCTGGTCTCCTGCAGCCAGCTGCAGAGTCATGCCATTGGTGGCTGTCTCATGGCGATTTCCAGCAGCATGGTTGTACACTGTCACCATCTGCTCTCCATTCTTCATCAGACGCAGCCCCATCGGTCTAGATGATATATTATGACCAGAGAAGCTGAAGTAATAAACTCCTCTGACCGGAGCAGTGAAAATACCTGGAGATGATGGACACAGTTACAACTTATAAGGCATTAAGAAGAGCAGTGGTAGTGAAATGCAGTACAAATACTGCAAAACTAACAAATAAACCCATGTGTACAAATACATATAATTATGGTAAGTTTACCCATTGCAGGGTTGAAAGAGCCTGAGTTAAAGTAGACATTCCTGTAGAGCAGTGTGATCTCTGTATTGAATGGTCCAATATTTCCAACATTACTGATGGATGCACCAAATGCCACTCGACTGCCTTGTGGTGTAGCGTGAAAATAAGACATTATTAAAATGGAAAACATGGAATTAATGAAATAGCTGTGCAGTATGATCTTACCTTGGATCTCTGACCTCAGATTCGCCAACTTTTTCTCAAACTGCTTCTCAGTGTCCTTCAGCTTGGCCTCCAGTTCTTTTAACATTAAAGCAAGTTGGATGTAGTTTTTCTCATTCCCTGCTGAACAAGCTGCATTGATGACAGGACTCTCAGTTGGATTGGCTTCTCCTGCTTGGCCGTCCAGCTGACTTACCTCAGCCACACACAGGTAGAACAGGGAGACGGTTAACACAGTCAGTAAGGTCTTCATCATTTCACTCGTTCTGTTTCTCGGGATATGCTGTCAGTGCCTCTCCCTACAAGGCATTATATAGCATACACTAAAAGGAAGTAACCTTGTTTATTTTCTGAAAACAAAAAAACACATCATCTTTGTCATATCTTTTATTGTGTTGTATCAAAGGTTATTTTTTATTAGGCTTTTACAAGTAAACAACAGGATTTCCTTACACAAGTTCGCAATCAGGATGTGCATATCAGCAAATCACTAAGCTTACTGACAAGCTAGACAACATTTAATTTTTTTTCTTAAATCATTATAACAGATGTTGGTGTCACTTACATTTACAGCCATAGAGACACCACCACATAGTATTAACACATTGTAATGTTTGGAAACTGGCCTTTTATGTACAGTGTTAAAACTTTATGCCACAGCTGCTCTATTAACAGTTTTGGTTATTACAGAAATTGTTTTTATGTTTCTGTAAAGATTAATCCACCAGTGTGCACAAGCTCTTTAATCAAAATGACTTTTTTTAGTATTAAAATATATTCTTGTTTGCCATGCATGAATTTCCAATTTTATTATTTTACAAAAAAAAGCAGCAAATTCAGCATCCTAATGAAAAATAATAATTTTCTTCACTGTTTTCAGTGAAGAAAATTATTATTTTTGCTTTTTGCTTGATTGAATTCTGACTCTGAAATGTCCAGTGGGCTTAAATATGGGTAGAAAAACATGCATTCAATCATTTTTAGGTTTGTATGGGAGTTATAAAATAGTTGCTTTCTTATTGTAATGACAGGTGGTCTATATCTGTTAATACTGTATGTATTACTGTTTATTTACAGTATCACACACATTAATGAGTGCATCTGAGGCGAACAGGGGCTCAGCTCCTTTTTAAAGACATTGGAAATCTTATTACATGAAATGGATGAACTTCTCTCCCTACTGAACCACAGCCAACCTGTGCTGTGTTTTGTGTCATGACTAATAAGGACGTACTTCAGAATATGAACAGCAGGCAAACGTGAACAAGTCATGAGTAATGTTGAAGAATATAATACACTGAGGGTCTTTTTCGTAAAGTATCAAACAGTTTCCACGTGATTGGTCTGCCAAATGAAAGATGTGAAAGGACAGCGAGATAAAACAGTGATACCGAAATGTTTTCATGACGGCATCAACAAATAGTAAAACATGACCTGTGCAGATCAGATTATTGATTAACTGCCTCATGTCCCACTGAGTAGTTAATTTTTATTTTCCTTTTTGCCTGACTGCTTGCAGAAGTCTGATTGTGTACAAGTGTGGATGAGTCACTCTGGTCTTGGAGGGAACAGTGAAGAAAAGGCCTCACATTTCCAGGGACTGAAATAGACTAAATGCTCTGTGTCTCTCACACTGAGTACTGAGTGGGAGGACATAGCAGACACAGAGGTGCTCTCAGCTCCCCCACATTCATCCAGCACGTCTTATCTCCATTTTCGGTCCATTTCATATTGCCAGTGATGCATGAATGTTTCAGCTAATCACGGTGACTTCAGTGCTGAATATTTATTTCTTTTAAATCTATATCAATAAATATTTACAGATGCGTCAAATGAGGCTTTAGACTCTTACAGTTTGAAACAAGGATGTGAAGGTGAATACTGAAGCTGTGTCCAGTATGTCCACAAGAGGGCAGCCCTGTATAGCCGAGAAAGAGCTGAGAAACCCTAGAAAAGTCAGTTCAAATAAAACGTTTCATGTAGGTATTCTTATGCTTAACACTGCAGAAGTTACAAAGGAGTGATTACAGCTCAGCAAGGGATGAAAGTAAGATGGAGACTTCAGTTTATCACAGAATCATTTGAAAAGGTTTGAAAGTTAAATGGCGTGCACTGACAAATCTGTTGTTCAAAAGTGTCTGTTGTTGGGGCTCATTTCTGCGGGAAAACAAAACGAGACGGCAAAGAGAGCTGAGGTTCAGAGGCTGTCGGATCGGTGCGCAGACAACAACCTGGACCTTAATATCACCAAGACAAAAGAGCTGGTAGTCGACTTCAAAAGGAGGAAGTCTGAGCTGCAGCCTGCCAGAATCAACGGGGAGTGTGTGGAAAGGGTGTCCAGCTTCAAGTTCCTGGATGTGCACATAGACACAGACCTCCAATGGAGCACCTCGGCGGTTTTCAAGAAGGCCCAACAGTGTCTCCATTTTCTGAGACTCCTCAGAAAAATGGACCTGAAGAAGGAGCTGCTGATTGTCTTCTACCTTTACTCCATTGAAAGTGTGCTGACATACTGCATCTGTGCGTGGTTCTCCAGCTGCACCACGGCACACATAAAGAGACTTCAGAGGGTTATCAATATAGCCCAGAAGGTCACTGGACATCCTCTTCCCTCCCTGAAGGACCTGTACAGCAGTTGCTGTCTCAAGAGGGCACACAGCATCCTACAGGACTGTACACACACAGGACACCGGGCGTTTAAGCTGCTGCCATCTGGCAGGAGATTCAGGCTGCTCAGGTCGCGGACAAACAGACTCAAGGACAGCTTTTACAACAGGACAATAGACCTAATCAATGCTGACCCGATTGGCTACCTCCCTGGACTTTTTAATAACAATTACAACAACAACAATAATAATAACAATGTGCAATAAAAACATGCACTCATTCTTTTTATTTTTTTATTAAGTTAAGTAACTGTGTTGTGTTGTGTTGTGTTGTGCATAGTGCAGACACAGGACAGTTTCCAATTTCGTTGTACTATTGTACTTGGTATGACTGTAATGACAATAAAGAGTTATTGCTTATCTCTTAAGGACTCCATGTTATTTTTCAAAAGAAAAAAAAGACTTCCTCAGTTTAATGTCTTGTATTGAGAGAAACAGACTCTGTACTTAAGCTGAGATCCCACCATGAGTACACTTTGCATGGCATCCTGTGGGACATCTCCTTCTCTAGCATCTATTGAGATATCGTGATCACCACTCTATGAGTAATGGCGATCCTCCTTTGAGCAGAATTTAAAACAAAAACAAAGCCAGAAGTTAATTTTAGTTTTTTACTACTGAAATACCTCAAAATGATATATTTGACTATTTTTTGTCATTGCTGTGATTCAGAAGTAATATTTAACTCTAAATTTTAAATCTATGATGTTCAGTGCCTATTTTAAACAAGGCTAAAGTCAATTAATGAGGTCTGTGAGTGCAGACATTACACCAACCTGTTATTCAAAGTTTCTGTTTGCAAGAGGCAGCCAATGAGAGGACAGCTGGCCTAATGGGGATGTTTTGAATCCAGAGAAGCTCAAAAAGCTATTCTGCATTTCAGTCTATAAATTCAATATGCTTTGTTTATTAGTTTTGACAGATTGTTATACTGAATAAAAATATTAATAATAATGTAATAGCATTATTCTACAGGGGTCCTTCAGGGCTCTTTACTTGGTCCACTACTATTTACATTAGTAACTTTAGATCTGTGACATCTTGTCTGATAAGTTTACAGCAAAGCTATCTCATTGTTGCTGGAAACTTGCCACAGGCAAACAGTCAAAGCAAAAGCCATTCTCTGTGCATTTTTTTACTTTGATAACTTCATACACACTTATCTTGGCTCAGGATCCTTCAAAAAATATTATATTAGAGGATATTATTTGAATTTATAAGCCTTTTCAAACTATCCAGATATACAGCGATGCTTTATGAATAAATAACATAACGTAGTAAATAAAATTAGGGACTGCATAAAAAATGAAACACTCCATGAATACAGATACATCTTAAGCAGATCCTTTCAAATAGGGCAGTTTATTCTCTTCTGTTGTGTCTAGCGGGTGACTCAGAGCAGCATTATACCAGTCTAAATATTTTAAAAGGACAGCAGTCATGGCAGCTAATAAAGCAAGCCTCTGGACCCTGATTGTATTCTTGCAGACCTGTTTTGCTTTAGCGTGTGCAACGGCATGTGCAGAAGCAAGTTTCCTTACCTGTTTCTTCCTTTTAATTCATTCTCCCCCAGAAGGGAGGAACAATTTAGTCAGTTCTGTTAGTTTGTCTGTCCTGCAGTCTAACGTCCACAGTTTTCAGCATATCATGTTCAAATTTTGTGTGATGGTAGACACCAATAACAGCCTGACCTCATTTACTTTTAGTGAAATGTGGGTCCAGGTCACACCAAATGTACCCACAGTTTTTTATGGATCATCTTCAAACTTCACCAAAATATACTAGACCTTGGGGGGGGGGGGGGGGGGGGGCATGAGTACCTAGGTTGGCTAAGCATTTGACATTGATCTTCATTGTTAGCCCCCAAAAGTCAAAGTTAATCTTGAAAAACAACAAACCATATCAAATATAATATCTCAAATGAAAGGACATAAAGAGAGCTGTAAAACACACTTTATTTTTTCAATATGACGCAGTATGACGTCACAATGATGCCATAAAGTTTAGCAAAATCACAAACTCCATGAAAACATCATAAAATTTCAGGTTTTTCCAGATTATAGAAGCCAAGGATTATAGCCAATCATAGGGGTAAAGATAAAGCATTACATACTAAAACTGTGTATTTTTTAAGGTCATAGGTCAAAGGTCAGGTGTTGTTATGAAAATAGGCTGATATCAGCATGTTGTAATAAAACATTAAAAGTTATATCACCCTTGCCCTGTGGGAGGAGTTGTGCTCTCTGAGTGCTGTTGTTGCTGATGCTTTTGTGTGTTTTATGTTTCCCTTTGCACATACACTATATTGCTCTCTGTAAATAAAGTATGTGTAAAGTTAAAACAAAGCACCTTTGCATTCTTTGACAGCAGGTTAAGTCATTTGCATGTGACTGATAATCTTAATCCATTTAGTGGGTCTGCTTGCTCTGGAATCGTTGCCTCGCCGCCTGCGGAAGTCTGATTGTGTACAAGCGTGGATGAGTCACTCTGGTCTTGGAGGGAACAGTGAAGAAAAGGCCTCACATTTCTGGGGACTGAAATAGACTAAATGCTCTGTGTCTGCCTCTCGCACTGCACACTGAGTGGGAGGACATAGCAGACGCAGAGGTGCTCTCAGCTCCCCCACATTCATCCAGCACACCTTATCTCCATTTTCAGCCCCTGAAGGCATCCTCATATGTGGCAGCTTCCGGATGACTGATGCACGTGTCTATTGGTTAGTGTGTGTGTGTGTGTGTGTGATATGTTTTATGTTGTTTTTCTTGTTTTCTTGATGAGAGTATGATGATGAGTATTTTTCATTACTTCAACCTCTTCAGCTTTGATAAGCAGACATTAACGGGATTTTTGTTTTGTTTTTTGTCGGTGTTTGTCGGTGTTTTTTTTTTTTTTTACATGGACCTTGCAGTTCCACAAGAGGGCAGTCACATACAGTTAACTGCAAAAGAGAAGGCAGTGATAGAGAAGCCTCGCATATATTGTATTGCAGTGTAGATACTTGTTCTTGTGACTGTTACGACTATAAAACACATCTAGCAGCACTCTAAACACTCTGTCTACCGTTTGGGATCCATAAATTCCATCCTTCCTTATACTTAGGACACCATGGCTATGAGACCCAAATGCTGTGGAATATGACTGGTCAAAATGTTTTAACCTGAAGCCAAAAATGTCAACCTCGTGGTGGCCCTGAAACAAAAATCAGAGTAAAGTTAGTCATTCTCCAAAGTCAGTAGGATTCATGACCTTAAACAGTCTCAGTCCAACAAATAGATGTTGATGTTTTTCAGAAATTTCCCAGATACAGGACAAAAATAGCACATGTTGTATGTTATACAGCTCAGAAGAAGAATGACCCTCCTTTATGGCTTGCCTACAAGCAGAAGCAGCTTTGAACGCCCAGTCTTTTTGCAGCACTGTAATGTGTGAGACCCCCTATTTAATCTGACAAGCCAATCACAACTTCTGAACTGCATGAGACCAGAATTATCATTGTACATAAATTTAGCACATTTCACTGTCCCTAGCCACATTTTAAAGCTATGATGAGAGGGCAGGGAGGTCTGCATAGTGTCAGGCTGAATATGGTAATTAGGATGTGTGGGTGCCTGGCTGTGACTGATGTGGCTCAGGTACAGCTCAGAATATGGTTCCTTACATGGTGAAGTCTTGGCTCAAGTCCTCACCATGTAAGAAAACAAGACGACTATCACCTAAACTGAAGATTGTCTGCTTCTCCATCCTCTATAAGCCAGACCCGTGTTTATTTGTAGCATCTCCTGCAGGCTTTGTGTTTAAATGAGTGAGCTGCCATTTCTTTTGAATAGTTTTCTCTTGTTTATCCTGACTAAAGAGGCAAGTTGTTGTATTTTGGTCTGTTTATTTTGATTAAGTAATCTCGGTTTGGATTTCTGGAGAAGTATAAAGAAAGTCATAAAAAGTTGCACTGTGGATCTAAGTAAAACACCTGATAGTGATAAAGGAGGAAATGGGGTACTGCATGAGGAAGTCAGGACTGGCACAGAAGTGCCTGCGGGGGGAGCAGGGCATCAAGAGAGTGGTGAGGTGTGCAGTAGGAAAGACAGGTGGGTTCAAGTTGGAGTAAGTTGAGGAATCAGCTCTGATCCCTTTCTTGTTTGGAGTGGTGATGGACTGTTTAACAGAGGAGGTCAGGCAGGAGTCTCTTTAGACGTCATTTGCAGATGACATTGTGATGTGAAGAGAGCCTGGAGAGGTGGAGGTATGCTCTGGAGAGAAGAGGAATGAAAGTCAATAGAAGCGAGAGAGAATACTTGTGAGTGAATGAGGGAGAGCCTCTACTTCTCTCATTCTAACAATAGCAATGCAAAGAGTAGAGGGTCAACCATCAAAAGCAGCGAAGGGAGTGCAGGCAGGGTGGAGACGAAGTGTCGGGTTAACATAAGATAGCAGCAAGAGTGAAAGAGAAGGTTTAAAAATGGTAGCGAGACTCGCTGCGATGCATGGTTTGGAGACGATGGCCCTGACAAAACACAAGAGCTGGAGAGAGATGGCGCTGGAGAGAGCAGAGTGGAAGATGTTAAGGTTTTTGTTTTTCGAGCAGGATGGTCAGAATTAGAAATAAATGTGTCAGAAGGACACTTCAGGCTGAGCCATTTAGACAGGAAGTTAGAGCAGCTTGGACATGTGCAGAGGCGGGACATAAGATGCAGAATATGGAGCTGCCAGGCAGGAGGAAAAGAGGAAGACCACTGAAGGAGGACATGTCGAGGGTTGGTATGACAGAAGAGGATGCTCGAGCGCTACGGAGGCAAATGATCTGCTGTGGCAAACCCTAATGAGAACAACCAAAAAAAAAAAGACAGATTTTTTCCGGCCTTGGCTCTCCACCACATTAATTTATACTCCTGTATTTGTGAAACTGATGAATAATAAATACAAGACCTATTCACTTTATCAATTTGCTCTTTTGGCTGCTTGGGGATTTGGGGAAGATGGATGTGTTTCATGTTGTTCCTCAGCCCTCCTACAGGGGCCTAACGAGGTTTATTAAATGAGGGGTGTCTAATCTAAAAAAAGAGTTTTCAGGAGAAAAAAAAGTGAATTTTAAAAACAAAAAATCAGGTTACATGAAAACATCTCTAATAATAATAAAATACATGAATTCAAGGTTTTTCAAGTCATATAAAAAAAGAGAGAAGTCTAGCAAGTAATCTAATGATAGAGTCCTGAATAATAAATACGGTTTTGTATGGTTTTGCTTAACAGATATCCAGTGTTGGGAGTGACGGAATACATGTACCGCCGTTACGTGATTAAAATACAAAATATGAGTAACTGTATTCCGTTAAAAGGTGGTATTCAGAATACAGTTACTTTGCTGAAATAAAGGGATTACACGGCGGTCTTCTCCTGTTTCATATGTTAGGCTATGCCATCTCTATTTTTGGTAATTCCACGCTGGTGGAAACCCAAACAAAACACGCATTAAGAGGCTCAAATGCCTGTGTCTCAATCTCGCCTCTCATAATGACGTGAAGAATTTATTTTTTAAAAATGATTTAATATGAAGGCTATAGGCAGAGTGTTACAGGCATAGCCCTAAAGAATGTAGCCTCATGGGCAGTGTAGTCCATGCTGCAGAGAGAATGGACTGCCATAACCGTTATGTGTCTGTGAGCGAGGGAGGGAGAAAAAGTGGAAAAGTACGAGCTGTCAACGAGCAGAAACGGGAGCTGGAAGCATGTAAATATAATAATAACCACTGCAGCCAAAAAGAGTGCCTGACGAGCCCAGTTGTAAGTAACCTATTAAGACTCGACTGTACACTGTGTTCGTGTTTTCCCCCGAAACAATAAGTTTCGCTGGAGCAGCCTTTCAACGCCTCTCTCTGTCTCTCACTAGCAAACTTGACCCAGACAACAAAGTAAAGCTAGTTTTCGGCTACGAGCCCGACACAGAACCGACGCATTAGCCAGAGGTCACTTTACTACGGTTCGGAGCCGCGGACCTGTTTTATATACGCGCCGAATACTTTTCTATACGAGATGACTGCAAAAAGTGCAGCCTTACCTAATGTCCACCTACTGTTACTCATTTTATATTAAGATTTAAAAATCTAGTTGGTATTATGGCGAGTAACCTTCAGTAATAGTAATAAATCACACAGCAATAGTACATTCATGTAGTTGTAAAAAAGCATGATAATATATTAAGTAATCCAAAGTATTCAGAATACGTTACTCTCATTGAGTAACGTAACGGAATATGTTACAAAATACATTTTGGGGCATGTATTCTGTAATCTGTAGTGGAATACATTTTAAAAGTAACCTTCCCAACACTGCAGATATCTCTGTGGCCACAACTGGGAAATTACATTTTATTGGC
This sequence comes from Maylandia zebra, assembly GCF_041146795.1. Lineage (NCBI taxonomy): Eukaryota > Metazoa > Chordata > Actinopteri > Cichliformes > Cichlidae > Maylandia > Maylandia zebra. The sequence goes on from NC_135184.1 coordinate 20,750,231, forward strand.
CTCGTGTGCTTCCTTCCTATGTTACTCTATTATATTAGAAAATCATGGCGTGTTCAAATGCAGTGCGGCACAAATAATGGCAGTAAGCTTGGTGTCTTTCCAAGCTTCAATAATTCTTGAATATTAGCTGATATCATTAGAAACCATAAGCGTGGGTCATAAAAAACATTACATTTGTATCTGTAAAAAATACTGAGTGCCTTTAGTGGTGCAGATAGTTCTCGAAACATGATAGCCATGCTTTTTTGGGTTTGGCATCCCCTGAATGTACCTTTGGACACTTCTAGAGCTAACTCATTATCACCTTACCAACATTGCACTAGTAACAATAGCAGGGTCCATTACTCTTACCTTCATGTGAAGTTGCCTCTTGATAAGACAGTGTAATATGTGTGTTCACCATGATCAAACTCATACCTGTCTGTCATCCTTTGCTTTGAAGGACTTTAAGTACCGGAGTAGACTAGGTGGGCCAGGTCTTGTTCGCGGCTGCAGCTTGAATTGGCTGTACATGTAACAGATGTATCAGGAAGATATTTCTGACGGGCAGACAGAAATATCCCCGTGGCTTTGTTCGGCTCGCCTCACAGACTAGCGGGTTTCTCTCACCGCGGCCAAGAGCTCAAACAAAAGCTGTCTTTGTCCTTTAATTTGTCGGTCAGTCTAAGAATAAAGTTGACATCACAGGCATGGCTCAGAGTTATGTTTCTGACCCCCTCTCCCCTCTTGTCTCCTCTTGATACTGTTTGTGTGCTTGTCTGATCTTCCAAGCACACATGTTCTTGTTTGATAGGCAACATCTATGGAAATTGTGTCAGGGTATTAGTCTCTATCGCAACGTTAGCCTTTGGCATGCCAAAAACTCTTCAGCAAACAAATACGGATATCTTCTGTTGTCCCGCATGAGCGCCATTGCAATGTACTTACATGGAGATGTAAGTACACCATACGCCTAAATATATTGAAAGAGATTTGCGAGCAAAAGAAAGCATCCAATCGGCCTGTGTGACACAAGTCTGATCTAAACATGTATCTGAAGGCAGCCTGCAGTGAGATCCCTGTGCCCAGGCAAAGAGGGGGGCCGAGGCTGGATCGCTGCTCCAGTTCCATCCAGCAGAGGCAGGGGGCAGGAACCCGGGTGCACTTCTCGAGCCTCAACAGCTGTCCTGCAGGAGCTCTTGAAGACCACAGACCTCAAGAGCAGCGCACCTTAGAGGATCTTCTTCATGTACAAAATCATTTTTTCCAGGCATCTCCCCAACCTTGTGCCAGCATGGTCTACAGGTAGGATTCTGTTCTTTAGAAGGTGCATGAAAAAAAATCCCCCTCTGTACTGTTCGTGCTGCATGTGAGAAATTTTAAGCAAGTTTCATGCATCAAATTTGGATTATGTTCATTCTGCATTAAGGTGCAGCTTAAGTAAGCGTGACTTGACTGTCACCAACCAGCGGCCTGTTTTTCGCTTCACTTCAATGTGTATGATCGCTAAAACACTGGAAGTGAGGATTAAAGTTTAATTCTTCTCAGCGGGGTCTCTGCCTGCTAAATACTTCTCATCACTTTGTGGTAATAAGACTCTCACATAGCCCAGCGACTTTTAGCTCTAATTCCTGCTCCTTAAGTAGACCTAATATTTTAGTTACATGAGGCTACAATCAGAAAAACCGCTGTGCCCTCAGTGAATCCGCAAGTTGCAGTAGCATGAAAAGATTGAAAAATAATGCGAATAAGAAATGAAGAAAGCCTGACATTTGAGCTGATTGTTTTTAATAATCAGTTATATCATTAAATGGAGCAACATTTTTTTAGAATGTATGTCTTGTTTCTGAAATGTTTTGGGGGGTTTTTAATGGTTTTTTGTAAGCTCGCCAAATACAAAGCCAAAATACAAATTTGATTAGTATAAAAAGGAAGAGGCTGTGAGAGGGAGCAGATCTTTTTGTACACAGAGAGGACATTACTCTGTGAGATTTAGATTTAAAAGTGTATTCATGTACCACGGTAACAGGAAAATATTTGCCTCCTCTGGAAAGATTTAGGTGAATGAACGCATGAGACTCTGGAAATCTGTAAAATTAAAAATAAATTCTGTACATTTTATTTATGCAGAAACGTGGTGGCCTCTTCCCTCTTCTCTTCTGCTGGTTGTAGCTTGTATTTTCAGATTAGAGACTCTAGAGCGGGGGTGTCAAACTCAATTGCACAGGGGGCCAAAACTCAAGGCACACTTTAGGTCGTGGGCCAAACAAGATAAACATTTATTGAACACACTAAAGCAATGTTTTTTAAACATAAATATGAATAAAAATAGACAGGAATATTATTCCAGATTAAATAAACTTAAAAATAATCAACTTTAACTTTAACCACGGATGAAGATGGCCAGCTGTGCAATGTCCATCATATCTACACTTTCATCCACAGCAAGAGAGTGTGCAATAAAGTTCTTGCTTCTTTCACACAACTGTGTTCTTAAATCAGTGGCCATCTCACAAACCCGATCAGCAATCGTATTTCTCCTCAGGCTCATATTTGCCAAACTCTGCATTTTGTCTGGACACAAGACGTCGCACACCTTCATCATGCAGCTCTTCAGAGTGGTAACGGGCTGATTTGGCTCTCTCCTCTGCTACAATAAAACTTGCTTTCACAACAGCTTCACTTTGTGATTTTGCTCTGGTGAAAAACATCTGCTGAAATGTCAGATTCTTCTTTAGCTCTTCTACTTTCTGTAGTTTCTGCTCTGCGTTTAGGTTTTTCAGCTTATCCTGATGTTTTGTCTGTAGTGCCGTCTTAAATTAAATTCCTTAATTACAGCCGCATTAGCTCCACTAATAAGACACCCCGTGTGTCTTATTTACCAATATCTGTAAACATATATTCAGTCACCCACTGGCGCTGAAAGGCTCTGCTTTCAGAATCAACTTTTCTCTCCACCATTGTGAGCGGCTAGCTTCGCAATAACAGAAGTTCGACTTGATTGACACGGGAATGTTCCCAGTTAGCCTAGCGTTCAGCAAGGAGGCTGCAACGCTGCATTATGGGATCTGTTGTTTGTATATTATTAGCACCTCATATCGCCGGGCCATGCATAACAATAATAATAAATCTATATAAAATGATCTCGCGGCCCGGATATAAATGTACGCCGAGCCGGATGTGGCCCGCGGGCCTTGACTTTGACACATGTGCTCTAGAGGTTTTTTATTTTCTCAGCCAAAGCAAAGAAATTCGATATGTAGCTGTCAAACTGTGCAGTGTTGAGCATTTGATTAGGTATACCTTGCTAGTACTGGGTTGGACCCTTTTTTGCCTTCAGAGCTGCCTTAATTCTTCGAACTATTGATTCAGCAAAGTGTTGGAAATATTCTTCAGAGATGTCGAGCTATATTGATATGATAGCAAAACACAGTTGGTGCAGATTTGTCAGCTGCACATCCATGATGTAAATCTCCTGTTGTACCACATCCCAAAGGTCCATCCATCCGTCTTCTTCTGCTTATCTGGGGCTGGATCGTCGGGGCAGCAGGCTAAGCAGAAAAGCCCAGACCTCCCTCTCCCCAGCCACCTCCTCCAGCTTGTCCGGGGGAACACCAAGGCTTTCCCAGTGCACCCAAGAGATATAATCTCTCCAGCATGTGTCGTGTAATCTCTCTCCGGGGCCTCCTCCCGGTGGAACATGCCAGGTACACCTCACCCAGGAGGCATCCATATCAGATGCCTGAACCACCTCAGCTGGCTCCTTTCAATGTGGAGGAGCAGCAGCTCTACTCTGAGTCCCTCCCGGATGGCCAAAATTCTCACCCTTAAGAGGAAGCTAATTTCCGCCGCTTGTATACGCGATCTCATTCTTTTGGTCACTACCCACAGCTTGTGACCATGGGTGAGGGTAAGGACGTAGATCGACCAGTAAATCGAGAGCTTCGCTTTTACTCTCAGCTCTCTCTTCACCACAATGGACCCCGTACATCGTTCTCGTCACTGCAGCCGTAGCACCAATCCGATCTCACACTCCCTTTTCCCATCACTCGTGAACAAGAGCCCGAGATCCCAAAGGTGCTCTAATTAATTGAGATCTGGTGACTGTGATGGCCACTTGACTGCAGTGAATTCAATGAGATTTTCAGGAAACCTCACCATTGCATTACCAGTAGCCTAAATAACAAAGCAGCTTTTAATGCTGTTTATGCCAAATTCTAACCCTACCATCTGAATGTTTCGGCAGAGATCGAATCTCATCGGACCAGGCGATGATTTACCAGTATACATACTATTGTCCAATTTCGGTGAGTCTGTGTGATTTGTAGCCTGAGTTTCCTGTTATTAGTCACCTGGTGTGATCTTCTACTGCTGTAGCCCATCTGCTTTAAGTTTGGATTGGTTGTGCTTTCAGAGATTTTGCAGACCTTGGTTGTAATGAGTGGTTGTTTGAATTATTACTGGCTTTCTATCAGCTCAAAGCAGTCTGGTCTTTGCCTCTTACTTCTGGCATCAACAGGGCATTTTTCCCTCACTGAATGTTTTCTTTTTTCAGACCATTCTCTGTAAACCCTAGAGACGAATCCCAGTAAATCACCAGTTTGTGAGACCATCAGCAACCACGCTACATTCATAGTCTCTTAAATCACCTTTCTCCCCCATTCTGATGCTCAGTTTGAACTCCATCGTTTCATCTTGACCATGTCTACAGGCTTAAATGCACTGAGTTGCTGCCCCATGATTGTCTGCTTAGATATTCTCTCTAAAGAGCAGTCGAACAAGGGTACCTAATGAAGTGGCCAGTGAAGGTAGATCCTTCTGCTTGTGGGCAAATACCACGCTAATTAGTAAGCTTTTGAGGTTTTAGTAGGTGGACTTTTTTCACAGACAGACCCAAGCTAGGTGTTTCCTTTATTTCCGCTCTGGTCTCAGGCTCTAACTCCAGCATCAATGTGCATACTTGAGCTTGGTCTTCTAATCTAAAACTTGCCACGAAACTCTTCATTTAGCTCCAAACCTTTCTTGTCCTGACCTCATTTCTAATAACACACAGGCAAATGAAAGTTGGTTCTACATTGCACAAAAGTCCATAACTCAATTAAAATGGTGTATTTTTAATATTTTACTGCAAACAAACAATTTAAATCTGTTAATATCCTTAGTGGGGTTTTAGCATTTCCTTTGCAGTGCCTCAAATACTGGCAGAGCTAAGCACAAATCCACTAAACAGTGTATGAGGGTGAATAGCCTACAGGTAGCTTCCTCTTTTTTAGTCATTAGTCACTGAGGTTGCACATGGTGTTTTTCATAAAACCACTGTTCCTATGAGGCCATCCATATTCAAAAGGTAAAGAATTCATCACAGGAGAACTATTTTCCAGAACATTTTTAATGTGAAACAAGAGAAACCTATAGGGGTTGATGGGTATGGCTGTCTGATAAACTAATGACCTCCATCTCTCAAACACCAACACACATGCACACAAATGGTGACACTATAGCCCAAAGCCAGATCCTTGTTTACAAAAGCCTTTGGTCTTTGAAATGCAGGTGCAGGCTTAGATTTTGGCAGGCACCAGAGCAAGACATGCTACATGTGAGAAATGGCAAATTCTCAGAAAAGATCAACTGTTCAGCAGGTCACTGAATTTTTAACTTCAGAGAGCCTTGAGAAGCCACTTAAAGTTATTCTTCGGCGCGCGAAGCCATTCATGCATTTATGAAATTCCAGTGTTTCAAGGACAATATCAGTTCTGCTTAGCGTTTATTAAAGGGTTAGAGTCAGGGTCAGGGTCCGTTGATTGGCGGACAGAGGCGGTTTCTCGCAGCTTAAATACAGTTTTGTGTTTTTCCCGAAGTCGCAAAAGTATGACGTCAAAACATTCTGATTGGTCACTTGCAATGTTGATCCTGGAACAACATGTACTACTTACTATTACTTACTATTTCTAATGTGAGAAATAAGAAGAAAGAAAGGACACTAGAAGCCTATTTCTAGATTTATGGATCTTCCAGTAAAGCAAATGTTGTTGTACCAATTTTAAGATAACAACCGACATTTTGACTTGTGGATTGCAAAAAATCCTGCTTTTTCAGTGGCTAAAACAAGCTTGCATTCATTTTTAACATCAGAATTAAAAAATGCTGATTGTCAGGAAATGTCATGAAAGTTTCCAGAGCCACTCTTATGTTTTCACTTCCAGCAGATCCCTTTATTTTCTCCCAGGGCTTTTCCAGACTAAAAATAGTCATTAGTCATCCACTTGCCAGCTCATTTAGGATAAGCTGTTACCCTGGAAAAATGTTGTTTCATAAAAACTCCCGTGTCTGCTTACATTCTGCAGGTACGCAAACCTTTCATCTATATTGAATCTACTATGAACCCTTGAGTGCTCCAGCATTAAAACAAATGCACCTGCATTTCCTCCCTGTTATTATTCAGTATTCGACAATGCGGACGTATGCTCGCTTGGTATGCAAATAAGGTCATGAGGCATCTGTGGGGGCTGACATAATAAAGTTGTCAGCATTCATCCACGTCACCATATAAAGAGTGGATCCAAATGGAGATGAAGCTGTGGCAGAAGATGGCCAACCAGTGGTAATGACGATATTAATTAAAGATGTCACAATGCTAAGAGTTAAATAATGCTGATTGTATAGCAATGACTGTAATGGCAGTAATGACGATGAGGCGATCATATGAGCGACGGGGGTTTGATTCTGCAGGCGGCGGATGGTTGTAGTCATAAGCATGACCTTGCCTTTTGCAGCCACTCGTGTCCGATTCAGACTGAAGCTTCCTCATCAGTATTTCATGCATGCTTGCTGGCCTGCAGTGGAATTTATGGGGCTTAATAGCTGTGACCATTATCTCTACACAGAGTAGTACCACCCTATTAGGGCAGATTAAACAACCAATGCTCCCTCTGAGGTGTTGTGCGCACAATGCATCATAATGACTTGCACTCTGTAGCCTGCAGCACAGGGAAAGGGACTCTGGACTTGGACTGAGGAAGAGCACTGTTTAAAGGGGCTATTTGGAGGGAAGAGATGAGGGGAGAGGAGGAGAAAAAGAGAGGGAAAATATGTAAGCAAAAAGAGGAATGAGCGAAAAAATACTACCTAGGGAAAGATGTAATTGAGCAGAGAGAGGTGGTACTGCTGCAGCGATGACATCACTGACTCCTTGGAAAGGTTTTCCCCTCGTTCTGCCTCATTTCCTCAACAGGAGGTTACGGCTGATAAGGACGGTTATCAGACACTTAGTAGCCTTTTGAACTGGAGAATAAAATGCCAGACACAAAAATCTATCAATCAGAGTGTTTACAGGGCTATAATTAATAATGAGAATCTAATGCGCTCGAGGATTTTTCTCTGTATGGCAGCTATAGCAAGGGAGAAAATGACTTTTAAATGCACGACGTTGCAGAGAGACGGGCGGACAGATGTTCCACGCTGCTGGAAATCCAGGGTTATGTTACTGTAAAGGGATTCAGCCTCCTCAGTGCAGCGTTACGGTTGCTCGCCTCAACACGAGAACTCATTTTATAGGGGTTTGCATCTTAGCAACAACGTTTTAGAGCTCTTATTATAGGTTCTTACCAGAGCAATTAGAGACGAGCAGTTTGCCTCAGGGTAACGGCGTTATCGACCGCTGGGGATTCCAGCCGAGACTGTAACAGTTCTAGTTGACGCTTTTGACTGACACACTTTTTAAATGGGCTCAACGGGGAGGAAACTGGAGCCCGGAGGTGCCGGTGACATTAGAGGGATGCTTGTGACTTAGTAACCTCTCCAGAGCACCGAGGAAAAACACGATCAAGCCAACGCCAAGTTCGCTGGCAGGCAAAGAGGCCGTGGAAGATGCAGAAGTAGCAGCACACCAGAGCTGATGCCGCCGTTTCTCAAGGGTTGCCTGGTTTAAAGGCGCTCTCTGTCAGTTTAACACTTCATTATCAGTTCACTTGTCATAGGGAAGCAAGATTTGTGTAATGCTTTCTGAGGCTCCACAGCCTGTAAGAAATAGACTCGATGATGTCTTTAGAGTTATCCCCTTGGACTCTGAGAATAACTCGAGGCAGGAATTTGAGAAATGCATGTCAGAGTTGCACCTATAATAATAACTTTTCTATACATTAAAGAAGTGTACGTATCCATATGATTCAGTATTACATTCATCTATGCATACATAATTCTTTGCACACATTTGGTAGGAACTACAGTAAAAATATATACAGTAATTAAAGCGATTAAGGAAAAGATTGCCCATAGAAAGTTTTCAGCAACTGCGTGAAATAAACTACTGATTCAACCCACATGATGGGCTTAGGAAGGTTCCACAGTTTAGGAGTTACAGCCTCAGAAGTGTGGTCACCGCGTGAAAAGAGTTCAAAGACCCTGATTAGATGATCAGAGAGGCTGAGCTAGAATACTGTCTCAGCAGGTCCTGTGTGTAAGCAGGGAGACTGGCCATTGCAGAAATTCCAAGTCCTACATTTTTGTTTTAATTCTTAACCCACATCAGTGTATTGCTCGTGTTTTGGTGTAGAGGCTTTTTAACATTGTAGGAGTTTGAAACTCCGGCCCTGCTGGTATTTGTTTTCTTATAATTCTATTAACTTAAAAAGACAGAGTAAAAATCTTACAACTGCAGTCTTCAGCGTTCCCGTGAACCGCACATCAAACACATTTCTGCACACTGAATAATACAGAACAAAATATACTTTTCTCAGATTGCATAAAAATCTCACATCCCACACTCAGAAAATCCACCTCCCAAATGCTCCCACTGACCCATTAACTGCTCTGGACAATAAACACGAGATCCCACAGATTTTTACACGTGTCTGTTCTTAACAACTCTAATCACAAAGAACTAAATAAGGCAGTTCTGGCCTCAGGGTTTAGGGATGTTCAATGAACCGTGAAGTCCTGCATTGTTACATTAGTGCTCAGCGAGGGAAGAAAGTAAGATGCTGCACCGCTTGAACACATGGTGTATGCTTCATTTGACTCTTACAAGACTCTCAAGCATAGCTCGAAATTTGTGATATGCTTGTAGGTCGTAGAGTGGAAGTGAGTGCGTATGTATGCAAGCGGGGCAATCACTGCAACGGCAAACATAAGACAGCGAGGGAAGCAAGTGAAATGTTTTACTAGACATGCACAGTTAAGCAAAGCATGCCTGTTGTATCTATCATTCACCCTAAAGTGGATTTTCTTCAACTAATTAAAGTCGCAGCAACTCAGTCTTCTTGATTCCCATTCAGAATCTACCTCTCTCTCTCTCTCCCTCTCTCTCTCCGATTGTGTGGCGCCATAGTGAAAAACACTGCAGTTCTGAGCCAGTCAGTGAGAGCCAGGAGCCTATACACACAGTCTCTCTTCCTCATTCAGTTACTGGCTCACTCTCTCTACTCTAATCACGCGCTGCTCCTCGCCTCCTCACTGCATCTGTCCTCTTCTCCCTGAAGTGAGAAACCATGCATCCTCCTTTCTCCTCCTCCTCCTCCTCCTCTCTGCTCGTCCATTGCTGTTCCAGGGTCCCTTTATCACACAGAGTCCACTTGCTGCAAAGCCGGGGACCATAAAAGCTCTGCTACTTGCTCGAGGACTTTGGAGACGGGACAAGGCTGTTTGCCAGGTCTGAGGACATCTGTGGGAAATGCCGCTTCAGCTGGGATGCAGATCTTTCTGGGACCCCCGCTCAGCACGTAACAGCGCTTGATCGCTCTCAAAGTTCCAGGAGAAGGAGCATCAATCAAGACTCTCATCCAGCTCCGTCCTTGTTTCTCACAGAGCGCCGGCAACTCGCTGCGTGTAAGAGCACTTGTGTAAATGAAGATTTGGTTCACGTGTGGAAGCAAATGCCAGAAATGCTTGTGCATGTGCAGCATTTATTCGCGAGCATTTGCGTTTCTGTGAAAGCATGACCTTATTTTTAAGATGTGTGACAGGAGTGAGACACTGTCTGTGAGCGTGTGTGTATGTGTGTGTGCGTGCGGGTGAGCATGCGTGTGTGTGTGTGTGTTGCTGAGCACCCGATGTGGTGGTGCAGTGTTACTCTCCTCACACCAGGTGTTTGACTAGAAGGCTTAGCTGTGATTGGAGAGCAAGGTGGACTCCAGAGACACCCACAAGTCCTGGTCGCCTGACAAAACCTTGAGCACACTAACAAAAACATAAATTAAAGAATTAAAAAAATGAAGGGTTAAAGGCTGAGTAACCAGAAAAGAAGAGCCAAAAGTTGAGGTGGAATGGAAGATATAGACAGAGAGATGAGGGAACAGCGCAGAGAGAAAGAGATAAATGTGACAGAAATGTAAGAAAAAAACTTGTGCTCATTCTTTGCCTCGCCATGACAAAGCAGCTCAGACATGTGAGGAGGAGGCGTTACTGAAGAACTGAAACTGAAGAAAGCAGCACAAGGAGAAATTACAAAGAGGTCTCACAGGTTTTTTTTGTCAGATCAGTCTTTTTTCTGGTTTTAGCAGTATATTTTTTTTCTCCTTTAGTCAAGTGCTCATCTTAAACAGACAGCTCTACAAGCAACTCATTCATGTCCTTCTCCCTCCATCTCCATCCTCTCCCATCTTTTCAGGTGGAGCCAGACCAGCTCAGGATCTCAGCGCCTCACACACACACACACACACTGACCAGGACCGCCGCTGATATGCCTGAGCTTCACGTAGCATAACTTTGAGAAAATTCTCTGAAAAGAGATGGAATAAAGCCGTGCATCACTTCCTACTGCCATCTCCATATGAGAATCAGCGGCCGGAATTGGCACGGACCTTTGATTTTCAACTTCACATAAGCTTAGTTCTGCAGACTAGAAATAAAAAAGACTCTTAAGCACTTTAAGGACTAAAACAGAGCAGCTCTAGCGGCCTTTGCCTCGAGCCATGCAGGTGTCCTTTGCATGTACAGATCACGGGCTCAAGGCCCCTCGAAATGGCGAGCACAGCAAGCAGAACGCAACGAGCCCCAACACAGCCAGCCAGGCACGTGCCCGGTTCCGCACAGTGGCCCTAATAGCTCGCAGCCTGGGGTCCTTCACCCACCGCTACCACCACAACCTCAAGGAGTCGACGGCAAAGCTCACCGGCATGAAGTACCGGTACGTAAACTTGAGGAGATGAAGGCTGTGTGGAGAGAAGAGAGTGAGGAAGAAAGAGGAGCTCTGCTTATAGTTAGTTTACTCCTCTCCCCTCTTTTCCCAGTTTCCCAGTGTGTGGTGTGAAAAGCTCTCATAATTTTCACTGTGAGGAAAAAGAAACGAATTTGAAAGAAAACACAAGATAATAAGGTGGAAAAAAGAGAAGAAGGGAAAAAATGAAGATATGTGAGCGGTGACAGGTGATGAGTGGGATGTTGTGTGTGTGTGTCAAGAAAGAAAGACAGAAAAGTACAGACATGGGTTTTTTTTCCAAGTATGCAAATTTATTGGCATCCTTAATTCCACAGTTATTAGCGCAGCAATCTACGATCTAGGACAGTTTATGCTGTTGGCTTTGCTTTGAGCTCCAGACGTGAACATGTGAATTTAAGTGGCTGCAAGTGTAATTTGAAAAGAGTGAGAGAGGAAGAGAGAAGACGGTTTAATGTAGCAGTCACTGATAAAAACGCTTTAAGATTAGGACCTTTAGTCAGACTTGAACGTTATATTAAAAGCATATTTATAACGTTGATTTTAAACGCTGACCAGATTTGACCTCTTTCTGGCACAGTTCAAATGCTGACGTTCATTACTGGTGCCCATATAGGGGACACATTCTGAAGAATTATTACTTATCATATATGATACGACCAAAAACTATGCACAGAAAACCCTGCTGACACAAAGACATCACCATACTAATATAATGAAAATTAGATGATTTGTAAAAACATAACCAGCATGCAAATCATCACACCGGTGATCTCGGCGCAGAGAAATCCTAATAGTAGAACTGTTATGAAGTTGCAGGCACTTGTGCACAAGAATTTATGCTGAAAAAAAAGAAACACAACAGGATACGTCACGATAAATTGGAGTATGAGGCCTCTAGTATAAAAAGAAGACAAAGAAGCAGTATTGATAGTGGTGGGAGAAGCAAAAGCCAAACTAATGTGCATGAAAATATTCTAAAATAGGTGTCTGGCATTATGGTAAAGTGCACTCAGTATAGTCAGATAAACAGACTATTCAGTGCATCTAAATCACATCCAGTTTTTGTAATTAAAGTCTGGCTTTAATACTTTGTCAATGCCACGCGGAGCTCTCAATAAGTGGCCGCAACCTTACAGTACATTCTGGAAAGTGTGACAGTAGCTGAGCAGTGACGGGCGGTAGAGCTCTCCATGTGCGTCTGTGTGGGAGTTGTAACAAGGCTGGGCCAAGTAAACAATGCGCTCTTATCTCAGCGAGTGGGCTCTTAACCCAGACCACGGGAGCAAAATCGTAGCTTTCACCTCACACCGTTAACTCGCTGGAGAGGGTGACATCACCGTTCGCAGTGTCGAGATCAAGAGAGACGGAGAGGATGGTGAAAGACAAGAAAGAATGGAAAAACAAAAAGACGCAGAATGAAGAAGAATTAGGAGGCTGAATGAAAAAGCAAATTAGGGCACGCAGGTCAGTTCAGACAAAAAGAGGGAATTAGCAGATTCTGGGCAGATTGGCTGCTGAGCAGCTAACTGTGATAAGTGTCTGCTTGTCATACAATCTCATCTCGTTTCCATAACAACATCGTAATGGCCATTTTCAATCTGCTCTCGGTGCTAAACAAGTCTTCATTGTGAGAACTGGGTTCCCCGTTTACATCATTTTTATTTATTTATTTAATCCCCCCCTATTATGCGGGTAAATTGATTTTGAAATTGTGCCGCACTTTTCAAAGTTCTCAAAATCTGATTATCACTGTAGCTTTTTGTGAAAACAGCTGGAGTGCTTTCATAGTGAAGCTTGCTCCAAGCCCTCAGCAAATCCCCTGTTTTCACCACAGAGAAACAAATATTGGATGAAAACTCTTATCAGTCACGTCCCCTCTTTGCTCCCTGTTTGTCTGATATTTTCTGCTCCTCCATCTTTCAGGCTGCCTTTCTCCTTCCAAACATTCGACCCAAAGCTGTTCAGTTAGAAACTCGTATTGCTTCGGACGCCATCTGACAGGGAATCTCTTTCTCTTGAAGTGAAGCCAAGTCCAAGTACTAAATCTGTGTACAACAAATTCTTTGAAGTTTTTCTCTGTGTGATAACAAATCACACTGAGACTTTGTGCGATTGTGGGTGTATGCGTTCACGCATTGCATTATATATCCTTGAGTGTATGGGCATTTGATGCCATTGAGGCTCCACACTGGGAACATCTGAAGGCGTATAGCAAGTGAAAGCAGGAGAAGTAGTGCACAGAGCAAGCAGGCATAAACTAATAATACCACCACCCCCAGCATTTTAGTTGTTATGGTAATCCAAATTTAGTGGAGTTCTAATTGTAGGGTCCCTGGTTGCAACCTTTCAGTGCTGCCTAATCTCTTCCTCCTCTTAAAATAATACGCAAAGCCACAAAAAGCGTATAAAACTGGCCCAAAATTTGGGGATGTAACAAAATGTGACGTCAGCTTCACAAGTTGTGCACATTATATCTGGTCGCTGGTAGGGAGCCCCTGGTTGCTGGGATTGTAGTACATAACGGTCATTAGGCAGCGAGGCCTTTTGACAGTTCAGGAGGTTTGGGGAAGGTTCCGCTTGGTTGGTTCGGAGCTGCGCTGCAGATGGGCATGCAAAAAAAAAAAACCCTTCTGTTGGTTTCTTTGGATGCAAGCTTATCAGCGGGCAGCAGAGAGAGAGGCCTCCTGTGCTGTGCATACATCTGCGTGTTGACGGCGTGAGTAATGCACGAGGCAGCCGTACAAAAGAAGGTTTTTTTGTTGTTTTTTTCTTGTGCACACAGAATAGCCAGAAAATGTGGTTCATACTGGTCATTTTAAGGTACTCTCGCTTTGTTTTGTTGCACTCTCACATGAGGGGATGAAAAATTTGGAAGAAAACTGTAAGAGAGTTTCCTCCCATTTGTCCAAGTGCTGCAAACTGAGTGATTCTGATTCTTTCCGTCTAGTGTGCCTCGAGCCTTTTGAGGCCCTCGATTCAATAAGCCGACAGGCGATCAGACCTTACAGAAAAAACAAATAGGGTTAAATTAGGTTTGTTAAAAAGGACCATTTCTCCAGGGGCACCTTAATCATTAACATCTAAGGAGTATGGACGTCGTTTGTTCAGGTCGTATCAGGGTGAAGCTTAAAAATCTGTGATGGCTCATATTTTATTTTGTAGTCACAGAGCCAGCAGGGGCTGTCTTGTTGCCATATTTCAATCTGCTCAGTCAAGGACTATGGACTATGGACTCCCACAGTCCATAGACATGCAGGTTAGGTTAACTGGCAGTTCTCAACTGGCCACAGATAATAGGTCAATTGAGTGTTTTAAGTTTATAGAATAAAGTGCTGTGAATGCACTGTTAATATGTAATTTGTAGTAAAGAGGTTTGAATGGTCGGTAAAACTAGAAAAGCAGTATATTAATGTGAGTACAAGATCTCGAGTGCTTGGAAGGAGGGAACTGGACTCATCCAAGAGGCTTCTTCAGTTCTCAAACAACTGAAGTAGAGCGCAAGGTTTCTGCCCCTAGTAGAACCATCCCTTTGGAGGTGTTCCTCCTATTAATCACGTGAGTCATCACGTGACCCAAAGTGTGAAAAAAGGCGTTTGTCATTAACAGCATGGGGGCCGATACATAGCCTCACCCCACTATCATGAGAGCTATTGAGGTCACGTGTGTGAATCTGGGGCTGACTGCATGTATGCCTGATTTAGACTTCTGTGTGACGCTCCGTAGAGTCTACGTAATCGACATAAGTGCCTGACGTTGTCGCCGGCATTTGTGCAGGTATATGGGATATAGCAAATATCAAAAATTAAAACTCATATTGGCATATCAATACTTAATTTCTTTCTTTTTTAATTTGTCAGAAGGTTCAACAAACATTCGTTTAAAAAAACAAAACAGAATTTTTTCACAATTTAATTCACAGTTCAGGCTTTAAAGGTTAATTACCCTGTGGTCGTGCCCTGATGTGTTGCATGCTGTGCTAGCCAACAGAGCCCAATAAACTTTTTTCCCTCCTGCTCTTTGTTATGATCAGTTTTTGTCAAAGACAAATATATTTTTCCCTCAAATTTTTCCACTTCTTTGTACGTTCCTTCACATCCATCTAGAAATTTGCTAACATTTCTGAGCCCTTATAGTGATGCTATGATTGTTATTTCCTATACAGAGATAATGATCGTTAATTTCTGATTGATATATTCGAAAACTACAGTGGAAAAAGTAGCCAGATATGCACAGGATTCTTTCTTTCTCGAGTTTTGACACTCACTGCTGGAGCCCATTGCGAACTAAATCTTTACCTTGTTCCTAACCACATCAACACTTGAAAGAAAACACATATCCACAACAAAATGACTGAAATTTTTACAAAACTTAACAACAACAATGTATTCACAAATAATATCTCTATGCAACATTTCCTGCATTTTTACCACAAGTTGTTGGAGCATAAAGTGCAGTTTTCTGTCATTACGGATCCACAAAATACCCTTGCTTGCTTTGTTACCTCCTCCTGTGTGCATACGACCGTGAACCTTGATGATCTGTGTGTGATGTGCGCAGGTGCATTTGCGCCTTGCATGCCTTCACACACGTCTGCACTCACGCAGCCGATCGTGCTGCTTTTGCACTTGGCAGTTTGTTTTCACTCTCCGACTTGTTCTTTTTCGCTACAAATCAAAAGTCTTCATCGACCTTCAGCGAAAACAAACACTTCATGTTGCAACACCACTTACTCCAGTGCTTGTCTCAACCGTTTTGCAATGATGTGTAGATTTAATAATGTGAGCCAGGGTGTTGCACAACAGGAGCCCTGTAGCATGGAGCTCCACTCTGCCCAAAGACCAAACAAGCCCCCGAGGATAAGTACCACACAATCTCTCAGTTAAAAAAGCTAGGGAGTTTGCAGGGACTCGCTGCATTTTAATTAAAGGTCACAGCCGAGATGGCTTTCTGTAAGCACAGTGATTTTATTAAAGTGTTGCCTTGCAATGAAAACAATATTATCCTTTTCTCCTTAATAGCCTCTGTAATCACAAAGGGGAAGCAAAAACAGAAAGAAAGCACTGCTGCATGTGTCTAAATGCAGCACGTGCACACTGCAGCAATGCTCGCTGGCAGAGCCGAGCACATCTTCACTCTCGCCCAAAAAAACCCACCTATTAATCTCACAAAATGCTTTGAGATCAAAATATTTACACGTCTACGTTCAAATTTAAGCAAAGAAAAGAAAGCTTGCATGCAGCATGTGCTGTATTGAAACCACAGCCAGCCAGGTTTTTCTAGTTATCATGCTAGTTATCATATAATTCCCATGTTGCCTAACTCTCTAAAATCCACACCATACTGAATCAACCACTTCAGATCTGCCCACATGTTTTTCAATACAGGGTCAACAGCTTCAGTCATGTGCCCCTTCCTAAAATAGCTACTTTGTGTGAGATCCTCTACCCATCAGTCACTTGAGAGGCGTTTAAATTAACGAATAACAATCAAATGTAACAATGCAGGCTTCTAAAATCCCGTTTGTGTGAGTCTGATTGCAAGGCACGGAAAACGGAAAGAACCAACGCAATGTCGACACTGTCGGCCCTGTGGAAAAAACGAAGCAGGAAGTCGTGTCCAGACTCTGGCCTCTTTATTACGCACACAATCGCAAACTCACACACGAGCACACACACCACACAAGCCCCTGTAGGGAGCTGGCTGTCATTTCCCATTTCCCATTCTGTGTCATATAGAATGCGTTATCTGTAGAGGGCGTTTGATCTGCTTAGACTCGGGGCTTGGACTTGCAACTGCAAGCTCGAGTCTGTTGCTCGTGTCTCTTTTTGTCTCCTCGTAGCTCCCCGTCTCCTTATCTTCATTCATCACCTTCATCAGCGTTTTTTTTTTTCTTCCATGCAACTCTGCTGCATTTTTTTCCCTCCACACTTAATCTATTCACTTTTCGCCCCAAGCAAAAAGTGCATGATTTTATTTCCCTTGTTGTCCCGTTCACACAGAGTGTGGTTTTGATATATCCAGCATATGACCCGACTTTCTCCCCTGTGCAGAATTTTACAGATGGCACAGAAAGCAGTGGAAGCCGTGGAAATGGGTGTTGTCTAATCCCCATCAAGGTTGGCTCGCGTGGGCTTGCTTATTCTGCATTAATCCCCTGCCAGTGAGGAAGTTTATCCATTTACCCAAAACCTTGACAGTGTTTGTTGACAGTTATTGATTTGAACAATCCAATGTTGTTAAGAAAAAATGTATGTGACTTGAGAACCAAATGAGTGTTTCACTCTTCTACAGTAGGAGGCCATTCCTCAAAATGCTTCAGCTCAATAAAAAGCATAATATATCACACATTTGTTGATATATTTTTTCTTTGGCTAGAGATCTACTAAGAATAGAAAGGGCTACATACAGTAGGAGCTCACCGGATGCTCATAAGTGGTGACAGGTTTGTGTTGAGGGGGCGTCATCATATGACTCATTTGTCATTTTACTTCAAGGCTTCTTTTGGGGACCAATCAAGCATGAGGGGCCACTCTCGCTGCCTCGCAAATTTGTTTATGTGCAACTTGTGTTCAGACAAGCTGCTCTCTCTTTTACATGTTTATGTTACCATCTACTAGATTATATGTAAAATACAAAGCTGTATATTGTCTATTTTTAGTTTGCAAAGGCCATGCTGTAAATCTCCTGAGTCATTAGGCTCTTTGGAAGGTGCTGGCATCTACATCTGAGGCATGGACAGTTCTATTTCTGCTCTGTAGCAGGTTGTGTGGTTAATAAACCGTGTTTTCCAGCGCGCTGCTGCTGCTGCTGCTGCTGCTGCTTCCTGACGTCTTGACCACAACACTGCTAACTAGAAAGCAGTAGCAAGGCAGCTTCTCCAGCTGCTGAACATCAGTTTTTATTTTCTTTTGTTTGTTTGTTTGTTTGTGGGGGTTTTTTACCTTCTGATTAAGGCGGACTGTGTGAATTCGAAGTAGCACGCAAATGTTTCACATTGAGCTGCTGGAGGAACTCCAGATATGAAGTTAGCGTTTTGTTCAAGGACAGCCAGCTTTATTTGGGAATGGAATGTGCCTGCCAGCTTGTTTATAGTGGGGAGAGTATGCACGAATGATTCACTGCAAACATGAAAACATCATAAACGAAGATCCAAGGCAGATGCAGCCACAATTTGAAGCAGGTCCAAGCATTAGGTTGACACTTTAGCCAGAATTAATGGCAATAAACGCACCAATGCACATTCCTTAACATCAAGTGAGGTTTGTCCTCGATTGCCCCCCCCCCCTTCCCCAGGCCGACCAAACACACACAGAGTGAGTTAGTAACACACTTCTAAGCCACAGTCCAGCCCTTCCCCCACACTTTCGTGGATCATAGATCCCACTCCATAATACATCAGAGAGATGGAGGATCCAATATGCAAACTCCTCCACCATGTGAGAAATAAGAATGCATCCCACGATTTGTGACAGCAGTGAGATCTGTCTCCTGTCAAGCAGTTATGGCACATAAATTACTCAATACATCACTGAATTCACATATCGTCTTGTATACATGTAAACACTTTCATTTATATGTTTTACCCTTTGATCTTGGCAGCCGGGTCGAACTACTGACTCGATGACTGATGCTTCGCCATGCTGGACACCTAATTGAATTGGCTAAGGGCGCAGTTAGACAGCGCAGGCTCGAATTAGCCCGCCTTCATCTAGACAGGCACAGGCCATTAGTTGTCAGGCACAAGAAAACGACTGCTGGCATTTTTTACAGCCTCATTTGTTGTAATGAGTAAATGCCTGCAAAACAAGAACAGAAGGCACAATCCCCAGACCATAATTGGAGGTACTTTCTGTTCCTATTTTCACTTTTTCCCCCATCTCAGAATAAAGTGGTTTTGTGTATGTGCCCTTGATAATTCTGTCAAAAGACAATGACTCAATTTCACGACCTTCATGTAATTTCCCTTTGCAGGGTTTTCAATCCCCTTGTCACAGTTTTCTTTCACCAGCAGTGTACATCCATCACAGTGTGCAGAGACACCTGTGGCGTCTGGGGCGGAGAACATTCTGCTCTTGCAGTCATCGTCTGCGTTAAGCAATTAAATGCTCGCACCACATGAGTTCCCCTCACAGTTGGACTTGAAATGGTGCAGATTATAAAACTAAATGTGAAGTGCTGAGTTGAGACTCTGAGTGAAGTGTGGTAAGAAGCCTGATGTCTTAGTTTATCTTCCATGCTGATAATGAGAGTTGAAAGTGCCTTATTACAGTGCTAGAAATCAGCTGGATGTAATAGAACTGTTATCGAGGAGAAACTTTATTAGATACACCTTGGTAGTTTTGTGTTGAACCGGCTTTTGCCTTCAGAATTGTCTTAATTCTTTGTGGTATACTGTAGATGGAACAAGGTGCTGGAAACAATCCTCGGACATTTCTACTAAAACTTAAAGGTGCCTTTTTGGATTAAGGCCATCTGAGCACAGTAAACTCCTTGTCAAGTTTTTAAAAAGCAGTCTGAGATAATGTGGTGTCTGAGATAATGAACCAACCATCAAAAGATGGGTACACTGTGGTCATAAAGAGATGGATATGGTTAGCAACAATGCTCAGGGAGGCTGTTTATACTAAGGGGTCCAAAGTGTGCCAAGAAAATGTCCCCAACACACCAGGTGGTACACACCAGCAGCCTGAACAGCTGATAGAAAGCAGGATGGATCCATGCTTTCATGTTGTTTACAGCAAATACCATCTGAATGACACATCGGAAATTGAGACTCATCAGACCGGGCACTGTTTTTCTAATCTTCTGTTGTCTAGTTTTGATGAGCCCATGAAAACTCTCACCTCCGTTTCCTGTTCAGAGCTGACAGAAGTGAGTCAGCTAAGAACCTCTGCTGCTGTAGCTCATCTGTTCAATGTGTCATGCATTCAGAGGTACCTACCCTTGCATACATATCAGTTCAAATGCGTTTGGCCATTGTCCTAAGACCTGATCATTGATGCATTTTCAGCTGGAGAACTTCTGCTTATTGGGGATTTTCTCTCTTTCAGACCATTCTCTGTAAACTCTAGAGATGGTTGTGTGCGAAAATCTCAACAGATCAGAACTAAGTCACGAACAAGTGCCTTAAATCAGATTTCTGCTCAGTTTGAACTTCAGCAGGTTGTATTGACTATGCCTAAATGCGCCGCCATGACTGGCTGATAAGATAATATCAATAATTATCAGATGAGAAGGTGAACTTAAGGAAGTGGCTGGTGAGCGTATTACTGGGTCACATACAACTGTACAAGGTTCATAGGTGCTAGATTACTTAAGACAAAAGAAGGGTCACATTAGGCCGCATTAGGGAATGCAGATATGTCAGCCTCACTGTTTTAAAGCGAACAAAGACGCCTCCACTTCTAGAAAATAAAAGAAAAGTAAAAGGCCGGAGGTCTTAGAGGACTAAGGTGCCCCCTGAAATCTTGCAAAAGAAGACACTGTGTTTCAAATTAGAGGGGAGATGCAAAGGGCAACACTTGTCAAAAAGTGTCACAGTGAAAACAATATTTTTTTTATTTATCAGTGAAATACATTTCACGGTCCTTGAGGGCCTCCCTGTTCCTTCAGAGAACTGAAGCTCTGTATTGAGTAAATAAATCAACTGTCCTCCGACTGTAATCTCTCAATTATGATTCATGATCACCTGAGATAAAGGTGATTATCAGTTTAGGCGAATCGCCTCTTGATCCAGCATAACACACCACACCCTGCATTCTCAAATTCCTGCTCTATACTCTAAGTGCCCTAATTGCTGCATGTTATTTCATTTCAGCCTCTCGCCATGATTTGGAAGCCACACTGATTCTGTCCTTGTTTATGCAGAAATTTTTGGTTCATGAACTACAGGGGCACAGTCGACTGATGACATTTTAAGTCTAAATAAATAGTTTTCTTAATCGTGTTATTTCTTCATAGGAACCTGGGGAAATCTGGGCTGCGTGTCTCCTGTCTGGGGCTCGGTGAGTACAACTAATTAGCATTAGTAAATAATAAAAATCATACGAATCAAAGTGTCAAGTCGCCGCCTCCGTGTGCCTCGGCGTGTAGAGAGAGAACATAAGAGCTAAGCTGAAGGGGACAGGTATTTTTTCTTTCTTTTTATTTAATTCATTCATATAGTTTCACCCGTTTCTAAACCTCATGCATCTTTTATATGTACGGAAAGTCACGAGAGACAACAGAAAGCTGTTTGCAGAGCATTTTTCCTGTTAATATTTAATCAATAGCACTGGTTTCAGCAAACAAGTTGCTCAATTATCACATATATCCAACACACACCACAGGGTAAATACTCTCATTATGACTCATCTTGATAGGACTGTGTTCGTGCGTTAATGCCTATTGTGTGTGGGACAAGTTCCTTGAAAGGGGGACAAAGCGAAGGAGCGGTGCTGCCCAGGCCCAGCAGACAAACTGTAAATGATTACGTTAATCATAGTGATTTTTTACTTGTAGATTAAGCCACACCACAGCGAGCAGGAGGGAGGAGTAGTGAAGAGAATGAACATTCATCAGCTAAAGGGAATTCGTTTCCCTTCTTTATATCGGCAAGCCTGAGCTACACAGCAGTGCCCTTGAGCAAAACATTGATTCCTCCCTGCACCAGTTTTCTGCAGAGGAAAGGAACCAAAATAATATAATTTCACTGTGAGGATGAAAACACGTCATTTTAGCTTTTTTATTAGGATCAGTGGAAGTTTTGGAAATATAGTTATTCACTCTCTGGAGGGTTAGACGCTGAATCTAAGGGGCCTGTTATCTTAGTTTAGCACAACCACTGGCTTCATATAAGAGCTGAGCTTAGCCAGCTTGTGTTGTATTCAAAGACATACAACTGAGATGTTTTGGGGTTTTTTGCTTATTTGTTTGTTTTAAACTTGCTAGGAAAGTTATGGCTGATGTCATAGATCAGTTGGGAGGTAATGCCATTTTCTCATAGACTTCTATACAATTGGACACACTTTTTCAGCAACTAGGGGTTTTGGCTGCTGTTTGGCTGTTAGATTAACTGTAGGTCTAAGTATTGACGTCGCTGTCCTGTACCAGAGTACAACCATCTTTTATATAGGCTCTGTGAGTACAACAGGAAACAAGGAGAATATTTAAAGTATACAGAGCATTTCAGGTCTGGGCACAGTCCCCTTTTAGATGTTCTTTCCAGTGTTTGTGCAAAGCTACATTGACCAATAGCTGGTGACACCTTCACTATACTGTAAAGACACGGGTGATAATAACCCTCTCCTCAAACTCTTGGCAACAAAATGTTTTTCCTTAATGTGTTGGATACAGACGGTCAGACTGGGCTAATCACATTTTTATGCAGCAATGTAATGCATTACCGTGCTAAATATAGTAGTCACACTGCAGTTATAATTATGTTGTTAGTTTACAATGGCTCTTCAATTATCTGCACAAATGGTGAATAGAAAGAAAAATAATTTTTCTTCCAGCACTACAATCAGCTGACTTTTTTCGTGTACAGGGAGGAGGACAAAGGGGAACTTCTGAGAAGTGATGATATGAACATTATTATTTTTTATTTCAGAAAAGGACAAGAGGATGATGCAAACTGCATTCAGGATAGAAACAACTCCATTATTATTGCTAATGCTTAATGAAGTCAGCTAATGCTAATGGTACTGCGGTTGTGTCTTTTTGCAGAGGTATTTGCCTACAAAGAGGGATGAATGGTTAACAACTGGGGTGGAATAGGGAAGGGAATGATAGCAGAGCTCACCAGGAATCGAAGAACTGCAAAAAAAAACCATTAAAGATTAAAAAAAATCACTTCACTTCACCTCTTTCAATGTTAGAACTTCACTCCTCTCTGTGGCTAGCTGACAGAGCAACGCGCTAATCTACACAGACAGCATGCTAATGCAAAGCTAGCGAAGAACCATGCGTAGTATAAAAGATAGACGTAGCTACCGTGATGTCACTGCTGAGTCCAAAAACTGTACGGAAAATGTTTACAAAGGTCAAGACAGAAAGCTGTTTCGCATCAGCGTCTGAAGGACCAGAAGTCATTTTGCAACAAGATCTATTGCCATCTGGTGGCCTTCAGATAGAATGCAGGTTTAAGGTATTTCTAAACCGGCCTTAATTCAACCAGAAGCTATGTCTATGTTTTATATTTTATATTTTGTGTTAAATACTACAAGAAAGATATATAAATAAAATAAAAAAGTTTGTCGGATTCTAGTCCAAAGTTAACACTGTTACCTGGTAAGGCTACATGAAGTACGAAATACTGTAATAAATTACTTTTTCTGGTAGTAATTAAGTATGTAATGCGTTAAAAAAGGAAAAAGAAACAACAAATCATGCGTAATACATTACTTTCTTGAGTAAAGACCACTGGTTACAGATTCAGCTGCATTATTTCTTACATTACATTCATTTATTTTATCACCTTTCCTCTATAGAAAGGAGCACTGGTAATTTATTATTTGTCTCAATACAGAGTGTCTGAATAACTTAGTTTTGCAGCTGTGTTTTTAAAACTAACCTGCACGTAACAATTTAATTGATTTTTTTCTTCTTTTTGGTCCGTGCCAGTTTTAAAAAAAATCAGGCTGAGCCAACACCAGCCTGGTGTTATACTTCTGACGCATTTGGCTACAGATTTTACACCAGCTTTTCAATTATTTCTTATTAGTGGGCGATAGTGACAAGCTTTATGTGACAGGAGCAGGCAAGAGAAAACTGAGACAACAGATAAATTCTAACAATAGCTGTCTTCATCCTATACTAAAGAAGGACAGAGACTCTAAGGGTGTCTGTCTACAGTATAGACAAGATTACTGCACATCAGTGCAGTCCACAGATGTTTAATAGATTGCATACTGGATTTCACAAGCAGGGTGTGGATTATTCAGTTTTCATTGGTATAAAAGAAGCCTTTGTTCCCACTTCAGGAATCTGCTTCAGGTCAGCAAAACCAAGAATTTTATGCTTAAATAAAGTTTGGGGAATTGTTCTCAGTTCATCAGCCTTAATACAACATCTGCTATATATTAATAAATGTTTATGTTAAATGCTGTAAAAAAAGTATTTGCCCCCATTTTGATTTGTCACACTTAAATGTTTCAGATAATCAAAATCATCATTTATTCCAAAGATTGATGGTTTCATTTATTAAGGGGAAAATAGCTATCCAAATCCACCTGGCCCAGTGGGAAAAACTGATTACCACCCAAACCTAATAACTGGTTGTGTCACTCTTGGCAGCAAGAACTGCAGTCAAGCATTTGTGATTACTGACAATGAGTCTTTCTCATTTCTGTGGAGGAACTCTTTGCAGAATTGTTTTAATTCAGCCTCACTGGAGGGTTTTCAAGCATGAACAGATTGTTCAAGGTCATGCCAAAGCATCTCAATCTGACGTCCTCTGTCTGGAAATGGGACACTTCAAAACCTTCATAATCTTATTTCTTAGACATTCAGAGGTGGACTTGCGTGTGTGTTTACTGCTCAACCCAAGCAAGCTTGAGCTTCCAGACACAAAGTGATGGCCGGACATTCTCCTTCAGGATTTTCTGGTAGAGGAGGACAGAATTTATTCTGTTTCTGTTTCCATCATTTAATGCAAGTTGTCCAGCTCCTGAAGAAGCAAAGAAGCCCCAGACTGTCAAACTATGACCAACATATTTGACTGTTGGCAGGATTTGTTTTGTATGAAATGATGTATAAATTTTATGCATATGTAATGGGGATTTAACCTTTCAAAAATGTTCAGTTTTTATCTCATCAGTCCACAGATTATTTTCCTAAAAGTCTTA
This sequence comes from Maylandia zebra, assembly GCF_041146795.1. Classification (NCBI taxonomy): domain Eukaryota; kingdom Metazoa; phylum Chordata; class Actinopteri; order Cichliformes; family Cichlidae; genus Maylandia; species Maylandia zebra. The sequence continues at coordinate 20,775,191 of NC_135184.1, forward strand.
GGTGTCATCAAGTTGTTTTCACAAATGTGAGATGAGCCTTTGTGTCTTTTTTGATTAGCAGCAGTTTTCTCTTACTGCTGATCAAAAAAGGAGGACATTTCTGCACAGTCCCTCTCTTGTTTGAGACAAGTGAGGCCTGCAGTTCTTTTTGTTCCTTTTTGACCTCCTGGATGAGTCGGTCTGGCCTCTGCTGGGAAGGTTCACCACTGTTCCAGATTTTCTACATTTGAGGATAATGGCTCTCGCTGTGGTTCACTGAGTCCCAAAGCCTTGGAAATGTCATAGTAACCCTTTCCAGACCAATAGATGTCAGTGAAGTGTTTATCGACTGTTTTTTGACGTGTTGTTTTTTGAGACTTTTTGCTGACTTCACTTTGTCAGTCAGGTTCTATTTAAGTGATTTCTTGATCCAACAGGTGCCACAGTAATCAGCTCTGTGATACGGCAAGTGAAAATGAACTCAGCTTTTGAAAAACATGTGGTTAATCAAAGTTATTTCATGCTTTAACAAAGGTGGGGACATTTATTTTTTACACTTTGCCCTTAAATAAATGAAATCATAACTTAATAGCTCAGTAGGTAGAGTGGTGGCCCCATGATCGGAAGGTCGGGGGTTCAACTCCACTGAACGGCTACCCTGAGGTACCCCTGAGCAAGGTACCGTCCCTACACACTGCTCCCCGGGCGTTGCATTGGTGGCTGCCCACTGCTTCACTGGGTGAATGGGTTAAATGCAGAGGAACTATTTCCCTATGGGGACTAACACATACACATTACATTACATTAATTGCATTTTGTATTTATCATTATATTTGTTTAATGATCTGAAACATTTCAGTGTGAAAACAAGAAACGTGCAAATACTTTTTCATGGCACTGTAAGACAGAAAGGGCAGGCTTTGGTCAATCTAAAGATACAAATACTTGAATACGTGGCTTCTACTTATTAACTTGTTGCATTACATCGGTTACCTTGCTTATGTTAAGTGGAAAAAATCATGCTTAGATCAGGCTGTGGTATGACTCATTTCATTTACAAGTTTGAAAGCAACTATGTGCGCGCAATATCATAATGAGCACACAGGTAGTTCAGTACAAAATACTTTTGTTTTTTTACAGTGTAAATCATCTATTAAAGTGTGCGTGTTTTTGTGTGCTTGCGTGGTGTGCTTTTAACATGCCCTGTGTGCACCAACCTTTTGCAGAAACTAATCAGAAAAAGAAATATCCAGACAAATAATCACACATGAGTCCAAGTTGACTTTTCCTGTGAAAGTTTTTACTCTATGCTTCAGGAGATATGCAGGTTTGCAGTGGATGGATGGATAGATAGGTCTGCCGTTTAATGCAAACACACACAGGAACTCCCCCCAAACCCTACAACACCTCAAGGATCCCACCTAAAAACACAGTGCTTGTCGCTCTCCTTTAAACTGTTTTTAAACTGCAAATCTGTACACATGGCATAATGGAGTCATTTCTCTTTTAATCTGTAGTGACATTTGTCTGTGACGGCCTTAGGGCAGAAAGCATTTTGTCATGTCTCCATGCCAAAAATGTCAAATTATTAATTAGAAGACACTATGAGTGACTTTTACATGCAAAAGGTCGTCTATGTTGTTGTTTGTTACAAATATTTTACGATGACTTTCCCCCCACAGGAACATGGGTAACATTTGGAGGTCAGATCTCTGACGAGGTAAGACTTCATGTCAGATCCATCAATCAGCTGACACACCTCCTTTTCTCAGATTAGACATATAACTTGATCATTTTTCTATTAAACATTATATCCGTTCCCAATCTGCAGCATTTTCCTTTTTAAAGAATACAGAAAAAGATATTTGGGGTATTTAGAGTAGTTAAATCAGTAGCATCAGAGTAGCTTCGGCTACATTGTTTATTTACTCCTTAAATATGCAGTATTATTCATGCTCTATTTTAGACTCAGCTAGACCCAAATACAACAAGTAAGACCAAAAAACAATTTGTGGCCCCAATGGGAGTAATTTAGTGTAACTGGATATAAAATGGTGTGGGTGTGAGACCACAGTTATCATTCTGGTATCAATTTCCCAATATCACGGCAAGCTGCTACAGTAAGTCCCTCGTGGCTCTACCAAAGCCAAGTAATCAGATCCTATTTCTCTCACAGGATAAGCAAAAGACCTCTCCCAGTGTCCTGCTCTGGCCTTAGATGGGAGAAAATACTGAAGTGGGGACATCTTATCATTGCTTATAAAACACAAGGGCTAAGAGAGGCACAAACAAAACAAAATAAGAGCTTGGTACAGGCAGAGGAGGTCCTCACGACTAAACTGGCCTTTCAAACATCATCCTCTGAATAAAGAGCAAGAAGTAGGTCAAAAAGTGTGGGAAATACACTGCGCAGTAAACAGCTTTAATCAACAAGCAGACTGTACAGTTTCCTGGAGGATGTGCATTTCAACAGTAAACAGACGGACACTCCTTTCTTCAGGGAATTTCCCGCCTTTTTAAAGTGTAATTTGGTTATTATTTATAGAAGTGCCTTATGCCACACTGAGCTTCATGAGGAAACTTTTCTTGCCTGTGTCAGGTGGCAGAGCAGCTGATGACTATCGCCTACGAGAGCGGGGTCAACCTCTTCGACACAGCCGAGGTCTACTCCGGGGGGAAGTGAGTGATGTCTCCCATTTGTAATCACACTACTACTTTTGGTCCTGTTAGCTTTTTTCTTCCACAGGACAAAAGATGTTAACAAGGTTTAGGCCCTGACCAGGAATAATGCACCTGAGGAAGCCAAAAATGAAAGGTAGCTGTGACTCTAAAGTGATTTACATAATCTTATTCAACACTGGAGGCTCCGCATTATGTTCACAGCTCAATTTACCTCGCCTGGGCATCGTCTGTGTGAATAATGCGGAGCACAGTGGAGTTTTACGGGGATGAATATTCATTTTAAAGGTCGCTGGTGAAATTCAGGCGCACAGTACAGGAGGCATTTACCCATTATCTTGGGCTCCTTCTGATTTTTAATCAGGCATTCATGGTGCAGATTTGTGGCAGATAACACACTTACAATGCTGCAAGAGAACTGGAAGTCTGGGATCTAATCATATTATCTCTTGTGTTTTTCTTTACAGAGCAGAGATAATCCTGGGAAACATCATCAAGAAAAAGTGCTGGAGGTAAAGTGTTGTGTCTCAACAAAGCGAAAAGAATCCAAGAATGTGTTTTTGATTGCATATGCACTGTATCGCTGAACATACAGCATGCCAAAACGCAAACATCTCACAAACAGGTGTGTGTATATTAAGCACATGCCATTTAAAATTCACAGGCTTTAAATTGCTGCTATATGAGCATTCGCTCTTGTGAAAGGGTTTTCCACAAGATTTCGGAGCTTCGTTCCAGGGATTTTCAACCATTCAAGAGCATCAGAGTTAACAGGCACTGACATGGGTGATAACACCTGATTCACAGCTGGCACTTCAGTTTATCACAAAGGTCCCTCCACGTGGGAAACTGTCCTTGCATATGGAGCACTTACTTTTTGAAATATAAAAGAATTAAACAAAACTGTTGGCACCTAAAGCAGTCCCCATGCATCCTCATGGACTATAGCTTCAAGATGAGTCATTTCACCATCACTTGTCATTTTGAATCCAGATTTTACTGCGAAATTCCACGCTCATCGGCTACCGATTTGTCAGTCACAAGCTGGTAGCTTTTCCCGTAGACTTTCTACTGAGGTTTTGCAGACACAGCTTGTTGGCCATTTTGGACTTTTATGCTGAGAGTGCAGGATTAAATGACTAAGGCCCCAGTCACATAGGCCTAGAAGCCTTGAGACTGGTGAGTAACCATCTGGCAACCACCTGTCATGTGGGAAAAATTTGAATTCCCCAATTGGTTGCAAAAGGAAGCTGATGGCAGCTGGTGGGAAAATGACTGCTAAAGCCCCAGTCACACAGGTCTAGGGACCAGTCAATGGCCCCAATTTTTCCCTTGTGTCCCACCTCCCTGTAATTGCCTTGGTCACTAACAGCTGCAGTCATCTACAGTTTGGATGGAAGTGACGGCCAAATACTGTCTAGCTAGTCTCTCAGCATAAAAGAGTGACACAAACAGGAAAAGTTTCATCTTTTGACACATGTTGGCTGCAGCTCTGGGCAACAATTTTTACTAAGAAGGCAAACCTTCTCCATTTCTGGAGGATTTGTTCTACCACTTGGCTAGTAATTAGCGAGATGTTTTCATAGATAAACATGAAAACATAAGCATCCTTACTGCTACTGTAAATGTCCTGATATTATCCCAGTATAAGCATGTTTTGAGGTTTAGCATTTAATACCTAAATCTGCTAAAATATACCGATGAGCAAGTGTTGTTAACTTTGTAGGAACCTATAGTTGCAAACCAAAATAGTGCAAAAAGATTAGGTAGAAAGTAATTGTTATTATTTTCTTCCTTATTCCTTCAGTTGAATTGCAGCCCCTCAGTTCTATCCTGGGACCCTTGTTGTAAATGATTTCAAACATGCTTTTAGTGGAGGTAGGCATGGTTAGCGAACCACATGAAGCAGCCTAATAATTCTGGTGTACAAAATGCACAAAATGTTTGTGTTTATCTGTTTTCAAGCTTTGTGTATTGGTGACATTAGTTAGTTCAATGTTGAGAACATGCATCCATGCCTCCCACGTTAAGTGGAAAATTTTCAAGCAACATTAATTCACTTGATATATTATATAAATCAATTCATTAAATGAAAGTGTAAACTTGACAAATTTGCTCATGTCAAATCAAAACAGATGCTGGTGAGCGTGAACTGTAGCTCCACCACAGAAAACATATATTCCGCTCTGCTGCATGCACTGCCGAGAGAAAACCCAGTTATGCGCGTCACCCCTTTTAACTGCTCACGCCAGCTCTCTGCCCGACCTCACCTCAGCTGTGGACCTGTTTAAATTATTGATCATTCAAGCATGGCGGGTGGGTTATAGTGAGGGAGCTGTCTTGCTAGAATTCAAAGAAAAAAAGAGTCACCCTGTGGTCATTATACTCTATGACTTACTCGATGTTTGAAGTGCAGTGTAGGATGGAAGGCAGCTGACATAAATATAGTTGATTGCACTGATTTGTACACATAGGCAGATTTCATCATGCTCACATGCAGGTATGGTCATATACATATCATCTTTTTGAGAACACCTTTTTTTAATGGTCTTTTGATGCGTCTGACGGTCTTCCTGCAGGAGATCCAGTCTGGTGATCACCACAAAGCTGTACTGGGGAGGAAAGTAAGTATGTGTTCATACATATTTATCCATGTGTCCAGCAGGTGGGTTTTCTTTCTCAGACAGTCAGGCCATCTCACATACACGAGCCTATTCTTTAAAACGTTGCCTCCAGCTGCAGCGAGCGTGACACAGATGACACAGAGCGCAAGGACACAGATGTGGAGGACAAAATGACAGCATGTCTCAACCCCTTTTCCTTACTCTTCTAGCCACCCTCAGCTTTCTTGCCAAACTGCCCAAAGTCATAGCTGCTTCTGCTGTCACGCTAAAATATTCTCAGTCTGCATTAGTAGCCATCTGTATCTAAAAGTCTTCTGGCCATGGGTACATCCACGTACTGTTTGACTATTCTTACACGGCTAAGAACACTAGAGCCAAGCCTCAATTGTGTAAATTTAATTAAAACTCATCCTCTCTGAATTCTGTCAAGGTATTTCAAATCTCTCCAACACAGATGGATTTAAAGAACAACTGCTTAACCCCCAGCTGAGTGAGCTACGAGACTGTCTCACAGCTCGCTTGTCAAACATCAGTTCACCCCAGGATGCCTGGATATTTGCAAGATTCATATTTCCTCTCTATGGCGTTTCTTCAGTCTTTTGCACAAAAAGTAACAATAACATGGAGGAAGGATGGCATGCATTGTGTTTGAAGTGCGTTTATATCCCATAAGCACTCTGGAAAAACCATAGGAAACAGGGAGGAAGAAAACGAAAGTGTGAAATGAAGCAAGGCGAGAAGTAAGGCAAGTCGCGGGCATCTGAACAAAAACAAACACGCTGGAGCAGAAACAGACGAGAGGAACAAAGTGGAAAAGGAAAATGCAGGGGTGGGGAAAATCTTTAAGTGCCTGAGTAAACACAAGTGAGCCTACAGACAAGTCATTGGAAAGCAGTTAGCGCCACTGTTACCAGTGTCATTTCCAAATGAACCAGCAGCTGTTTTTAGCAAAACAACTCCCAGAAATGATGTGTGGGCTACACTACACACTTAGCAATGCATGTCTGACAATTTATCAACCAGCTGAACATAGTGACGCATTTAATATCTATATTCCTAAACTGGGGCAGCACGGTGGTGTGGTAGTTAGTGCCACTGCACTCACAGCAAGACGGTCTTCTGTGTATAGTGTGTGCATCTTCTCTCCATGTGTGCATGGGATCTCTCCAGGCACTCTGGCTTCCTCTCACAGTCCAAAGACAAGCATGTTAGCTTCATTGGTGACTCTAAACTGGCAGTCTCTATGGGTTAGCCCTGCAATAGCTTAGCGACCTGTCCAAGGAGTAATTCGCCAACCAAACTATGACAGCTGGGATAGGCAAAAGCCCAACGGCTACTCTGAATAAGATATGTGGAGGAAGATGGATGGATCCTTAAAAATTCCAAACAATAAGTAAAAATACACAGTAAGAATATAAAGTTGAGTTTAAGCAAATGTAAAAATGCTACAGTTGTCTTAAGGGAACATGTACATATGCATCAAAAGTGCAGATTGTCTCCTTTCAGAATTGTACTAATTCTAAAATACTGATACATCCACGTGAAAGGAGCTTTATGTTATCCCGACTCACTGCAAAACTTGCAGAGCAATAGGTGGCTGCAGTGTCATAACACTGTATCACACAGTGTTATGATGCAGTCTAAAGTTGAAAATGGAATAAGTGTTGCATAAACTACAAGTACTGCTATATAAATATAATACTGAGTAGTGCTGCAGTCAAAGAAAATCATAGACTGAAATCAGACAAACGAGGGAAAAACTCTGCATGCTATCTCTAAATTACTTTGTGCGCTGATTGCAATTTACCTGCTGGCCTTATTGGTCTAAACAAGTCCTAAATAGGCACAGAAAAATCAGGCATTTGCTTCTGTGCTCAGTGAGAAGCCATGAGAAAAATCAGAGGTGATCAGGACAAACACTGCAAACAAACTGCAAAGTTTGTTCTGGAGCTGCTTCAATTCGCGAGAGCTGTGAAGTAATGAAGAGTATGCGCTGACACCCCTGACATGTACTTCTTTCCCTCCTGTTGCAGAGCGGAGACAGAGAGAGGCCTCAACAGAAAACACATCATTGAAGGTAACAAGTCAATTTCCTTCCCTCTGCTTTGTCCTTCACATCACCCCACCAGTCGGAGCCCCGCTGCACTCCTCTAATCTCCCTCTTTTATCTCTTTTCTTCATCCCTCTTTGTTCCAGCCTCCGTCGCTTCTCGCCTTTTTGATATGAACACAGCTGAATTTGAAAGCCGTACTAACCAGTGGTGCATTAGGCACTCGCAGATGTATCGTCTTCTTGTAATACCTCCACAGGTGTCTGTCTAGGAAACTGTTGCATCATTTAATAGTGCTGTCCAGACTGTCTCCCCTGTCAGCCCCTTTAAAAAGAGCTAGGGCCTTGATGAGACTCATAACAATAAACTTTAGCTCTCATACCCTTGGCTCGATCCACCCCGCTTCCCAAACAATTTGCCATCCGATTCACAGCGCAATGCACCTCCTGCAGTGACTCAGCTCTCTGCCACATTATTAACATTCACTGCAGCTGCAGAAACTCTCCCCCAAACGAGAAACGGGGAATGCGCTAAGAAAGGGTTGGAAGAGAAGGACAGAGAGTACAAAAGAGAAAATGGGGTGAAAGCCAACATCAGAGAGGGGAAGCATAAGCGGTATTAGCAAAGATGAATCCATTTGGCTGTCCATGTAATTGTAAGAGAAAGGTGCAGCATCCCTGCCATAAGTGGAGAGGAACATTTCATCAAAGTCTAATAAACTGACTGAGCGAAACATCTGCTGCCATCATCTTCCTCACTACAGGCTGCCACAGCAGGCCTGCCATTTGACTGGACTGAAGTGATGTTCAGGGGTGTATATGATAGGGTGTAAAAACCTAATGATCAGCGAAAGAGAGAGCCGCAGAACATTTTCTTGCATCAATGTGACGATGCAAGAAAAATCAAGGTCTCTTTAGAGTCATCCTCACAGGAAAAAGACAGCTTCAGCATTTTATAAGGCTCTTTCACAGAAAACACAATTGAAGGCATTCTTCTATCCCAGATGCCAATACAGTAGCTTTGTTGTTCCACATCTTTTTTCCCGATCCAAAAATAGACTCCTTTCACAGCCAGTGAACTCCTGCTAATCCACGAGACAGCAGAAACCTCTCGTGATGACGGTGCAGGCTCAGATTAGGATCCGTGTAATGGGTGTTTCTGGGATTGTGGGAGTGCAAACGACAGAAGAAGGAATAAGTGACTGTGATGGTAGGAGGGAGAGTATAACTCTCAGCTGGGATTAGTGGGTGATGATGAAGCCTGTGGTACTAATCTGCCACGCACACACGCGCTTACTCAAAAGCGCGAGAGTGTCTTTTGCCTCGACTCCCTGTTACTCTCCTGTCGTCTTGTGCGACAGTCTCTTGTGTGCGCTTTTCTTCTTTCATCTGGTCTTCTGTGTGTGTGCGTGAGTGGAGGCCGATCTGCTCGCAATACTTTGTTGCCGTCACTTATCCTCTCCTCAGCATACAGTGTTACTCCTCTAACAAATACTGAGTGCGACCTTTCCTCTGATCCCTCGTCTTTCTGATCAGGCTCTAGGCTTTGAATTGTTTGGTTCCTCCACCAGCTGCCAGCAGCATTTATTTATGTAACAATAAGAAAGGATTGCACAGGTGTTTTTTTTTTTTATCTAAGAGAAGGTGCCTGCGAGCTTGGTTTGACAGTGATTAACTCTGAAAATAGTTCTGAACCTTATAAATTACAATTTTGAATCAAAACTGATTCCTGTTTCTGCAGTGAAAATGGTGGCAGGTGCATAAAACTTACAGCTGAGTAGTTGTGACAGTAATTAAATTAGAAAATATGTATTGATTACAGCTATTCCTGTGAAGTGAGCAATGTGTTCTATACATCTTTTATATGCATGTTTGATTTTTAGAAATCAGAGTAAAGTGCTAAGTAAAGCTATCAAACTTTGTGAGTGAACAGCATTGGCATCTTCATTCACTGTCACGCTGAAAATATAGCCACTGCCAATCAGATGCCAGATGATATTGCACTGTGGATAAAAATCACAGTGCTGTCAGTTTTGGTAAGTTTTACAAAATGAAGTGAAATGAATTCCCAAACCATGACTGAGCTTCCAGCGTGTTTTACAGATGCCTGTAAACACTCACTGTTACACCTCTATCCTGATGTCCTCCATACAAAGTGATGATGGTTTGAACAGAAAGTTTGGATACACTCTGGATTTACTCCATAAGACCTGTTGCTACTGATTTTCAGATATATCATAGCCTTTTCTCCCCATTTCCCATCTTGGCAGCCACTCTTCCACTGAGTCTATTTCTGACCGGACATGACTTTCAGATACTGTTCATCTGCTGTACAGTTTAATACATAATACAGTTTTATGTCTGTGAAACTGTTATCTTTGGCATTTTTTTCTAGATTAAACTAAAGGAATTGGAATGTGTATTCATAATATGTATTTTTGCAGTAGGCTGCTAGAACCAAAGTGCCAGAAGATATAGTTTAAAATAATTCATGTGTTACATGTAGACACCATACTAATTCATCTTTTGAGTTAGGTCCCCCTTTTAATGCCTGTCAGCTAGTCTGCGTTAGTTCCATGTTTGTGTGTTCATGTCTTTTGTTTGGATCTTTAATCTTTTCTTGTTTTGGGTTCTGGTTGGACTTTGTCATTCTTTGGGTTCTGGATTCTGCTTAGACTTATTTCTGACTACCTGTGTCCTGCATTTGGACCCACATCTCTTAATTACCAGCCTGTTAAGCCCTGAAGTATAACGAATCAGCATTTTCATTTATAAAAATTTTCTTTCAAACATCATCTTTTCTTATTTTATTAAAACAAAAGGGCAACAAAAACATCCAAAGGTTTAACTATGTGAATCTTGACACTACAATGTGCCACTAAGATTATTGATATAAATTATGGCTTATTCCAATCATCTGTTTAGCACTCATGCTCACACTGTCAATATTTACTGGAACATACAGAGTACTACCATAGCTAATTATTATATTACTGCAACTGGAGCTGACTTCTGCTGCAGCAAGTCAGGATGACGGCCATGACGAAAGCAAATTAACAAAACTAAAAACGAAAACTGAGCCGTGTCCTTTGTCTTTAAATGGCCACAAAGCCTCCTCGAGCTGGATCAAAGCTGCAGCAGGCCAGATGCAGCTGGAAGGCTCTGAGTCACATGTGGCCAACTGTCACTTTGTCATGTTTACGAACATGTTGAGCTCAAACCCCCCAGGAGCCACTTCACCTTATTATTATTGTTTTTGCCTTTTACCTGACATAACTGTGACTTTTGAATGCATTTGAATATCCCTTGTTCTTTTGAAGCTGGCACCCCTACCAGCTAAGCATGTCGCTGTCGCGGTGTTGGCTAAAAAGTGAAACTAAAAAATGATCTCTCTTTTCTGCAGATGTAGGTCACACTCTATTTATCCTTGCACATGCCCATTTATTTCACCATTATAAGAAGGACACCCAGGACTCATGGTTCCTATTAACTGTCTTCTTTTATTAGAACCCAAACCTCTCTCTCTAAACCTGGCTTATGTCTTCTCACTCTAGGTTTAAAGGGCTCCCTCCAGAGGATGCAACTCGAGTATGTGGATGTGGTCTTTGCCAACCGGACAGACACCAATACCCCCATGGAGGGTAAGTGATTGCCAACCCAGACTTCATGGGGCTGTTGGGGGGGAGTTGAGCCAGCGACAATACATGTTGTTCTGTAACATGAGAGGGTGAGAAATTCTGATGAAGCCGCTGCCCGTACTGGACCGGCGGCCTTTGGCTTTGACCAAAAGGGGGGTTTGTTTTTGCGGTCAGGTTTATGTGTTTTTCCTCTGACATATCCCCGAACATATTACAAGTAATATGACAATCTTTCCTCGTCTCTCTTCCCTCTATTTTAGTCCACCAGTCTCCCTCTATTTCTCTTCTGTCTCAGCGGGATCGCTAGCTTCCACAGGGTCTCCAAACTGCACCCGCTCCCAGCCCTCCCTGCTCTTCAGAAGCAGGATTATCCGGCCCCTATGGGGGAAGCTGGTGTATTTTTGGGTTGGTCTCACTAGATACAAGCCCTACTGAGTGCTATTTTTCTTTAACGCTCTTGCGCTTCCTTTCCCACACATCTACCTTATGTTACCACCATTTATTTCTTTTAGACACTTCCAGTTTCTTACTCTATTATCTCTCCCTTGCCATGTGGGCATCACAGATACTTGAGCCCCTTTTCTGTCTTTCCACACAAACTCTCAAACCACAGGTAGTATTTGAGTGAAAGGATGGAGGCGCACTGATCTCACTGAAATATTTTCCATTCTTTCCTCTTTACCCCCCTCCTCCTTCCCCCTTCGCTTCCACCCGTGGGAGCCAACAGACTGTGGGAGGCCTGTCTGTCATAGCGATCGTTCCAGGGTCCTTGCTGTCACTGGTACCAGTGGCTGGTGACTAGCAGGCAGACCCCGCAGCCTTCTCTATCAAACCTTTTAGTCTTTTGCCCCCTGCAGATGAAGTCTCTTCAGCTCATGTCAAGAACTGTGATCTGATTGAGAGTCTGACAAGATGATAGGAAGTGAACAGAGAGAGAGACGTCAGCTGAAAAATATATCCTGACAAATGTAAAGCAGGCAGGCTTTTATCACCTCTGCAGCACATTTGGCCCATTAGTCAGCGTGAGAAATTGGTCTTGTTTGCTTCATAATTTAATACAAAGGAGCATGGCTACCCTTCTAAATCATTGTTAGGGTATCAGTCATCCTTAAAAACTTGAGAGTGAGGGAGCGAGGATGAACCTCGTGCATGAAGGGACTGTTTAGCAGATCTCTCCGTGACTGACACTCCAACATCATGCTGCTAAAGCCTTAACTGCGTTAACAGCAAAAACACCAAACAGCAAAACAGCACTGTAGTTTCAAATATGCCACTGAACAGGTGAATCTGCATCCATCTGCGTTTGCATTTGTTTTTGTGACTTTAACTGCTTCCGACTTTGTGTGAGACAGCTTGCGTCCCCGTGGGGACCAAAAAAGTGATGTCATGGCTGCAGAGTCTGCCTTTGTTATAATCATTGCTTTTCTTCTTCCATCGAGTCATGCTTTTCTGCACCCGTGTCATCTCCCTGCTTGTTCTTTTGTCTTTTTCTTTCTTTCTTTTTGGCTCGTATCCAGTCCAACAGCAGGGACAGACCAAGTGCGTGCTGCAAATATACAACTTCTTCCTTCACGGAAGACTCTGTCTCCCCTTTCTCTGACTGCTCTTTACTAGAGCAGCTGTCAAAGTGATGAGACGCTATGTGAGTTTTTCTCCAGCTGAATATGACAAGAAGGTTCTCGAAGGAGGGGCGTGTGTGCCACAGTCAATTCATTGAATGAATAGGTACAAGGGTAGCTCGCAGAATAACTCGCCCAAATCCAGCCGCAACATTGGTACCCAGTCACTCAGAATCACATTTGATTTGAGAGAGGAGTGAAGCCATTCAATAAGCTGAATATGAAAATACCCCAGACCAATTGAATAAAGAACAGAATGCAGAGGCAGACAGACAGAGGAGCGAAGAAGACATGGCATCAGTAAAATGATTTTATATCAGTCCTTCCAGCCGAGTTTTATTCTCTAGCAAATGAAATGAAACCGCCACAGCACACTGAACATGAACCCCTTAGCTAGCAATGCAAAGTGCCAGGACATCACCTCTCTCTCCTCACCTGTTCATTACAGAAGAAGAGCATGGAAAATGATCTCACCTACTCAGCATTACTAAACGTATCTTTATTATTTCTTTCCCCACGCTTTTTTTCCACAGTCGTATAACTTAGAACGGGTCTCATCTGTCACTGACAATCTCCTGTGATGTGACATATTTCCATAAATGAGCAATATTTTTAGTTGTGTTCTACGTCCCCGCTGTTAGACGCCTCACTATAAAGAAACTCTCTGAAATGACATCCTCAGAGATACCTGCCCAGACAAATATGGATATCAGTGGGAGTTGGAGGCTTTCTTACACCCTCTGTGCTGCACTGTGATACCTGCCGGCTGAAGCTGGCCAATGTTCCAGACCTTGGGGTGTGTTGCTGACTAACTCTGGCTAGCAGCCAAGCAGTTTTTAAGTTTGATATGTTTCTGTACTAATGAGAGTGCTTTGAGATGCGTTACTTGGATTTTGTTAGCTTTGCGCAGAGCCTGTTTCTATATCCCTTTTCCTCTGTTCTTTGCGTGCTAGGCTAATTGGCTTCTGCATATTTGTGCAAATGCAATCTCGGCATCTAAATTGTACACTGATGTCATACATTCATTTTTTCACGTGTGCGCTCTTCATTGCGTGTTTTTGCCCACAGCTTCACCCACATCACCCTCCGGGAAAACACTGCGGTGTGGTTTTTTTTTTTTTTTTGTGAGTGGGGTGTCAATGGTGTTTGCAGCACATCTCACCTGAGCACAGGATCAGTGTGGCATCTGCTGTTGGAGCTGATGACTCATCGAGCCCTTGTGGCAAGAAACTTTATGTTAAGACTTGAACGTTTCAATGAATCAAGGTGTCATCTTTTTTTTTCCCCTCCCGGCATTGAGATGGATTATACGTGTATTTGCAAACTGTTATTAACTGTGTGTGCCTCTGAGGTTGCTACATGGTTCGCAGCATTTTTTTTCCTTCTATCTTTACATCCCTCCAAATCCCTCCCTCCCTTCCTCCCTCCATCCCCTTTGGAGCAGATGTACTGTTATTCCTCTACCCTCCCACCTGCTTCACCCACATGCACACTTGCTCTCTGTCTCTCACAAAGCTACATTTCGGTCTAGAGAGAGAAAACTACTGATGAAAAGGAATCGCTCTTTTTTTAATCACACTCTGCGCTCTCATCTCCTCACCCTCATATCCAGCCTTTCTGCTTCACATTTTGCATGCAGCATTGTACTAAGGTGGCAGATGGTTTATTAATTCCTTTACAGACTGAAAATAATCTCATGAATTACTTGATCACACTGCCTTTGGTTTGAGTAGTAATTAGAAAGTTTGCGTGTAGCATTTAACGCACACACATTCAGAATAATAGCTGTTTCTCTTCATGCGTTAGATATCCTTTGAGAAAGTACTTCGCAGGGGTTTTTATTAAAAACTATTTAACTCTTCCACTTTTTCAAAAAACGCTACTTTCCTGCCACATCCTGAGGCACAAATACACAAACCACTGAAGGCCGCTGCTGCTGACTTCAGCCCCTTCAGTATTTTTGCTGTGGTTTCCTCCACGGCACAGGCAGCTGAGTCTTTTAACCCTGCAGCCTTTGGCCTCATTAAGTAGTGTGACCCCAGCAAACAATATCTGCTCACACATGGGTTTAAAAGAAGAGGCTGGACACTTCAAGGATCCACTTATCTTTTTCATTGTCCTGCAGTTTTACCAAAGTTTTAAAGCTCTTGGAATCTTCTTTGAACCTGCAAGTCTTCTCATAATTGTGTTATTACCTGATGAGAGAAAAAAACTGAATTTAGTATTGCTGTAATATAATTTCTATGTTATAATGTGAAAATAATGCAAGTTAAGCTGTTGAGACAACCTCTCAAATTTCTAGCATGACTCCATCCACTGTTCAGTTATTGATGATGCACATATCTGCTCTTTAATGTTTGCAGAGATAGTCAGAGCAATGACACATGTGATCAACCAGGGGATGGCCATGTACTGGGGGACATCACGGTGGTCTGCCATGGAGATCATGGTGAGTGACAGGAAAAGGTATTTACCTTTCCAGGACAGAGTATTTATTTTAAAAATGAATAGGCGTAATAGGTTGATATGCACTCACTGGTCACTTCGATAGTTACACCTTGCTGGGTTAAAACCCCTTTTGTCTTCAAACCTGCCTTCATGGGTGGAATCCAGTGGTTATTTGAGTTACTGTTGACTTCTTTGAAGTAGTCTGACCAGTCCTCTGAGCTCTGGCATCAATAAGGCATTTTTCACACAGAGATCTGCTGCTCACTGGATGCTTTCTCTTTTTGACCTACTCTGTAAAACGTACAGATGGCTGTGTGGGAAAAATCCCAGTAGATTAGAAGTTTCTGAAAAACTCCACCATGCCATGCTCAAAGAAAGTTAAATCACCTCTCTTCCTTATTGTGATGCTCAGTTTGAACTTCAGCTGGTAAGTTTAACAGATCTACATGCTTAATATATTACATTGCTGCCATGTGATTTGGCCGATCAGATATTTGGAGTTAAACAGGTGTATCTAATGAATTGGCCAGTGAGAGTACATCAGGTTCTTTTTAATCCTTGTTATGATTTTTTACCATGAATACAATGAAAAAATCAGACAGAGACATGCAGTGCTCTCTATAAACTTTACTTGCATCACTTTTATGTTTTATATATTTTAGAATAATTTTTTTATTTAAATTTGATTTCATTAATTAATTTATTTACTTGTTTCAATTTCAATGTCCAGTTTAGTTTTGTTTCAGTTCATTTCCAGAGTGGTTTGATTTGTATTGCGTTAAAAATCCGTAGTGTTATCTTGTGGTAACCTCAGTTTTCTTAATCATTAAAAAATGTAAAGAGTGTTTTATCAGGGGCAAAAATTTCCCATTCAAAATAGATATTACAATTTAAATGAATCACTCATTGAAGGTAGTTTTTAAATTAGCTGAAGTCTAAATAAAGAGATGTACCATTTACAATGACTAAAACTATGAAAATATCCTTTATATTTAAAAAAAGAAAATCTTTTAGATAGTTTTGTGAGTACATAACATTGTTTCAGCTATTATCGTTTATAATTTATTTCTGCTAACTTCACACTTTAGTTGTAGCTTTTTGTTTAGTTTTACTGCAGTAACCCTGGTTAGGATGTGCTTGGCTAAAAAGAAAAAATATATAGTGTTGAAACTGACTGACCACTGACTCTGATGATCAGCCTCACATGTGATGTTTTGCATTGTATAAACAAATGTGAACAGAGTTCAGTGACTAAAGTGTCTAAATTTTGTTGTTGTTGCTGAAGCTGTCAGCGCTGTGAAAGATGTGCAGTTTCCTTGTGCTATACAAAGAACAGCGGAGCGATAAAAGTCATTAAATACAAAGAGTCAGTCTTACACATTACCTTATCACTTTCTGCCATCCTCATCATTCTGTCCGCTCCACATTTAGGAAGCGTATTCTGTGGCCAGGCAGTTCAATCTCATCCCACCAGTGTGTGAACAGGCAGAGTATCATTTCTTCCAGAGGGAAAAAGTGGAAACTCATCTTCCAGAGCTCTACCATAAGATAGGTAGGTCTTAAGGAAAATTTTCTGAATATCAAATTTGCCTAATTTGCTTGTTGCTTAATTGTGACTGTGATCTTGCAGGTGTGGGTGTGGTCTCTTGGTCACCTTTGGCCTGCGGGATCATCACAGGAAAGTACGAGAATGGTATCCCAGAATCCTCCAGGGCCTCGATGAAGGTACAGGTTAAATTTGACCTCTGTGGTGCTACATATTTGAACTGATATTGGGGACAATGTCAGTTCAAACTAAACAAACTAAAAGTAGATATGATCATTTCCATTTCACAGTGAGACAGTGTATTTGAGACAGGCCATGTTTAGCTTATCAAAACTAAATAACAGCCAGAATTCTCACAGATGGGAGAATTAAAGATGAAATGAGCCCAAGATTCTCAATTACTCTGAGAACAAAGTTGTCAGGTGGCATCGATGAGAAGTGAAATTCACTTTGTCTATTTAAAGTGGATTATTTAATGGATGCAAACTGCATTTCGTTGCCCTGTACCTGTGCATGTGCAATGACAATAAAGTTGAATTCTATTATTCTATTCTAATTCTAGTCTAAAGATAGATCATTTGCTGCCATCCAGTTCTTTATAGCATTAATGCGGTCCTTAAGGATAATAATTTGGTTACACTCTGGTGTTTAAATGGCATGTACAGGTAGCTATCATCTGCATAACAGACTTCAGAATCACTCAGGATGTTTCCAAGTGGAAGTATATACAAGGCAAAAAAGATAGGCCCCAGGAGTGAACCTTGGGTAGACCGCAAGATAAAGTAGCAAAAGACTGCACAGCACTCAAAGGAGGATACCAGAGGGGAGGTGGGAAGGGGTGCACGTTAGGTTGAGAAAAGAAAAGTGCAGAAGCACCTTATGGTCTCCATAGCAATCAGGATGTTTTTAATTTTTTAATGTTATTTTTTAATTATTATTAATTAATATATTTTGTATTTATGATTAATGAACTTTTTTTAATAGAGTGAATGTTTTATTTGTTTAATGTTTATTTGTGTGTGGGAGCAGTCAACCACATAATGTACGAAATTCCTGCAGGATTAATAAAGTTTCGTTAATTGAGGACACAAAATTAGCGGAAGCAACTGAGAGAGACAGAAAGGGAACAAATCCAGACCTGATCTAGAGATGTTAAGTGAAGTTATACATCAGGATACTATGATCAGCTGTGTCAAAGGCAACAGAAAAATCCAGCAATACAAGAACTGAATAATCATCTGCCTATCTTTGCATGTAAATCTAACACATCTGCTTTCACTGCTCCTGTAGCCATACCAGTGGTTGAGAGAGAAAATCGTGAGTGAGGAAGGGAGAAAACAGCAAGCCAAACTAAAAGAGCTGGCTCATATTGCGGAGAAGCTTGGATGCACTTTGCCACAGCTAGCCATAGGTAACAGATAGCGTCTATTTGTCAAAGCAAATATATGTCTTTGGAAGTTCTTTCTCCTTTGATACCTCATTGCAAGTCTGAGATTTCTCCTTTCTCTGATCTTCAGCCTGGTGCCTGAGGAACGAGGGAGTGAGCTCAGTGCTTCTGGGGTCCTCCAGTCCAAGCCAGCTCACAGAGAACCTGGGAGCCATTCAGGTACAACATCATGTCAGTGTAATCTCTTCATTAGCTGGTCTTGAGGCACTGCGTTATCATGAAGTACTTTTCCTATGTCATGTTCATTTTAGGTGATTCCAAAGATGACAGCAGGCATCGCCTCAGAGTTGGATCATATACTAGGCAACCGTCCACATAGTAAAAGAGACTACCACCATTAGGATGGACATGTTTTAGTGAACTATGCTCCCAAAGCTTATCAAAGCTCACTTTTCACAGCCATGGCACCACAGGGTGTGCCCAAGATGCTTGCGTGTGCGTATGACTATGTATGTGTGTGCGTGTGTGTGTGTTTGTGTGACTATGTAATGTGTTATGCTTTGCTCCTTCAACCAGTACTCATTAGCGTAAAGTGAGCTACTTGACAAAGCATGCATGCTACAGCTAAAGTAGCCAGCCACTGGAGTAAACAAAACAAAGACAAAGGATCCAGTGAGATAATTGCTAGTGTGAAAACTTCTTCCACTCTTACAAACATTGCAGGAGGTGCTGAACCACAAATTCAGAAGAAGCAAAACATTATTTAATTTCAACATACTGTTTGTTGAAATTACTCTCAGTGTAGGTGAAACAAAAACTTAGAGGAATATGCTACCCCATAAGCATCGCATAAAGCTCAGTAAGTACACCAACTGCAAAGCAAAAGAGGATATGTATCAAAATGTGTGCATTACAGAAGTCAAATGTACTAGATGTGTTTTGGAGTGCAAAAAAAATTGGGCCTGGTGTCAGCAAACTGGATGAACAGTCGTGGTTGCAGCTGGAGCTGGTCCGTCATCATGATAAACTGTTTCAGTACTGAATGAACTGAAATTCTGCTCACAGCATTTTTCGCTAATACCATGAGAGCTAATTCTAACAAAAACATGTTTCAAAACATCTGTACAGACTGTTATATATAAATATATATCCTTAATAAGCAGCTATGTCAGAATGAGATTTCTGCCTCTTTATATTTTTTTTTATTTTTTATTTTGGTCAGTTTCACTTATGCAAAAGCACCTCAGAGGGTACTTTCCTACTGCGTCCCTTTGACCCCTTTCAGTTTGTTCTCTGCTGGACTTCCTGTCAGTAGTGATCATGTCCGATTTGTTCAACTTTGTTTTTGTTGTGACTAAAACATTTGTCTATTCTAAGGGGGTGCTTGTGAATTGAACAAACGAAAAGCCATGTAGCTAGTGAAGAGAAAAAATAAATAAAATGAAAAAATGACACCATATGGACCCCTGCAGTAACTGCACCTGGAACTTGCTGAATTTTTGCCCAACTTCTCCCAGATGCCAGCTTTATGTAATGGGATTATCTTTGTTATGTTTGTTCAGACATGTACTTTGGTGTTGTTCATCAGATACATGAAAATAAAAAAAGTTAATCATTCTGGGGTGATACGTTTTAAATGTATATAATTATTTTTCTATTGATGTTATGGATGCCTTAGGTTTTTTTGAACAAATGTGAATACATCAAATATTGTTCCCTTACTTAGAATATAAACTGCAATTTAAACAAAATATTCTCATGCTTCTGCTGTTTTGTTTGTTTTGTTTTGTTTTAGTTATTTATGTATTTATTTGCCCTTAGCGTAAATTTAGATTTTCTCGCTTTATATTAAAATAATGATAATATTTTCCCTCTAGAAATTGCATGAGCTTTAATTTACTCATTCATTTACAGTATTTTATTTCTTTTATTTTATTTGTCATGCTAATGCGATTTTCCTGTTTCCAGAGGAGGGAAGCCATTCTTCGATTCTGTGTGTGTTTGTGTGCGATTACGCGGAAACAACATGTGTGTATGTGTATGTATATGTATATATATATATATATATATATGTATATGTATGTATGTATATATATATATATATATATATATATATATATATATATATAATTTATTTATTAATCCCTCGGGTGGGTTCCTCTGGGAAATTCGGTTTCCAAAAAAGCACAGCACAGACAGAGTTACAGAATATTATATATATATAAATACAAAGACATATATAGATAAATTATACAAAGGGGATAAATAGGAATAAAATAAAAATAAAAATACAAGTGAATTGCACATTTCAAGTACGGAGTCTATTGCACCGTTGATTATTAACAAAAAGTATTGCACAAAAGGTAATTGCACAGTGAAGTGAAGAGGCACTACAGCTTAGTTGTTCCCCCCTCCTTTGTCCTCCTGTCTCCCCTCCCTCTCCCCTCCAGAGAGGAGTTAAACAGTCTGATGGCGTGTGGGACGAAGGAGTTTTTAAGTCTGTTGGTTCTTGTCTTTGGGAGAAGCAACCTGTCACTGAACAGACTCTTCTGGTTGTTTATGGCCGTGTGCAGAGGATGCCCAGCATTGTCCATAATGTCCAGCAGTTTCTTTAGTGTGCTTTTCTCTACCACTGTCACCAGAGTGTCCAGCTTCATGCCGACCACAGAGCTAGCCCTCCTGATCAGTTTTTCCAGCCTGGATGAGTCCTTCTTTCTATATATATATATACATAGAGAGAGAGAGAGAGAGATATCTATATGTGTATATGTATGTGTGTGTGAGAGAGAGAGAGACCGTTTACGTGAAGCCCTTTATTTCGGTTAATCACACTCCACTTGAATGCAGCAGTAATTATTTTTGCGTGACTGTGCTGCCATGGTAACAAAGGCGGGCTGTTCCGGGTTAATTATCCAATGAACTTTTCCTGGTTCGTAGCTGGACGTTTGATTGGCTCCAGAAGACGTCCTGAAATCATCTACTCCACTGACGCTTGAAGCCCGCGGTTTACAAAAGACATTGTTGCATTGAGCGAAATAATATCACGTTAATAAAATGTACTTTTAACCGAGGCTGACTTGCTTAGATGCTGACGTCGACTCCGGGTATAGCCTAAAACGTCGGTAATTTAACACAAATCAGAACTGACCGTGCAGCAGTGAAATTGTTAGCAGCGCTAACAATTTCATTGCTAACTTGCAGTAGCAAGTTAGCAAATGGCTAGTTAGCCACAGTGCGCAGTGCAGGTAACGTTACCTTGTCAACTGGCATTAACTCAAACAGCCGTGCCTAACAACTAGGAAACGAGCTGAGGTGAGTCTTGAATGCTGCAGTATCTGAGCAGCATAGATATTATCAATAAATCATGTCCTGTTGCATAAACTGCAAAGTTAGCCTATGATATTAAGCTGTAATTGCGACAACCACTAATTCTCTGTCATTTATACTTGAGTCAGCTATTCTCAACGCGAGCTACAAAACAGCAACAATGTCGCTGTCAACTGAGAATCGTTTTGCGGCTTCGGGAAGCGTCGTTGTTAAAGGACAAACTATTTGTGTGGTTCCCGACTTCTCGTCTGGTCACCTGGAAGATGACTTTGACCTGAACAGGTCTTACCCGTGTACTCGCAGACCTCTGTACAAGGAGAGGCTTTTAGCCTTTCAGCGTCGTTATGATCCGGCTTCCCTGACAGGTAAATTTCAGCAGTGTTGATTACAACCAACAGAAATGCTGCGCTAATAAATTCATCTCAAGTCAGTTTTGATATGACGCCCCCACCCCCATCACTGACGGTTTTGATTGGCTTGTGTTCTTAAACTAAGGGGAATAAATTGAATTTAAATCAGCTTATAACACCACTTTTTCCTACAGGTGATCATTTTGACATTGGATCTTCTGTGGCCACAAAAAACCGCCAGATGTGTAGTTTGCTTCCATCTTCTCAAGCTGGTTCCTTGCCACACTTGTCTACTATGTCAGAGAGAGAGGAGATGCTCTTCAGTCAGCTAATGTCTGGTGACTTTGGCCTGCCGGGGTATCCCTCTGCCTTCAACCCAAACAAAGTCATTCTAACTGTCAACCATAAAACTAAAAAGGTACTGTGTTGTTGACTTAATGTGGAGGGAGGTTTCTTTGCAGCACAGGATAACCAGCATTTCAACTGTATGAATTGCTTACTTTATTAATTATTTATTTATTTTAATTTCAGGTTTTGTCAGCAAATGAACAAGCCTGCAAGCTGTTTGAGTGCGCAACTGAAGAGCTCATTGGAAAAAAGCTGCCCTCCCTCTTAAAGAAAACCAGTCAGGTCCTGGAAGAAGCACTGGAAGAGGATTTTCCACTAGTCGATGGGACTGTTGTAGCAGCGTCTGGAAAAGTGGTATGAAATTACTTAAAACAGCATGAGCCATTGAGTCAGATTTCTTTAATCTACACCATAGATTTATTCATTTCATTTGTTTTGGGGTTTTTTTTTTTTCTTTGTTTGTTTGTGTTTTGGCAGGTGGATGCCCTGACTTTATCTGGAGAAATGCCAGTGTCTGTGTACACCTACAGACAATCACAGAATGAAGAGCACCTCCTCCTCGTGATGGAAAATGTAGAAAGGATGTCTTCCTTTTTGTCCTTCTCAAGAGATGTAAGTACACCCTTATTTAGCATTCTTTTACAAATGTAAAGTAATGCCTAGCCATAGACGTGTACATTTGTCACTTTCAGGGCAGAATCCTAACCTGTGATTTGGCATTTGCCCATCTCCATGGATACCATCATCCCGAGGAGTTAAAAGGAGTTTTTGTGAAGGAGCTAATCCCCTCTTTACAAATCCCCCTCCGCAGTCATGCACTGCCCAAAGTAAGCACACTTTTCAACTGTTCTGCTCAGCTAAGGAAAACTCGGGATTTTAACCTCTGCTTCCGAGACCCTTTTTATCAATGTGCTGCTCTGACATTTTGGCAGAATGGATAAGAAGAAAATTATATCCCTTTTTAAATATTTCTGTAGTACAATTTTTTTTCTATCTGCTTTCAGATGCTGAGGGTTCAGCGAGTGTGTGGTAGAAGCAGAGAAGGTGCAGCAGTCCCGCTGTGTGTTAAACTTCAAGGGGCGGTGCAGTGTGGGAAACCCCAACACCAGCTTAATGGGACTGGCTACATATACCTCAATGACAGCCTTGAAATGTCATCCTCATCAGGTAGTTGGCTTAAATTGTAGGACAAAGCTATGACCAATAGATTAAAAACACACTCACTGTTGTGCACCCAGTGGGTGTGTGGGTTATGCACCCACACACTGTGTTGTGCTGTACACTCCAATTAACATTTAAACTTCTTGCAGTCCAATAGAGGTGTAGGTTTTACATTTTGGGGCTTTTCCTGGACAATTTAAAGTTGGAAATGTACTAATATGGCCCTTACAGATCAGATGTGGTGCTTGCATTGACAGCTTTCAGGCAGCTTTAATGTTAGTGGCCTTTTTCATGCCGTGTCTGTGTCCACTATAGTGAACACCTGTTGTTTAGTATCCTCAAGTCTGATGTTTGTGTTTTAAGGCAATAAATTCACTAATACCCCCCCACCCCATGTCATCTGCTTTTATATATCACTTATGCTTTCTTTAACTAATTGTGCACTTTGAACGTACGCTTGGACTTTCACAGACGTCAATGTGGACAGCACTGTCAGCCCAGCCCTAGAATACTCTGGAACAGTTTGGGTGTTTGCTCCTGTCAGCGGTCTCCTTCTGCTCCACACTGATGGTTCTATCATCAGCATCCACAGCCACCTGGCCCTCAGTCTGTTTGGCTACAGCAAGGACGAGCTGCTGGGGAAGGTCAGCCAATGTAACCACTGAACGTGGATGTTTGGACTGAGGACCATCCAATCCTCATAGATATTGCTGTTTTGTTATCTATAGAACATCACTTTCCTGATGCCCGGTTTCTATGGGTGGATGTCGGACTCGGACAGAAAGACCAGATCCTTCTCTGATTCTCATGCAAAGGCCTCTAAAAGTCCTGCAGCATCCAGGATATCAGGAAAATATGGTGAGTGTTGGAATATGTAAGGTACTTATTTTTACCTGTCATGCAGTATTATTTGTTTGCACTGTGCATCACTTAATAGTTTCTTATTTCAATTTTAGACCCATCCTCACTAGTGGCAGGAGACATGGCCATGGTGCACCGAGCAGCTCTGGAAAGGACTTCAGCAGGGAGAGGCAGGATCTTCACTGGCACCAGCATGATGCTGGATAAACAGGGCAGCGCTCTGTCTGCCCTCTCCCCTCCTGCAGTCACCTCAACACGTGTGGTTACGTAAGTACGCGGGCACATTAAAATCGTCCAGCTCACAGGCTCCGTGATTTTAATGTGTATCAATGATTTTATCTGGTAAGTCATATCCGAGGCTTTTAGTAGCCTTGGATATGATGGTGATTAATTCTGACAGGAGGTTTTATGCCAGCAGATATTCAAATTCACTGTAGACTTTAAACAGAGTGGGTTTGTGTACTCTGAAATGCTGGACAGACAAAAGCTGCTGTTGCGACAATCAGGTGCCTTAAAGCCGCAGGCTGCATGTATATTTAATGTGCTTTGCAGTAAATCTGGAAGCACTCCAACTCACTGGTCAAGCCTGATGGTCTCACTGTGTCTCCAACTACTCAATAGACACTGAAACACTAATTACATTTTCCCCAGTTAGATCAGCTGTGACTGCTCATCGTTTCTGTCCTTTCTGCTGTTATTGTTTTCCCCCCTAAAACTTGTATCTGAATTGGACTCGTAAAGCTTTTGTGACTGGAATGTTTTCCCCAAATTTCACAGTCATGAATGATTGTGATGCTGGAATATCTCAGTGTGGGTTAAGTGTGTTAAAAGGCCTCTCGTTTGCCATCTGTTGGACAAATAATGTCACAGCATGCCTGGTATTTAAAAAATAAATTTAAAAAAAGTAGAGATTTCTAATATCGTGCCTCTTATTTAGAATTTGAAGAAATAGTAATGCATCGTTAAGTTGTTCCAACTGAATATTATTGTTTACCAACCTTTTATACAAAATATGTATTTCAGTACTGAGCTTTTATTTAAGCTAAGCATTTACAATTTACAGCATGCAGATAGAAACTTGCATAAGTCCTAAATCTTCAGCCTGTGGGGGAAATAAACAGGCAAAGACTTATTCACTCACTAAAAATGTAACTGCAGAGACAAATTAGCTGGGAGTTAAGGCATTCGTTCTTGTATATGCTATTACCAGTGCTTGTAAGGTGAAGTGCTTTGTGTTTTACACTTGCACCAACCCCAAAAAACAAGACATCCACAGCATAGATTGCAGTTTTGCGTATACATTTTTGATTTCCTAGGAGAGACTTCAGATACGTTTTCAGTAAATATTTTGCCACTGGAGTTTGCCTGTAGCTTTCTTGTGTTGGCATGGAAAGAAAAGAATTGGATTGAAACAGCCCGTCTTTCCTCAGGGCCAATAACACTGCAGAGCTGATGGAAGAAGCAGCTCAGGTAGCACCATGCTGTAGTCAGATAGACAGTGTGGATACTACTCAGGCACTCCTCAAGACATTTACCTGGGTGGAACTTCCAGATGACGACGCCTGCCGCTCTGTTCCCACTGAACCATCGCACCAAAAGAGAGAACAGCAGCCGGGCAGTGAAGTTCAGAAAAAAGATGAACCCGCCCCTGAGAATATCCCAGGTGTGACGTAGCTCTGCTGATGTTTTCTTTACATAAATGGAGCTCCGCTATAAATACAATGTACAATGAATGTTTTTCTTGTTCTGTAGACTGTCCTGCTGGGAATGAACATGCTGTTGATAAGATTAACGACAAACCTCCTGATGTAGGAAAAGATCACCGTTCATCTGCCTCTGTGCTTGAGGAATCTAGCTTTGAAGTAATCTCAATGGAGAGCCGGTGAGGAGAGATATTTTTCAGTTATGTGGGTAAGATGAGGCCCTGAAAGCCTCTGACGTGCCTGGTTGAAACTTCAAAGAATCTAAAGATGCTAATGAGAATGTCAGCGCTCGCAGTTACGTATATCATACTTTAAAATATTGCACAATGGCAGGAAGAAACAGACAAGTTTCAGCCTGTAGCTTAGAAATGCTGTCTCATTCATATTTTTGGCGTCTTTAGTGGGTCGGCACCTTTTTCAATTGTATAAGCCTTTTCAATTGAGTATGCTTCCTTTTTGTTTAGTTAGACTTCAAAGAAAACTGGAAACATTCATTTCACATATCATTTGCTATACTAACACCTGGATGTGTTTCTCTGTGTTTTTAATACAGTATTTGATTCCACTGTCAAACTTTTATTCATTTCTTTCCTTATTTCAGCTTTAGACGTTTCCTTCCTTTATGAATATATTTTTCATGTATTCATGTAACAATGTTTTGGTTTTTCTAATTTAATTTCCTAGGTCTTCTTCTGGCTTCTGTGAACACGGTGGTTCTGATCCAGCCCAAGCAGTGGACTCAGCCAGTATCTTTCTGGACCTAAACAGCAATGGTGATCTAGTTAGCCGGGCCCTAGCGGAGCTAGACCTGGGCGGTAATGTAGAGCTGCTCAGTGGTGGAGGAGGCAACAATGACGCCCCACACTCTGTGGCATCATGCGATACAGCTGAGCTCCTGCGGACTCCCTCCCCATGCATGGTGCTGTCTGACCAGGAAGCGGAGCCCAGTGAGCCTGGGGACGTTGCTGCTGTGGAGGCCAGAAACAAATCACCTGAAAAACTTGAAAAGCATAAGGATGAGCAGGTTCACTGGGAAGCTGTCTCTGCAATTCATCAAGGAAAGGGCCAAGAGGGCTGTGAACAAGTGAATACTGGGATTCAGTCACTAGCAGATATGCCTGCCACATCTACTCCCAAGAAACAGAAGGTGTATGGACACAACCAGTCCTCAGAAACCACATGTATAGTGGAGGGGCAATTTGAAGGAAGTGGATACCACAGAGACGGCACAAGAATAGGTTGGTGTTAAACTGTTTACTGTACTTTAGATTCCTCCTAAAAATCAAATGCAAAGCAACAAGTATTTTTCTCTGCTTGTGTGCAGATGTGCTGTGTGATGTGTGCGGGACAAACCTCCCAGACGGAAGCTCCATTTTCTGCATGTGGATGTGCAGACTCAGCCAGCAGGGGGCGATGTCACAAACGGATCAATCACTGCACGACCAAACAGCAGGCAGTCTAGGAGAGGTCAGTGGCTGTAATGATCTTAAGTCTAGGTCAATAAAGCATGGATTTTATCTTATTTATATTTTAATGTAAACTTCATTAGAGGCGGTTGTGTTTGTAACTTGGTGATCATTTACTCGTTTCTTCATGAAGAGGATTGGTGAGGCCAGTCAGGGGGAAGCATTGCGCTCCACCATGGACCTCGAGCAGTCTAAAGCCTGTGATGGACAGTTTGAAGAAGAGTACAAGCCGATCAAAGCTGTTGGTAAAGGAGCCTTTGGATTTGTCTGGAAGGCAGAAAGGCGCTGCGATGGGCAAGAAGTAAGAAAAATATTTGGTGGGGGGGGGTGTTGTTGTTTGTATATGTAGTTTTTTTTGTTTTGTTTTTTGCAGAAGATGACTTTATGACCTACTTTAAAAACCTACAGGTGATTGTGAAGTTCATCAGCAAGGCCAGAATAGTGAGCGACTGCTGGGTAGACGACCCAATGTTAGGGCGAGTGAGCCAGGAGATCGCCATACTGACCCGAGTGACGCACCATAACATCGTTAAGGTCGCCGTGCGGTTTGCATCACATGACCCTGTCGCAAAAGTTTCCAAAATAATGTGTTTTAATCGTGAACTGTGTTGCTTCACATCATACACCTGTGTTGGTGTCACTAGGTGCTGGAGGTGTTTGAGAATGGGAGTTACTTTCAGATGGTGATGGAGAAACACGGAGATGGTTTGGACCTTTTTGAGTTTATAGACATGCAGCCGAGGCTCGATGAGCCCCTTGCCAGCTACATATTCAGACAGGTACACGCACAGCCAGAAAAATACAACCGTGTCAGGCGAGTGGGCTCATAAATGTGACATGAAGTATTGATTTGTTCTTTGTTAAAATGCAGCGTCTGTCTCTTCGCAGATTGTGGCAGCTGTCTTCTATCTGAGGACCAAGAACATCCTTCACAGGGACATAAAAGATGAGAACATCATAATTGACACATGTTTTCACATTCGACTGATAGACTTCGGCTCTGCTGCTATAATGACTCCTGGGAAGCTCTTTTATCATTTCTGTGGCACCCTTGAGTACTGCTCCCCAGAGGTGCTACAGGGAAATCCGTGAGTATACACTATCTGTTAATTCTTTTTCCTCTTTTTTTTTTTTAATGTATTTTATTAAATAGCATCCTTCTGTTTAAAGAAGTCACTTAAATTATTGAATCTGAATGCAGAGTCTAGTTAAGAGTTATTTTTACAGTCCTAGATTACATTTATGACCCATTGAACTCATGAATTGAGCTCTAGAGTATACAATTTTGAGAATATGCCATCAGCACTGAATTAACTTGCTAATAATTGTAGGCTTCTCTCATAAGTGGGCTTCTTTTTGTAGCTATGAGGGTCCAGAGCTGGAGATGTGGTCTCTGGGGGTTTTGCTCTATACGTTGCTTTTCAGCGAGAATCCCTTCTGTGACGTGGGTGAGATCCTGGATGCCAAACTAAATCCCCCGTATCATCTCTCTCCAGGTACACAGCAGCTGGTTGTGATTTCACAAAATATGATCCTTTGAGTTTATAGAGACAATTTTGTCCAGTCAGATTCTGAAGTTTTTCTGTGTATTCTCTCAGAGCTGGATGATGTATTACACGGGCTGCTTGACCCTAACCCAACTCACAGAATGGACTTAGACCAGCTGCTGCTGCAGTCCTGGATCAGTCAGCCCATTTCTCTATCAGAGTACACCTGGGCAGAGGTGGTTCCTGAAAATCTGAGCTGCTGTGAGTACTCTTAAATGGTACTGTTGGACTAGTAGATGCCAGACTTTTTCTGATATTCCACACCTCAGGAGATGGAAACAGTTTATCCCGTACACCTCTTAATACTCATCACTCTGCAACAATAAAATAAGTGCATAAGCATCAGGCCACTTTGATATTTTTTTTCCCCTTGAAATGTAATACAAATTCAACTTAGTTTAACTTCATATTTTTCCTTTTCCACCTGCACCACAGTTTGAGAACCTCGTTGACAATCATTAGCTATGTTTTAATGTACTGGGGCCTCTGATCTTTTTATCAGGTTTACCGCAGCACCAAGAATCCAGTCCTAAGGCGTACATCGGGCAGAGCTCATTTTCAGGCGGTGGGGATGACACTCTGCCTGAGGATGACGAGGAGGAAGATGAGGACGAGAGGTTGGAGATCGCAGCCCTGAAATCGGAGCTGCATAAGTACCTCGTTGAGGATTAAAGACTCTGCTTAAACAAAGTGAAGCCTTCATGCGAACTGTCAAATCAACTTTTTTTTTATCTGGAGTCACTGAACAAAGATATAAATGTTGAAGAAAAATGAAGTGTGCCTCAGTGATGGGACGCTGCTGTCGGGACTAAATATGAGACAAACAGACTTCTGACTTAATCATGGGTCGGTCACACTGTGCTTGTTTCTGTGTTCAGGATGTAATGTTTTATTTATCTTTTTGCAGTTTGAGGAAAAATTAAAGCAGCAAAAAAAAAATTTGTGACAGTTTAAAGTATCACCCAGCTTTACTACAAAAACACACAACTATAAGCTGTTACCTCAGAGAAATCACACAAACTCATTAAAGTTAAAGAAACTCTTGATCCGGCTTTTTTTTTTTTTTTTTTTTTTTTTTTTCTTTAAATAATGGGCAATTTATATTCATAGTTTTATTCTTGTATATTTTAATTAAAAGTGTAAGAATATCTGATATTTATCTATTTATTTTTATACATCAATAAATGTATTGCCACAAGCATGTTCTCTTCAGTCAGGTAACTGCTACTTAAATTTATATCCAAAACACTAAATGACTGCAGTACTTGTTGGGGACACATTTATTAGGTTCCCAGCTGGTGTTAAAGCTGCCAGATTAACAGCTGCTGTTATTTACAGGCTGCCACTTCCTTCACAGACTTTCACGTTATTTCAAAGTAGAGAGGAGGGTGGTACTGCAAATATTTCATCATGAGTACCTTACACTAGCTACAGACTGTCAGCTATCCCAATAAAGTTGAAGATTTATTTTCACTGTGAAGTGAAGATAGGACTTCCTGAAAAGTCCTTATAATAACACTGAACCATTTAAAAAGCCCAGACTTTACTTTTTTATGTATCCTGATTGCATTCACCATGCTGATTCTCATCTGAAAACATGTTTTGGAATTAAAAATGATTAACTCATGACGTTGATAACATGAATTGAGCACTATATCGTTACTCAGGGCAGGAAAGCACTGCCAAAAAGTGCCCGAAAGTCTCTATTTAGACTGTTGACTCTATGATTGTTGAAATACAATCTGTCAAATATGTCAATCACGAATTGTGTCAAGCAACTTTGAGGCACAATGCACAAGCTGCAATTAGATCCTGGTAAAGTGACGTTTGAAGGTGTCATTGAGTTTAAAAACATGTTTCCAAAAAGCACTGAATTTATTAGTACAGTCACGCAGAGCCATAAGGATAAAACAAGTAATTTCTTTATTTTATATATAAACCCTAATGACTGTGGTCTATAAACAGATAGAAACAAAGATATTAGACGCTTAAAAAACCCCATCGAGAATCACTTTTTGGCACGACACAGGCAATTTAATTAAGAAAATGTCTGTCTTATAAGATTTCTAAATCATGATCACACCATCATATTTGACTAGCCGAATATATACCAAAGACTGTAGAAAAAACTGTTTTCTACAGTCTTTGATATACATACACACGTAGCGGAACCTTTGTACTCTTTAAGTTGGAAGACGGAAATATTTCGATAACGGAGAAGCATGGGGACCCGTGTTGCTGTGAATCAGGTGAAGTATAAATACAAACTATTACGATTTAGTATCTTTTTCCTCGAAGTAGAAATAATTAGAGGTGCAACACTTTTAACTGAATGGACCCATCAGTAAAAAAAAAAAAGGAAAGAAAAGAAAAGAAAAGACTGACATTTATAACCTTCACGTCTGCTAACTTGAGCTAATGATAACGGTGGAGTTTGTTAGCATATTTTCTGCCCCCTCTACCGCTGCTGTCTGTGAGGGTTTTAAAGGCGTGTATTTTTCCACAGGTACTACGGTTGGCTGTGAGAAATGCCACCATATCTACACTGTGTCCGCGTCAGTTTGGGAGATACTACCCCCAGTCCAGATGGTATTGTTCTTTCACCAACCAGGCAACGCAGCACAGTCAAGACTTGAATCCTCCGAGTGGGATCCCGGTCACTGAGCTGTCCCTGCGCTCTTTCATTGATATGGGCTTCACAGAGAGTCAGGCAGAGCAGATATACGAGTCTCTGGCCAATGTCAGAAAAGGAGATTCTGCCAAACACATCCTACCAACCCTCACAGCTCTGTTTGTCTTGGGTCTCAACCCGTCGAGTGTGAAGAAGTGCCTGGAGAAATGTCCTGAACTTTACACCATCAAAGAGGCACAGCTGCAGCAGCGCATAAGCAACCTGCGGAAAATAGGCTTAGTTGAAGGTAAGGTGTTGCCTTTGCACAGTTTATTTCTACATTAGATCAGGCATAAAATTACTGAAAATATATGAAACCCGCATTTTACTCTATTCCTCCGTAGGCAGTCTTCAGAGGGTGGTGGCCCATTACCCCAGGATCCTGACTGTGCCTTCGAAAAGAGTAAAAAATGTGGTGATGTTTCTCAAAGAGAAGTGCCTGTTTACTTCCCAGCAGGTCACAGACATCATCAGAGATTGTCCAGCAGTGGTGCTGGAGAACTTGGATCAGCTGGAGTACAAGTTTCAGGTGAGCAAGTGAATTGCGTTTGCTGCTTTTTGTTAGGTTTTGGTTTGGATTGTCAAACAGACCTGTCCAAACAGACCTTATACTTGGGTTCTGTGTATTCAAATGTGTAACAAACAACGGTTACCATATTATTACATAAAAGATGCAAATGTGAATTCCTAGATGTTTTGAATAAGTTATCAAAGATGATGAGCACAGTGGGCTCAGTAGCTCCATTCCAGTAATAATAGACTGAATGTTATTTGTATATATATATTTATTTTTTTTCAGATCTGCATTTTATAATCCTGTGAGCACTTCTGCAGGTCTCTTTGTACAGTGCAGAGTGGGACAGTGTGCATCCGCATTGCACTTTCCCACATGAAAGCATACCGTCCTTAAGATCAGCTCAGAG
The DNA here is from genome assembly GCF_041146795.1 of Maylandia zebra. Taxonomy (NCBI): domain Eukaryota; kingdom Metazoa; phylum Chordata; class Actinopteri; order Cichliformes; family Cichlidae; genus Maylandia; species Maylandia zebra. The sequence goes on from NC_135184.1 coordinate 20,807,517, forward strand.
TTTCGGAATAGGAGTATCTCCTGTGTCCACACTTTTATATGTTGTCCACTTAAAGCTGTTGTCAAACTGTGTACTAACTGTGTTGACCGGCACATTTTACCTCCTCTCTCCACAGTACGTCTACTTCAGAATGGGTGTCAAACAGGCGGAGATGGTGAAGTGCCGACTGTTTCGTTACAGTCTGGATGAGATCCGCTGTCGACACACTTTCTTGGAGCGACGGGGCCTCTATGAAACCCCGGACAAGAAAGGACAGACGACGATCATCAACCCCAATCTGGACAGCGTCCTTAATGTTGATCAGGACACCTTCCTTGCGCACGTCGCCCAGACATCAGCGGAGGAGTACGACGTGTTTAAAAGACTGGCAGCCAGGGAGTGGCAGGAAGGGGAGCTGCAGCAGGGCAGGACCGAACCTGATAGTGACGATGAGGATGACGACGATGAGGATGATGACGATAGAGAAGCAAAAAGTGGATATGGGAAAAGGAGAAAGAAGTGACTGCTTGTTGAACCAGTCTTTGTTTTTTGCTTTTTAGGGAAGTTCCCTAGATTATTATCTAAACCACCCATGGGAACACAGTGAGAGCCTTTTGCTGGGGTTTATGTTAGTGGTTTCATCATGTAAGACGTGAGGACGTTGGTGTGAGACTGTGGGTCAGGTCTAACTTTGGGTGAGGAAAAATGTGTCACTAATATTTTTGACTTTCCTTCATTGATGGCATAAATTAAATGAATTTCAGAAGCTTGACTTGTGAGTCCTATTGAAAACAGGAGATGACTGCCAATCCCTTTAAGTGAGTTTTCGAATAAAGTCAAATAAATTCTTGAAAACCAATCCGATTTACTGGGCAGAAAACGCTATAAAAGCTACGGTGTGGGGAGCTCCACCTCGTTACTACGTGACAGCTGAGTGTTTGTAGCTCTCTGCAGCCCCTATACTATCTCTCTGAGTCAACAAAGGGTACATTCAGAAAGAGCCGTCCAGTGAGATGAGTGCTGCAGAGCACCGTTTTATTTATTTGAGCATTAACGGATGCGCGCCACAGGCAGTTTTTTCCATTTTTGAGCCTCAGGTAAGATCACTCACCTTTTGTTCAATCGATAATTTGTCAATAACTATGTTTATGTAGTCATTTCTGGGTTTTGTTTTGCTCTTTTTGTTTAGTGTATACAAATTTTGGTTGGGAACGTGGTTATCACGGTTGTGGTGTTCAGCTTAGTTGTTTATTTTTTGCTGAGTGAAATCATGATGTTGCACCTGATTTGTGAGATTGTACATGAAGAGAAGTTGATGTTCAGGGTCCATTGTTGAATATTCGTTCATATTCGAATTCTGCCAACAAGCTTCTGGCCGCTCATTTTAATTGTTAAGTAGACTAAAACAATTAGACTGGACTGTAAAATAAAAATGGCATGTTTAAAAAGCTGGAGCATTAAAGTGTTAGACATTACTGTTTTTTTTGTTTGTTTTTGTTTTTCCAGCCTGCAGCCCAACAAGGTTATCACTGTATCAAACACACACAGAGATATTATTCATGTAGAGATCACATTTGCTCTTTGCTGCTTGTGTGAAAATTTGCACGTTGCAGCTTTTATGCAAATGCATAAATATAGACTCGAACCATATTTGCATGTAGTTACAGTTGATTTATACACTTTCTTACCTGCTCATCCAGTTCAAATTCGCTGGGTGGATTAGAGTGGAGGTGTATCCCACCTGTATTAAATGTAGTGCGCTGTGGACATTGATTTATGGTGTTTTTCTTTCACAGGACTTGGCTGGAGAAAGTAGGGACTGTGATCATAAAAACACCCCTGTGTCGCCATCTGCACTTCCTCCGTGACTCACAGGTACAATGACATCACCGATACCAATTTCAAACATCACGCAGGAGTGGGTGGAGGTCCTGGAGAAATGGCACCTGGATTTGTTTTTGATCCCCACAATAGTCATCACTCTTGCCACCTTGCTGGCCAGCCCTGTTCTCCTGGTAAGCATTTTCCTATCCCGTGCCCTCCGCCAGGAGACGCGTTACCTGCTACTGGCCAACATCCTGGTGGCCGACCTGTTTTTGGTCCTCCTCAACTTGGCCACGTTGATTTGTAACGCCTTGAGAGCACCGATGCAATGGTTGGGTTGTGAGCTGGTCACAACTCTCACTGTCACCAGCTACTGCTGTGCCATTTACACGGTCACTCTCATGGTGGTCGACACCTATGCTGCTGTTCGCTGGCCTCTCCGTTACCGTGACGTTATTCCACCTTCCCGTACCTACTGCATACTGGTGGGGGTGTGGGTGTTAGCAGCCATATACCCTTTCACAGTGATGATCAAGACGCAGGTAGCGAGTGGGAACTTCCATGAAAAGCTACCCGTGTGTCTGGTCCTCATCTCCCTTGGATTCATTCAAGCCAGGAACATGACTGGGATCTATATCTACTTCTTCGTAGCTGCACTCATGTGTTCACTGCTCATTTCTTACTGCTACATTCGCCTCTACATGATAACGAGGACACAGGGAATCTGGCATAACCGCTTCTCCAGGGCCAGGGTCACCCTGCTGGCCCACGGGGTTCTGCTCCTGCTCTACTTTGCCCCCGGCTTCCTTTTTACCATAGAGCTCGTTCTAATAGACAGGAAAGACATACCTCAGGATGTTCGCGTGTGGGTCTCCACAGTCAATATGTGTGTTTTTATGTTGCTGCCCAGGGTATTTGCTCCTTACCTGTATGGGATCAGGTACAGAGAGATCTCAGACACAGTAATGCTGCTGCTGCTGCACCAGCACAGGAGACTCAGCCAGGCCACAGCTGCGTAAAGAAAGACCTGCTGTGTTTTTGAACAACTTCTAAAGGGTCAGAGTTTTATCTACATGATCTGTAAAAATGCCAAGAATCAAACTGTCATAGAGAAACGCTGCATTTTATTTTATAGTTTAGTCTGTAGGAGTTAGATTTCACCGAATCCAGAACTTAGACTCTGTGTTCCAGCTACATTAATAATGCAATATCGCCAATGTTTTATTTGTATAAAGCACTTGGATTTCTTTCTACTTTCTCTGTTTGTGTCAGGGGTTGAGAACTGTGTTGCTGCTCTGTGGATCTCGGTCAGAAGATGCTGAACTTCCCTGCTTTCATATTTATGTAACACACGATCCCGGGCCTCGGTTTTATGACTAAAGTAATAAAGCACTAAACTGTATTAGTTTTTTTAAAGCCTTGTTTGTCTAAAGCTGGATATCTACAATGATCCGACATGGCGAGAAGGGTGATGGATAGTGGTGAGTCGAGCATCCTGGCAGCAGGCGGCCGTAACCAGTTCAGCAACTTAACAGCAGAGGGACACATTCGTCCCTTCGTCTTGTAAAGCACAACAGGATAGTAGATGTGTTCTTTCCTCATGGCCTGGATCCCTGCACTCTAAACAACCTCACACTGCCTTTCTACATAAGCCTCTGGACCACCTCTACCCCAAAGAACACTCTACTCTACTTAATCTTATTTGCCCATTTACATGGAACTGATTACACAGTGCTAAGTACAAATCTCTAATGACCTGATTTCCACAGAAATCATTGCCATTCAACGTGGTCTGATAAGACTACATTGCTTTTCATCCTGATGAACTCACACAAAAAGTCCCTGAGGGGAGGGGGAGGGGGTTACCCAAGCTATTGTATTGCTGCCTTATTTAAAGTGTTGAAAATAACTGGTTGACTTATAATTTGTCAAACATAATTGGCATGACACAACATAGAAACGGCAATCAGATTTGGACAAAGTCACTTTTATTTATACTCAACCAGATAAAATATCTCACTGAATTTAAGAATCTCGTTCTCACGAGAAAGCTGAGCAATAGGGTGTTAGAAATTACAACAAATTCAGCAATTCAATTAAAAATATTTGTACTAGAGAAAAGAGCTGGACTGATTTTAATGTAGAACACGGTACAATAACTTCGTCCTTCCTCAACTACATTTACACCAGCTGTGCCAAAATCACCACTAAATACATCCAGTGTCTCTTTAAAGCTTTCAGCCTCTAAATAATATATATATTATATTTGCAGGATACTGTGTGTATCAATATAAATAAGGTTACTATACATAAAAAACACATGACACCATCCAACAAGTGCTTCATCCTGTAGATGCTCCTGTTTATTTGTGGGGAATAACACCTATTTCTAGTCTTTTGACCATGGGAGGGAGACTTGTAAGTGTGAAAGGTACTGATGATAGTACTACTACACTATAGTGTAGAATACCGATATCACTGTATGCCTTTACAACCTTATCTTTTTTGATGTTTTTATTTGAATCTGTGTAAAGTATTTGCATATGTTTGGATAAAGTGTGCTTCAGGGGAACAGTAGCTCGCTTTTTGTGTAAATAGTAGGCACATGGTTCATATGGATTTGCACCAATGATAGCACACTTGGTTCTTCAAGGAAACCGGCTGGAAGCTCTGGGAAATATTTTGCAGCAGGCAAAAGGAAGTTGTGACATTCTTAATTCCGGCCAAGCTCCTCCTTCCTCACCTAAAAAAAAAGTCTGTTATGCTGCTTTTCGTGTTTTTTCACGTGTTCATGTTGTTTATACGGTTTTTCTGCATGTCCTTTATGGGTATCACTGTGCATTATATAACTGTGTAAATCCGCTTTCATATAGGTGTGTTTTACATAGCAGACGTTAGCGTCCTACACACTCGCGCGCCCTCTACATGTCCGTATAAACAGCGCTTAAAAACTGCTGTTATTTCCGTGTTTTTTTCGATCGCCATCACGTCTTGACAGCAACTTTTTTTCCTCGGTAAAAGTTTGTTTGCAAACAAAGGGAGGCCACGTGGAGGACTCGAAGCATTTGGTAATTGTAGTTTTCTCCTTCTTCAACGCCCAATAACAAACAATAATCCGAACTACACAACCCATAATGCTCCGCGGCAGAGGGATGGCTATTTTTTCCCCTGGCAAATATATAAGGGTCTGTGTTTACAGTTAGCTAGTTAGAAAGTCTTTGTTTTTGTCATCGTCGCGATTCAACATGTCCCGGCTGGATATCAGCCTGCTTTATTTTTTATAACCATTCGACCATAACTACTCGGAAATACATAGTCAAACTTCTTTTAGGATACAGATTTACTGTTCTACAAATTTGTTTACCCACTGGAGAGAGAGGAGGAAGCTTCATCTGGAACTTTCTGCATAAGGTATTAATTTCTACATTTTACTAAGTAAACATTTGTGGTTGTTAACTTTAAACTTATTTCTATTGTTATTACTTGATTTGTTTTTGCTTGAGTCTGTTGTGCTATATAGAGTAAAATAACAGCCCAACATAAAAAAAAAAACAAAATTAAGTAGGTAACGGTGGGCACGAGGCAAGTTTCTTTTGTCTTACTAATCGAAGCACATAAAGTATTTTCTACCTGTTTAGCTATTTAACCACACACCTAAATATACAAGTAGATATATTTCTTACCGAGTTGAACCTTATTAATATTAAATTAACATAAAATAAACACATAATTCAGCATCTGTTACTATTTTAAATATCAAAAAACAAACTGAGTATTGTTGCAGCCATTTTTCTATGTAAATTTAGCTTAATTTCAGTACTAACAAACGATGTATGAGTGCATATTGTAAAAACTGTGGTGTTGTTGTTGTTTTTTAATATCTGCATCGTATTATGCATCTTATTATGTATTGATCACAAAGGATATCTGCGTCAGATACCTCTGGCTAAACCTGTCCTTTAATCTGGATGACGAGGTGCTGCCGCAGCTGCCTGTGGGGAACAAGCTAACGCACGTGAATGGGTTGAGTTGTTGTTAAAAATAGCCAGAGATAAATTACCTCACCGGAGCAAAAGCCAGGCATGCTCCCGGCTTTTAAAAATACAGCACGGCAATAGATTTAAAATAAAAATAAATCCTTTCTTGATCAGATATTCTCAAGAACTTTATGAACTTTATTTATACCTTGACCTAAAGATGCCGTCTACCTTTCAGTGTGTAACAAAACATAATTACTGGGACTCACTTGGTTGCTTTGTCTTTTCTTCTCAAAGAGGTTACTGCCAAAAATACTTTTAAAAAAGAAACTAGTATCCTTGACTTTGCACTTGTTCAAAGAAAAGCATCCCTGCCCCCACGCCTTCAAACCTGACTGACGTGTAGACCGTTCCAACCGTTGCTCAGCCTCTTTCCCGCCTGTGTCTCTTTGTTTCCCATCTTCCGTGTCATGCACTCCGCGCTCCAGGGCACAACTGCTTCGCAGACAAGGTGCCATACTGATTTGCGTTCTGCTGACATTGACTTCCTTGGAAATTCTTTTCTTAAAGTGTGACGTAAGACTTTGTTTTTGCCCCACTGGCTTAAGAACTGTGCTTGTGAGGGACTTGCGTGATCTCCCCTACTTCCAAACACATGCTTTGTGGTTTTACTCTGTGAGGGCTTTGTTTGTTTGGTGACTGATCTCAGTTCATACTGTAGTAATCTAATTGGGCTTCTTGTTATATATTCACCACCCTTTTTCGAGTATCCCCTGCTGCGATTTCCTAAAGAATAACATGATAATAATAATATTTTTACATTACTTGCTCTCCATCCTCAGATATCTTTTAAAGTATAAAACAGACCTATATTGAAGGTGGCAGCCATGGTATTGATGCTGGGCAGGAGGTTGAACAGGGAGGACTCTGGGATCAGAGACTCGCCAGCTGTCAAACGCAAGGTGCAGTCAAAGAAAAGATACACAAATAACTAACATTTGTTCCCAAATCTTTTGTGGCATCTTATCAAACCACACGTCTTTTTGTCTCCCAAGGTGTTTGAGGTTGAATCTAAAAATATAGCCAACCAGGATGTTCTGGACTTCTGCTCCGGATCCTCACACTCAGAGGGCATTCTGCAGGTGTTCAATGAGTTTCGCGACTGCCGCCTTTTCACCGACGTGGTCATCAGTGTGCAGGGCCGTGAGTTTCCCTGCCACCGCGCTGTGCTATCTGCCTGCTCTTCCTACTTCAGAGCCATGTTCTGCAATGATCACCGCGAGAGCCGTGAGATGCTTGTTGAAATTAACGGCATCCTAGCCGAGGCGATGGACTCATTTCTCAACTACGTTTACACCGGCCGTGCCAAAATCACCACTGAAAATGTCCAGTTTCTCTTTGAAACCGCCAGCCTTTTCCAGATCACCACACTCCGTGATGCCTGCGCTAAGTTCCTAGAGGATCAGCTGGACCCGTGCAACTGTCTGGGCATCCAGCGCTTTGCAGAGGCGCATTCTCTGAAGCAGCTGGCCAGCCGCTGTCACAGTTACGCCTTGGCCAACTTCTCAGAGGTGGCTCTGCACGAGGAGTTCCTCGACCTGCGTAAAGAAGAGTTGGAAGAGTACATTAACAGTGATGAACTTTCTGTCTGTAAGGAAGAGTTTGTGTTTGAGGCAGTGATGCGCTGGGTGTACCACAGCGTGGAGGCCAGGAAGCCCATTCTGAAGGCTCTCCTCCACCATGTCCGCCTGCCCCTTCTGCACCCCAGCTACTTTGTTCAGACCGTGGAGGGAGACCAGCTCATCCAAACTGCCCCAGAGTGCTACCACCTTCTCCACGAGGCCAGGCGTTACCACGTGCTCGGAAATGAAATGATGTCACCCAGAACTCGTCCACGAAGGTAACTAAAATGTTGATTCCCAGGTATGAGGAAGGTGACTTGTGTGTGTGACAGTTGCATGAGTGATAAATGAACTGTCTTTTCTGCCAGCCTTTTTGAATTATGTTTCAAACAACGATGAAAGATGTCACCGTGATAGAAAACACATCTTTTTAAGCAGTTAGCCAATCTTTTATCCCACATTGCATAACTAGATTTTACGATATGCACGTGAACTCAGTGCTCCTGCCCGTGTTGTTGTGTGTGTTTCAGTGTGAAAAACACAGGGAGTGCTAGTGTGTTGAAAAGACAAGTGTGTCACTGAGTCAGCTGGGTTTTGTAGTCCTATTTTAAAATGGAAATGATAATGAGGGAGGCCGAGCATGTTCCTGTACAGACTTGATGTAAAGGAAAGAAAAAATTATGTGATGCAAGACATGGTAATCATGAAATGTTGAGTCTTGTTGTCGTATCACCAGTCTAACTCACCTCACCAGTGTGTTTGGGTTCTCTTTGTCCTCACCTGTTAACTTTGTACCTATTTACCAAGCAGCCCGTATGCCGTATGTGTTTACTTTTGTACACCTGCATGTTAAAGTCTCTGATAAAGGGCAAAAGCAGGTGCTGACTAAAAAAGCAGGCCATATGGTAGACTGTACTGTCTCCTTTGTTGTTAGACCTGCCTAAAAAAAAAAGAGGGAGCAATTGTAGTTGTCGGTTATAAGGCGTTGTGTATTTCAAGTGTATTGTTAGTTGTTAGACGCATCTGGACTTCTCCTCCCCCGGGAAGCCTCCAGAAAGAAACTGATCACATCCACACAGCTTAGACACAAAGCTAAAGTGCTCCGGGGCCAGACTTTCTCTTAATACTTGAACCAGCCCTGGAACTGTGCATTTTTCTGACAACGTGTAAACAAGCCATGAAAGAAACTGCAAATACGCCTACTTCTCAACACGGTACAGCCCAATATCTGACATATGAATGGTAGAATGGTAGAACAAGAAAAGAGGCTGTAGTTAATTAGCTCTCCCATAGGAAATGTAGTCATGTCCAGGGCATGTGTTAAACAGCCAAAGAGGAAAGCTTTGTGATCATGGAAATTCAGCTTAAGCTTAGCCTCGAGTGTGTTTTTGTTGTGCCCGAGATTGATGCATTCATTGTAAGCTGAACTTTGCCTTGAAGATAAATGAAGGTAAATCCTGTTGAAACCTTTTATGTCCCTGCCCTCCAGGTGTTGACATGTGTGTTTATATATATATTCATACCCTTTTAATTAGACACCATGTCTGCAATGTTCATTCCTCCTTGCTGGCCTTTTTATTTAAACTTCTTTTTTTGTTTGTTTTTATCATTTCTGCACTTTCATTTGTACTTAATCTGTCATTTCTATGGCTCTCCCCCTCCCTCTGCTCTTTATTTTAAAGGTCCACTGGGTACTCAGAGGTGATTGTGGTGGTGGGTGGCTGTGAGCGGGTAGGGGGCTTCAACCTGCCCTACAACGAATGCTACGATCCAGTCACAGGAGAATGGAAATCACTGGCAAAACTGCCCGAGTTCACCAAGTCAGAGTACGCCGTCTGCGCACTTCGCAACGACATCCTGGTGTCAGGTAAGATCCAGCCCACATGCTACACTTTATTTGCATGGCTTTATCGAAGCCTGAACACAGACAAATTTTAAATACCATCTATCCAAGTTTAAGTTACTGCTTTCTTGACCTTAAACTACTCAGGAACTAATTGTTGAATGTGTTGTTTTCTCTTTTTTATTACTTTTCAATGTATTATTTTTGCTAGTGGACATTTAGAATTCAGGTAAGTAATATTTTAGTGCTGGGTACACATCAGATACAGTCGGTTTGTGCTTGACTTGCCATCTAATCTCTCAGCGGAGAGGCAGGAAAGGCCACGGTGACTGTTTGCCCTGTGTTATTTTTAAGGCCTCAGCCCATTCGAGTTGAAGGAAAATATGAGCGCAACATCTGGAGGCACTCTGCAGGCTCAGTGCTATGAGACACCCTCACTGGCTGTTTCTGTCCTTCTTTCTCTTCCTACTGACCACTTCCCAAGGTCACCAAATTGACACTAACTCTCCAGGTTTCTCGGAATCTTCTTCATATAAGGATGAAAAAGTCTGTTTCCATAGTTTTTTCTGCAAGAAGCTTTACAGTAAATGTTAATCTGAGGTATAGCCTTCATGGGCGCTTGGCAAGACTGCTGCATTTTTCAAACTGCTGCCAAGTGTGTTGCAAGTCTCCTTTGGTGAAAATACATCCTACATTAAATAAGATGTTTTTCTCATTTATTTTAACTGGTGAGGTCAGAGTAAAGGTATTTGCCAATGTCAAAACATTATTTTACATTTATGCTGTGTGCTAGACTTATATCTGTATAGTTTACTTGAGAGCCTGGAGGTTAACATGTTTTTTTCTTTTTTGTGTTTTTTTTCTTCCTAAGAAAAAGTATTAACAAGAGCTCTGATGTGCCTGCTAGGCCTTCTCATGCTCAAACATGCTTTATATGAGCTGCACTGCAGTAATGGATAAAAACATTGCTAGAGAAGAGGGGGAAATATAGAAAGAAAGACACAGAGAGAGAAAAAAAGAAAGCTCTCCCCTTTAGCAAAGAGTGCAGTGCTGTCCCACGCCAAGTCCTCACGTGTGTGCTATCACTCAGCCTCCAAACAGCATGAAAACGTCAACATAGCCCTCCCTCCCCCGTGCCTGTCCCACAGAAGTACATGCACAACACTGCTTTATAGCCTGTTGCGATCTTTATTGACATACTTTCTGTCTTTTGTGTGTGTTGATACATTAAATCCCTCCTCCTCAACTTTTATTTGTCTCAGTCACATTCCTGCACATACCACCATTCTGCCTGCCCTTTTTCATGCACTGTCGCAATACCTTCCAGGGCCTCCAGTATGTAGCACAGCTGCAGTTATTTCTGGTCTTAAATAGGATATGGGTATAGAAAGTGTCCCTGGCTTCTCCGTCCTTGGACTTGAACTCTGGCCAGTACTGACCTACTTAGGTCAATAACACTCCAATAAGCCTCCTACTGTATTATCAGCTAGTGAGCAGCAACACATGTTCATGCCACATACATGTGGCATACATGGATTGTATCTCATTGTCACAAGTTGCTTTTTCATGACTGGTATTCTAAGACATACTCTAAGAAATGCTTATTGGTATTTCAAAGACATGCAAATGTCACACAAATCATGTCTGGGACCTCCCAAAGTCATGGATTCTTGTGCTTTAAAAACAGTGATTAGCAGTGGCCCTCCCCATCTGCACCGGGAAGACTTTACCTACCGGCATTTTTAAAGAGGAAAGACCCTATTCCAAAGAAACACTGCTTTTATGACTAGCTTTTCAAATGTACATGTCTGTCTTTGAAGGGATAAAGTCTCCATCATTGCAAATCTTTCAACAGCAGGTCTTCAGGAGCAGCACACTGTCTGGATTTTTTTCTTCCTGCAGACTGATTGAGCTGATACATGCTGCAACTAGCTTCTTTGGCTTCTTCTTAAATGATTGAACATTAATTACAGACAGACCTGCAGAAGACCCCTTTCCACCTTTGTTCCACTTTATCGTTGCTCCACACAACCACTGATCTGTGTGCTGTACAAAGTAAACAACCTTCTGAGCACTGCTGACACGCGATACATAACAGGTTGTTGGATAAAAGTCAGCAACCTGTTTCCTAGACCTGCTTTTTTTCCAGAATTGATAACATTACCTTTTTCTCTTCCAACTTTACTGTTGACACATATATATATATATATATATATATATATATATATATATATATATTTTGGTAGTTTATTAAATATTTAGGGGAGATTCTTTCTTTTTTCCTGCTGTCTATGTTTGGCAGCGGGGAGGCAAGAAGGGGCACAAGTTTGGGCTTGCTTGAAATGTGGCTGGGTCATGTCATTACATGGTCAAATGACGCCTTCTTCTCCACAATGTCACAGATGACAGATAGAGGATACGCTGCAGTAGTAGTAGATTGTTAGCAGACAAAGATCCTTTCATGCGTGTTTGCTTTGAAGGTAAATACAAACAAAAAATCTCTGGAACATAATTGCATGGGTATGTGTGCGTGTGTGTCAGAGTCAGATAAGACTTACAACACTGACCTAGTTAGGCGATAAGTTATTACTTAACACCCAAAGTGTGCTGCTCATCAAGAGTAGCGTTTTAAAGTTTTTATATAGGATCAACCACATTGTTAGACTAATAGTGAATAGAGTTATAAAATGTAGAGCACTCAAAGCTGAACTCAGAGCTGTCTTAACTGTATTCATGAGAGCTGTTTTCATTTTGTTGTTTTTTTAGGTGGTCGTATAAACAGCAGGGATGTGTGGATGTATAACTCCCAGCTCAACCTGTGGATCAGAGTGGCTTCTCTTAACAAAGGTCGCTGGAGGCACAAGATGGGTGTGCTACTGGGCAAGGTAAGGAGGGACATAATGCCTCTTGATGTCTGACTCGACTTAAGTTTCAGCATCAGGTTTTACCCAGTGACAGCACCACAGCAACACCGCAAGTTAGTTCATGATAGAGTGTGACGTGTCTGCTACTTGCAATTTTTCATATCAATTTCCTTTTGTTTTTTAAATGTCTTGTAGAAATTGTGAACGCTCTCTTAATGACATTTTCGTAACTTTTTCTATAACAGGTGACAGAACAGCTGTTGTTGTTGTTTTTTTCCAGGATGTCGTATCTGTCTGTCTCCAACATTTCATAGCTATTGAATCTTGGCTACATAGGAACTAACCAGCAACTATGCTTCACAGGAAAAATGCGATGTGTGTTTACAGAAACTTGAGTAATGGGTTCATCCGAGAAGAATAAAGAGAATGCGTAGCATCATCATTATCTTCCTTACTTCCTCACATAGTTTCTAAGATCAAGTCTTAGATAGGGGCTGACATTTACATGTCTACACGAATCTGTGGAATCTTTTCCGCGGAAGTTTTCAATTGCTGTCGAATTTGCATATTCAACGTAGGTCTCATTCCACACTATTCCGGGTCAAGTGATAGTTTTAGAAATTCCTAAAGGCATTGTATACTTAGGGATGATTGACATTAAGCATCTGGCCTTAAACCTGATTCAGTCAATAATTCTAAGAAAAAATTACAATAATTGTTATTGCAGTTCCATTTGATTATAGCCTGATTTTTGCTGTCACACATCCATGTGTTGCCTGAGGGTTTGTAAACAGCTGTTGCCAACTTGTCTCACAAACCCTGATACGCAGGAGCCTATTCAACAGACAAAAGTTTGTTTTCATTTTTAAAAGAACCACAAGCTACTGTTTAGAGCTGACTAAACAGTAGCTTCAGCTACTGAAAGTCTGTAGCTGATTCAGTCATTTCATATACTTTACACATGTTATTTTGAAGATGTTATAGACATTCATAATCAAAATGTCTTGAAATGTAAGATTTCTTTGTCTCAGAGAGGTTTTTCATAGCTAGCACAGCCTGGCCACATAGGAATATTTATAGAGAAAAGTGTAGCTTACAGTCAAGCAATCAGTGCTGCACAATGTGCTACAGCATAACGCTCCATTACATCGGTGTCAATCCAGCATGTGTACTTTGAAAGTTGAAGTTCAGTAAAGTTTGTGTGCATGTGATGACGTGTGATTGCAAAGATTTGAGCGCTGTAAAAAAACAATGTGTCACTCGCTCAGTGTATTTACCGTTTCTTATTTCCTTGTTCCAAAGGATTTTTAATATATTTGAGATAAAGTACAAAAGAGCAAACACCTACATATTTAGGAATTTCTGGAATCTGTTCCATGGAGCTTTTTGACTACTTTAAAATGACGTGGTTCAGTCATATGTCTCATTTTAGTTTTGCGGCTATGGTTTTCCATCGAGGCTTGAAGGAAATAGTTAAGAAGTCGTAAGGGTGTTTGGCATTAGATATCTATCTTTAAACCTGATGAAGTCACACACACTAAGTCATCTGTTTTTGTTTTTTTTGGCGATAGGCTGCTTTCTGCTGTCACATATCTGTGTTAACTGAAGGTTTGGTGTCATCTCACAAATCTTCGTATACAATCCTGTTAATACCTTCCACGCTGAAAGTAACTCAACTGTCAAAAAATATTTTGAATGATCTTTTACAGATATTTTCTTTTTAGTACAGCTATACATAGATTCAAGAGCTCCAAATGAGTTTGTAAAGACGCATTGGGTCCATACTATAATCTTCATCACACAAATATACTGTACAGTCTGTCTTCATTACAGACGGAACTTGATAAGTGCTTCTGCTTTAGAGCCGTTACCAGTCCATTAAACTTGTATGTCTCCAAATTTATTCAGTGTCTTTTATCAGCGTTGGCATGTTCTCCTGACAGCTGCACATTCCAAAATAGGAATTACCGCAGTGGACCCAGGAGTCGCACGCATGCCTTAGCTCTGTGCATTGTGTTCAAATTCAGACTTGTGTAGGCGGACTGTTTTCCACACAGAGAATTGATCACTAAGAGAATCGAAAAAGAATTGAACCTCTAGTTGGACGAAATTTCTGAACTGTAGACATTTGTTGTTGATGTCGTCTAAAGAAGGACAGTTGTTTTGGTTCATGCATGCACATAAGTTCATGTTCAGGCCAATACATCACTCATATGCACTTTAGTGACAAATGATTACTCACTATTACAAACATCAAGTTAATGGACACGACTACAAGTATTCTTGGAAAGCTTTGAAATAGCGCTGTATTTACTCTTTCACAGGGGATGTGACTCAGGGACTTCTTATCGTTGGTAGGTCTGTAGTGCAAACATCCTTTTCTTATTTTTGGGACGTTTCTTTGATCTACACTGGATTTTACACGACACTCAAAATATTTTGTTGCCTTGCCACAGCAAACCACATATGTGCATTTGGTGTACGTGCTGCTGTTCTACAACAGTGTGGTATTTAGTTGGTGGTCATGGTGTGGCTTTAAGAGTCAGTAATTAACTACAAAGTGAACCATGCACACATGTGTGGTGAAAACATGACTGATATTGGTACATTAAAGGAAACCACGGTTAATGGTAAGAGTCTGTAGCTGGCTGGGCACTCCCATGCAAAACCTGTTGAATGAAAAAAGATCAACTTTTATACCAAAGTACAAGTTTTGCAACTCAAAACTGGACAAAAAAATGTAAGCGTATCTAAAACCATAGACACACGAATTACTCTGTGATGTATTCTCTTTTATCCTCTGCTTGTCGATGGTCTGTCAAGTAATTATAGAAAAATGCTTCTTAAAGCTTTAAAAGTTTTTATCCTTTTGATCGCTTTAGTAGCCGTCCTCCTAACTGAAGGTAAATAAACGTCTGTCAGAGATAAGACCTCTATTTATCATTTTTCAAATTACCTGAATGTATATTTATAGTACTATTTATATTATCATTTTACCTCAGAATCGTTTGGCATGTAGATCTGGAAGGTTTTTCCAGTTTGTGCCTTTTTTGTTTTGGTCTCATTCCAGGTTCTTATCTGGCTTTTTATCTCTGAGACATTTTGCCCCTTGACAATGTATCTTTCTGTTTGTTGATTTCCTCAGAATTCAGTTCCCCTCCCCCTGAGTTTATACCCTCTCATTTCCTCATTCAGCTTGTAATTTCCCCTTTTGGTGAAAAAGCACTGATGTGGCAGTTGCAAGTTTAGAATAACAAAGTACAAGCGTCTATAATGCAGGACCAGGTATAATCCTACTACACTTAAAGTTGATAAATGAATGTAAGGTTTGCTGAAGTGTAAACATCTAGAGGATAGCTGATTATCACGGGGATGGCGGTATAAGATCACACAGACACACACGTGTACACTTCTCAGTGTCCTGCAGTCTGATACGTCCTGTTGGACTGGTCTAGTTTCCATAGATATAATCTAAAATAGGTCACCACTTGTTTTCCTGTCCCTGTTATGGTGGCACATGGTGACGGCTGTTCACATCTATTATATGTTTCACTCTCTCTCTGTCAGTCTCTCTCTCAGACACACTCACACTCTTTCGCTCTTTCTATTAATACGCTCGTGTTTTTGTCCCCCTGCTGCAGTTGTTCTGTGTTTCTCTTGCTTTAACTACATCTTACCTTAGCACATGTTAAGGAAGCTGTTAATCATTTAACCAGTGGCTCAGCACTTAAATATGGTCATAAAACTAGCATGCATGTTCAGTGAATTACAATTGTGTCTGCAGATTTATGGATTTTGTTTAGCTCAGCATATTTTTATGACAGCTGCATACTTTAGGTCAGTATTCATTGGCTGTCTGCGCTGCCATTATGTCCTAGTATTGACAGACTTTCATGGTGTATCAAAAGCTGATGTCTTATTAAAAGAGTGCAAATACAGTGATCCAGTGCCCCACCCCCACTCCTTTCCACCACCTTCTTTAAACAATCTTGTGTCTGGATATCTTCAATGGCTCTTTAAAGCGCCAGCCCACCAGAATTACATAAGGAAGAACAAGATGCTTTACATTTGTTGTTGCTATTACTGTGGGCGCCTTAAAGGTGTGTATCTAGCTTTACATGTGACTGGATTGAAATTGTTGTTAATACAAATAGAAAGGAGGAAAAAAACAGCTCAACAAAACCAGTAGTTTAACAAAATCCTTTGTAAACAACTCCTTGCACTTGATTATATGTATCTCTCAGTAGCCTGTTTTCTTCTTTATCGCTCTTTGCTTCTCTCGCGTCTCTCACTTTTAGGAAAAAACAACCCACATTTACAGTTTATCAGCTGTATCAACATTAATTATTAAAAATAAACAAATTGCAGTTGGCGTGCATGCCCACGGTCTTATTCAGTGAGTTACAATGTGGCAGCTCAGTTATGTGATTTCTGTCACTGAAAATACACGAATGCAGAGACAATACTACTCTGTAACCGCACGACTTATAAACAAGAATAGGGATTGTCAGTTTTTCAGTTGGAAAAACAATAGTGCTATTCAGCATTAGCTAGGCGTTTAATGCTAATAACCATGTGTCCCATCAGCTTCCGTCTTTTTGTTCCTCTTCTTTTCCTCCATCTTTCTTTGTTCCTGTCTCTCCTGTTTTCCTCTTTTTCTTGTCTGTACTTATTTATGTTTCCTATTTTGCAGAGAGGCAGGAACAGCCTGAAGGTTTTCTCTTGCATAACACCGCACTTGTAACCAGCAATGCTCCTCACTGTTTTCTTGACACGTGAGCCCTTTACAGAGGATGTTATTAGCATAACTGAAAAATACATCTGTGTCTTTCACAAAGTTGCTGTAGCATTTGTAGGGTCTGTCTCATGTCAACACAGTATCCCCAATTCTGTTGCTGTAGTTTGGAATATAGTTTATGCATAGTGATTGCCAGATTTGCTTCATCAGGCAGAATGAGAGTGTGGAAATTCAGGCTGTAACAAGTATGCTGTCAAGTTCAGACGTTCGTAGTTATGAAGATTTATGTTTAAAGGTTAACAGATGAACTGGGCTTTGCAGTAAGGAACTGATCATTGTGCCTATTCAGAAGAAGTACGTCAGCAACACTCTGCTCCTGATGAACTGGTTTTCTAAAGCTGACATAGAGGCTGTTGTTCATGTTCATAAAGTAGTGAATTTGAATGCAAACATCTTTTTGCTGTGAATAATTTTGTTTCTCTATGCTTGAAATTTCTCTTACTTTTAATTTTGGCCCCTCATCTGACCCTCATACATTTGTGTGTCTGTCCGCAGGTTTATGTTGTGGGTGGTTATGATGGACAGAGCCGCCTGAGCAGTGTGGAGTGTTATGACTCCTTCTCTAACCGCTGGACAGAAGTGGCTCCCATGAAAGAAGCGGTCAGCTCTCCAGCTGTGGCCAGCTGTGCTGGAAAGCTCTTTGTTATCGGAGGAGGGCCTGACGATGAAACCTGTTCAGACAAGGTGATAAATGGTTTTTCAGCACCCACACACTCAAGCACATAGTGCTCTTTTTTTTTCTTTTTCTTTTTTTGCCTGTCCCGTTTGGTTCTTTTGCCATCAGAATTGTTGTCTAAAGGCAAAGAAAGATGCCCAACGGATTTACTTTACCAAATGGACCATCCCAGCCTTGCTGTATTGGTCTATTTGATTCACCTTTGCTTTTATTGTTTATTTTATTTTCATTTGCTGAACATGGGACAGACTTGACTGGGGAAAAGAAAAGGGAGAAAGACAGAGGGAAAGAAAAAGAGCGGGTAAGAGGGACGGTGATAAAGGGCAAAAACCAACAAAACAAACAGACTAAGCTGCTCTCAGATAACTTGTTTTCATAATTACAGGTGTGCAATGGAAGTTTAAAATTCTGCTTTGTTTTGCTTTTTTTCAAGCTCCTTTACGTCACACAACATAAAACATAATATGTAAAGGCCTCATAGTTCTCGGTCGCTGCATGATTTGTATAAAGATCAGATTTCCCCTTTTTCCTGAATTGAGTTAAAGGGAAGGCTTAAATAACAATCATTTCTTACCAAGTATTTTAGCTTTCGTAAAGCTGGAGTACAAACACTCACTGATGGTTTTGCATAGTAGTAACAGGTACATCCTGTTTATTCAGGTTGGTCCTGATTTACCTTGTTTCACTTTGTTAATTGTATCCAGGCTTTGTTCTCCATGGAATGCATTAATTGTACTGTATTTCAGGTTTTATTTCATAGCATTTACTCATAGGAGTAAAGCTATAACAGCTTAACATGCTGACATATTCAGAAATGTTACAGTAGGAGAAAAATACAGTGGCACGTGATGACGGACCATTTTACCATGATAAACTTTCTGTGAAATGAATGCTAGGTAACAATAGCGATAACTTACTTAAGGATTAGGTCATTTGTCATCTGTCACGCTACCATGTAAAACAGATCGCCTCAGAATTTGGACTTAACAAGTACCTTGGAATAGTTTCAGTATGTTTTGAATGACAGGCCACATTGTTGGTAGTAAACAGGAAGACACTGGCTTTCTTAGGAATCCAAAGTTCCAACGAAGCAGTTTTTTTACGTCCGTGAAATAGCTGGCATATTTGTTTATGTCTATGCAGAGTAGAAAAAACACATTCATGTGCAGAGGGGCAGCCTGATAAGACTAAGAGCCCATGCTGACTCCAGATTTTTGATCTGCTCATCTCTTGGGTCTGCTAACAGGGTCATTTAGATTGGTCCCAAAGGTCCTAATCTGTCTCAGCGAGACTCTGTGCTCAATGGAAGTCCTTAGAGACCAAACTTTTGGGGGGAGGCTATTTTAAAGATAAGTGGGTGAGAGAATGTTTGGATTGTATGCAAAACCACACAGAGATGCACTTAATGTCAGCCCACAGAAGAGTCAGTAACCACCGAATGGGCTTTACATATTTTTGTTGTTACTGCTTTTGACAGCTGTTTTTCCACTGCATGGTATAGATTTTTCTAAGATAAAGAAAGATAAAGTTTCTTTCATCTTTGTAAAACACCACTATGTTCAAACGTATGTTACAGGTTCAGTGCTATGATCCAGAGACAGACTCCTGGTTGCTACGTGCCAGCATCCCCATTGCCAAGCGGTGTATCTCAGCAGTATCTCTCAACAATCTGATCTATGTGTGCGGCGGTCTCACGAAGTCCATTTACTGCTACGACCCTGGAGAGGACTACTGGATGCATGTGGCTCAGACCTTCAACAAACAGGTTACTATCAAACACAGACGCTGAGTGCCCGAATCCACAAACTGACTTTAGCCATAAGAATATGAAGAGTTCTATACTTTGACGATGTACCCTTTAATTTCTGTCTTTCTTTAACTGTAGGAGAGCTGTGGCATGTCAGTGTGTAACGGAAAGATCTACATCCTCGGCGGCAGGGGGGAAAATGGCGAAGCCACAGACACCGTCCTGTGTTACGACCCAGCAACAGGCATCATGACGGGAGCATCCTCTATGCCTCGAGCCATCTCCTACCACGGCTGCGTAACCATCCATCGTTACAATGACAAATACTTCAAGTCATGACCAGGAACAGGATCGCACACACAGACACTCTCTCAACATGAGAGCAAACATTAAAGAACTCTCCAAGTACTCATACACGTACAAAGACAAAAACTAACCACACCCCGTTTTTTTTGTTTTTTTTAATAAGAGGCACATTTAATAGTTCTAACCACAGCATCAGTGAGCTAATTTATTTCCTCACAGCATCATGTAGCAAGACTCGTTGCGGTGCTGTGAATCTTTTGTTGTCTTAATAGCCTTTCTGTGGAAATCCTTAGAAGCTGATAACACTAATGGCTTCTCTGCAACCAGAGATAAAGTGGAACCAGATCAGCATGAGAGATGTGCTTTGGTGAAAATCAGTCTTAAATTACACTGTAGATCTCTGAAAACAAAGCGAAACAAAAGCGTGGTTGCTTTTTCATTTACCGAAGAGTTTCAATTGAAATATGAGCTTCGAGATTCATTCTTGACCTTGAGATGAGATTAAACTACAAGCTCACTTACTCACCTTTTCACATAGCGTTCTATGAATAGATTGACACGTGTTAAAATATTTGATTTTGAGGTGTGCTCAAAAAAGTCATTAAGTGAAAACAAAGGGTGGTGCTCCCAATTACATTATTGAGTTTTTGCTAGCACTCATTTATCATACCTACAGACCATCAATATAAAAAATGTAACTTCCCAGCACTCTGCTTTCATTCCTGTGCAAAGTATAACCTCAAGATTTAGGTCGCTGATGATTAATGAGAGTTCTGATGAGCAAAAAAACAACACTGAAAATATCCGCCGAGAGCCAACAGTTGTCTCTGGAGAAACAAAAATATATCCAAAAATACTGATCTGAGTGATCAGGTCAGATTACTCACCTCGCCCCCCTGCACTCATGCAGTTTGTCTCATACAGTAAAGTTATGCCAAGCTCTGGCAAAGAACATAATAACGAACTGTGCTCTGTTGTTTTTTTTTTTACCACTTCTCCAATACTGAAAATGACCTGATAGAAATGTGGTAGGCAGTCAGCCAGCTGCTCTCCCACAGTATCATCTGTCATAAATACGAAGCTCTTTCACTCCTCAACCCAGAGCCGAGTTAAGAGAAGAGGTAAAGAGCAGAAGCTGTGAAAACATTGGACTCTAGCCACTGTTGGCTCTTCCCTTGTGTTTCCTTTTTTTCCCATCTCATCACCACTCACCATTAAGTTCCACTTCCCATATGTGTGTTTCTCTTCCTGCGCTCCAACTGTGTCATCACCTCACTTTTTACAGTCAGCCATGCTATTGCCTTCTAAGCTGTATTTTTTGCTCCTTTTTAATTATTATTATTTCACTCATTATTGCCTTTTTTTGGTAAGTTATATTTGCCCGTGCCTATTTTTTTATAATTGGATGTTTATTGTATGATAAGTAGTTATGTCGACGTTAGTCCATCGGTGTACTGGGCTTGTGGGGTGGTTTTGTAGATGTGAGAAGCCTTTTGTGGATCAAACTCATAGACTGCTCTGAATAAATGGTGTGCATGTCTGGTGTGTATGTGTGTGTGCGTGTGTGTGTATGTGCGTGCACGTGTCTGTGTGTGTAAGGTTATTGTGTGACTTTTACTGCTTGGTCTGGATGCTTTGGGAGCCACGCAGGTTTATCACAGAGTTGTCGTGCAATGCTGCCACATCTCACCTGTACACTTACATGTAAAGATGTAACTCGGGGTAACCATAGATACCTCCAGGTGTGTATGCGCGTATGTGTGTTGAATGGTCAGCTAAGGTGGCGGGTGCAGCAGTGCTGGCCCTCACACAGTTGGCGGGTTTAAGAGTCTTGAATGATGAGGATTTTGGATGGTGTGGCTCTTGGTCAGTAAAAGTCACCTTTTAATACAATTGGTGTTGATAGATTGCTGTGAATATACAGTTAACTTTGTTTTCTTTGTTTAACCTATATTTAAATGTATCTTTGTATTCTTGTTTGCATAATATGTTCTCTTGAGAGCCCCGATTGTGCACTTTGACAGAATCCTGTTAAATGTAGAACTTTATGACAATGATTTCCTTTTTTACTGTATCAGTAAATGTTCTTTGCTTTCATGTGACGTATAGAAAAGAGATTGAAAAGGGCCTGTCAGCTCCTCCTGTTGACCACTGCCTCCTACGCTGAAAAAAACAGCAAATATTGCTGCAAAGGAAGCAGCGTCGTCATGACAATTTCAGTTGTCAAATTTTAGAGATTTGTGAATTTGGCACTCAGCACCATTACCTAATATCCTTTAAGAACAGCTCTGGTCATGCTTCACCTGTCAGGTATGATAACAAAAATATGTAGGGGGAAGTTGTTGGTTTTTTTACATAAACATTCTTCACATTCCTCCAAATGGAGGTCAGGTTAAGGAGCAATACAGGTGGAAAAATGAAGCACCTCCTGATTCACCTGCTTGCAGAAGTCAGGAGGAGTGACGGGTTCAGTTGAGGGGCAGGAAAGCAGAAAGGCTGAAGCATGGGAGTGATAAAGTGAGAATCTGAGTGTGTGTGCGTCTGTGATTTCACTGAGTATTTACTCTTAAGTAGGGCACAAACTGTCATGTTGTGCTGATTTATTGATTTTCATTAATGTCTTTCATGTATTATTGACTTTTGATAAGAATATCCATCATTTTGTTTTTTGTGTGTGTGTACTGTTTTGGGTTTTTTTTTAATCTTTTGCTTGTTGTGGTGAGTTGTGGGATTGCGTGATGCTGAGAACATAAAAAGGACGTGCAGCAGATTACACCCCAAAAAACTGAGGGTTACAACTTGCTCACCAGAGTTAAATGTTAACACAGATAAGAGCCACATTTGAGATCCTGAAGTCAGTCTTGTTGGAAAAGCACCACCTGTGCCTTGCCTTGATATCAAGAGATGTAACCTCTTAAGTGCTGCCCTAGGTGCCTTAGCGAAAGATTAATGAGTGAGCAATTACATCAGATAATTGTGATATACACTGCTATTATTGTGTGCATGATGTGTGATACTTTAACAACACTTTTCTTGTGCTCTTCGTTTTAAAAAAAAATCTTTCAATTTTTGTAAACTGCAGTATGTTGAAATGTAATGGTTGAG
Organism: Maylandia zebra; assembly: GCF_041146795.1. Classification (NCBI taxonomy): domain Eukaryota; kingdom Metazoa; phylum Chordata; class Actinopteri; order Cichliformes; family Cichlidae; genus Maylandia; species Maylandia zebra. The sequence goes on from NC_135184.1 coordinate 20,830,258, forward strand.
TTGTTTATGAGAAACATCAATAAAGTTTTTCTTAATGTATCAACGCTTTGCTCTCACTCATTGTTAACAAGTGAAAGTCTACAAGAAAACAACGATGCACCTGTTCAGATGCTCATTAATGCAAATTCCCGCTGTGATAGCCTCAGTGTCCTGCTCTTAGCTGACAGGAGTGGCACCTGGTGTGGTCTTCTGCTGCTGTAGCCCATCTACTTCCAGGTTGGGTGTGTTCATTCAGAGATGCTCTTCTGCACAGGTGTTGTTTTGACTTACTGTTACCTTCCCAGCATCTTCAAGCTTTATGGCCATTGCCCTCTGACATCAACAAGGCCTTTTTGCTCAGAGAGATGCCGCTCACTGGATATTTTTGTTTTTTGGAGCTTTCTCTGTAAGCACCAGAGATGGCTGTGTGGGAGAATCTCAGTAGATCAGCAGTTTCTGAACTACTTATTCCTTTCTTGAACTTCAGCGGATCATTCATGGCAAAACACAGTGACTTGCTGCCATGTTAGGCTGATTAGATATTTGTGTTACGTAATGAGCAGCTGAACAGGCGTACCCGAGAAAGTGGCCACTAAGTAAATTCTCACACATGTTCATTGTGGATCATTTTCATGCCAGCAATGGAGGTAAAACTCCTCCAAGAGAAGATGTCCTGATATTTATGTTCCCTTCTCAAACAAAATGTAAAGTTTTCACTGAAATCAGAAGGCTGAAATGAAAAGCGATTCTTGTGGTCAGTGCAGCATGCAGTCAATGTGCCCCGAGAAGTTGTGTATTTTCTCAATCAAGCGATCGTGAGCACATCCGTTTTCACAACAGACTGGCCATAAAAAGAATGGAAACAAAGTGATTTATGTATTTCATCGAAACCACAACTATTGTCCCACAAATATCCATGAAGATGTCACAAAAGAAGAGATGCGCCATGTGGGTTTTGTTGCAAGTTGTAACAATCTGCTCCACAGAGCTGTGGACACTGTATTCACCAAGGGATGAGTCAATCATGCTGGTGAAGTTTTAATGAGTCATTGTGGTGAACAAGGGGACAGTGTTTAAAAGCAGCCGCACTTTTTAAAGTAGGATTGAGCAACCCATGCTTCATTATCAGGCCCTTTTTATTTAAGTCTCATGTGATTTATATTCTCCATATTATGCTTTGGTTTAATGAAAACCACAAAGAATCCTCTCAGAGATTGTTACCGTCTCGCTACATTTACCCCAAACATTATGGGAAAAATTGAAGACATGCCTTACCCATACATCTGTGTTCTGATATATGCAAAGAGCTCATCAGGGACATGCATTCTCAGACGGGATAATACTATACAGTTCATTAATCAGCTGTGATTATAAGAATAGAATAGAATAGAATAGAATAGAATTCAACTTTATTGTCATTGCACATGCACAGGTACAGGGCAACGAAATGCAGTTTGCATCCATCCAGAAGTGCTTTAGTGATATAGATATATTACAATATATATTAGCAATAATATAGATATGTGAGTATATTACAGAAATGGGTCTATTATGGTATGTTATAATGTACACGGTATGAAGTATGTTGTGAATATTCTATAACTATAAGTATGTACAGGCTGTAGTGAGTACAAGCTATGTACAGGATATGAACAGGATATAAATATGAAAAACTATACAGAATATGAAATGAAATAAATAACTTTACAGAATCTGGGATATACAGCTATACAGAAATGGGAACTATGCAAGTTGTAAACAGTTGTAGGATTAAAGATTATCGAATGTACAGAATGATTATTTACACAGAGCTATACAGTAGTGCAGTTAAGATAAGTGAGGGTGTAGATAGTTTCTACAGAGGCTATATAAAGTGCTAGTGGTTGTGAGTGGTGGTTCAGTCCATGTTATTATTGTGTTTGAGGGTACAGTTGTCCATTGTGGGTGTGTGTATGTTCAGTCCATGAGTTAACGTGGGTCAGATGTCAGGAGGCAGAGTTCAGGAGTCTGACAGCTGTGGGGAAGAAGCTGTTCCGGTACCTGGTGGTCTTAGTCTGGAGGCTCCTGTGGCGCCTCCCAGAGGGCAGGAGGGTGAAGAGTCCATGTGATGGGTGACTGGGGTCTTTGATGATTTTCCCAGCCCTTTTCAGACACCGCTTCCTGTAGATGTCTTTTATGGCAGGAAGTGGTGCTCCGGCGATGCGCTGGGCAGTTTTCACGACCCTCTGCAACGCCTTCCGGTCCGAGGCAGAGCAGTTCCCGTACCAGACTGTTATACAGTTGGTCAGGATGCTCTCGATGGTGCAGCGATAGAAGTTCACCAGGATGTCTGAGGACAGGTGGTTCTTCCTCAGAGTCCTCAAGAAGAAGAGGCGCTGGTGAGCCTTCTTGACCAGCTTGGAGCAGTTGGTCGTCCAGGTGAGATCCTCGGAGATGTGGACTCCCAGGAACTTGAAGCTGCTCACACGCTCCACAGCCGTCCCCTTAATGTGGATGGGTGGATGTGGGTCAGCATTCCTCCTGTAGTCCATGATGAGCTCCTTGGTCTTCTCGGTGTTAAGCAGCAGGTTGTTTCTGTCGCACCACTCAGCCAGACGATCCACCTCCTCCCTGTAGGCGGCCTCATCGTTGTCACTGATGAGGCCAATCACCGTGGTGTCATCTGCAAACTTAATGATGGTGTTGGAACCATCAGCAGGTCTGCAGTCGTGGGTGAAGAGGGAGTAGAGGAAAGGGCTCATCACACAGCCTTGTGGTACACCGGTGTTCATTGTGATGGTAGATGAGCAGCGGTTATCCAGCCGGACATGTTGGGGGCGGTTGGTCAGGAAGTCCAGTAACCATTTGCAGATGAGGGAACTGATACCCAGGTCTGTCAGTTTCCTGATGAGTTGTGAGGGGTGGATTGTATTGAATGCTGAACTGAAGTCTATAAACAGCATTCTGGCGTAGGTGTTGTTGTTGTCCAGGTGTGAGAGGACAGAGTGCATTGCGATGGAGACTGCATCCTCTGTGCTCCTGTTCCGGCGGTATGCGAATTGGTGGGGGTCCAGGGTGGGGGGGAGACAGGATTTGAAGTGTGCTAGGACCAGTCGCTCTAAGCACTTAGTGATGATGGGGGTGAGTGCTACCGGGCGGTAATCATTGAGGCAAGATGGGTTGGAGTTTTTGGGTATCGGGACGATGGAGGTGGATTTGAAGCAGGCCGGTACCACAGCGTGGGCCAAGGACAGATTGAATATGTCTGTGAGCACTCCTGCAAGCTCCCCAGAACACGCTCTGAGAACACGCCCGGGGATGCCATCAGGGCCTGCAGCCTTGTGGACATTGATCCTGCTCAGCACCGCTCCTACATCGGTGGGGGAGAGAGTCATAGGTTGGTGGTCTGGCGTCACGTCTGCTTTGGTTGTGGTTGTGGGGTTCCCTCGCTCAAAACGAGCATAAAAGTTGTTGAGCTCGTTGAGGAAGGAGACATCAGAGGATGCGGGGGAGGGTTTGGTGGTCCTGTAGTCTGTGATGGTCTGGAGTCCTTGCCACATGCGTCGGGAGTTGGAGTTGGAGAAGTGTTCTTCTACCTTCTTTTTGTAATGGTGTTTGGCTTTTTTGATGCCCTTCTTTAGATTAGCCCTGGCTGTACTGTAGGCGTGTGCATCTCCTGACCTAAAGGCAGTGTTGCGGGCCTTCAGGAGGAGACGAACATCCCGGTTCATCCAAGGCTTCTGGTTGGGGTACATGGTGATCCGTTTCTGGGTGGTGACACTGTCTGTGGTTTTGGAGATGTAATCCAGTACAGATGAGGCGTACTGGTCCAGGTCTGTGTGGGTGAACATATTCCAGTCTGTGTTTTTAAATCTGTCCTGGAGCACTGCGTCTGTCCCCTCTGGCCACACTTTAATTGTCCTCACAGCAGGTTTCACACGTTGGATGAGTGGTGAATACCGAGGTGTGAGGTTTTTGGCTCTGGCAGCATGTTGTCACGTCAGTTATCCAGCTGAGTGGCAGCTAACATAAATTACTGAGGATGCCAACTCTGTGGTATAGTTGCAGGTCTGATCTGGTTTGAGTAAAATGCTTGGTTTAACTCCATGTACCAACGTGAGCAACACAGACCTACCTGAAAGTGAGACCATACGAAGGGATGAAGGGATACAACAATGAAGCTGGAACCGCTCACAGCCCACCTGCTCACCCACTGAGCTAAAGTGACACCCATATTAATTGAATGTTGACTGGAAAATACTGCAACTAGAGGCACATTTACACATTCACATGTGCACATCTCAAGGTCTCTCTTGGAAATGAGATTTTTAATCTCAATGAGATTTTTACCTGGATCAATAAAGGACTAATAAAAAAAATTCCAGGTCTCCAAAAAACCCCAATTTCAAAATACATTAAAAGCTGAAAGGTGTGTTTTGTACTGTTAATTAATGTACTTAGAATATGTAAATTGATGATCTGATGGGGGTTAATCTATAAATCATGACACTCCGCTGCCACATAACATAAGGTTAAAGTATCAGTATCGAGTATCATGTCGGTATTGACAATACTAGTGCTGTTTTTACTTGGTATCGGATCCACAGAAAATTTAACAGGATGTTGTTTGATCTTCTTCTCTGCTTCATTAAAAGGAAATGTGTACGTGATAGGACAATTCATTGCAAGAGCACAGCAAAATAATGTTGTATAACCCTGACAAGGTTATCTGTTTAATTGCCTTTATGATCACATGTTTACTGTGGAACTGATGTCTGATGAAGTGTGAAGCTCCGCTAAAGCTAAATAAGATGAACTGATCCCCTTCTTGTCTGGTGTTATTTGCCTTCTAATTAGTGGCATGCAGCCTGACAGCAGTTACAAGCTTAAACATGTTAGACTAATAGTGCCTATGATAGTTCAAATATAGCTTGCTCATACAAAGGGTTACTCAACCCTGTAATGCAATACCTCCAAAGAGTTCCACTGAATCAGACACTAAAGAACAAAACAAAAAAAACTTCCTGCAATGATAACACTGGAGTAAAATCCCCATAAAGTTCTTTAGAATAGACCATGATGGCTAGTTGTAATGAGGTTTGACAGGGTGGCATGCATGCCATCTTCACCAACATCTTGTCAGAGTAGTTAGTTTACTAAGGGCTTGTAAGACGGGTTACGCTTTTGATCATGACAATAAAACATCCTTTCCAGGGAAGCAGTCTTCTGAAAGGTGACAATACCTATCATTCCACGCCTCGTTTTCAATCCATTTGGTAGAACAGCGGTCCCTTGTGGCTGTTTGGCTAAACTGCAAGGCTAACTATCCACTATTTAGTTAGCTTACTTGTAGAGCTCGAGATTTAGCAATTCCCTAAACACGAGTGTGGTCTGAATATACTAAAAACGCAACGGATATGCTCACGTTGAATTAAAAAAACACACGCCTTTCAAAGAAACGTTGCTCCACATCACAGAGTACTCCAGAAAATTTGCATTTTGTACAGCCTGAACCGGTATGTATGTACAACTGTGTGCTAACGTTAGCTAAATTAGCAAGGTTAGCGGTTGCTAACGTCAGAGTGCTGCTGGCTGTATGGACGATATGTATATGTTTATTTATGATAGCGGTGGTGAGACACACTAAAATGCGATGTGCATTCGTGCTAAATGAATCTTAGACAATCGGTCGACGCTTGAAATAGCGTGGTAGGCAGTGGACATCCTGCTAACCCATGTTGGCATACCTGTTTGGCTAATCAGTACTGAGGTTAGCTGTGGGCATTGCTGTCAATTATCTATAGCTTCCCTGCTATGCAGCTAATCCTGTGCTAAGTGCAGAGCAAATCATGTACATCAGAGCATATAAGTGATTAGCTACACGTTTTCTAATTATACCCTTCTTTACAGGAAGCCATGTCGGGAATTAAAAGGAAGATAGAGGGCAATGATCCCGACTATGAGGACGTTTCTCTGGTCCAAAACAGTAAGAGAAACAAGGCGGCTGAACATAGTGGTAAGTTCATGCTCTGAACCCTGAGCCAGTACACCTGCTTTGCTTGTTGTGGTCAAAATTAGCTATCAGCTTTGTCCTGGTCTTGGAGATAAGTTCATTCCCTATTCCCTATTTTATCCAGCTCGAGAAGCAACAGTTCAGAAGATTGAAACCATCATCAAGGAGCAATTTTCTTTGGAGATGAAGAACAAAGAGCATGAGATAGATGTGATAAGTCAGGTATCCGGTGATACTTTCTTTTAAATCTGTTTTACTCTACTTTACTTGTTACTGCATAAAAACTTAACATGGACAATAACTTACAGGTCTTCTTTACGTTTAAGTGTAATACACAGCATGCCGGCTAACTGTTCTTTGCTTTGCAGCGTCTTAATGAAGCCAGGAGGATGATGGACAAGCTCAGGGCATGCATAGTAGCTAATTACTATGCCAGTGCTGGACTGACAAAGCTCTCAGAGGTAAATTCCCATTCATTTGCACACAGAGTTGGATGATACAGCCTCAAAATTGTAGTGCAATAGTAGTAGTACATGGTAAGTCAAATGTAGGTACACAAGTAGCCTAGGTATTGTTTCCCCTGGGAAGTAAAAATATAAAATAACACTTTAACTGAACAATTGTTACACTTAACTATGTAAATCTGAAAAATCTTTTCCACCTAAGATGTTGTTTCTTAGGTAGAGCTTTCTCCCCCCCCCCTGTTTGCTCTTCCTGTCATCTGGAGTGCACCTCCTG